>NW_012267217.1:51593855-51612721 GCF_000151885.1 Dipodomys ordii | reverse complement strand
TAGCCTTGGCCCCTATTGCTGGGAGAAGTCTCCTTTCCTTCCTTCCCTCCCCGAGTCTTGGAGCTGTTCAGAGAGCTTCCTAACTCTCCTCTCTGCTCCCTGGACCCTACAGCTGACCTGAAGCTGGGGGTTTATACATATGTCCAGCATTATGGTTTTCAAGGCACATTCTCATCTGCTTTCCAAATCCGTTCTGGGAATGGAAGGAGCATGCCATTTTATAAAGACTGAGAATAAAAAAAAAAAAAAAAGAAGAAGTTGAATTAGGACAGCGACAATCCAGGGCTCAGTCTACCAACACTACTTTCCATCACCCTGTGGTTCCGTTTCCTCCCCAGGGAGGCAGTGTGGCTCACTGGTGGCCTTTGGTGTGCCATTGTCTTCTGCAGCTCAGCAGAGGAGGTGTGAACTTTCGTGGGTTCTGTCCCCAGTCACAAATGAGCTGAGGGAACCCAAAGAGTGTGGTGTGGTGACCGGATGTGAGTCTGGGAATTCTGAGTCGATCAACTCTAATCATTGCAACTACTTGTTTCCACATGGTGGGTGCCAACTCTATCCGGAGTTAGGACAACAGCTCAGATTATGAGGGTACCGTACCCTCCTGCTACAAGAGACAAAGAGGGCAGGGTTAGTGATGGTGAGGGACAGAGTCTTGCACATGCTAGGTGATGGCTCTATCACTGAGTTACATCCCTCGCCAGAGATGTGTCTTCCTTTCTCTTCCCTTTTGTGCTGATAACTGGGGCTTGAACTCACGGCCTGCGTATTGTCCCTTAGCTTTTTCTCCTCAAGGTCTGTGCTCTACCATGTGAGCCGCAGCTCCACTTCCAGATTTTTTATTTTTGGTGGTTAATTGATGTCTCATGGAATTTCCTGCCTTGGCTGGCTTTGAACCATGGCCCTCAGACCTCAGCCTCTTGAGTAGCTAGGATTACAGGCTTAAGTGGTGTCTAGTCCCTTCTTTTCTAAGAGATGACACAGGAGAAAGGAGGAGGCAGCTTCTCAACACACATCTAGAAAGTATCCTTGGGGTTTTTAAGATGAAGGGGAGGGAAGGACAGAGCAAGGCAGAGAGAGTCTCAGAGTCGCGATTCCCTGTGAACATCTCTAGCCACTATTCACTGAGGACTATGCCTGTGTCAGACACTATGTGCTTTCTACCAAGTGAAACTATTGCCGTTCTCTATTTACAGATGAAGAAATTGAGGCCAGAGGGGTTGATTAACTAGTCTGAGATCACACATAGTTTGAGAGAGAACACATAGAACTAGTCTGAGATCACACATCACCGCTCTGGGCTGTGTCTGTTTTCCTGGATTTGGATTATCTTCTTTATCCTCTGTCCAGAATTTTTCCAGGCCATCTTGGAAAGCAGCTGGGTGCCAGCTGGGTGCTGGCAGCTCATGCCTGTAATCATAGTTACTCAGGAGGCTGAGAACTGAGAATTATGGTTTGAAGCCAACCGGGGCAAGAAAGATCATGAGATTCTCTTTTCCCATTAACCAGAAAAAAAAATCCAGAAGTGGAGCTGTGGCTCAAGAGCACCAGTCTTGAGGAAAAAAGCTTAGGGACAATGACCAGGCCCTGAGTTCAATCTTTAGTACTGACTCAAAGCCCAAAAGACAGAATGTTGTCATGAAGAAGCTGAAGAGCGTCTGCTATCCAGACTTTTTGAGAAATGTGGGGAAGGATGTCTGTCCTGTATTTAGCACCTGTCTCCCCCACATTCCGCCAAGCAGGAAGTTAGCTAGACCTTCTTTCTATGTGAGGCATCTGAGACCTGTCAGAGGTCAGAGAGTTACTCAGACCCACAGCAGGTCAGTGTCTCCTGACTCCAGGTTATAGGGTCCGATTCAACATGACAAGGCCCCTGGGAAGAGAGCCACCCCAGGCTGCTGGTCTCCTGCTAGAGAGGCCCCAGCCTTTGGGTACTTTGAGCTCTTGGGAACTCTGTACACAAGGGTTGAGCCCTGCTCTTTGCTAGGAACAGCAAAGGCTTTTGGTTCCAATGCAAAGCTGGCTTGGCGGTGTTGTGAGATTGAATCTGCACTTAAGGCTGGGCGTTGGGGCCGGGGCTTTTCCACGGAAACCACAGCCATGCACCGGGTCAAGGCTGAGAGTCCATCTGGAATGCACAGCTTTACACTGCAAAGGCCAGCTGCCCACCAAGGGGCAGCTGGGGGCAGAGGGAGCCCAGCGTGAGCCATAGAGATGGAGCCTCCAGTGGCGTAATGACATCCGCCTGGGTTTTCATACTATATGGGTATCGAGTAGCTGAGATGTTGGGAGGCCATTCCACCCAGTTTGAACGGTATAAATTACAGGAATCTTTTCAGGAGGCTGGGGCGTACAAATCTAAAACACTAGTTTCAGAGATTTGATTCCTGCCCTCCCCCCCACTACTTAACTTATTCCATCCTCTTCCACAGTTTTACTTTTCTGCTTCAAACCTGCCATAGCTAATTAAATGACTGCAATGTAAATCTTCCACAGTTTACCTTGATAATCAGGCTACCTTCTTAGCTCATCTCTGCTATTCTCCTCCTCTGGCTTGGTCTGTGTCTGTGTGTGTGCGTGTGTGAGTGTGTGTGTGTGTGTGTGTGTGTGTCTGTGTCTGTGTGTGCGTGTGTGTGTGTGTCTGTGTCTGTGTGTGCGTGTGTGTGTGTGTGTTGTTTTGTTCTTGTTTTTCTCATACTATTGAACAACTCTGTTTCTCTGAAGTGTGCCCCAGTATCACTAAGCTTTACTCCCTAGAGCAGGGGGTGTCAAAAGGTCTGAGTTTGTATCTCAGTCCCCTAGCTCCAGATGTGTGAACGTGGATAAATTAAACAGGCTTTCTGGACATCAGTTTACCTCTCTGTAAAATGGGGTGATGCAAGATCTAACTTCCCAGGCATTACAGAGGTCTAATGAGGACTGTATAGTGGTAGACCAGTAAAGGCTCTTAGAATCTTCTGGAAGGAGGCAGGTTGGTGAATGTGGAGCAGGGGGGACTTTCGAGCTTGACTTCAGTCAGGGTAATTGAGCTCCCGTATGTTCTGTGGCTTTGGGATACTTGTGCTGTCGCCGGTGAGTGTCCTGCCATGTGGCTGCGGTGTACAGAGATGGCAGGGGTGGTGTGACAGTGGGGGACAAAAGTGCTATCTGAGAAGGTCTCCACAGCTGAGGATTTGCTGAGATCCCATCGCAGTAGGCCTCTGGGCTGAGCTGCCATGTGGCCTGGTCTGAGAAAGGCCTGGGAGACGGGGGCAGAGTTAGATGGGTTTTACCTTTGTAGAAATAGAGGGGGTATTTTCTGGTCTATTAAGATACATTCAAGCTGGGCACAGGTGGCTCATGCCTGTAATGCTATCTACTCAGAAATCTGAGATCCCAGGATAGAGGTTCAAAGCCAGCCTGGGCAGGAAAGTCTGTGAGACCCGACCCTTACCTTCAATTAACCAGCAAAAAGTCAGAAGAAGAGCCGTGGCTCAAGTGGTAGAGTGCTGGCCTTGAGTGAAAAAGCTAAGGGACAGTACACAAAGCCCTGTGTTCAAGTCCTTGTACTGACACAGAAAGAGGAATTTAAGGGGCAAGTATCTAGAGTGGCTGACACACCATCAGGAGAAGGTTCTACTTTGGTCGGAAGTGATTCTGACTGCTGAGAACCGAGACTCCGGCATGGCAGGAATTCTATCAACTTTTGTTTATGAGGGCTCACCCACCTCAGAGAACATCTCTAAATGGCTTATTTGTGTAATATGTTTTCATAGCTTTGATGTTTCAGTCAGCAGCCCTCAAACCAGCATACCAGACTCTACTCAGCCTCCACAAACACTTAGCACCAGATGATCTGTGTCTCCAAGTCTTCCCCTGCTGACCCCACCTCCCTCCAGCCCTGCTGTCCAGGCAGATGGGCCACTGGAAGCCCCGGAGGCGAGCACCCTGAGGTTGTCAGCAAGTGCATGGCCAGTGAGGAAAGGGCCTAGAGCCAATGGGCTGCATTCAAGCACCAGCTTCTTTGACCTCAGTCAAGGCCACTGGGTGGGAAGCTGCTGTGGAAAGGAGAGCAGAAAGACTAGTGTCTTACATTAGCACCCTGTGTCCCTGTCTGATCTTGAGGACTTCCTCAGTCCTCCAGGCCTGGGATGGCGCTCTCCATGACTCAAGGAGGTTGGATATTGTTCATTTAGGTTTAATTTGCTTAAAAGGGTTTGACTACTCAATACTTCTCAGAAGTTCTGCAAGCCCTGAAGTCCATTCCCTCCTCTATGGCAGGAAGAATGTGGACGCCTCCTAGACACAAGACTCCAAAGGTCCTTAGACTACCGTCACCTCATTAGATTTCCTTTGTTGATGGGTAGAGCAGGAAGAATGGTGGCCATGTTGTGAGTCTTGTTTGAACTTTTGCTCCAACTCTACCAGAAGTGATTTGCATTTCTGCAGATCGTGCCAGGTAGAGGCGGTGTAAAGGCTGTGAGTTGGGCTTTAGGGGGTACAAGCTCAAGTCCTGGTTTTGTTTCAGTGGTCTGCACTTCAGCTCGTTTAACTGTAGGATATGAAAAAGAATAAAAATCTATCTGAAAAGTTTGGTGTGATGAGCGATGATGCATGTGAGACATAAAAGACATTGCTTATGGTAAGAAAAGATCAAAGTTCAATTGAATGAAAAAGCTTTTCAAAAAATCTCCTCTTCTATAAGATTCTCCTAAATTTCAGATTTATTCTGTACATTGCTCTCATAAAAATGGAATCATACCTATTTTATAATTCCATTCCTCTCAGTTTAATCAGCAACATCTCATTAATCTACATTATTCTTTTAAATGGTTATAGAGTACATCATCTATTCCAGAAATCACTATTATTAAATACTTATCATGTTTTCAACCTTTGGTATGTTAAAAATCACTGTAATAGGATCACTGTCTTACATCTACAATGGTGTGAATTTGTCTATTCCTTTCTTTAGCATATATTTGTAGATCTGTAGTTACTACATAATACTGATTAACTTTCTATAAGCACTCAGTCTTCCTCATTCATGCATTGGTTTCCTATCTGTGGAGCCAACCCAAGAGAAGTTAAAATTTTGGTTAGGACTCCAGTGATTGTGTCAGTAGAAAACAGGTGTTATTTATCCTAATACAACATTAAAACTATTTGTAGAGGCTTTATATTGTACTAGTTGCCATAAGTAACGTAGAGATGTATGGAGTACAGAGATTATGCACAAATACCATGTGACTGTCTGAAGGGATATGAAACCCCATAGATTTTAGAATCCATGGGGAATCTGGGAACCAATCATCAATTACTTTCTCTAGGTTAGACCAACTAATATTTTCACCATGCCATGAATACCTATGTCCCCAAACTCCTTGATAACTGGGTTTATTTGCTTTGATAAGAATATCAGGTCGGGCATCGGTGGCTCACACCTGTAATCCTAGCTACTCAGGAGCTGAGATCTGAGGATCTCGGTTCAAAGCCAGCCCAGGCAGGAAAGTCCATGAAACTCTTATCTCCAATAAACTACTAGAAAACTGGAAGTGGCGCTGTGGCTCAAGCAGTAGAGCGCTCGCCTTGAGCTGAAGAGCTGAGGGATAGTGCCCAGGTCCAGAGTTCAAGCCCCACGCTGACAAAAAAAAAAAAAAGAATATCAGGAGAGCCTATCTCTTTTGGTGTATTTGAGATAAGACTTGTGAATGCATAGAAAAAGAGGAGGAGAGAGACAGGGTAGAATCCACTGGTGTAAATAAGCAAAAAAGAAGAAAAAAGAAAAAAGGAACATGGAAAGACCAAAATTCCCCTCGGGACAAAAAGGAGGACCAGACAATTTCCTGTGCTGTTAGACCAAGAGCATTTTCAATGTCATTCAAAGTGAAAGATGTAAGGCCCCAAACCACTCTCCAAAATGCATATTAAAGTTGGATGTGAGCCATTTGTACCCCAACGCAGAGAAAGGGATATGGGTGAGAAGAGATGTATTTACATGGTCTGTGGAAGAAGGTCACCTGAGGAAAATGCTGAGGATCCTCAGGAGAGAACTGTTTTGGGTCTTGCTAACACAACCTGCGATCCTGAGCCTCCCCATTGATAAGACAGCAAAACTTCTAACCCAAAATGCTAAAGACCTTTTGGGACTCAGATAATTTGAAGTGTTTTGTTTATTTGTTTTGGCTATTTTTCTTTTGTGTCAGCACTAGGACTTGAAATCAGGACTTCTTTCACAAAGAAATCACCCATAAGTATTCTACATAGAATCAAGACCATTCATTTTGCACTGGTAGCTCACACCTGTAATCCTAGTTACTCAGGAAGCTGAGATCTGAGGATCTCAGTTTGAAGCTAGCCAGAAGTGGAGATGTGGCTCAAATGATAGAGCATCATCCCTGAGCAGAAAAAGTCACACAAGAGCTCCAGGCTCTGAGTTTAAGCTTTGGTGTTGACACACATCCACACAAAAAGACCATTCAGTTAGCCTTAAAAAAAATACTAAGATGATTACCTGGCACCAGTGGCTCATGCCTGTAATCCAGCCTCTCAGAAGGCTGAAATCTGAGGATCACAGCCCTGGCACTAAAGTCTATGAGACTCTTATCTGCAATATAACACAAAAAGCTGGCTTAAGGGTAGAGTACTAACTTTGAGCACAAAAACTCAGAAACAGCTTCCGGGCCCAGAGTTCAAGCTCTGGGACTGGCCAAAAAACCCTCCAAAACCAACCTCCCCCCAAACCAAAGCCAAAAACAAAGAACAAACCCCACAACAAATAAACAAACAAACAACAACAGCAAAATCCCATAAAAACCAAGATGACATTTCCATTAGAATCTCAATAGCTCCATCTTTCTCTTTTGACTTGCTCTCCAGAGTTCTACAGACATAAAAACCAAACTAATGATTATTTCATAAGCATTAATTCTGGGCTGACTGTTACTAATATTGCCAGTGATATTATTTTCTAGTGTTTTTGTGGATTGCAGTTCGACTTCATTCGGGGTGAAGGGAAGCTGAGGAGGAGCTCCTTAGTCCTGTTTTCATTTTTGTATGACTGTCCTTTCCAGCTGCAGCTCTGGAGAGGAAACAAACATTGAAACTCCATCCGGGAGGCAGCTGTGCGCATCCCATTCCATCTGGCTGGAAGGAATCACTCCTGGAACAGGACCGAAGGGCAGAAGCTCATTTCCTGTCCGCTGGCTCCTTCCCAGCTTTGCCCTGCCACCCTTCCCCACATCTTCTGGCTCCCTCTGAGCCCTGTTCCTGGAGGGCTTTTGGAACTGGATTCAGGGCACCTGTAGCTTAGCTCTTTCTCCTCAAGGGGGGTTTAATATGTCCATGAGAAATGAGTCAGCTTATAGAGCCTGGAGCAGTAAGAGATTTCCGTTCCAAGATCTGGAATCTTCTAGCCAGCCCAGAAAGACTTGTTTTGGTGGGTAAAGGCACAAAGCCAAGGATGGGGCATTTTGGTTTTGGGCTTGGTTAGGCATGTTTGCCAGCAAGCAGAGCTATCTTGTTAAAAACAGGAAGATGCACTGGTCTGGAGTTTCCGTGCTTGAGGGCTGGGGGAGCCGGGGAGAGTGTGGTCAGTTCTAGCTCTTCTGGTGCCACAGTGGTGTGTGAATCCACCATGAGGGCTCTCCCTACAATTCAAGGCTTCACTTCCTAGGGCTAGACTGTATGCAGGAGGTGAGAAGCAGTCTCACTCCCCAGCCCTAATTCTTCAGTTTCCCACCCTGACCTCTCAGCTTGCAACCCTGCCTGACACCCAAAAGAGTGCTTAACATCGAGTATCTCTGGGAGATAAATTCCATCGAACACTGTTTGCAATCTCAGAAAGAGGGGGTCTTCTGTCTAGCACCTTCCCATCTCTTCAATAAATAGACACTAAAAGTTAGAAACATTACCACCACCACTGTTACCAGCCTTTTCTTGGGTTCCTTACTCAGTCTTCTTTGGCAATCTGGAAGACTGGGACCTATCCCACTTTCAGCTCGCTCCTTCCTTTCAATCTATATTTATTTGTTTATTTATTTTTGTGCTGGTCCCAGGGCTGAACTCAGGACCTGGGCACTGTTTCTAAGCTTTTTTGTTTGTTTGTTTGGTCAAGGCTAGCACTCCACTACCTGAGCCATAATTCCACTTCCAGCTTGTGTGTATGTGTGTGTGTGTGTATGTGAGTGAGTGTGTGTGTGTGTGTGTGTGTGTGTGTGTGTGTGTGTGTGTGAGTGATTAACTGGAGATAAGAGTCTCGTAGATTTTCCTGCCTGGGCTGGTTTTGAACTGTGATCTTCAGATCTCAGCCTCCTGAGTAGCTAGGATTATAGGCATGAGTTACCAATGCTCAGCTCCTCACAATCATTTTCCTCATTGTTATGAGTTGCTATGAGGTGAGCAACATTACTGCACCCTCCCTTCCCCACCATGATGCTCTGATAGTCTGGAAGCGGCAGAGCTAGTGACCGTGAACTGAACCTCTGAGACTATGAGCCTCTGAGCCTCTGAGACTATGGTTGCTCTCAGATATTTGGTGTCTGCAACAGGAGAGTGATGAACACCGTTTCACTGTGGGTTTTTCTTGTAATGGGAATGGGGTTCACCTTTACTAGCTCCTCACAAGACAGGAACTTGTAGAGGTCGACCATGTGCTGTACTGAGAAAGGTAATTCAACCAAGAAATAGATCGGCTTCTCCTTTCTTGAAAAATACTTGTTATGTTTGTCCAGCTCTTTCAGCTTCTCAGACCTCTGTTTAGTCTACTCTCTTCTCAGATCAGGGTGGGAGGAGACATGGAATAGTAATTGCTATTAAGCTGAGTTTCAGTTGTCTCATCTATGTCGACAAATGCAACTAAATCTGTGTTCTGCTTATTTATAAGGCTGGGTCTTATACTTAAGCTCTGTCTTTTGTCCTCCAAAACTTGAACATAATATCTCTGCCAAGCTCAAGTCTATGAAAAGTTATACTTGGAAAAGTTAAATGAATAGACTTTCTCAGAGGGCAGAACTTAACAGCCCTATCCCTGGGTACGGAAACATATCTTTCTCGGATGCTACAGGGCATGGCAGTAGCTCCTACATCCTTTCTTCCCCTTCAGTCCAGTCTGTTTACAGCACACTCCCCACTCATTTGTATCCTTGGCTCCCTTCTTCGCCATTACAATAAACAATTCTTGGTGTATTTTGTTATTGAGCTATATATTTCATCTGCTTTTCCCTTGCCCCTGGTAGAGTTGCTTGATGAAAGGGGTCTAGAGATGGTGACATAGAGAAAAGGCGAAAGGATGCCCGAGGGTCAGAGAGGCCCAAATTAACAATGGAGGCATGTATCTCAAGGGCTAGCTGGAGCTTTTGTGGCTACAGGTGACAGGGTCTTAGTTCAAAGTGGCTGAAGCCCCAAAAGAAATGTGTTGAGTCATGTGTCCAAGAATAATGAGGTGGTGTGTCCCTGGGGCATGTCTGATTTGAAGGGATCAAGGCTTTCATTAGCTTGCTTCTTTCAACTCTGTTTCAGTTTTGGGGTTTGGTCAAAAAGGTCACACTCAGTGACACACTTTTATATACGTGACTCCTATGTGAGCCTGATTTCAAATGCCTCCCTACACTCTGCTATTGATTGGTAACTTTGTTCCATCATGAGGTTATCAGGGGATCTCAGAAGAGTCATTGTGAACTGGATCCTGATAGAGAGATCTGTCTGTCCTGGCATAGAGAGACATTCTCTGAAGCCCATCTGAGCTCTTCCCATCATCTTCTTTTTTTTTTTTTTTCCTTTCCCTTACTCAAAGCATTCTGTTCCACGTGAGTTCTCTGTAGGGCTCGGTTTGGTTTTTAATGTGGCCAGTGGAGATGGAAATGGCGTGGGGAGTCAGGGCAGACGGAGGTGGCTACTTGGGGAGAAGCAGGCTGAGCTGCTGTGCTGACTTGCTGACTGGTGATATCTCAGGCTGCAATCTAGAGACAACCCTGTCTCCCATTCAAATTCCCATAGCAGGAACCAAGTGCCCTGCGACCTTGTCTCTTTAAGGCCCCCACACAAGTGGTTTCCATCAAGCTTTGTAATGTGAGAGCCTTTCTGGAGGCCAAGGCCTTCATGCTTAGCTGCAAGTTGTTGAGCCTCCATTTCCACTTTTTTTTCCCCCACAAGTGGATTGGCTTCCAGATGGACAGCCTTGAAAATGGTCCTCTTGTGTTTGTCCCACAAACAGGTATTGCTTGTGGAGACTGACCATGGTGCTCCATGGTTTAACGGGTAGATACGGGAGGGCCAGGAAACGTTTGGAGAACCTGGAGAAATAATATCTATAACCCAAAGTTAACAATGCTTATGCAAAATAGAACTGCCTGCATTGACTTCTCCCCTTGGTAAGATGCTTCTAAAGTTAAGCGGCTGAAAAGACACATTTGAATGACTTCAGTTCTCACTTATATATCCTTCCGTGTTTACCCTCCAAGGATGAAGCCAAGAAGCTGCTTATCCTGGAATGCAAGTCAAGTGTGATGTCTGTCACACTTGTTCTGTACAGACTGTCACTCTCCATGAACCCCCAGCTCTCAGACAGGTCAGGACCAAGCAGCAGGGTTGTACTCTCCACTGCACACTCAGCTCTTGGCTCCAGCAGAGTTTTTTTTGTTGGAACCTCTTGTCCCAAGTCTGCTACATTCTGGTAGAGGAAATGGATTCATGTGTCTCCCAGACCTGGAGGGCTGAGATGGAGAGACTGGGGCCAGAGATGGGAGGTGGGAAATGGGCTGTGATGACTTAGAGGACAGTTTGTGGACTTGCTCATGGTGACAGCATGACCCTTTGTCTTCCTCAGTTTTCAGAGATGATGAAGGCCCGATTGTCATTAGGGAAATCTCTTTAAAATCTTATTATAGGTATTTGCTTATTTGCTAAGACCAGTCATATCCATTTATCACCTATAGGTTATAAGAGAAATTCACCTCAGGACTGCTCAGGTGCCCTTCTGCCCAACACTGATGTTCCTGGTATCTACAAAAAATTGGGAGGAAATCTCCGAGGGTTCAATATGTCTGGAGAAGTCTAAGAACCCTGGTATCCCCTCCCCTACTTGGTTCTTGGTTTCTGTCCAATGTCTAGTGTACTTCTCAGTAGAGTCTGAGAGCACCACTGTCCCTGGAAATAGTGCATATGAGACTAGATTCAGGGACAGCCAAGACAGTGTTTCGTGCTAGTTGCTATGCAGGATGCTTTATCTAAACTAAGTCTTTGCAGAGAATATCTATTTTACCAGGATTTAAAGAGATTGAGTGACTTGCTCAGAGTCACACAGCCAGGACAGAGTCAGAATCCAAAGTCAGTCCTCTTAGACTCTAGAACTCATGGCAAAGAAGGCAGAATTGTAGTTGTGTTTCTCTCTATAATTATCAGTATTCTTGGGGGTACTCTGCAGGATTCTCAGGACTAAGTGTGGTTATTCCCATAAAGAAAAACTAAAGAACAAAGGAATGAAGTCATTACAGCCCTAAAAAGGTTAGTAGGTGAACCTGACACAGAAAGTAGATGGTCCATTCATTTACTTTTTTTTTTTTAAGGATAAGAGATCCAGTTGATTGCATGAAAAAAATAGATTTAGGGCAATACCTCACTCAGGCTGATAAAGATGTCAAACATGGACACACACATTTGTCTAATGAGCCAAGTGGTTAAAAAATGTGGGAGGGTAGGGTCAGGAATGCTGAATTGTGATGCTTATAGCATCACAGAAATCAGCACTGGAGGGAATCAGGAAGGCCAAGATGTCTAGCTCTGTATCACACCCCTGGCCTGCAGTTGCCTCACCCTGCCTTGGATTTTCACAGGGATGGGAAGCTCACTATTTGTACAGGCTGTAAGCACCCCCTGTAGACATTTCTAACTTCCTGGATGTTGGGTCAATAGAAGTACAACCTGAGTACTTTCAGACTGAGCTCCGTGAGTACAAATGAGTCCACTATGTTTTGTACAGTAGGGATGTCAAATGATCCAGCTATACTAGAAAAGAGATTGGTGATTTCCTTTACAGTTAAACATATACGTAACCATATGGTTTGGCCACCACCCTGTTTTTAGATAGTTACCTGATAACAATACGTATCTGTGCTAAAACCTGTATGCAAATACTTCATAGTCATAAAAATCTGGAAACAACCCAAATGTTCACCAGATGGGAAACAAACTGAAATATCTGTGCCATGGAATATTGCTAGGAAAACAAGGGAAAGACTGTTACAGGCAACATCATGGACAAATCTCAAATGCTTTATCTACATGAAAGAGACCAGATTGAAGTGTCCAAGGCTGTACCCAGCATGCTTCTGTTTGTATGTCATTTGGAAGAGATGATTAATAGAAAACACACACACACACACACACACCACACACACACACACCCTACCTCAACCTCCCCCTGTTTATGGTTTCCAGGGGCTAAAGGAGGCATTTACAGACTACAAAGAGGTAGAAAAGGATATTTTTGCATGAGGGAAGTGCTCCACACCTTGATTGTGGGAGTGATATTAGATTATGTGAACTTGTGAGAATTTATAAAACTATATACCCAAAAGGATAAATATACAAAAGGATAAATATACAAATATATATATCCCAATAACTCCTACCTTAGGAAATATTTAAAATATACAGACAGAAAATGTAATAGTTGGATGGCCTTCATCTGTGTGGCTGCAGGTGGTAAGGAGAAGACTCTCCCCACCTGTGGAAATCTGTAAGGGGTGTCTCTTGTAGGTGTCTTGATTCATGGAACCAGTTCTGGGATTTTGACAATGCTTTCCTCTGGGCTACTCATGCGAATGTTTCAGTGGTTGGGTTATGAGCTCTGTCTTTGAATTTGTACTTGGTCTGTAGCTTGCGCCAGGGCCTTTCTACTCTAGCACCTCGTGTATTCCCTCCTGTTCTGAACTATTTGATAGTAATTTTTTTCCTCTAGCAGAACAGTAGTTCTCTTTCCTCGGTGTTTTAGTCTTCTATGGCTCTTCCTGAGGAACTGCTTGACTCATCAGAGATCATGATTACTTTAATGCTTCCTCAGGAGCTTTTCATTTTCGTGGGAGGTAAATGCCACCAGGTTGCCTGGGACAGTAGCAGGGCCACCACTTTGCCACCTTGTTCCCAGAACCTCTATCACATGTGTAATTTTCCATATTTTTCTATTTTCATGGATGTTCTTAAAATTCTACTTCTGCTAGCATATTCTACCCCCAAAGCCCAAATTTATCCTCCTTGCTTCTACATAAGAACCCCAAGTTTAAACATAGTTGAAGTGCTTTTTTTCTGAGGATATTCTCACCCATACAAACCAGAGCTATAAATCATTTTAGAGCCGGAGAAAAGCTGGGATAATACCTAACTCTGGATGTTGTCAATAGCTCAGTTCTGGTTTTAGTCTAAGACATATTTTCCACATGAAGATGTTTTGGTTTTCTAGTAGCTTCTATCTGTTGTTCTCAATCTCTTTTGGCACCATGCTGGGCAAATCTAAGACCACTTCTATGTGACAGGCTTTTAGCTATTTTGGGAACTGTGATTGTGTCTTTCTGGAATCTTCTATCTAGGCCACCTTAGTAACAATTCTGCATCTGCTAGGGACACCATGACTGGAGTCCTGAATTGAAATGCAGACTATGTGTGTAAGGAAAACAGGAAGAAAAGAGGAAGAGATGTCTCCTCGGAGAGAATAGGCAGAAAGTCTCCCAACATACTGTAGGAAGAACTTGCCTTGTGCAGTAGGTCTGTTTTCTCTTTCAAGCAGAGATATCTAAGGAAACAATCTGATATTATACCCCAATTGAATGAAAACCCCCTGTCATCAAAGAATCTGGAGTGAAATGATATTGCCCATAGAAATTCTCTGTGGAGTTATTGGCATTTTTTGAATAAATTATTCCTACACTTGGATCTCAAAGAGGATTTAGCATCTTCTAGAAGTATCAGGGCTGGCTGGATTCTGTGAGGAGGTCCAAAGGGAGGAAATGTTCCAGTTTTAATGGAAGAAATATCCCAGACAAATGGGGGAAAGACCCAAAAAAACAGAAGGAGAGAAGCATAATGTACTCAGCTCTCCTCAAAGCTCAAAGAAGTTGGCACTGTATGTTGTTCTGGTGCTCAATCAAGGTTGAAATATAACCCAAACACTGGAAAGCCTGTGGGCCAACTCCCTACATTTCTGGAATGGTCTTACTGGGGATTAGAAATATATTTCATCCTCTAGAAGTTCCTTTATTCTTTGCCACCCAGGCTGCCTCTCCTATCTTGTGCTTAACAAGACCCACCCCAATCTTAGCAAAGCTTGTTTACCAAATAAAGATGGAGTCTTCCTCACTTCCCACTCCAGGCTTCTTTCTGAGGAGGGCACTGTATTTATCTGGAAGTAGTTTGAGTCACTATGGGCGAAGGGGCATCCAGAAACAAATGGTGCCTTTAGAACGACCTTACATGTGACAAGGAAAGGAATTTGTGTTGTTTCTAAGAGAGGGGAGTGGGGAAAAAGAAAACAAACAAGCAAAGAACAGCAAAACAACAGCAACAAAAACCAAATGTAAAAAGAAAGTGATGGGCCATCCAGGAGACAGAAAAGATCTTGGGGGTGGAGGGGAGTGGGGTGTGGTTCTGACTCCTGAAAGACTTAGTGTAAGTTATTAAGGTCACCAGATGACTGGTGTGTGTGTGTGTGTGTGTGTGTGTGTGTGTGTGTGTGTGTGTTGGGGGGGTAGTGTTGGAGAAGGATCTATGTACTATTCCTGATTGAATGGGAGAGGCAGAGGCTGTGGCTGCAAAACTAGGGAAGAAGACTTGAACCTAAGTTACATTTGTTTCCTTATTTCTCCTATTGGCCTTGAATTCCTTTGAGGCTCTATCTTACTTGTCTTCATATTTCTAATGTCTAGTGTATTATCCCAAACATAAAATGCCCTCAATAAATGTTGTTCAAAGAAAAAAAATATGGAAAGACTCTTGGAGTCAAATCTTGAAATTTTTACAAGTGATAAAGGGGCAAAAGGTAGCTTAGGCTATTATTTAAGTTGTATACAAAGTCCTAATATTGATTTCTAACCAAGTTTTCTCATTCATTCAAAGGAAAATGGAAAATCTTTCTTTCAATGATGTCTTTCTTATCATGATGAGCATAGTCCAAATGGATTGGTCCAGTCCTGATGTACCTGCCTTGCGTATTTTGCTCTCTGCCACCATTTGGGTATCATAGCACATAATAAAGACTCATGGAAAATTAAAATTGAGAAGGGACATTAGAAATCACATGACATAGTTTGAGCCCTGGGCCATTCTCATGTCACTTAACACTTTGTTTCTTTGTTGTATAGAATATGCTTTACATTTAAAATAAAGTCTCTTAGCTTGTCAACATAGCTGAATAGTTCACACAAAGAATAAGCCTACATTAAAAGTATAAAATGCTTTTGGTATAGAATCAGTGCTGAAAAGTGCTTGGCAAATGTTTTTCCAGAAATAAATCTGATGATTTCTGACCATACTTGGCTTCCTGGTAAATGAAAGGCCCTCTTGTTTAGTTGAGCAACTGAAGTTAGGATGTACAAAGGAGGACTTGCCACTCAGTTTTTGAGAAGGAATTGGAGAAATCCAAATTGGAACTCTGGTGAAGGGTGAAGGGTGACTGGCGAAAAGGAGGAGAGGGAACAGGTGATAATCGGCAGGCAGACCGGAGGGACAGTTGTACGGGAGGGATGACCTGGCCAGAGAACGAATCTGTTTTTAGGAATAAAAAAAAAATGGAAGTTGTTCATGTTCTATAAATATGCTTCAATTTCCACCTCTTGTAAAGCTGGAGCTGAATTTTTAAGCAAAGTGATCCTATTTCCCCAGGAATTTGCAGAAATCCTGGGGGAAAATACTTCTCAGCTTAAGGGGTAAGGAGGACCTAGAAGATACCTGGGCTACACAAGATTTATTGTTATGGAAATTTATGTATCTACAAACATTAATACTTTGAAAATTATGTCTTAACACAAGATGGGCAAAGAAATAAAAGATATATATCAACTATCAAATTTTAACTTTAATTTCATCAATTGAGTAGATTTCACAGACTTTAACAATTATCTTTAAGTAGTTGTACATAGGAGTTGCCATTCAATGAAGTACTTTATGAATACAATGTGTTTTGGTCAAGTCACTTGCATCCATTTTTTTCTGGTATGGCTTTTCATGATGTCATTGTGGGCCAAGAGATCTCATAGCCAGTGGCCAGAGAATGAAGATCATTATCTGCGTGAAGTTGGAGAACTTGGAAAAAAAATGGATGTCAGTAGTGATACAAGTTGCCATGGTAACGTCTGATGATAAGTTCTCATATCATCTTGCATGCAGATAAGAATGACATGTAACATCTCCACAACCTGCTCCTGGGCCAAGAACCCCATGAAATTTAGAGCTGTGATGCGCTCAAGCTAGGTGAGAATACCAGTGCTCACAATAAGCCATAAAGCACGCCCCACTAAGATAAAGTTATGTCTTCAAAGATCTTGCTGGATGGTAATATTTCTTGGTTTTCTTGATGATCGACATCAAAATACCAATGAGGGTGCAGTGTAGCCTGATAATTCTAGATTTCTTTTTCTTCTGATACCTTGCCCACGGTTTTTTATTGCTGTCTCTTAAATTGTCCTTTTCCCATTTCTTACAGAAGTTAGTGTGCATGCTGCATTTAAATCCTTCCTGTGTATAAATGATCACATAAACAACAAAAGTTCCTAGTGCTCATATAAAACCAGTGCTTACCAGTCTGTCCTCATGGTAGGCCTTCTGGGTCATAATGTCATTCTCAGCTTCTTCTTAAGCAAAGGCAATGAGGGATTTGTGTATGTGCCCAAGTTGATGAACAAGATGGTAATAGTCTCACTGGACAGGGTGAGCCTGACAGTAATGTAGAACAAAAAAGGTCAACTCAGCAATACTTAAAGATTATTGCTTATGCAGTGATCTTTAAATAGTTGTACAAAGGAGTCTCAATTCAACATGTTGGTTTCTGAGTACAATATATCTGTATTGATATAGTCCTTTCTGTTGTTCATCCCACCCCATAAGCCAGAAGCTATAATCTTTAAGTGGCAAAGATCAGGTGACCTTCCTCTAACTTGTGACCATAGATGCAGAGCTGTCACATTGTTATTCAGGAGGGTGGCTTGCATTTTCAGTGACATCCTGTGACATTTGCGAGGTCTGTCTTCTTTAGAGAATTAGCCCATCCTTTTATTATAGCCACAAGTACATCCTGTCTCCAACCATCCACCACAACAATCAGCTTCTGTTTGGAGATGTCTGAGAAAAGATTTTGGAGGATGTTAAGAGGTTACCCACCTATTCCTGAATTTATCTCCATCACCATTGTGGCTTTCGTTCCCTATGGGCTAACTTGCTCATAGCAACATTGAGGCATTCACATCATCTTTCTACATTGCACTATTGGATGAGATTCTTCTTATAATCTTGGTGGGTGGGTATCGATGACAAAACTCAAAACATACTCTCCTGGTACACTGAGGGCCATGTACATTACAAGGAAGGCCTGGGCTATGGTCTAGTCCAGGGGTTGCTCCAGGCCATTGGTGAGAATAGTGGCGGTATCTTCTCTAAGAGTATCATCACAATGAAGCATTTGTTATTGGGCCAATCATCAGCTTGTGTATGGGGAGCTGAAATTTGGTGGTAGAATGAAAAGGGATTTTAGTTTGGCTACCTTTCAGTGTCATTTTCTAATTTTTATCACATCAGCCAAATCGACTCTTGAGACTTTCCAAGAGCAATTTCTGAAGCATCTGTAACCACAACCTTCTCAGCAATGGGAAGATTTCCCTGTCCTTGTTTGAACTCAGCTCTGTTAGACAGGGTTAATATCACGAATCAGGAGGCCCAGATTCCAGAACTGTGGGCAAAGACTTGGCTTGACTGTTCTTCATCCTGTCAACTGCAGAAGTCTGATTGTCAAACCATAGGTGGATCCTGTGGAAAGTCAGAGGGCCTGTCTTGTCAGTGTCATGATGAGGTAGAATGGAAGGTCTCCATTGTGTCCAGGTTCTTCATCAGGCTGTTTTGACAATCTGCCTTCTAGCATTAGCAGATGGACAGCAACAATGAAGGAGAGGCCAGTAAGAAAGATGGAGGGGTCCATGATAGCTCATGTTATGAATGACAAAGAAAAGGAGGACAGTGAAAATGGCCACAAGTTGGTGGAGCTCAGTGGTGGTGATGGTGGTGCTTTTGCAGTGAGGCCAGGGAGGCAAATGTTTGTGACCATGCCCACTACTATGCCTTCTACACCGCCTGTAGGTGTGGGGCCAGTTCTTTGTGTCCAGGAGATTGTCATGCATAAAGTCACAAGAACAGGACTGGGGTCTGGACCTCCCAGGGAGATGGATTTTCTCTCTTTCCTCCTAGAAAAGCCAGCAACCTGATAGCCATAGAAATTTGTCTTCTTTAATCTCCAGATGTTCTGACCTCCGGCTGTCTGTGGGGGCTGCATTCTTCTCTGCATTTCACATGCCCAGAGATATTGAAGTAAGTTGATCATGACATGAATGCATTTTTGCCTCTTGGTAATAAGAAAAGATCAACACAATCAGTATGGTGAGCAGAGGACCCTCATATATTTTGTCTAGGGATACAGACTGACCATTGGAGTGCTGGCTCCCAAATGTAACTTAATAGAAAGCTCAAGAGACATGAAACATCCATACATCATTTGTTGAGGTATTTATATTTGGTATTTAAGAGGTCAGAGGGTGTTGGTCTGTCCCAAGCATGGAGCTTTGTAACTCCCATGCTACATGAAATACTGTACCCCGTTTCTCTTCCAATTCTTTATTGTTTGTCCTCCCTCCCTCCCT
>NW_012267217.1:51363451-51593345 GCF_000151885.1 Dipodomys ordii | reverse complement strand
TCTTTCTTTCTTCGTCATGGGGCTTTAACTCTGGGCCTGGATGCTGTCCCTCAGCTCTTCAGCTCAAGGCTAGCGCTCTACCACTTGAGCCATAGCTCCACTTCTGTTTTTCTGAGTGGTTTATTGGAGATAAGAGTCTCACAGCCTTTCCTGCCTGGGCTGGCTTTGAACTGCAATCTTTAGATCTCAGCCTCCTGAGTAGCTAGGATTATAGGCGTGAGCCACTGGTGCTCCACTAAGTTATTTCTTGTATTCCTTCCTTTTTCTATGATTCTTTTTCCGTTCCAAGCAGTCATTCTCTGGCCCCTATATGTTTTTACTATCACTCCCCCCATTTTTCCCCCTATACAACTATAGTTTTACTGAGCAGCGATATTTTTGGTGCTGTTTGGGCTATCATGTGAATGATGTGGATAAAGGTGGGTTGAATTTTGGCACAGAGACCTGTCATGGGTCACAGAAGGGCATAACTTCCAGATGGGAGCCATCCTAAGCCCTACTAAGCCATACTGATCTTATAGGCTCAGATGCAGGAGCTCCAGGTGAGGAGACTGAAGGTCCATTGTGAAAATGGACACTATTCTGGTATCCTGTACCACACAGTACACCTGCTTCATATTTTAGATCAAATTTCTGTTAGGTTCTTACCTATTGTTCTATATCAACGAATAGCTGAGAGGAAAACCTGTATGTGATACCTCATATGCATTCTCATTACCTTGGAATTCAAGATAGATATTGGTTGAATGACGAACTGGCCTCAGTTAGTTAGGAGCTGTGTGTGTGTGTCTACCACTGGCAGGTAGACACTGATAGGGAGGAAGAAAGCTTGATGAAAGACTCCATCAAGCATGAGCCTGAACCAGGAAAGTAGTTAGCTGGAAATCCTTTCAGGGAGCAAGGCCCCCACACAACCAAGCTTCAGTCTCTTCATCTATAAAGTTAGGATGTACATAGAACTATTTATCTCTTGGGGTTTTTATGCTTAGGGATAGTGAATGAAGAGTATTTAGAATGACTTCTGGCACTAAGCATTGGTTAATAATATTATTATTGCAATAAGCAATTGCAATTAGACAGCAAGAAGTCCACCAGGATCCTCAACACAGCACTGTAGACAGTGCTCATTGCAGTTAATGGTAATAGTTTGACTTGGGAAGGTTTGACTTTGAGCATTTTGCAGCTCTGCTTTCTCAAAAGAAATAAACCTTAGTTTCACCCTCTGAGGGAGGGAATATAGTATAGTCACCTTGTTGCCTTCATATCTAGCACAATTTGTGCTAAATACATGTTTTAAAGGAAGAAATGAATAAATCCTCTTTGTACATAGAACAGATGCCAGACGTTGGTTCAAACTTTCTCTGGGATTATGGGCTGGGATATGAACTGGAGGAAGAGCTCTTGCCCTACCTGCCACAAAGCCCTTGGTTCAGTCCTTTGTACCACACAAAAAAGCCATCCAGAATGATTGGTGACTTTACAGTGATGAACCTGAACTCCAAAGCTGCCTTAGAGACCTTTCCACACCCCAAGTTCCCATTATCCTGTGGTTCATGTAACCAACAACCTTCCTTTCCCTGAAACCCACTTTAGATTTGGATGTAGCAGATGCCTCAACCCTGACAGGGCCATGAATTGCTGGGTCTGCCTAATTATCAGCTGATCATTCTGTGCTTTGGAGGGGTTCCTGATGTAACTCTCAGCTCCATCAGCAATGCCACAGTCAATTTCAAGAGTTGAGCTGATGCTGCTTATCGAGGGACCTTAGCTCTTATGACGCCAGGGCCTGGCTTGTTGCCCTCGGCCAAAGCCAAACATTGGGTGGTACCTTGGCTCTCTCAAGAGCCTGCCTGGCCCATTCTGGTGGTATGTGTCAGAACAGCAAGAATGCATTGCCTAAGCTTGGAATGTGGACTGTCTCTGAGGGATAGCAGAAGAGGGGAATGGAGGGAGAGAACAGGTTGTTCAGAAGGGCATGTAAACAGTCCTTGACTCCAGCATTCCTTCTGTTCGCTCCAGTTACTCACAGTCACTATATTTTGGGCATTATTTTGGGTCAGGGAAGGGTGGAGTTGAATCAGGAGCAGATGCCCGACATGGCTAAGACCTAGTGTGCATAGGCACAAACTTGGCCTTGGAATGGATGTGGCCTCAAGGGAAGACTCTACTTAATGTTTAGAAAGAGGCCAACTTCTCCTTCTTCATTCAGCATCCATCTTTTCAAAGCCAGGGCTCCTGATTTGATGGTTGGAAAGCAACTACACATTCTGTGTCCTCCCCATCCTAACCTTTCTCCATTCAGGCAAAATGGAGTGAGATCAGAGAGTGCTTGATAGGTTTGTAGAGATAAAGTGAGGGCCATTTACTATGGTACCTGCATGGGTAGTGGTGCCATTCACAGATGTGGACAAGCCCAGGAGAGCAGAGACACCCAGCAAGTTACGATCTTCTGATGGACATTCCTGCTTCTCAGAATAAGTGCCACCTCCAGTATTTGTATGTACTCCTCCCTGTCCCATACAATGTCGCATTGTGACATTTGTGTGTTTCCTGTTAAAGAGCCCAAGATACTTTCTTGGAGCTATGACTTCTAGTTTTTAAATTGGTGATTTATAATACACATTAAAAAGGAGATGTATTTCTCCAGTTGCATATTTGTCATTGAGCCCTAAAAATAGCTAAAAACAGTTTGGTTAGAATACGGAAAAGGTATGGTGCAGCTTTGACCTTTGTCAAATATAGACAATTCTGGATCCCTACACTGGGGCAGCTTTGAGTTTAGGAATCTGGACATCTGGATTTGTATGGTCAACATGAGTCCCGGGTCAGAGTGTGACCCCATCAAACGCTAGAGATGGGCAAGATTTAGAATCCCAATGAGAATGACAGAAGTCACTCAAGGTCAGGGATCAGAAGTCAGAGGTCCAAAAAAAAAAAAAAAAGTCAGAGGTCCATGCCAGTCACCAAGCCTCACACAGGTATAGCATACAGAATTCCAGCTTGGGAAGAGCTTTTGGATTTCTAGTTAAAAACATTGGATTATAATGTTGGGACTTGAGCCAACATACTTGTAACACATGGAAATGACACATTAAATCCTGTCTCAGGGTGATTGGACAATGGAAATAGAGCCCAGGGTCTTAGTGCCTGGGGACAAATCTCTCTGTTTCTCCTCCCGATCCTTCCTGCTCACTCCCTCTCTCCCCACTCCTTCTCTCTGTGTCCTTCTCCCACTCTCTCTTTTCAACCGGAAAGAGCCACTGGCATGTAGACATCAGAGTTCTTCACAGGAAGGTAAACAGCAGCTGAATCTGGCTGCTCAAGGGGTCTACACTACTCTTGTAGAAATCCAGTGGGTAAACAAGAATTCTAAGCTCAAGACATTTGATGCAGAAAATTCCAGCATGACATCTGTGGGCACACAGAGGGCATCACAAAGGGGCTTGCTGTGTACAATTTCAGTATTTATCAACACAGAGGAATCAGAACAGTGAATACCAGTGAAAAGGAAAATGTATTTGTCCTTTTGTCTCATTGATACTCTAAGGAGCAGAAAATGCCCCAACCTTCAGACTCTATGAAACAGTATTTTCTTAACTCAAGAGATCTTTAAATGTCTTAATACAAAAAGAAATTAGAACTCCATGGTGCTGCCTCTTCATAGACATCAGACTCAAGGGTCATTTTCTGAGTGCCCCATGTCAGAGAACACTAGATGGATAAATGCACTGGGCCTCAGACTCCTTACATGATACCAGGCATCAGCTTTGCAGGGGGTACTCATTAAAACATTAAAATTGATTTCAAAGAAATTTTATGAGATGATACACCATGGCAGGTGTTGGTTTTATTCTTGTTAGCCAATCAACTGTACCTACTAAAGCAGGGGCAGGATAGAGTTTGAGTTTCAACTTGGTAGGTCAAGATGCCACTACTGTATGAAATGTCTAGAAAATGATGCTACGTTAAGATTTGGGAAATAAAAAAAGATGAGTTAGGAAAAAAATAAAAAGATGAGTTAGCAAATAAATGAACTTGGATTCTTGTGTCAGCTATGGGATCTAATGAGCTATCATAGGTATCCCAGAGGGACATATCCAAGAGTGGGATTAGAAAGAGTATGCTAAGGATCTAGGGACAAGCTAGAAAAATCCTTAGAGATCAAAGCAAGGATCCCCTATAGGCAGCAGTGGCAAATGGACATCAGGATGTTACTCAGGACCACGGAGGAGGTCTTAATCTTTGTCCCTCCATAGGCAATTTTCAATTTAAATGTAGCTTCATATGTGCGAGAGTATCCAGGGAAAACAAAACTAGGGTCACTGAGGGTCAAGGGCAGTAGCCTGGGCAGGGACTAAGGCCAGCCTGGCCAGTGCGCCCGCTGGTGCTGCAGACAAAGAAGAAAGCAAGCACGAAACCTTAGTGGGTGGGTGGAGGGTGGGCTGGTCTTTTCTGCTGTTCTTTTCCATCCACAAAATTACTCAGTAATTGGATGAAAGGAGTTCTGTAGATGTTATGGATTTGGAATTTTAGGAAACAAAAAATCTTAGGACTTCTTGTAAATTTCAACTGGAGATGTGTACAGATTACTTTGGGAGGCACGTCAGCCTCTCTGACAGGAACCTGGCAGCCAGGTCACAGGGAGGGGTGGTGACAGCTCTTAGTGTTGCTGGCCGATATCGGTGAATGTTGTGGGGTGGGATGGCTGGATATTTGCCCTGTCCAGCCTTCTCTCTGAGCCATGCATGGATGCCAGAACAGGAGGTGCTGGTGGACAGCAACACAGAATTCAGGATAGAGTTTAGCGATCCTTTCTTGGTGGGAAGAGACAGGAACTTAACCAAGTCCAGCCTGGATGTGTCCCAATGCATTTGTGAGACAGGAATCCCAAATACAAATATCTTCAGTAGTCAGGAGAAAGCTGGAAAAAAATAGGACTAAGAAGACCTGGGGCAGGGGCAAGAACTGCGGGAAAAAGAAGCCAGTGTCCTATGTAGGGCTGCAGACCAGCACAACTGCAGGTCATGGGGAAGAGAGAGGTCAGTGATCTTGTAGATTCGGATGGAACCATAGCCATAAAGAACTAGAGATGTATGAGTTTATGTCCCTGTAAGCTTTCTTCAACAGTTTTAAAAAGAAGAGAGCATGAGGTCAGTTGAACATCCCTAGTGAGCTCCTTCTAGTTGACAAACCATAGATAGCCCTTAGGGGTTGTTGGCAATCCCTTCATCCTGGAGAGGGAAAACTGCAGGAAACAGGGAGGTTTGAGTTTGGGGACAAAGCTTGCCAGGGTAGAGATAAAGCAGGGAGAATTTGGATTTTCTGGTCCTATCTTGTCTGTGTGTTCAATGTCCACAAGTGGAGTGCCACAGGGGGTAAAAAAGAGGAATGGATTTTATCTTCCATCATGCTGTTGGGTTGGCTATAAAGAACAAAGGAAGGGAAGAGGTTTATGATGGGTTCAAGACTGTTTACTGTCATAGCATGAACAATGTCTGTTTGGGGTCAGAGTATAGGCACAAAACCAGGGTAAATGTCAAGTTTACCTATGTATGTATGTAAGTATGTGTGTATGTATGTATGTATGTATGCATGTATCTATCTATTTTTGTCGATCATGGGGCCTGAACTCTGGGCCTGGGTGCTGTCCCTCAGCTCTTCAGCTCAAGGCTAGCACTCTACCAATTGAGCTACACTTTCGGCTTTTTCTACTTATGTGGTGCTGAGGAATTGAACCCAGGGCCTCATGCATGCAAGGCAAGCACTCTACCACTGAGACACCTTCCCAGCCCCTCATGTTTACCTATTTGGCCAGGCCACTGGGGAAATCTTGAGTATATTTTTGTTTTTAATTCGATTTTCTTCTCATGTCCACAGGAATCCCCCAGGTGGAGATTAAAGGACAGTTTGGGGAAGAGTGAGGTGGGAGAAGATGTTGACAGTATTAAAAAGAGCATGGTGGGCTAAAATCTACAGTGTATATATTTTGAGGGTCATGACTCAGGAAGTACCTTCTCTGCAAGTCTTTTTTTTACTTCTTGGGCAGATGGATTTCCCTTTCTAGCTTTCCCAGGCACTGTGGAGAGCACTGGCCTCAGACAGACTGGGAAGTGGGCAGATGTTGTTACAAATAGATTCTGGATGTAGAATCTTCTAGATTCTAGAAGATCCTACTTATACCAACAGCTGCACTGGCTAGATAGATTATGAGTCTTAATTCTAGTACCTGTACCAGTCAGTGCTAAGTGGGCTGCTGACTGTCACTGGAGAGGAGGTTAAAAGCAAAGATCCTAAGGTCTTCCCCTTCAGCCCCCAGAACCTGAGATCTTGATTCAAAAATTCACGAGTGGGACTGGAAATGAATACTGGAAAAACTTTCATGATTCAGTTGATGTGCAATTGGAGTTGGAAATCAGTAGCTGGAGCTGTTTCTCTGAGTCAAGGTCCTCACTTTCTAGAAGATTTTCATGTAAAACAGATAGCATTGACCCAATATCTGCAGTAATCTCAGACTGTTATAAATAATGCCATTAAATGTTGAGCAAATATGTAAGATCTGAGTATCTTATCTTCCTTCCTACCTTCCTTCTTTCCTTCCTTCCTTTCTTCCTTCTTTTCTGTTTTCTTCCCTTTTCTTCCTCTTCCTCCATATGTATGTATGTATGTATGTATCATGTATCTATCTAATAGAATGCATAGAAAGCATGCTCATGTTAATAGAACATTATTAAAATCATTTTAGGCAATGAGAAGGTAGACAGGTATTTAATTAAAACAAGCCTTCTTTTTTAGTCTATACAAGGTGGCCTTTCTCCTCACTACCATCTTCTTAGTTTCTCAAATTTCAACACAGTTTCTTTGGAAGTAGTTTTTATAGATTAAGCTCTGTGCAGTGTGCAATATGAGGATGTAGGGCTTTAGATACTGTGTGGATAGGATCTTACTTAGGTGTTGTTTTGTGTGATTGTGTGTGCTATGTGTGAGGATGTTCATGTGCATACAAACCTATGTGAAAATGAATTTGTTTCTGGAAGTTTGACTGAAATGTCCTTAAACCCAGTATAGATCAGGATAAATACAAGCAGATGGATGGGACTGGCATCAACATATACATAAATTTGGCAGGGTGTAGCTGTGGAATTAAGTGGACAAAATGGAGGGTGACTTTGAAGAGGCCAATGAAAGAAATCTGAAAGAGGTCTCCTCCATCGGGCTAGGAGATATCCACAAAGATGAGAAATGCATTCCTTCAGAGAACTCTGGGTTTGTCAGCTTCTTGAATAGGTGGTAAGGCTCAAGGGAGGCTCCCCTGAAGCTCCCAGCAGTCTTTGCTGCACACCAGTTATTTGCTTGATAAACAGAGCAAGCCCCTGGAGGGTGTTGAAAGACAAGGGTGTGACCCAATGCTTTGGCTGAAAGCACTCAGAAAGACTAAGAAAACAAGGGCATAAGCTCTAAAAATCTTTTTGGTTTTGTTTACTCAGGCAAAAGGGAGTTGAGACTGTAGGCATTAGTGAATCTGATGAGTGGATACAGCTGACCCGGCAAAATCTGGTCTATAGTCCCCTTTCCTTGACTGTACATTCCTTTCTAAGCTCTCCCCTTCAAAGAAACCTGCTTCTGCACATACATTTTTTTCTTCCTGTGAAGATATAATATTACTTTTTCATCTCATTATTTGTCTTCTAGCTCAGAGAACTATATATAACTCCAAAGATTCAGTTCTGTATATCATGCTACTGCTTCTTTTATTCCTTTATTCCTTTTTCCTCTCTTTCTCTTCCCACCCCTCCCCTTTTTTGCCCCTCCCCAACTTTGTACCCTTCCTCCTTCCTTTCTTCCCTTCCCTTCTTCTGTTCTTCCTTCCTTCTCTCTCTTCCAGAGTCTTCTGGGCTTGTAAGTCTTCATCCATTCTTTCATTCACTTGTGAAGCTAGCTTTATCATGCACTTATTCAATGTCAGTTTTCAGGATCAGCTTTGTATGTAGAGAGATAAAAGCTAGGTGGCATGTACAGAGATAAAAGCTATGCTGTCTGTCTTCAGGTTGTTTATAGTTTAGCAGAAAAGATCCAGGTTCTAGACAATCAAATTGTACATGCATAATTTGTCTGGGACATCTCCAGCACTGAACATTTTAACTTACCTGTGCAACAGGCATGTCAGACAGGTGTTTGAAAGCAGATTTTGCAGCTACCAATAGGATGGAATGATGATGCCAATCAAACACGATCCAGGGGTTTGCATGTCTCTGCTCAGCACTCTAAAACTATTCTACAAGTGCCAGCTCTCAGAGAGACTGGTTTCCAAAGGTGTTGGGAGAGGCTTTCCACACTCTTGTGGTAGGTAAGAAATGGAAAACCTAGAGGCAAGGCAAGTGAGGCAAACCTGTCTATAAGGTTCTAGCCACATGTGGATCCTACTTTGGTGAAAATATTTGTCCTCAGGCTTGCTGTACCATCCAAATCAAGAAGGCTCTCCTCATACTT
The DNA here is from genome assembly GCF_000151885.1 of Dipodomys ordii. Lineage (NCBI taxonomy): Eukaryota > Metazoa > Chordata > Mammalia > Rodentia > Heteromyidae > Dipodomys > Dipodomys ordii. The sequence continues at coordinate 51,584,858 of NW_012267217.1, read as the reverse complement.
CCTAGTTTCTCTGGCATTTGAAAATAACTTTTTTTTCATGGGTCAGAAAAGAAATAGGTTGAAGAGGAAAAATCGAGGAAACAGGAGACATAAAAGATCAGTCTGATAATCTCTCAGAAGAAAGAATGAACACAACCATTAGGGGAAATAAATATGATTAAGAACAAGGATGCATATTTGGAAAAGAGTTTTCCCATAGAGTGAAGTTCTTGCTTCATATAATATGAGCCCCTGGTTTGAGTGAAAGTAGATCGCTTTGGAGTAAATTGTTTAATTTGATCTGGGAATGGAATGTACCTTTGTACCTCCTTTTTTTGAGGAACTGGCATATTTACAGCATGCCATTCACTTACTTAAGATGAAGGCAAAACAGATCTTGGCATTTCCAGAAAAATTGAGGGGTTGATGGGGTTTGGAGAGATGGGGAATTTTACACACACACACACACACACCCCTACCTTAAAACTGTGTTTCAGATGACAGTGGTTCTCATTTGGGGGTAAAGTGAATCTGTCCTTCCTAGATAAGCACACTTAATTTGGAGCTTCTTATGTGGACAAATTCCTCTTACTGTAGAGACAGGGGACTTTGGGGCTTGTTACCCACATAAGTGGATTTGAGATTTTGAGAGCAGAGGAACATATCAGACATAGCTGTAAGTTATTAAAAGTCACTTGGGGAAACTTATCTCTCAAACTATTAGAACAGGAAGGGTTTAAAAGATTGGGCCTGCTGACATTTTACAAGTTATGGACAATATAGCTGGAGGAATTCTGTATAACTTTACAGTCTACCAGAGATTGATTCTTCATTTGGTTGTCTTCGTGTCTGTTTTAGGCAGGTTAAATTCGACTAGGCCATGTCTTCTGAAATTTTGTTGTGCTGATAATCCATAAATTGGTTGTAATCTTAAATGTGAAAGTCCATTCCACAAATATTTGAACGTGTGCATTCTGAAAGGCTTGAAAGCAGGGATAGATAAGATAATAAATTCACCTAAATATTCTTTAGGTGAATTAAACTGATGGTCTGTCAATAGGGGATCTTGAAGCTAATAATGAGACCGATCCTTCCCAGTGTTCTGACCGACCCATGGCAGTAGGCTTGATCCCGAGAAACATGGGAATGTTTTCCATGGTGCTGGTGTGTCTAGAGAGTATTTCTTCTGAAATGCTGGTTCGGTTGAGCATCTATATATCTTAATCATGGCTACTATTGCTGTGTTTCTTTCTTTTTAAAAAAAACATAAAAAAAACCTTGAAGTAGTTATACAAAGGAATTTCAATTGTACATGTCAGTTTAAGAGTATAATGCATCTTGATCCGTCACTCCTTTCATGATTCTTCCCCATCTCACCAAACCCCATCCAACCCCTCAATTTTTCTCGTTTATTTTTCACACAAGATAAATTGAAGATCAAGACTACAGTCTTCCACTCTTTGTCTCCCCATTCATCTACCCCATCCCTTGACTTCACTCCCCTCCTGCTTCACTTCCCACCAGCTTCCTGCTGTTCATTTTATTAAAATAGAATTTGGTGGCTCAAGGAGTTCACCATTAAACTCCTCCCTAAACTATGCCATACTAGTTTAGTTTAATGTTTGTATCACTGTGTTTCATTTGAGCTTCAACTCCAGCCTTCCAAGATGGTGTCAGGCTCTTTATAGGAAGGGGAAATTCAGAAGGCCTTACTATTTACAGGAGTTCAACTGAGGAAGCCATTATGGCTACTCTTCAAAAGAGCAGTAAGGATTATGAAATCACTTGGGCAGCCTAGTGAAGACAAAGTAAACCAGAAAAAATTGCTCACGGAAACAGAACATCATCATCATCTTCCCCAGTCCTCAGAGAGAAATTTCCTTGGGATTTATTATTAAGACAGTATGATGCCAATGATGAATCTCTTTGTGTGTGAGAGACCGAGATGATCAAGTCCATGTTTGTATCTTAAAGATAACTGTCCTCCTTACTATAAATCTCTACAAAATCTCTACAATATCATAGTTTTCTTTAACTTTATATCTTCTATCACAGAATGTGCCAGAACGTTTTCAGACTGTAGGATGAAGCATATATTTTACTACTGGCCTTTTGGACATTGTAGGTAGAGTTTTCCTTAGTTCTTGATTTCCTCTTTGTAACATAGAAAGAACCTGGGTAAACAAGTCCCCACATTTCCCTAGCCCAAAAGATGTGATAATGATGGGTAAAGGGGTAATGAGGTTAGCAGGAGCCTCAGAAGTGTTTCCAAGGCCCTTGCTGCTAGGTGGCAGCACTGTGGAGACCCCATTGTCTTTTTTTTCTCTCCTCAGCTCCATTTTTCCCTCCTCAGCATTGAGACCATTGGCAATCCCACTCCTGTATCCATTCTGAGAGACACAAATAGATATGTGGGCCAATTATTAATCTCTAAAACATAGCATGCCTGAAAATGGCATTCAGTATTCAGAGAAAATGGCACCCAGTATTACAAAAGGAGCTTAGAGGTCATGGCCAGGATTTCATGAGTAGAAGAGGCTAACTCAAGTTCACATGAGTTGTTAGTTTCCTCTACTCTTTGAGACTATCTTTTTGGAGAGTCTTCTCTGGAGATTTTGGGGAAGGATCATTTTGGTTCTTCGTGTCTACTGGTCCAGAGAAATTTTTATTCCATTTTGTTTTTCCCAGAAAGATCCTGGGCCCTGTGCTTTCCCAATACTCCAGTCATCTGTTTACCTGCCCTAACTTCAGAAATGAAATCTGTGGGATCCATGGAAAATTTCTTTGCAGACAAAACTAGTTTTAACCTCTTTCTGCTTTGTTCTATTAATAGTCTTAAAGCCAGTTTTCTTTGGCCTGTCATCTGTGGGATTTTTTTTTTAAAAACAACTTTGGAGATGCTCTGACCCTCTGTTCAAGATTGCTAGGTCACCATGTCTCAGTCAAAATTTGAAACTTGCTACTGTTCCTTAAAACATTTCTCTTTCATGCTTTATCAGCTTGCCTTATCTTCCACTCAATTAATTTTTGGCTCTCAGTTATTTTTCGTATGAGAGTTTGAATTGGCAAACAGATATGTTGGTTTAATCTATCATCAACTTGGTGTAAACCGATTTGGGTCTGAAGCAGGGCTCAATTATGAAATTGTTGAGGTGTGCCTTTGGCACTCAGGTCATCTCTCTTTCCTCTCCTTCCCTTCTCATACCCTCTCTTCTGTGGGTTTGCCCTAGTCTGGCTGTTTCTCTTGGAAAGTACTTGGCAAATACAATAATTTTATCTGATTAAAACATTGTGTTTGTATAATAACAGCAGTTATGAGAAAATTTTAGGCGTTTTCCCATCCTACTCCTCTTCAGTTTGTGCCAGAAATCAGTGGTCTCTACACTTGGCTGATCATAGAGTACTTGGAGATTTTTGTTTCAAATATAAGATTTCCCAGTCTCACTTTGTAACAAAAGAACAAAATCCTGGATTGTGGCCTGGAAATCAGAATTTGTTTTTAAACGAATTTACTTCGTTGTTATTGTAGATGTGATATACTGAGGGGCAACATTTACATGTATCAGGTAATAAGTACATTTCCTTTCATACAGTGCCATCTGTTCCCTCATTCGCTACCATCCCCTCCCTTCCATCTCCACCCATGAGTTGTATAGCTCATTTTTCACTTTTATCAATGTCCAGTGCGCTCCACTGCTGAACTTTTTCACCCTTTTTCCTTGGGAAGTCAGAATTTTTTAATAAGAACTCTGGGTAATTCTATTAGCCACTGACTTTCAGTTCTTTTTGACTGTGAGACTTGATGACTCTATGATTTTTTATTCTCATAACAGCTCTGTGAGGAATCTGTCAATGTCATACCATGATCACCACTATAAACACCACCACCATTCTTTTCTTCCTCCTCCTCCTCCTCGTCCTTGTCCTCTTCCTCATCCTCCTCCTTATCCTCGTCCTCCTCCTCCTTCCTCTTCTTCATCATCATTCATCATCAATCATTTATCATGACCATCATCACAGATAATATAGTATGCTCTCACTAGATAATGAATTAGCCTGAAGCACTTTATGTGAATTATCTCAGTAGTAAGTCCAATACATCTTTAACAATGAAAAAAATTGAAAGGTCATATTGATTGATCAAAGCCACCAGTGTAGAGGACAAGAATGTCTAATGTCCATTTACTACCAGAGGTGAAAATATGCTCTACTCTGGTTTTCAGGGCTCTTTGTGGGGAATGATGCCAGGGTCAGGGAAGGAGCTCTCCCACATGTGAATCCCTTCCTCAAAGAAAGGAAACATGTCTTTTTTTTCTTCCCTTTTTCCTCTCCCAACTTATCCCAAGCATAGTGCCTGACAAGGAGAAAAGTCTCAAGAGAGTACTTGTTGGATCAGAATGATCTTTCTCCCACATCTTCTGAACGGTAGCCCATGGTATTCCTGTTATGTGCTACTCAGTGTACCCTAGAAACCCAAAGTATGTGAGAATAAGGCTTATTTTGTTCTACTGTGAGTAGGTAGATATTTTGGATATTTTGGATTTTAAAATAATAAAACTGAAAATTATGAAGAAAATTATCTCTAATGATGAAATTTCAGGCATTTGGATAATGAGACCAGTTTTTGGAAAGTTACAACACACACACACATACAAACACACACACACACGTACACATGTACACATACACACACACACACTCACTTGATTTTCAACAAAGGCTCCAGTGTGGTCCAATGGGGAAGGGAAGTTCTTTTCAATGAGTGGTTCTAGACCAACTGGATATATGCATAGGGGTATAAAACAGAAACTTGTGGTCTCCACCTTACACTATGAAGACAAAATAATTTGAAATAAATTGAAAACTTAAGTGTGGAAGATAGAACAGTAAAACTTTTAATGGAAAAAACATTAAAGATTTCCTTGTTAATCTCAGGATAGGAAGAGATTTCTTAGTTTATCCACAGAGTTACAAACTGCAAAAAGAAAAATTTTGATAAGAAGTTTGATAAGAATGAATGTATTATTGTATATTCAATTAAGAAATGAAGAGGCACCTTTGGAGGAAGTATTTATTGAAGGACTGCAAACAGCTCTTATAACTCAGTATCACAAGACATGACTGGTTTTAAACACGTATAAAATATTGAGTAGGAAGTTCACAAAGATATTCCTAATGACCAAAAGCATTATTATTCAGGGAAATTCAAATTAAACTAATATAAATATTATTGTACATACTTTAGAATGGCTAATATGAATGACAGTATAAAATATTGATTGGCGTATAGAACATCTAGAACTCTGTTATACTGCTAGTTAGGGAATAAAATTCTGTGACCTGTTTGGAAAATGATCATTTCTCTAATAAAAATCAACTTATACTTAACCTCCAACTTCACAATTTAATTCCCAGGTATATACCCAAGAGAAATGAAAATATGTGTTTATGAAAGACTTAGAAAAGCAGAGTTGTTACTAAGTGCTGAAAACAACCCAAATTTCTTTCAGTGAGAGATCAGACAAGTTATAATATGTTAGTAACATGCAATGAAAAAAATCACTGATATGAACAACATAGATGAATTTCAAGGATAGGATATGACTGCAATATGCCTGTTACAAGAAAAATCCATGTGGCCTAGTGGTTGGTCCTTAGGAAACTTTTATGAAGTCTAACATCTCAGTAGACTCTGCTGGAACTCTTGGTTGGAGTGCTAACCTGTGGTCTTTCTAATATGATGGCCTAGGGTGGTAAGACTTACTTGAGGCTTAGGGCACAAGAGAGAGCCTTACAGAGAATAAGGCAGAAACTGTATTACCTTCACTGATCTAAAGTTGGTGTTACTCCTGCTGAATTCCATTGGTCAAGGCAGTCACATTTCTGCTTAGATACAGAGATATCTCTTAATGGAAGAAGTGTCAAAGACTTTGCAGCTATGATTTTAAATGAGTCTAGGGACTTTCTGCAATATTCTATATTTTGAATTGGGTAGTAAATATATTAAGCATATAAATAGTATTGTGGGAACATATTTAAGATTTGTGTCTTTGATAAGTTACACTGCAATTTAAAAACTGTGGATTATGTAAGGTAATTTACTGTCATTATTTTCACAACAATCCTGTGACTCAGCAACTGTGATTTCATTTTATAGATATTCCATTTTATTGAAGAATGTGACCAATATTAGCAAGAACTAGAGCTCACAACCAAGTTTTCTCACCCCCAAAATCTCTTTCCACTAACATCATATGACAGGGACAAGAGAGTTCATTCATTTATCCATTTCTCAATTGATATCTCCCAAGAAACTACAGAGTATGGGGTTAAGAGTTGGGGATTAAGAGAAGAATAACAGATTAAGGAATGCTGGTATAATGGAGTCATCCAGCACTTTCTTGCATCTCCATAAATTTGAGTCAAAACATCAGATGTGTAGCTGCAGGGAGAGGTTTGTGGTATGGAAAGGCAAGGAAGGGCAATGACAAATAAGAAACAGTTATAGGTAAGAGACATCCAGAAAGATTTAAGTTTACATTTACAAGAGAGACAACAGATTCTAGGATAAAACACTAAGCAAAATGTTAGGGAAAGAAAGATTCCGCCCACCCCCCCATGCCAGTGGGGCTACAAACGAAAGAGAGATGGAACGTATTAGGAAGATCCACAGAGTACCAGCTAGCATTCTACAAAAATAAAGTGTAAGACAGGACCAGAAAAGGGATATCCTGCACATTTCTACCTTTCTCATTGATGTAGTGGAAGAGGAATCAGCTCAGGATAGGTCTTGTTATCAGTCAAGCCTTTTAGCCAGAGAAAGCAGAAGACCTTTTATATCTATGAACCTCAAAGAACTCTCCCCTTTCTCTGGCTAACTGAGAATCACTGTGGACCCAGGAAATTGGTTGGGATGTAGTCTCAGCTTCATGGACACAGATCTACTTGAATAAGAAGTGAGCCATGAGCAATGAGAAATGCCATAGAGGGAAGCTGGGGGCAAACACCATAGCAGTCTGAACTCTGGTAAGAGGAGAGACCAGCTGTGTGTGAATATAAGGGAGGGTGCTGTGACAGATGACTTCAAGGGTAGTACACACAGGATCAATCACATTCAGAAGCAATAAAGAAAAAAACAAGTATAACCACAGTTTTCAAGTTCTGGGTCAGTATCAAGGACTGATGATATAGAAGGAGCTGAGATATAAGATAGACATGTAAAATCTATTCAGTGAAATAATAGCAGAAAAATACCTCAATATAGGAAAAGATATGGACACTCAAGCACAAGGGTAACAAATAGCTAGTAAAAACAAATAGTCCATATTTAAAATATGGACTACAGAAATAATAAAAAATATAAAAAGCATCAAGAAAAAGCACTGATTTACGTATAAAGGCAAACTCATCAGAAATATTACAGATCTCTCATTGGAAAATCTAAAAGATAGGAAAGCATGGAATAATGTATTTCAAGCCAATTAAGATTACTACATTGAACAAAGTTGCCTTTTGAAATTGATGGAGAATAAAAGTTTTTCAAGATAAGCATAAACTAAAGAATTATGATCATCAATCCAACATTGCATAAGAACTTAAAAGAACTTTCACATCATTGAGAAAGAAAGGTGGTCACACACAAGACCTCAGGAAAGAATAAATTTTATGACAGGAATAAATGAACAAATGAAAGTTAAGAAGAATCTAATATGTTTAACTCATGGAACCAGTAAACTGAAGAAAGAAAAGAGTTAACAATATTTTAATAAATCAGGAAATACAATAACAAAATTAAAGGAATCGGCAAAAACTTCTCAATAAAAATTCTAAATGCATATTGTCTTATTTCTCTAATAAAAAGACAGGTGAGTTGATTAGATTAAAAAGCAAAACCCAACTGTATGTGCATGAAACCAACCTTAATGGCAAACTCACTCATATATTGAGCTTCTATATATTGAAAAATGATATACCAAGCAAATGGAAATAGAAAGCAATCAGGGGTAGGTATACTGATATCTGACAAAGTAAACTATAGGTCAAAATTAGAAGTGGTACTGAAGATCACTACATATTAATAAAAGGAATAATCCATTAAGAAGATAGAATAATAGTAAATATATTTTCATTAAAAATATGATTGAGCTGGGCTCTGGTGGCTCATGCCTGTAATCCTAGCTACCAAGGAAGCTAAGATCTGAGGATCGAGGTTCAAAGCCAGCCCAGGTAGGAAAGTCCATGAGACTCTTATCTCCAGTTAACCACCAGAAAACCAGAAGTGGTGCTGTGGCTCAAGTGGCAGAGTGCTTGCCTTGAGCTTAATTGCTGTGGGACAGCACCCAGGCCCAGAGTTCAAGCCCTATGACCCCCCCACCCCCCACAAAATACTGTTAAATATAAAGGAACAGGTAAGTACTGAGAGTGACTTTAGTTCCCTACTCATCAATCAGCAGATCATCTTGACCAACAAATTTCAGTTCTAAACAGACCCAAAGATCAAATGATCTTAAGATATAGAAAATTCCATTCAACAGCTGTGAAACATACATTCTTCACAGCATCCCTTACAATGTTCTTCCACATTTGCTATAAAAAGTCTTAATAAATATAAAGAAGCTGAATACTTTCTTGTATTACCACATCATAATAGAATCAAAATAGAAAGCAATAGAAAGAGAAATTACAGAAACTATATAAGCACATAGAGATTAAACAACATGATTTTGAGTGGGCAGTGGACCATTGAAGAAATCAGGGATAAAGTTAAAAAACTTTCCCAGAACCAAATGAAAATGAGAACACAACTTACCAGGTCCTTTGGAATATAGCCAAGGTGTACATGAGTGCTTATGTTTAAAAAATTAGACTTCAAATAAAGAACAAAATAATGCACTTTGAGGTCTAAGGAATTGACAAACTCATAGCTGAACTATCCCAGAGAAAGAGAATTAAGGCCAAACTAATAGTACTAGAAAAGAGAATGAGGCTATTACAACAAATTGGAAAAATCAGAATTACAAATCCATTCACAATAGCCTGAAATCCAGAATACCATTGGAAATATTTGAAAACTTATATTTTTAATAAATTGGATAATGGTAAAAAAATTGAATACTTATTTTAAACATATGACCTATCAAAACTGAATCAAGAGAATATTGACAATTTAATTGATCTATAACAGGCAATGAGTTCTAAGTATTAATAGTTTCCCAACAAAGAAAAGCCTAGGACCCAACAAATACACTGATATATTATGACAGATCTATAAAGAGCACCTGGCAGCAATGTTTATCAAACCATTTTATAAAGTAGAAAGAGAAAGAAAGCTACTAAGCTGTTTTTATGGTGCTAGTATTACCTGGATACCTAAACTAGATAAGAATATAATAAAACTTGACTGGTAGTTCATGCCTATAATCCTATCTACTCAGGAGGCTGACATCTGGGGATCATGCTTTGAAACCATCCCAGACAGGAAAGTCTGTGAGACTATATCCCCAATCAGCTATTCAAAAAAATCAGAACTGGCTCTGTGGCTCATGTGGTAGAGTGCTCTCTTTGGGCAAAAGAAGCTCAGGGACAGTGCCCAGAGTTCAAGCACCAGGACTAGCAAAATAAATAAAAAGAACACAATAAAAACAACTGTAGACATAAATTATAAAATTTTAAATTAAATATTTGCAATCTGAATTTCAAAACATTATAAAGGTTATAAATCATGAGCAAGTTGGTTTTACTCCAGGAATGCAAGGATGGCTCAGCGTATACAAGCCAAAAAAAAAAAAAATCACATGATCATTTCATGTAGATGCAGACAAAAAAAAGAAACTTTCAACAAAATACAATATCCTTCATGATAAAAGCCTGGAAGAAACTAGGAAGTGATGGAATGGAATAAACACCATTTGTAACAAACCTATAACCGATACTGTACTAAATGGGGAAAATTTTAAAGCATTTCCTCTAAAATCAAGAATTAGACAATGGCTGTCTATTTTCTTCATTTTCAACATTGTGCTTAAATTCTTTTGTTGTTGTTGTTGTTGGTCATGAAGCTTGAACTCTGGGCCTGGGCACTGTCCCTCAGCTCTTCAGTTAGTTCAAGGCAAGTACTCTACCACTTGAGCCACAGCACCACTTCCAGTTTTCAGGTGGTTAATTGGAGATAAGAGTCTCACGGGCTTTCCTGCCTGGGCTGGCTTTGAACAGCGATCCTCAGATCTCAGCCTCCTTAGTAGGTAGGATTACAGGCGTGAGCCACTGGCGCAGCTGTGCCTAAATTCTTAACCAAGCAGTAAAATAACAAAAATGAATAAAAGGGATACAAATATGAAAGGAAGAAAGCAAATGATCCTCATTTGTAGAATATATATAGAGAATGTAGAATATATAGAGAGAATATATATTCTACAAATATATATATTATATTCTACAAATATCTGTATAGAATTTATATATAGAGAATATATATAGAACACACATGCATATATAGAATATATTCTCTCTCTCTCTCTCTATATATATATATTCTACACTTTGCATGTCAGTCTCATGGGATTTTTCTGCCCAAGCTGGCTTTGAACCAAAATCCTCTGATCTCAGCCTCCTGAGTATTTAGGATTAAAGGCATGAGCCACCAGTGCCAGGGAGTATTTGTCATTTTTAATCACAAATGAGATGGATTTAGTCCAGTTTTGAGCTCCCACCATCTTCCTCTTCGACCTTATTATGGAGTTATCCCTGCCTTTATCCTCCATTCAGTCTTGGGCCCATGTAGAGTCATGTTCTCTTTCTTTCTCTCTCTTTTTCTGGGGGGGGGCAGTCCTGGGAATTAAGGACCTGGGTGCTGTCCCTAAGATTCTTTTTCTAAAGGTTAGCACTCTGCCAGTTGAGCCACAATGCCATTTCTGGCTTTTTCTGAGTGGCTTATTGGTGATAAGAGTCTCATAGACTGTCCTGCCTGGGTTGAATTTGAACCTTCAGCCTTAGATCTCAGCCTCCTGAGTAGCTAGGATTACAGCCATAAGCCACCAGCACGTAGCTACTCTCTCTCTTTCATATGCCTTTTCCCTTCTTTAAGCATTGATAGTCTGCCAGAGTTCAGCTAGTATAGATGTGTTTGTCTCTCAAAGACCATCTAGTCTTCTTAGTCTAATACATCTCACCATTGTCCCCATACTGCCTGGTATCAAGGGTCTCCCTGAAGCCTGGGCAGGGTTTGGGACTAGATTAGTGAGCAGGAGGCTGAGAAGTTACATCATTTCACTGGCCTGGCTTTTGGGGCTGAGCATACCCTAGGTTATTTATTCGAGGATGTGTGTGTTGGGGGGGGCAGATAGTTTTCTAGTTACTCTGATCTATGCTAGCTTTACCTCATTTATCTTTTGCTTAGGTTCTCTCTGTTCCTAAATAAAGAGCACCATGAAATAGTAGTGTGTGAGTAAACCAGCTTACCATAGATCAATTCATGATACTGGCAATCTGATTTTGCCCTTCTCTGACATTTATTGTTTACTGAAGTTCAGGGCTTTTGCCAAGTGCTTCAACAGCATTGTCTCATTTACTTGTGACAAAATGTCTCACATGAGGAAGTTATGCCTCAGAGAGATTAAATAACCTTTTCATGTTCACATAGCAATTAAGTGTGTGAGTCAGAATTTGAACTCAAGATTGCCTGTTTCTAGTCTACATAATCTCCTAACCTCTTTGCTATGCTTTCCTGGCTCTCAGAAGGATATTAAAATGTAACTAGCAGTTAATAACACCTGTTTATGTGCCAGATTTTGTGGTTGGAAGTCCAGTGAGACACCATTTCTGCCTTTAAGGCATTCTCAGCCTAGTAGATAAGGCAGTCAGTCTTGAACAAAATATTTCTAATCAGGGCATTAGTAAGACTCTGGGGAGTTAAGATGAGACCATGAAGGCAATCGTCTGCTGTTTTGATGGATGGACTGAGACTGGCGCTGCTTCCTGGGCCAGGTGTCTAAGCAAGGCTCCTGCAGGACCTGACTCCTCACAGTGCAGAGTCTGTTGTCATGCAGGCAGAGGCCACAGAGAGGTCACTGGTGGGAGGTAGGGTCCAAACTGGTGAAACATCTTTGAGATTTCTATATGCAAAGCCTAGAAGCCTGTGTTACCTGAATATGAAAGGGTGATTCAAACACCTGCATTAGAATGGGTTGTTGGTGGTGGGGAGTTGAGGCCTCAGGCAATATATCAAAGAAATAATGTGGGAAGAGTCTCCATATTGGACAGAAGGCCCAGGGACACCCTGGCCCCTCACTGGCCTTGTGACATTGGATCACCAGGTTGGTTCTTCTCTCTGGAACTCAATTTCCCCGGGTGCAAAATGAAAAGTTGTCTGTAAATGATCTCCCAGTGAGAGATTGTGGCCCGAGATGGATGTAGCGAGCCTGTGCTCTTTCAGAGGCTGCTTCTGTGCTGAACTGTCTGTTCAGTTAGCCAGAGGCTCAGATTCTCAACCTGCCTAGAGGACATTGGGCCTACTCTGGTTTTTGGCCTACTGTGCTGTCCGGAAACATGACTTTGCTTTCACTCTAGTCCTGTTTCCTGGACCTTGGGCTCCAGTGAAACACAGTTAAAAGGTAGATGCATGTGAGAACACAGTCCACTACGAGCATGGTGTTCTGATATTCTTTTTAGGTAGCTTTGAGGCTTGAGTTGCTTGAACTGCAGGCCTTGTACATATTATTTGTATTCTTTTTCTCACCAGGTTGCCCAATAAGTCCGTGAATTATTGAGAATATGAGCCTAATTCTTCACAAAGTCCTATTTCCTCTTCTTATAGATTTCTGACTCCTACAATTTCCTCTTTTGTCCCTACACACCTCTGCTACTTCTTCTCTATTCAAATACATTAGAACATTCTTAATACCGCCAACTAGCTTTGAGATCTTGAGTGAGTCATATTGCCTCTTTAGCCCTTGTTTGTAAAATGAAGGTGTTATACTAGATCAGTGGACAATTCTTGGGGGCAAAGGTGGCTCATAGCCTTCTTTTGTACACAAAGTCTTACTAGAACTCATCCAAGCCATTTAACTTCTAGCTATGATGGCTTTTATACAATGCGGTAGCGATGAATAGTTGTAACGTTGTATAGTCTAAAAGATTTACTATCTGATCCTTTGCATAAAAGTTTGACAATCCCTGAACTTCACTATTGTTAAGCTTCCTTCCAGTTTTTGATTTTCTTGTGGTTTTAAAAGGAGATGAAAACCATTCTTTTGTTTATCAAACACATATTCGTAGTCTGCCAGTACCTGTAGGTACAAGGTATTGGGGAATATATACAGTAATTGCTATCCTTCATGACACAATTCTGTTTGACTCTTGTTATTCTAATATGTCAGGACTTTTCATGTTTACTCTCTTGAAACTAATTTTAAGATTCTCCAGGAATCTCTTTCTTTCCCCTCTAGGCAAGTCTATGTTTCTGCTCTTCTCCATATTTTAATAGAATCATATTTACTGTTTATATTATTGCTGATGATATTTATCTCATTATGTTGAAAATTGCTTCTTAGTCTTCTCTCCCTCCTTCCTTCATTAAAAATTATATACTATGTAAATACTATATAAATATGATATAAATTTTATATAAATAATACTATATAAAATAAATACTATATAAAATAATACTACATAAAATAAACACCATATAAAATACCATATAAATTATATACTAGGCCAAGAGTTCAGAGTTAATTTGTTAGTTCAGAGATAGTTTTGGCCCCATCAGTTTTCAGCATATAGAACAAAGAATGTTGGATACTGCTTCTACCAGTCATGGCAAGCACCATTGCTGAGATTCATCAAAATTAATCAAGAGTAATTGTATAAATAGAACACATTTTCCCTTTCTTTCATGCCTATTCCTGAGCCTAGATTAGTCAGTAGTTGGTCCAGTGAGGTGGAGAAAATTCTTTCCTTATATCTGGGCAAGTGGATCTCCTGCCCCAGATTTAAGACTTAAGAAGGCCCCCTGCTAGCTCCTTCCCTCTCATACCTATTCATAATTGTACCAGGCTTGCTCTGATCCATGATCCTCAGATCTCAGCCTCTTGAGTAATAAGACCCAATGGTATCTGGATAGTATAATCATTTTAAACCCTGAGCCTTCCTGGCCCACCAAATATGTGCAGCAGTTATTTCAAATGAGAGGGGTAGAATGAAGGGAATTAAATCATGGCATTGGTAACTGGCAATTTGCTTCAATCGCAGAAAAATGTCCTGGTTTCCTTGAGCATTGAAACATTGATGAAGAACAGATTTTTCCTCTGGCAGTGCAAATTTCCCTCTGCCTGAGTTTGGCAGAGGAATGGCCTTGCTTGATATTATAGGCATTTCGATGCATTCTCTGTTTAGCAAAGTTGGAATATATTTCAACCAATCCCTGTATTAATGTAAAGACATTTTTATTTGTAATGAGGGTTCATTAAATACACACACACACACACACACACACATACACACACACAAATTTCCACTGATTTCTGGCATTTGGGAGGCCAGGATCTGGTGATGCCCCTGTAGGAAGTCCTGGACTTTTTCCACCTTCTCTACTTGTGGACCGTGCTGGAAATTAAGCATTACCTTTTTTTCCCATCCTCTTGTTAGACTTCACTGATTTCAATAAATATTTTCCTTTCTTTGATTCCTCAGAATGAGGAATGGTTCTTCTAGAAGTCATCTTTTCTTCTATAATGACATGATGACAAGGAAGCCTGAATTGGGCAGGGTCCAAAGGAGGTGTTAGGAACAATATCCAGAAGAGGAGAAGTCAGAGCTATGGAAAAGCATTTGAACACAGGAAGCAAGTATTCTCTTATCATCCTGTTCATGAGTGGGAGGATCAGGGTGAATGGGTGATGAACAAAAGGGACATTGATGCCAGCCTGCAAGGTTGGTGATGGGGAGAAGCTGTGAAGGCAGAGGCAGTGAGGTACAGAGGAACACTGGAATATTCTAGAAGGCCAAAAGCTTTGGTTAATGGCAGAAAGCTTTTCTTTTGTGGCATGCGTTCAAAGCCTTCTTTCCAGGTAAATTCAACCTGTGATTATCTAGTAACTTCCTTCCCTAAAGCTTCCTACCCAAGCACACCTGGATTTGAGCTCGTTGGGTCATGGCCATGGCAAATTATGGTCATAGAATCAGAGCTGGCAGGGACCTTAGAAACCACCCAGTCTAGGATCTTAACCTGAGAGTCCTGAGGATGCCTGGGACTGAAACAAAAATCACACATGTGCCTTTATTTTCAGAGCGGGAAAGGAAGGTGTACCTTTTCTGAGGGATGTTCCTAAAGAATACCATGTTTCAAACTACTGGTTTAGTTCAGTATATCTGCAGACTACACTGAAAACATGGCAGAACTGAATATCTAGCACGGTCACACGGCTTCACTGAGTCCTTGGAGAGAGTCGCTGAGATTTTTTTCCTTCAAGTACTAGTGACTCAGGTGGTAGCAGAGTCAGGCTGGTGTTGGCATCCTATTCTCAGGCTTTTGTGTACTACCTACGATATCTCTATTTCTTCCTCTCATGTCTCCTGATGCATTCAGGCAGAAACAAGGGCTGTCTGGGCCATATTCCACTATCTACTTCTCAGAATCTGTGGTCCTAAAAAGGTATTCGTATTCATGAGACCAGTGTTCACTCTGGTCCTGCAAACCTCTATAGTTTAAGGGCCTGATGGATGAAGACTTTAAGACTTGTGTTCAAGTAGGCACTGAGTATCTGTGGATCTCTGCACCTGCTGGTTTATCCACTGCAGATTAAAATATTAAGAAGCAAAAAGCATGACTCTGTAGAGACGATTTTTCTTGTTATTCCCTACATAATATAATATAAAAGTATTTACATGGCATTTATATTGTGTCACATGATATTTTAAACAACCTAGAGATTGAAGTATATCAGACTAGTGGGAAGCTGGTGGCTCATGACTTGTAATTCTAGCTATCAGGAGGCTGAAACCTGAAGGTTCATGGTTCAAAGTCAGCCTGGGAAGAAAAGCCATACGATTCCATCAAAAATTAACCAGGAAGTGTCAACTGGAAATGTGGCTGAAGTAATAGAGAGTAACAAGCCCAATGAGAGCATGCGTAAAATAAAATAGAATAAAGCATGTGGAAGGATGCTGCGAGATTATATGCAAGTGCACCATTTTATAGAAGGGACTTTTGTGCCTACAGAAGGTCCTGGAACCAGCTTCTCATGTGTACTGAGGAACATCAGTGTATAGTGCAGGCCCTGGCTCTCCACTCACTATACCTATAATTCATGCTCACTTTCTCCAAAGTGAATTCAGATGCACAGGCAGTTGAGAAAGAACAGACATAAGGAGACAGAGGACTGGACAACAAAGCTTTCTGGCTTTGTCATTTTTCACTATAGATGCTAAACTCTATCTGTTCTCATCAGTGCTTCTTTCTTTGAATACCCTATTCTGTCCTACTTCTGGTGCAAGCTTTTCCTTATCCCAGAACATCTGTTCTTTAGAAATGCCTTCTTATTCTTTAATAAATGCCCTGATAATTCAGCAGTCTGTGCAAGTTTTTCTGTCTCTCCTAGGCAGAGCTGGGGGGGGTCCTTTATTCCTGTCTATATGCCTGGTGCAGAGTGTATTACAGAGTTCTGACAACTCCTGTGGAGGAAGCTATACTGCACAGTATAGGCAAAGAACTGTTGTCACCTCAGAGGAAGTGTTTCTCTCCCTGGGAATAGTGATGGTTAGTGCCAATGACAGCTAGTGAGGATGATTCAGACATGTCATTCGATATCTTACAGCACAGAAAAAAAAAAAAAACAACTACAAATGATCAAGTCCAAGAAGTTCAATTGTGCTGTTGCTTAGAAACAAATCAGCAATCCCTGGTGGAGTCCTCCTGGCTGGCACAAATGTGTCATGGGTTAATTTGAGAATAGTGTTACCTGGGTCTGTCAAAGAAAAAAGACAGGGAATATGTAACCTTTGAGTAGAGGCGTATGGAACAATACCAGCAAAAATTGTGAAGGAAGGGTCAAACCCTTGGTTTGTACTCCAAGACCTATTTATGAACCTGCTAGATTCTGGAGAAGATAACACTGAGATTCCTTCTAACTCTGCATTCAGTGTGCAGCAAACAGGTCCTGTGTCTACCTAGTCATGCTGGACATGTGAAATTAACCATCACTGGTACTCTGAAGGTGCACATCTTCAACTTGTGGATGAAGAAGGGAGGCACATGGAGATGAAGTCATTAGTGCACAATCACAGAGCCTGTGCTGCCAGAGGTTAGTTTATGTAGCCATGGTATGATCTTCCAAAGTCCTGACTTTTACCATCTCCCTCCTGGAAAGGGGGACTAGGTAATTACTCCTGATGTGACTTACTGGAACAGCAGTGAACATCTCAGGCCTTGCTAGATACTTGGGGATTCCCTCCAAAAAGTGGAAGAGCTTGGGGGAATAATAGTAAGAATTTGTCTATGATTCTTCGTTTTGTGGCAGCAGAGTCAACAGGTGTGACCTTCATCAGCCAAGTAATCAGCAATCCTAGATCTGAGGAACAATGCTTTCTCAGTGGGCCACAGGATGCAGGATTTGGCAAGTAAAACCAGCTTAGGGCAAGTTTGGTCTCTTGGCTACCACAGAGTTCCTGATTAGCTCCAAAGTCCTGAATAGCTCCAGAAGATATTCTTGAAGAAACTGACTTCTGAAATTACTATGTTTCCTTCATATTTGCATTGGTGAGAATCTGATCACCTCACAAAGTACAAGTTGCCCACTTGATATTTAAGGGTGCTATAAAGGAACTTGCTTCTCAGACTGAACTTATTTGGGAGCTCTCCTTATTTGGGAGCAACAGAATAAATGGTTTCTTTTTCCCATAAAAGCTTCTTAAATATATGAAAACAGGGCTCTTGTCCTCATGAGACTTTTCTTCCTCAGGCTAAATACTTCCAGTATGTTGTAGTATTATTTGTGTGCTTTGGTTTATATTCCCTTTTCTGTCATTGTCTTCCTCTGATTATGTTCTGTGCCTTCCAGTTAAAATCCTAAGTGCTCTAGTTCTAGTCTGATCTTTAGCAGCATGGAGATATCACCTTTCATGGCTTGAATATCAAACATTTATTGATTATCCAGTTGTATTAGCTTTCTTAATTATTTATTATTGTTTTGTATTGTACCTGTGGTGAACTTATTTTACCTCTCCCCACACTGTTTCTGCACTAGATGTCCTAAATTTACACATCAGAGTCTTATACTAATTCTGATTAATATATGTTTTTGTTAATTGTGACCCATATTCTAATCTGACTCTTCTAACATTTCTCTGCTAATATGTGGCTAAGGGAGGACATTGAAGAGCAACTCCTTTCCTGTCTAATGCTGTCCTGCTGCAGAGGGAGGCACACGTTAGGTTGTTGGTGCTATACTAGGGAGTGGAGAATTAAGTTTTTTTATGGTAATGGGGTTTGAACTCAGGTTCTCATACTTGCTAAGCAGATGCTCTGCCTCTGAGCCACACTTCCAGCCCTTATTTGTACTGGTTATTATTTTTTAACATAGGGTTCTTCCTATTTCCCACTCTAGATGAGATGAGAAGGATATACTACCATACCCAGATTCGTGAGTGGAGGTGAACTGTGATCCACCCAGTTTTAGCGTCTCAAGTATCTAGGATTATAGGTACGAGCCACCGATGGCCAGTCGAGTTAGAACCTTGTCTAATATACTGAAGCAAGTCCAGAAAAATAGAATAATACCATAATGTTACATTTCCCTTTGCAACTTCCACTTGTGCCAGGGATCTGAGAACATGTATACAGACTGTAGATCAGAGATCTTGATGGAAAGAACTAGCATAAAGATCTAGTTTCTATCTCCCTTTTGTGTGTACCCTTTATATTTCCCCTGGGGCTCAATCTAACTCCTTTCAGACATAGAATCAAATGGCAATGTGGTCCTTGCCCTCAGAAAGAAGCCTGTGATTGCCTTGGGAAAGAAGACTTACGTGTGTTAAACTGCAGAACACCAGGTAGGGATAATGGCACAGTTAGGCTAAGTAGCATAGGGTTGACCATAAGTGAAAGGAGAATATAGGACAGAGGTGAACCCACTGGGGAGTATCTCAGAGGAAGTAGAAATGAAGCTGGGTTCTGAAGAACTTGGAAAAAGAAGCAAGAAGGAAAAGTTTTTTGGGGCAAAGAACAAAGTGGGCGGTGGTGGTGACAATGACTCTGCAGAGGACCAAGCATGGAAACCAGACAGAGGTGCTTGTCCAGGCAGTGGCAAACCTCCCTGGGGAGACTTCCTTGGTGCAAGGACCTTTAAAAATATCCCAGCCTTTTTGCCCAACTTGGCGTTGTCATTGTTCTTACCACCAGCTGAATCCAGGCTCTCTTCATTTCCAGATTCTTTAACATTAAATTAATCAATTTATTTTAATTGGCAAATCATTGCATATAATGGGATCTATCTATGGATACATCGCATAAAGAGTAAACAAGCTAACATATCTATCTTGTCAAGTTAACTTTTTCCTGTGTATGTGTGTGTGTGTGTGTGTGTGTGTGTGTGTGTGTGTGAATTTAAGAATCTATTTCTTTGACAACTTTGAAATTTACAATACATAATCCTCAACTGCTCTGAGCCGACAGTGGTATGTCCTGTAGGGGCTCATGTGTTGGAGTCCTCATCCCCAGTGTGGTGAGACCTTCATGTGTGGCCTACTTGGAGATCAGTAATGGCATCTCCCCTCTCTGGCTTTCTGTTCCACCTCATTATCTCGCCTGCTTCTCCTCTGCCATCCTGGTTGTTATCCACTGCAAGATGAGACAGTGGGGTTGTGGTGGGGCTCCTTATGGCAGCTGATGACATACTGTTTGGACTTCCAAAAACCAAAGCTAAATAAACCTCTTCTTGGTAAGCAACCAGCTCAAGTATTTCATTATATGGACTAATACATTAATTATGATCACCTTGTCGTGCAATAGATCACTCAAACTTATTTCATCTATCTTATTGAAACTCTGTACCTTATAGCCACCATTGTCCCTTTTCCAATTCCTTATCGGCCTTGTTGCTCCTCAGCCTATGAAAGCCACCTTTCTACTCTATTTCCAGTAGATCAACTTTTTTCCATGGCATGTGGGTACAATCATCTTTCTGTGTATGGCTTACTTAACTAGTAATGGGTCCTGCACACCTATCCATTTTCTTACTCTTTCCTTGCTGTTCTTCTTGCCACTGTTTTCTAAACTCTCACCTAAGACATATTGAATCTTTGTCAAACATGATGAGTAAGATACAGAGATACATTGATTTGGTCTCAGTTTTGAAAATTCTGTCTCATTGTCACTGTTGCCGAGCCATATTTAGATTTTGTGTCTGATTGTGTGTGTGTGTGTGTGTGTGTGTGCATGTGTGCATGTGTGTGACTGGAATTTGAACTCAGGGACTGGGCACTGCCCCTCAGTTTTTTTTCACTTAAGGCTGGTGCTCTAACCACTTGAGTCACAGCTCCACTTTTCTACTTCTGTTTACTTGGTGGTTAATTGGAGATAAAAGTTTCATGGATTTTCCTGCCTGGACTGGCTTTGAACTTAAGCCTTCTGAGTAGTTAGGATTATAGGCATGAGTCTCCAGCACCTGGCTCTGTGTCTGATTTTTTATTAGAATATATAGAAATAACATTATTAACAATGAATTATGAGTGAAGACTTAGCTGGGCACTGGTGGCTCGCGTCTGTAACCCTAGCTACTCAGGAGGCTGAGTTCTGAGGATCTGTGGTTCAAAGCCAGCCCGGGCAGGAAAGTCTATGAGACTCTTATCTCCAATTAACCACCAGAAAAAAAATCCAGAAGCAGTGCTGTAGCTCAAGTGGTAGAGTGCTGGCCTTGAGCTGAAGAATAGAGGGACAGCACCTAGGCCCAGAGTTCAAGCCCCACGACTGACCAAAAAAAAAAAAAAGTGAAGAGTTGATTCATATTCATGTTAGGGATAAATAGTTGTTAGTAATGGTTAGCAGTTGACTCCTACAGAGTGCTAACTGGATAAGTTAAGGTGTATAGTGACTAGGATTTAGGCATGACAGTTCCTGATGAGGAGCAGCTACACCATCCTCATTCTATTGTTGAGAAAGTTGAGGTACATAATGTAAATTGCACAAAAATACCCAGATAATAATGGCAGTCCCAGGAACAGCACAGAAGTCTGACTCAGATTCTTCCTTACTTATACCATTTCATCACAAAAAACACAATGTCAAGGTTCTCAAGGAGATGGAGCAGAAAGGGAATTTTTTTAAATTGACACTCATTCTAGTAAGATACGATACATATGTCATGTCCATTCATCTTTACTTAAGCCTGTAAGAAAGATCACATTCCCCTCATCTTACGAATGAAGGGAACAGATGCTCAGTGAAGTTGTTGGTTGTGGGCAGGCAGCTGCTACAGTGGTAGTCAGATTTATACTGAAGTCTGAATTCCCGTCGAGTCCACAGGTTTGTTTCCATGACAAGTATAAACTGGTTCTTAAGCAGCTGGTTTGAGAAGGGTGAGAATGGGCCCCATGTGAACAGAGAGAACAGAGAAGACTTTTCTAACCATAAAAAAAAATCCGGCATTTCAGTCCATGTGACACAGCTGGGCACAGCTGGAAAACAGCAGTTAGATGGTATCTGCAGCCAAGGTGCTGTTGATTCCTGCATTTGAAGACAAAGAGTCTGGGCTAATATTATGTGTTTATGTGCAAAGAATCTGAGACCATAGCTTGCCTGGGGCACACCAGTCACTGGTTGCATCATAAACTATCAGTCCTCTTGTCACGGTCCTTGTGCATGCTATGCAAATGACCTAACACTGAGCTTCTTCCCAGCTTTGCTGTGACCCTTTTAGACTAAGCCATCATCCAAGATTAGACATGTCAATTGCAAGATTTTCTTTCGATGACCAAAGGAATTGGGGGAGGGCGGGACTCAATTTCTGGGATTTTTCTTTTGGTGGAAAATTTGGTTGCTCTGGGTCCTTATCTGCTTCCTTTTAGGCCAGCAAAGCAGAAATAGAAATTGATCATATAAAATGATGCTTATCAAAATGAACTCCAAGAAATGGAAACAAGAGGTTTTTTACTGTACTGATTGAGGTTCTTTGTCGTTTTTTCTTTCTTTCCTTCTTTCCTTTTTTCTTTGGTTTATTCCTTTTTTTAAAATTTCTGTACCCTTTATCACACACACACACACACACACACACACACACACACACATATGTTTATCAGATTTGGGAAGGGGAAGGGGAAGTGCAAAAATGGTGGGACCAAGGTTGAGTCAATTCAGCAGTGAAACCCATTACACACTATGTTGGAAATAAACCATACAACTTGGTGTGTGGTGGGGGAGTGGGGGAGGAAAAACTGGTAGAGAATGAGGATGGGGGTGATACTGTTCAAAAAGAAGTGTGCTCATTACCTGATTTACGTAACTAGAACCTCTCTGTACAACACCTTTATAATAGAAATTTTAAAACGTGTTTCAGTGAAAGTCACAGTCTCCAAAGTTCAAGAGTACAGATGGCTGGAACTACTTCCATAGCTTCTGATTTTGAATAAGTCCCAGGTGATGTTGGTGCTGCTGGTTTGAGGATCCCACTCTTCAAGTTCCATCATAGGTAGCTGGGTTGAATGGAGGAACAGGCTTAGATAGACTTGCTATTTTCTTTTTATCACAGCATGATTTCTCTGGGGTTCCCTCTGCTGCCACTTTGCCTCTACACTTGCACTAAACATGCCAGGTATACTAGGAGGGGCCTGGCAGGAAACTGCATTCATCTCAGATAGTTGAAGCGAAAAGTCAGATCAGGGGGCTCTTACAGAAGTGGAGGAAATACAGCATTACCTGGGCTTGGGGAAAGTGGGCTGGTAGAGGATGGGATGTCTGAAGTAGGGTTGGCACTGTGGATGTACATGGCTATGGTCACAAATGCAGCACCTCCAGGGATACCCCATTGGCAGGATTGAGATGGGTTCTAGCAGGCAATGGAAGACATACTTTCCAGGGGTCAGCTTCCTTGGGAACAGGATAGAAATCTGAAGTGGGATGAGGAAAAAAAAATGGAAGAATTATTGGGTAAGACTCTGCTCTCTCTTCCTTGATAGGGCCTCAACTTATATCTGTGCTTCTTCAAAAGCTCAGTATCTCCAGCCAAGTCTGGAGAGGTTTCCTAACACATGCAGTGATCTTCAGTTCCTGCTTAGTTAGTTAAGACCCTGACTCTGTCAAGGGGGCATCACATCATTGGGGGAGCCTAGGGAGGCTGTCAGGTGAATCCTGGCTCTCCATCTTGCCTTGTGTTTCTAATGCTCACGAGGAGGGTGATCATTTTACTGACTTTCTCTGCCTCCAGATGGCCTGAGTACATTGAGAAACAAAGGCTTACAGTTATTGCAGCGGCAGTCCAACAGAACTCTACAGGGCTGGAGATAGAGTGTGGGATGGTTGCAGGGAGAGTGGACAGAGTGTTTCGCGTGGTTTCCAAACCATAAGGAACACACAGTGCTTGGCGTTGGCTCAGGATGACTCTCTTTCCATCTATGGAACAATGAAAATGAAATCTCTTAATCCGTAAGAAAGAAAATAAAGAGAGAAAACAGAGGGAGAGGGGAAAATGTTTACATTTGAGAATGTTCCCGAGCTGCCAGGCAAAGGGCTGTGGAGCTGCTGTCTCAGCTGGTGTGAATTTAGGGTCTGTATTTACCTTTCTGTGGCTGTTGGGATATTTTTTCTGAGCTATGAAGCAAGATCTTGTGTCAGATAACCCCTCCACAGTAAGATGATATTCAAACATATTGAGAGCAACTGAGGGTTGGCCAGCTGTTTTACAACCAGGCGTGGAAGCCAGGGAACTGCAGACAAACTTGGAGGGGCTCTTGCACCCTTGGAACCATGGGGGACTGGTGAAAGAAATGGTCTTGGCCCTTCCCACATGGGTGATGGGAGCGTCTTGTCCTTTAAGCTGCTAATTCCTTTCCTTCTTGAGAGCATAAACAAGCATAAAAACTGTCCGCCAAAGGATTCTTAGATCTTGAAAAAGCTGTAGGGGCTATGAATTAGGGTTACAGAGCTCTGGCTGGAGATGGAGAAATAGACGCCCTGTGTTCAATTGGTTCCCTTCTATAGATGCTACTTTCCTAAAGCTCTATATACAGACAGTAGCCATACCTAGCTCACTCTAGGAACCTCAGCTCTGTTCAGGAACTTCCTGTGATGCCATTAAGAGCTCTTCACACCAATGCAGTGTCTTCTTTCAGTGTTCCTTCTAGGAACAACAGAGAAGAGTAAGCAGGAGCTGCACCCTTGTAATGCTGCAGATCCCAAAGGGAACAGATCCAACAAGAGCCCATACTGCAGTGGGAGGAGGCCTGACAGCACTGGGGAAGGGGAGGGGAGACTCTTTTTTTTCTAGATAGAAGTGAGTGCCTGTGTTTGGTCATGGCTTCCTTGTGACAGTCACTTCTATTGACCTTCTCCCTGTCACCACTGGTACTCAGAGCTGATCTGGGACCTCTGAGATTGAGCTCATTTTCTTTCAGGGTCTAACTTGGAAGAGACTTTTTTCCTTTCTGTCTTATTCATCCCCAGGGTGGAAGTAAGACGCTCTGGCAGGATGAACTCTGAGGTTCTGTCTAGCTCTGACAGTTTGTGAGTCTATAGTATAGCCTGGGTTATTGTCACCATAGAGTCATATATTCATATATCTCTCTAGCAATCACAGTTGTTCAGGGAAGTAGAAAACAGAGATTTGGGAATCTGGTGCATTTGGAAAATGTATCATCACTCTTATAATTATGGAAGTTAGGTCATGAGCACTGTGAAGGAGCTCCAGAATAGACCTAGCAACAGATGAGTCGGGGTTCCTACCTGAGCCTTGAGACCTGTGGACTGTGGTTAAAGTTTCTACTCATCCCCTTCATCTTCTGGCACTTTTTTTTATGGTCTCAAGCATAAATGTGACTCCAGTGCTAAGGGACATCTCAACCTTTCTAAGTTGGCTATATGAAACTATGTCCTCTTCATGTTTAGATCTAAGTGAGGTTCTCTTATTAGAGGAAGCTGGAAACTAAAGGAACATGGAGACAGGGGAATGAGTTAAAATTGGGAGAAGGGACTCAGAGCTAATGGTGACCCTGTCTTTGTTGTTTGTTAGAACTAAGGTGCAATCTGACAACAACCATTACCAGCTTTGTGGTCCAAGATAATTGGTTTTATTTCCCTAACTTCCATTTCCTCATCTGAGAGATGTTTGTCATTGTTTGGAGATAAAATTACACTTGTCTTTGAGTGTGGCTGAGAGGAAGACATTAAGGCATTTTTGTCAGGCATTTTTCTTATTTCAAGTTCAAGTTTGACATTGGGTTTATCAGTTTCATTTCTTTCTCATCTGGGAAGAAAGTGGAGAGAGATTTAGATTTTGTAATCTCACAAGAAGGCCAAGAGTTAATGTGGAGTCACCTTGACATATAGAAGGGTGATCCATAGGTATGCATATTGCCCTCTGAGGTGCTAAAAGGAAGAGCGTAATTTATATAACCATAAACACATGGTGTGGCTCATAGGCTATGAGCAGGTCAAGGTAAGGATTAAATTTATTATGAAAATGTCTTTCAGCCCAAGGCTTGTCAGCATTGGATGGGTATCTTGGAGTCCCTTCTTGTGCTTTGCTGCTTTTCTTTCCTTTGTCCACTCCGGAGCCCTCTACCCGCCTCTTTCCCCACCTCTCTTGGCTGCAGTAGCCAGGTGAGTCTGCAGCCTTTTGCAGAAGCATCCTAGATGTAGTTTGGGTTTCTCACCCTGGAGCCCTAGTCACACCACAGCCTTTGCTTTTCAACCTCACATCAGACTTAGCTTGTCAAAGGAATCTCTTCTCAGATAGGTGAGGAAGGAGAGTCTGAAGAGCGAGGGGCCATCAATCCTGTTGTATCACGTTAAAGGACCTCCTAATGTTCATGAAGTAGCACATATGCTACATAGAATAGTGAGATTTAAAGCCCTAGCTCAAGTGAGTGAGGGATGAGCACTCTAGGATTCAAGAAGACAGAAGCTCTTAAAGCATTTTCCTCTTCTGTAAACCAGTTCAGATATGGTTTGGTCGAATGGCCCACTAGGGGATGGGGGAAGTAGCTTGAAGCACCCCCTGTAGCAATTTAGCTCCCTCTACCCCATCCCTGTCTTCCATGCTCTCTTGTCTCTAATCCCCACCACGCACAGGCCCAGACCCAGATTCACAGCAAGGCTTCTCCTCTGCATGTTCTGCAGAATTTTGCTTTGTTTTCTTGCCCACTCCCAGCTTTTTCAGAGAACAAAGAGGAAGTCCAGCTACAAACTGTCCTCTTGCAAAGTAATTAAGCTCACGGCATGGGGGCCAGTGCTGCTCGGGGCTGGCCAGCGTGGAGTTGGCAATAGGTCTGCCAGAGGGACCTGCTGCTTCTCACGTCCTTGCATTCTCTAGAGGAAGTGGTGTTCCTGCACGTGGCTGTCCCAGTGGTGACATTCTGGGCACAAGGAACTCATGATGTGTCCTGGGTCATGTTGCCACAGTGCATTGAACCACGACTTCCTAGTTCTATTGGTCACTAGGATACTGCAGACTCATTCACACGTGGTGGTAGCCGGGTTTAAGGAAGAGCATTGTTCAATGGGAACTTATGAATCAGCTCATAAAAGAGAAAGTTCGGTTGCCAAGGCCATGGGTTGGGGGAGAAGGAAAAGAAAGGAACTGCTTCCTCTTTGTTGAGTGGATAGGGGCCAAAAGTTTCTTCTTCACTGAAAGAAGACACAGAGACTAAAGAAAAAAAAAGGATTTAAATTAGAACTGAGAATTAGAATGTTTTAGCACAGGACCCCAAAATAGCGAAATGGGCTGGATTTCTCTTCTGTGGATATTTTTCAGAATAGACTAGGATAGGCATCAGAATCATAGCCAGAGACAAAAGGATAAATTCCCAGGATGTGAACAACTTTTAGAAGTCATAGTACTGAAATGGGCCAGGAGGATGGTGGTAACTTCCAGAATCTCTGCCATGAATTAGAAGCATTTTAGTGATATCTTCACTAGAGGTTACAGTTGGATCCCTGCAGGTTCTGCAGAACTTTATTTGAAGAAAGGTTATTCTAGAAAGAATATTCTAACAATTGTAAGCATTCTAACAATAAGATGAGTCTGTTTTATCATGGCAACAAGCTTCTGATTTCAGGGAGTATTTCAATCAGGGATTCAAATTTTGAATCCTTTAGCATATTATTGGAGGGATGGAACCATGACAATCCTTCACAATGCTAAGATACCATGTTATTTATTCAACTGTCTCTTAGGTTTCATGTACTTGGAGTTGTAATTCCTTTCGGTGGGGAAGTCAGTCCCCTAGGCTGGGGTCCATTCCTTTGAGTATTCACTATGTACCAGGCCTGGAGAAGAAATAATAAAAGTGACACAGTGCCTTTTCACTTTAAGTCTTCTTACTGTACTAGATAAATTGTAACTCTGCACAGAGAGGGCTAGAAATGGAAACACCAAGGACAGTAGAAGCACAGGATAGGGAATAAAAATAGATTCTCACTGGGGGAATAAGGGAAGGCTTCTCAGAAAAAGTATCTTTCTTCCAATCCAATGCATTCTAATCCAGCCCATAGGCTGACTTATTTAATGTCTATATGCATAAGGCAAAGAGAAAGGAGGCAAATACATATTTTCTAAAAAGCTATACAGAAACATATTAATATCTGTGCCCTCAGTGCTCTATGCCTTAATAAAACCTGGTCTTTAAGGAGTTTCCAGAGCAGTTCCTCTTTTCATGCCCCCCCTCTCTTCCCCATACAGAGGAAGCAGAATCTCAAGGAGCAGCAGGAGAAAGTTGTTTCCATGGTCCCCATACCTTTCCTTAGCTTTGAGGTGATGCTTTGGCATGTTACTCTCTAAATGATGCTATTGTAGGCACAGGGTCAGGGCATGCTCTGCTAGGTTCTTCTATGTCTGGATAGTTGCCCTTAGGTGATGTCTTTTGAATGCCAGAGGAGGCAAGACAGGTTTTGTGGTTTGCTTCTTATTCTGGTATGGGGAAAGGTAAAGAAATCAGAGGTGTTAGATGGAGGAAGAAAAAGGTGTTTTCTGACTGATCTTGCATTATTGTACCACTGGGATGATTGGGGGACCCTAGGCATTTGAAAATCCCAGCCGTGAGACACAATAACTAATATATTTTCTAATATAGGTACATTAGCCATATGACTTGTTAGCTAGAGACTGAATATGAAAATGGAAAGAACATCAAGATAGCACAGAGTAGCAGCTGCAGGAAGCAGTTCCCTCCCTCAGAGATGAAAGGAAAAAAATCAAGTTGTTGGGATTATCATAACCTCAACTTTTCAGAGGATGAACAGAAATTCAGATTTTGGAAGTGACAGTGCTGGGTGACTTGGTGACCTTACTAGAAACAGGAAGAAGAGAATAGGAACAGGAAATAGGAAGTAGATAGGAAGGAGAAGGTACCTTCTTCCTTCTTCCAGCTTTGCAGTCTCCCTCTAGTGCTTCCTAATTTCAGAGCTTAATGAGGAAATAGCAGACAAAGCAGAAATATGTTTTCTGAGGTCAGCTCTGGGACTCATAAAAGCCAAGAACAGGAGGATGTGTTTGTAGCAGAGCTTGCTAGTGGTGCAACTGGGTTGCTGAAGAAGTGTTAGGCCAAGAAATCTGCCAAAAAAGTCATTTTGGCTTCTGAGCTAGTTAAGGTAATACTAGCTACTGAAACAAACAAGTAAGTGTGAAAGTAGAAATGGGCTCAGATACAATAGAACATTTTTTCCCCAGCTTGCATAAAGCTTGATATGGATGTTTCTGATCATAGGGTGGCTCCCCTTTAGGTAATAATTCAGAGATCCAAAATCTTTTCCAATCCTACAGCTTCAATACATGACTTCCAAGTTGGTATGTTCATCTATATCATAACACATACACAAAATCAGAATTTGGTTTTTATTTCAATGAAACATAGTCTAATAGTGATTTTGGATCTACAGAGGTTTTCTGTTTATTCTCATCCCATTTTTGAGAAGAGAAGAGAATTATAGAGAAGATTCTTTCCATCTTTTCCCTTTTTAAAAAAATCATGAAATAATTCAAAATAAAGCATTAAAAATGTATGTTGCAAATATGTTTCTCCTAGTTTTTGTTCATCTTTTGATTTAGTTTAGGATATTTTTTTGAATGCAAGTGTTTTCTATTTTAATATTGTAAGCTTTATTAATTTTCTGAATGTCTTTCTCCTTCCCTAGTCTAAAGTCATTAACACATTCCCTCATATTTGCTTTCAATACTTTCATATGTATATTGTTAAGGTTTTCTAATCCATCTGGACCTCATTGTAATGAATGGCACAGCATAGAAAATGCAATTTTGTTTATTTTATTAACCAGATGACTAGCTAATTGCCCAACTATCTTCTACTGAGTAATATGTCTTTTTCCAGTGATTTGTCTTAATTTTTTCATATGCCTGACATATTGGTTTTCTACGGCTATTATAAGAAATTGCACACACATAGTGGCTTAAAATAACACAAATTTATTATCATACAGTTCTGGAGGCCAGAGATTGAAATGGTGTCAACTGGCTGAAGTCAAGGTGTTGCATTCTTTTTCGAAGCTGTAGTGGAGAATCGTCTCTGCTTTTCCAGCTGTCTACATTCCTTGCTCATGGCTCCCTTCCAGCTGAAATACTGCAATGGTGGCTTGTCTTTTTCATGTAGAATCACTTCAAAGTTGGTTCCCTTTTTACTTGTAAGAAGTCTCATGATTACATTGGGGGTACCTGGAAATCTTCCCATCTTGAACAAGGTCAGCTGATCAGTTCCATTTGCAACCTTAATTTCCCCCTAGCCAGGTACCATGGGCTGAATTGCACCTTTGACCCACTCATATGTTGAAATCCTAACCCCTAGTATCTCAGAAGGAGACTGCACTGCAGGATTGAGCCTTTAAAGAGATAAAGCTAAATGAGGTTAGATGGTTGGGTTGCCCCTCATCTATCTCATGTCTTTCTATGAAGAGGATATTTAGACATAGACACTTAGGAGAAACGTGTTCAGGGGAAAGTGATGATGTAAAGAAATTGCAGTAGGTACTGTCTGCAAGCCACAAAGAAAGCCTCAGAGAAAACCAACCCTGCTGGCCTTTTGATTTTGTTCTTCCACGCGTCCAGAACTTTGATATGTGATCCATCCATCTGTATTACATTCATGCATATGCTACATGAATAGTATCTAAATGACTTGGCATTATGACATGCTTTGCTAAAAAATATGAAGTTGATCTTAGAACCAGTGAAGACTCATTGAAGGTCCTTGGATGAGAGAGTGAGAAGACACAGCAGTGATTCAGCAGACTGAGACAATATAAAAATAGGCATACAGGGAAAGGGCTAACTATGGTCTTTTACAGGACTTTGAATGTATCTTTTTTCTATTTGGTATTTTGAACTAGCTTCTGGCTCTTACTGAAAAGGGTTCAGACAAAAAGAAAGATATTGTGGTTTGGCCTAAAAGTCTGTGAGAATAAGGTAACTGATATGATATATGTGGTAGACTTGCCTAGAGAATAATCAGTCCAAAAAATATTCTCTGGATATACTTCTTAATTTTCGCTAACATTTTTGTCCTCCTTCTAACTCAAGGGGTGGCAGTGGCTGTACTTTGGGGAAAGATCATTAGAAAGGAAAGGAAGGAGTAGGGAGGGACTGGGCATAGAGACTGTACTCTTTGTACATTTCTAGTTATCAGTAATTTCAGCAGTTTTGCTTCTGGGTTTGATTTTAGTATTGAGAAGAGTCCATTCTGTATGTAGGAACAAGGGAACTGAGCAGTTGAGAGTCTGTTGATCCATAAGCACAAAGAGTCAACATTAGGGATGATAGAAAGATAAGAAGCTTCTCTATCTTTAAGTAAGCAGTGCCTACACAGGTCTCTGGGTTGTGAACCCTGTAGAGTACATTCCTGGGCTCCCTCAATCTAGAGGATTATGGCAAGGGGTAGGAAAAGGAGCAAGAGATTTAGAGTCACACAGATCTGCTTACTGGCTATGTGACCTGGGCTCTGCTTTCTTTAAGCTGTCTGCACCTCAGTTTCTTCAGCTGGAAAATGAAGATAATACTGTCACCTGACTCACAGGATTATTTTGAGGACCAAATACCAGACTACATGTGAGAATTAAAAATGCTGAATACTGCTTAAAGACTGAACAGGAATAATAACTGTCATCTTTGAATACAAGGCATTAACCTTTTTCTAGAATTTTCTATGTGGTTCCATCTGGAAGGGTTGATGTCCAGGAGAAAATGAACAGCCTGGGTTCCTCAGGTTTTAGTGAGGGCTATGACCTCAGCCGAAAGACCCACAAGCAAATAAATGAAGCACCTTGCCTTTCTGGGAAAGCTCAGGTCTTAACTTCAGATTTCATGACCTTGTATCGATCTTTAAAACATGACTTATTGTCCTCTCATATCTAGTGGAACTTCTTATTTAGAAACCATGTTTAAGGGCTGGGAATGTGGCTTATGGTAGAGTAGCTTGCCTAGCATGAAGCCCTGAGGTCGATTCCTTAGTACCACATACACAGAAAAGGCCATAAGTGGCGCTGTGGCTCAAGTGGTACAAAAGAATCTCAGGGACAGTGCCCATGCCCTGAGTTCAAGCCCCAGGATTGGCAAAAAAAACCCAAAACATATTTGGACAAGTAAAAATGTCATTTATAAATGGCTAGAGTTAGAGCTTGTGAGCAAGGAAACATGACCCCAGATTGAATGTAATGAGACCAGGAGCAGACTCCATAGATTTCTATGGAGTTTTCTCTAGAGGAAGGCTTTGATGCTTGCACATTTCTGGCAGTGCCTTTGTTTGCCCTGTGGAGAACTTGCCACTCTCTGACCATCATCCCAGAGCTACAGGGTAGCAGGGTAGTAGGGTACTGGCTGGAGTCTAATACACAGTCCAGAGTGGAGGGAAGACAGTGAAGAGGGGTAAGCAGCAACAAAGCATTTTCCTGGCAACAGGCCTTGCTTCTAAGAGAAGGAAGATTGTGAAAACTTTCTATTTGGCTTAGTTTTCCCTGTTGAGCAACTGATAATCTCCCTCTGTGTTTAGGCATGGCTTCACTTAATGCCAGGGCTTTTTGCCTGTTAAATTGTTAAAATGCAGAGTGACAGCCCTTTGCAGGTTAAAGATTTTTATTTCAAGTCCTAAATCAACTTCAACCTTTCTTTCTCTACTTCCCCTTCTCCCTCCTCACCCCTTCTATTACACTCCTCCCCTCTGGAACTTGGGAAAATCCAATTTCCTTCCTGCCTTAATCTCTCTCCAGTTTTGCACACGCTTTGCTCCATCGGCACCTGCTCCTTCCAGCTGTGAGATTCCTTTTGGTAAAATACTTTGTGTCCTGCCAAGTTGTCTATGGACAAGACCCCCACGGCCGCTTCCTGGAGCTCTTAATGAACACCGTTGTTCTGTTCCACTGAGTCCCCAGGAACTTCTCCATTCAAGCTATTAGCCAGCAGTGCTTTCCACAGTTGTGAGATTTCTGCCCTGGGCCCCCAAGCGTCTGCCCTTGAATGAGGAAAGAATTTGAAATTGAGCACTCCCAGTGCTGGCCTAAGTGCTTTGAGCTTTACAGTCCCAACTCCTGTATCACAGGAATGTCAGGCTAAGTGAGCGAGACTCCAGACCTGCCACCTCCCCAGCCTTGGGGCTAAACCATCATTATTAATGACAGCAATCACCACCCAGAACTCAAGTCATAAATAATGAGTGTCTTTTAGCAGTCACGAGAATGGCTGCAAACATCCATCATCTACACACTTCTCAAAATAGCCATGGGACCCAACAGGGCCCATTTCGATCTATATTTCAATACTGACACTTAGTTTGGTTTGAAAAGGAAAAATCTAAAGTAGCACAGACTGTACATGATAGTGATAAAGGGTTTATAAACATAAAATACTCCCATTGCCATCTACATTTGAAAAAAAAACTTTGTGACATCAAAGGCAAAATAAAAAGTTAAAAATAGCAAAATCAATTTCTTTATAGGAAGACTTCTCTGAGTACTTCTCTAATGTAAACTGGGAATTTACATGAAAGGTAATTTGTGTTTCTGCAACGCATTTGACTTTCTTGACTTTTTAAGGGTTAGCATGTTGCATCTCACAGGAGCCAGTGATGGGTTAGAAGTAGTTCACATCTGGCTCTCAGTGTTGGCCAGTTTATATGGGGTAAATGCTCCCATCATGGATCTTTCAAGCTGCCAGTGGAAATTACTGAACATGGGGTTGGGAAGACACAGTTGGATCTCCAGGTTGGTTGGCATTCACTGGCAGTGGCTTGGTCCTCCACTGTGAAACACTGTAGGGCTCCAACCTCTCTCTTTCCAAAGAGAATGGAGAAGTCAACAGAATTCCATGGATGTAATTAGTGTTGGATGCCATAGTCAGGCAAGAATAGATAATGATAGGAAATTTCTAGTCCTTGGAATTTGTGCTCACATCTCTAATCAATGGTAACTTGGATTTTTTTTCTGTCTGAGACAAGGGTAGGATGGATACTGGATTTAATGATGAACTTTCCTGGTTCTCTGAATTAATAATAAAAGCTACCCTAGAGTCCTGACTTTGCTACAACTTGACTACTCTCTTGTCTAGCTGAGGATCACTGCACTAGTGTTTCCCTTTCCCTTCTGTGACCTTTGTTCAGTTAGGAAGGGGAAAGCCTTCCTTTCTATCTTCTCTGTTAACATATGGACAAATCCTTTTGACTCTGGACTGTGCATACTAGATACCTTTATTCACATAGCACATCTGTTAACACTGAGGCAGAAACTTAGATTTGTATCAGCAGAATTTGACCTAGTGAACCATGTTGTTCTTTTTCAGCTGTTTTCTTTATGGATTCTGAGGTTACACTCACCTCATTATCTTCTGTTTTTCCAGCTTCCTTATTCGCATACTAAATGCTTGAGTTCTATCAACTTCATATTCTCTTCCCTCCTTTACCCTTTCCTTCCTTCTTAGGTCCTCTCTCTAGATGATATAATCTGTTCTCATGATTTACATACTACCATTATGCTGATGTCTCTCATACTTATCACTGGAAACTAGGCCTCTTCTCTGGGCTCCAGACTTTATAACCAAAACCCTACTTGGAATCTCTCTCTGGATGTCTTAAAAGTTTCTCAACTTCTACTTTTGTGAAAAAGGAACTTAATACTCTGTTTCCCTCCACCATTTTCTCTTAGCGCTCCTTATCTCAATATGCAACCATTTCAGAAACTTTGAGTTTTTAAAATGATCTTAAGTAGTTGTACGAAGGTGTTGCTATTTAACAAAGCAGTTTAAGAATACAATGCATTTTGATCAATGTCACCCCTTTCAACATTCTTCAACAATGTTCTTGATTCATTTTTTGTGCTGATCTTCTCTTGCTAATCTTTCAAAGTCTTGGGTGAGTGAATTTCAGTTTACCTTTTTTCCTTCTGTTATTTCCTGGGGAACCATTGGCATGGATTACGCTGAAATCTACTGGATATATAATTTACTGCATTTCCCTGTGAAGAAGAAATATCGAGGAGAGTGGTTGTAGGCTGGCTACTCTCCAGTCAATTTTCTTCTGACCCTTTTCTAGATAACTAGGTTTCTAAGAACCCTCATGTGTTCTGCTTATCCAAAACATCCCAAAGGCATGTCTGCTTGCTCAGTGGATCCAAGTTAATCAGGCTGCCTTCTCCTGTTCCTCATTTTAAGCTCTTCTCCTGTGGCCTATGCAATTCAGGACAACCTCCACTACCAAATACAGGTAGCACAATGAGACAAAACACCTTAAGGAAATATAGAGAGATGAAGTAAATTCTTCAACGAGAATTGGTTTATTCTTTTATGACTCTGGGTTACTAGAGTGTTTGGGGTTTCATAATGATTTCTTATGTAACTCAGTCTTAAAAGTAGAAAGCAGAGGCCATAAAGGCAGATGGTCTCTGTTGTGCATTTCATTCACTGTGATTCCTTTTGAACTCATGGCCTGGGCACCATCTTTGAGCTCTTTTGCTCAAGGCTGGTGTTTTTATCACTGAGCCACAGCACCGCTTCCTCAGTGTAGTTCTTATTAGGAATATATACAAATCAAAGTTCATGTGTCTCCAAGAATACCTCTATGTTGAAGGAGGCCAAATAAAAAATTCTGTGAAGGCTGGTCTTATGCTCATACAATTGGAGACCCTCTTTAAAAATTTTATTTTATTGTAAAGATGCTGTACAGAGGGGTTATAGTTACATGAGTAAGGCAATGAATACATTTCTTGTCAAACATTGTTACCTACTCCTTTGTTTTTCTCCCACTATCCCTTCCCTCCTCCACTTTTCCCCCTCCCCACAAAGTTGTAAAGTTCATTTACAACAAAGTATCTTATGAGTATCATTGCTGCAATGGGTCATTCTTTGTCCTTGTTTCAGCATTTTGTTATTCCCCTTCCCTTCCCCAAATCAGATAAATGTATACACAAAATGCAGGGTACAAGAATCGAAGACAGTGATTGTCAGGGAGAGACCAATGGCAAAAGCAAAATGAAACAAAGTAA
This sequence comes from Dipodomys ordii, assembly GCF_000151885.1. Taxonomy (NCBI): domain Eukaryota; kingdom Metazoa; phylum Chordata; class Mammalia; order Rodentia; family Heteromyidae; genus Dipodomys; species Dipodomys ordii. The sequence goes on along the minus strand of NW_012267217.1, from coordinate 51,549,211 downwards.
AAAGAAAGAACTAGATATAGTATATTGATGACAACAAGGCCAACCACCAAAAAAGACCTGTTGTTTCCATGTCTTGGATTCCATTTCAATTAGCATCACTCTATATGGTCATGTGTACATAGCTATGAAGCTAATATGATCCTCTGCTAGTGCTATCCCAGACATATACTAATTATTGCAAATGAGGGAAACCACGGAGCCTATGTTTCTTTGGGTCTGGGTTACTTCACTTAATAAGATTTTTTCCAAGCCTTTCCATTTCCTTATTCCCCTTAATAAAACATAATTCAACATTTCATACAAAAGTGAGTACTGGAATTGGAGTGAGAAAAGAAATCACAGCAAAAGTGACAAATTCAAATATGCTTACAAAACACCACAAGTATTACAGAATATAAAAATAATATGTATATATATATTAATTAATGGACCACCTCTATAATGCTTTTTCTACATGTTTGGCTATATATTCTTTTGCTACTCTTTTTATATGTTGATAATTTGGTGATATTTTTATAATGATAACAAAGACAATTCATTTTTTCCTCTTTGTTGCTTGAAACTTACTTTATAAAATTATTGAAACCTTAGGATGTTTTCTGCAAGACTAATAATTTCTTTTTTTATTTTTTATTATTTTATTTTATTTTTTGTGAAAATACTGTACAGAGGAGTTACAATTACATGGGCAGGATAATGCGTACATTTCTTATCAAGCAAGACTAATAATTTCTTACTGACAATGTCCTGATTTTTTTGGTATAATCAAATCATAAATTTCACAATGCCACAGTTATTTTTCTCATAAGTTAAGGCATTTCTAGTGTTTCTCCTTTAAGGTTTAAAGGACAAAATGTATATAACTGAAAATTTACTATCTTAACTATTTTTATGTATATTTCAGTAGTATTCACATTATTGTACAACTCAAATTTTGAAAGTCTCTTTTTTTTTGTTGGTTGTGGAGCCTGAACTCTGGGCTTGGACACTGTCCCTCAGCTTTTCAGGTCAAAGCTAGTGCTCTACCACTTGAACCACAGTGCCAATTCCACCTTTTCTGCTTATGTGGTGCTGAGGAATCGAACCCAGTACCTCATGCATGCAAGGCAAGCACTCTACCACTGAGCCACCTTCCCAGCCCTGAAAGTCTCTTTTTATAACACCAAGAACTCCTACTTGCCTCTCTCCCAGGCCCGGGTACCCTCCATTCTACTTTAGGTCCCTATGCCTTCTCTAGGTGTTTCATGTAAGTGTTATCTATGTTTTCCCTATGACTGTTTTCATCTCTATTTAGCATAATATTGTCAAGGCTTATTCATGCTGTAGTATGTGTCAAGAGTCCTTCCTTTTGAATTATAAATAATATTGTATTTATGAACCACATTTGATGTGTCCATTCATATGTTGATGGGCATTTGGTTTGTTCTACTTTTAAAAATATAATTGTATTATTATTATTAAAATGTTGTACAGAGGGATATTACTGTTTCATAAACCACGTAATAGCGATGACTTGTTTTGGACAATGTTGCCTCTTCCTTGGCTTTCCCCAGTATCCTTCATCCCCCCTCCCCCGCCCCCGCTTACAATTTGCATAGTTTACTTTCTATGTAGTGTCTACTGAGTACCATGGCTGTATTTGTTTACCCTTCTTCCCTCCATTTCTGTGCCCCTGTAACCCCTTCATCAAAAGACAGAAAAAAGAACAAATGAAACAAAAATCAAACCCAAAAAGCAAAACAAACACCATTACCACCACCAACAAAAAAATCCCCATGTTTTCATTTCCTGGAATTTGTTTCCATAAAAGTCTTCAGAGGTGTTTTGCCTTTGGGTTCCTCCCATAAGAGTATCCTCTTTTAGTCTAATTGTTTGTATGTGAGTACCTACAGTCCTGCATAATTTATCATGCCCTGGTATATTTTAGTGCTAGTTTGTACCTATGAGAGAAAACATGAGCCATTTGTCTTTCTGAGCTTTTCTTACCTTACTTCACATAATTTGTTCTAGGTCTCTGTTTTCCTGCAAATTATATAGCCTTATGATTTCTAATGAATGAGAAAAATCCCATTGTGTATAAGTACCACAACTCATCTATTGTAGGCCATCAGGGCCATTTCCATAATTTGGCTATTGTCAATAGTGTATTAATGAATGGATGGGCAAGTGACTTTATGGTGTCTACTTTTTGGCTGTAATAAATAATACTTCTATAAATGTAAGTGTATGAATTATATGTTTACTTTTTTGGGGGGGATACAAAATATTTAGTTTTAAACTAATTTAATTTGGAAGTTAAATTAGTTTTTCCATATGTTTACATAGCTTTCTTCTAAGACTGAACTCTAAAGCAACCCAAGGTTATATTTATTACACTTATTTAAAAAGTCTCTTTTTTAAGGAACTTCTGTTTGTGGAACTATCTTACAGGTTTTTTTCATAGCTGACTTGTTGATGTCAGATAATTTTGTTTTGATTTCATGGACATTAATTTTTATTCTATAGCACATCTATTGGCAAATATATTCTTAACATGAGAAAACTTCTGAGTATTGATGAGACTGGACTCTCCCCTTATAGTTTTATGTTTCCGTGAATGAATCATTTTCCATATAGTAGTCTAACTTCTGTATTTCAAACCTTGGTTCTTCCAAGGTTTGTGATATATGGGTCTGGTACCATAGGGTGCATTTATGTTAGAGTAGGCCCTGTGGCTTGTCACCTTTATGGTATGACACTGGATGAGTCAGTACAATGGGTAAGAAGGCTAATTCTGGAAGTCATTTCTATAATGGGACAACTAGAACTATAAACAGAAGAACTGAGCCATCTAAATATAACCCACCAATGCAAAACTAAATGTACCCTGGATTCAATTCTCTTTTGGAAAAGGCCTCAAATACCCTTACTACTTGACTATAGGATATTAAGGAAAGTTCAAACAGCAAGAAAAGGTATGGTGACCTTAATGGATGGAAGTAAAAATAACTTTTCTTTAAATACTTTTTGCAAAATAAAATCTAGCACACGAGACATTGCTATAATGTCTTCCTGGGTCTTGAAACTGGCCTGGATTAAATGAAGAGTCCTGAAGCTCACATTTCATTAGTTTCAAGATAAATAGGGTCTGGGTAAAGAGCAGGTAAGTGGAGGCCTGTATTTTTCAGAAATGAGGAAGGATAATGATCTGGTTAATTTGCATCTTGAGAACACAGGCTCCTAACACAGGTCCCAGGACATTTGCTAGCTTTCCTGTACTTCTGCAGTTACACATCACTTGCTTAGTATTCCTGGAATGGTCTGTCTTGGCTGGGGACTATGGATTTCCTGGTAAGATGACAGCAAGCTGTGATATTTTTATTTTACTATCTCACCATTCTTCACCTGCAACAAATGTCCCCTTAATTGCTTCAGCATGAACCCCAGCTGACATCCTCCATTCCTAAGGGTCTCTCAGTCCCAGTTTTACAGTAAACTCAAGACATCCAAATGGTGCTGCCAGACATGGCAGCTGGAAGCCAGACATCACGGCCGATTGGAGCAATTAGCCGAGCTCCAATCCCGGGCTGGCCTTGTTAGGAGTGTCCAGATGTCCACTGCTAGAGCTGCCTCCATCCCTGAGGCGGGCTGTTTCCCCAGGTGAGGCTAAACTGGTGTCTGTGGGAGGCATGTCAAAACTCTGAGAGCTCTTCCTAATTTCCAGGGCTGCTAATTGAAGCCGAGAGACAATTGCAGAGGCGCCAGCCATTGCTGTCTGGTCCCTAAGGCTCCCTGGTTTCCCACGCATAATCGCTGTCTGCACAGAGCTCTCTCCATCTGGGGGCAAGCCCAGCTGCCACAGCACAATCGATTGTGAAGGGTGTTCGGGCAAAGTCATGCTGTTCATCCACTGCTCAGCTCCCACCATGACTAAATAGGAACATCTGGAAAAGGGTAGGGTAGGGGTAGGGTAAGGAAGAGGAGGAGGAGGAGGGTGAGAGAGGATTAAACCTGCTCCAGTTTTATGGGAAGATTTTTCAGTGATAAGATTTTTTTGGCTTTTTCTTTCCATATGGTGGGAGGTGAAGGAAGGGGAATTTCATTCTAGAATGAACTGACAGAGGGCCAGAGATACCAGCTGTTTTTAGGGCCTGCCGTACACTCTGCTAGAGATGTTGTTTGCATCACAGGCTATGTGAATGGTCCCCTAGAGTTTGAGGGCATATAACACATGTGGCCATAGTAGCATAGCCCTGCTGGTTATACACACAAGCCAGACCACAGGGCTTGTCTTACTTTGGTTGTTTTCAGGAGCAGGCTCTGAGGTGAGAGTTTGGGTACATGAAGTTTATTTGGAAGTAACACCAGGAGGTACCCATGGGGAGGCGTGAATATAGAATGGGAAAGGGAATGCTTTAGGTATTAATCACCTAATCACTTAACTGTCTAATCAATCACCAATCACCTAATGAAGTTGGTCACCTTGTTTCATGATTGTTACCCTCAGTTCATGATTGACTAAGATTATGGCTGTAGGCAACCAGGCTGCATGGGTTCCATGGAGGATCAACTGGGTGATGTACATCATGCTTTAGAATTGCCCCCCCCCTCCCGCCCCGAGGGACAAAAGTCACTGGAGAATTTTCCAATGACTCTTATCTGTCATTGGTTGAAGACTGTTCCCAGAAACTTTAATTTTCTGACAATTTTAATTTGCAGTGCTCTTAAGTCAGCACACTCCAATGGGACGAGAAAGGAAAGCAGGGGAATCTAGAAATGAATCCAATACAGATTCTGTCTGCAAATGAGCCTTAATCTGAATGTAAGGAGGTCTTAGAGGTGAAGAAGTCATCCTTGGAATGCACTATTTTGTTTCTCTTTATTGTCTGAAGTTCCTATGGTTCTTCTGTCCATGCTATTCTTCAAGGAAGCCTGCCTTCAAAGGTCAGGATGAAGGTGGAAGAAATAAATTAGTAGATGCATCCTATTGAGTCAGATGGGCAGAAAAACCAGGTCAGATCCTAGCAAAGGCTGTGGGCAAGGAAAAGATCCACCAAGGTCTCATAATTTGTTGTTGTCCATAATTCATGCAGTGCAGAGCCCCCAGACTGGGATACACTGGACTGAGAGAATGGACTACAAAGACACTCAAACTACTTCTTGTGTTATGTCTTGAATATGATATGCTCCCTGACCCCAGCTTATAAGTTGAATGTTTGGACTCTGGCTGGTGACCTATTTGGGGAGATTCTGGAAACTTTCTGGATTAAGATCTCCCGGGAGGGAATAGGTCATTTTAGGTATGACTGGTCCCTTTCTGTACTTGTTTTCTCTGCTTTCTGTCTGCCATAATGTGAAGTGCTCTTCTCTACCTGCCCCTGCTATGATGGAATAACATCTCTGAAACAGAGAGGTGACAGTGATGAGAAAAATAATGAACCTATTCTGGAATCTGCAAATGTGTTAGTTTACATAGCAGAGAGGGAATTACGGTTGCTAACCAACTGGTTTTAAAATAGAAAGCTGGACACTGGCGGCCCAGACCTGTAATCCTAGCTACTTGGGAGGCTGAGATCTGAGGAGTGTGATTAGAAGCCAATCTGGGCAGGAAAGTCTGTGAGACTCATATCTCCAAAAACTACTCAGAACAAGTTGCAAGTGGTGCTGTAATAGAGCACTAACCTTGAGCACAAAGAGGCTCAGGGACAGTGTCCAGGCCCTCAGTACAAGCCCCATGAAGGATTGGCAAACAAATAAATAAAAATAAATACATAAATAAATAAAATAGAGCTTAGCCTGGATGAAGTAGGCCCAATGTAATCACAAGCATCCTTAAGAGTAGAAGGGTAAAAGAATGCCAGGGGGAGGAGGGAAAGAAAGAAAGCAAGGAAGGGTGGGGGGGAGGGCAGGGAGAGAAGAATGATCAAAGCCACAGAGGTGCAATGTTCCTGTCATTGGAACAGGACCACAAGTCATGCACATGGATGACTTCTAGAAGCTGGAAAAGACAAGGAAATGGATTCTCCCTGAGAGCCTACAGGAAGGCATGTAGCCCTATTGATTTCTTATCTGAGCCAAATGAGACTTATTTTGAAACTGTAACCTCCAGAATGGTCAGATTATAAATTTGTGCTGTTTTAAGTCACTAAGTTTGTAGTGATTTGTTACAGTAGCTGCAGGAAAATAACAGAAGTTCTGGCCTCCCCCAAAGCTTTGTTTTGCTGTGTTTCACTCAGGCGTCCAAGTAAAATTGGAGTTTCAAGGCTGAAAAATCTGAAAGTCAATGGGCCAAGTCAAATACGGCTCCTGTCATCTTGGAGATGCAAGTCTGGTGGGCGATAGTCACAAGCAGAGAACTCTATATGATTTTCTCTAGGATAGCCTCTTCTCCTTGGAATAACTTTATCTTTCTAGATTGGGGATCAGCTTTCAAGGCTTGATTGTGGGGAGGTGGGTAATGCCACATAATCATTCAATAGGTCCCAGGACTTGTTTGTTGAATGCAACTGAGTTAAGATGGACTTAAACCTTATGTTCTATTATTTTCCCCCCTATACTCTGAAGACAGTCCCCACTGATTTCAACTGAGAAGGCTTTATTAATAGTGCTTTGAGTACCCTAAATATTTTCTAGGGCAACAGAGTCTGCATTGATGCTGAGCAACTTCTAACAAGGCTGCTTCTTTCCATACGCTAGTCATAGAATTCCCCAGACTTTTCCGTGTTTGCTGAGAGTCCCTTACAGCACTTGGGTCTGATTAGTTTGCTTATTGGCACATGCTTCATCTATCCCAGTGTCCTCTCTATACCAGCATGGTATTTGTGTGCCCAGGAGAACAATGCTAGACTATAAGCAGCTGGATGATCCTACCATGTCCCATTCAGTTTCTAGAGTGATAGTCTTTTAGCAAAGTGCTGGGGACTTGGCCTACTCCAGTAAGTAGTTCAGTAGATGTCTATGAGCAAATTCATGCATGAGCCTTTGCCCTGACTTGCTAAGTCCTTATTTCCTCTGTTCATAATACAAAGGTAAGATCTGTTAATTCTGACTTTGAGCTGAATGCTTTGTGGAACATTTGGCAGGTGAGCTGGTCTTTCAGCCAAGAGTAGTGCACAGAGGCATAATAGTATTGCTATGAAAAGCAGGACATACAATTGTCCAAGTATAGAGGGTGCTTGGAGACCAATGGCTAGACCAATACAAGCATGACACAGAGAACCTAGAGAGGTCTGAGGGGATCTGAGTTTAGGATTGTAGAGCAGGGTATAGATTAACAAGGACCTTCAACAATGTTCCAGGAGTTTGAAACTGGCTTTATTAAAGATAGGCAATAGTGATAACCAAAGAAGGGCCTGGAATGTATGGGAAAGTTGGTTTAGCAGCAAGTAGCAGGGGTTTAGACCTTTAGAGAGTTCTCTCCAAAGATACTGCGTCCAAGTCATCTGTCTCTTGGACATTTCAAAATAATGAAATAACTTTTCTGGGGGTCTTTTAAGACATGGCCTTGACTAGGACCTTTCCTAGTCTATCCCTGGGTAGTCTCCAGCCCCCTGAAACTACAGTTTATGACTTTTGCTCTAAGGCATAAGCTTGAGTGGATGTTCCACAGGAATGGGTCTATATTCCTCTCTACAGGAATCAGCTCAGGGATGGGCAGAGATGGGGAGGACTCCAGGCTTACAAGGTATATTAATTCTCTGTCTCCATGTAACCTCTTAGGTTTGATGAATTGTACCTGAGGTAGGGTACAGTACATCACCATTTGGCTCTAAGGTTCAAGTGCTGTGTCCTTCACGACATTATCTAAGGGTACTTCACAATATAAAATGTCCTGGGAGATGTTGTTCTCCCCTGTCTTGTTTGCCATCAAATCATAGACCATGGATAAAAAAGGTAGATGTCAGGTCTAAGGGAGACCACTTGATCTCTCGTGGCTTAATGTGTAGCTGCATGAGATTGTGAACGGGAGTACTTCCTCAGTGTGGCACTTGTAGCCTAGGCTGGCAACTGTAGGGCAAGCACATTGGCTTGGCAGAAATCATCGAGTGCAAGAACCTGGAATGAGGGAGTCATCTGATCACCCGTCCCACAGGAAGTGTGGAGACAAGTGCTGATGTGGGGCATGGCTCCCTGAGAGCCTTTTCCTGCTCTGAGCTATCTCTTTGGCTGAGGCTCTCCCTTCATGCTCAGCTTGTTCTGAGAACACAGAGTGCTGTCTGTGTAGTTGGGCTTGGAAAGGCCCCTGGAGACAGGGAAGGCTTTTCAGATCGCTGGGATTGAAGGGACTCCTTTGGATTCTGTAGAAGTCTCCCATCAGCTGTGACTGGGTTCCACCCACAGCGCAGATGACTGCCACATTGCTTGGTTACTTAGTGAGGATTTAAATAAAAACATAAAGATGATAAAACAGACACCCTTCCCTCTTTAGAGTTAGGGAGGTTCTCTGTGCCTACCTCAGGCTTCTGGCTTGTTTTCCAAGAGAATCAATTGGCCCCTGAGTATTGAATAGAGACAATCCGCTTAGTTAGACAAGGTGGGTTTGAACTCCGAGTGCTTTCTATTTCTCCTCCTTGCTTTGTTCTACATTCCAACAGTTATTCCTCCTTATTGAACTTATGTTAAATCAGGTTTAGTTATCTGACTGTGATGGACAAATCAACACCAAGTTTTCTCTTAATGACGTTCATACATTTTTTTTTCCTATTTCAGTACTACTCACTAACTACCTTTAGAGAGGGAGAAAAAGGACGAGAAATAAAAAAAATCAAATGACCACACTGTATTTTTCACCATATTGTTTTTATATAATTTTTTATTGTAAAGATACTGTACAGGGGGGTTACAGTTACATGAACAAGGTAATTAGTCCAATTCCTATCGAGCATTGTTACCTCCTCCTTTGTCTTTCTTCTACCATCCCTTTCCTCCCCACCTCCCCCATTCACCCTATTGTTGATATAATCAACTCCTCAAACTTCAGTGGTACCCACATATGCCTGAGAAACTCAAAGGCAAGCATGGTCCAAAATGCCTTTGGAGGAGTTGCTCTGAGAAGACTAACTAGACTCAACCTTTAACTTCAGCTGCAGTCTTGGGCAAGTGAATTTCCTTTTCTGGACTTCTGTAACATAAAGGAAGGGGTGCTCTAAGTGGTCTCCAAAGACACTTTTCTTTCTGCCAGGCCCAGCTGCACGTTCCATCCCCCTTGCCAGCCTCACCCAACAGCTTCCTCCCAGCAGGCTGTTCCCACAGGCAGGTTGGAGAGCACATGGATTTATGTGGGGCACTGGCTTCCCCCAGCAGCTCATTTCCGCTTATTACCAGAGGGACGGGAGTCATTAGCCTGCTTTGCTTACTGAGGCCTTCACTCCCGAGATTTTATGTAGTGATGGCAGCGTTAGCCCTCAGGGCTAACAGCAGCACAATTTCTGGTTGCACTTTATTAATCCTAGAGCTGAAAAGTGAATCCAGGGAGCACTGGGAATGGGAAGGGGAAAGGAGCAGTGGAGGTGGGCAGAGGTAAGGGCATGTGTGGGAATGCCTGGGCCTGGAAGCTGAACCAAGGTTCTTTCTTCTGCTGGGACATTTGTCGTTAGGGTGTGGTTGGTTATTATCCAACATGGGGGCAATAACGGCTACATAATGTAGGAGAAAATGGAAGAACCATGAATATAGTGAATCTATGGATGGAGAAAACAAGAAGGAAGAAAGTAGACTTTGTTTAGAGTTCTTTCTCCTTCCCTCCCTCCCTTTCTTCCTTCCTTCCTTCCTTCCTTCCTTCCTTCCTTCCTTCCTTCCTTCCTTCCTTCTGCCTTGGTACATGGGCTTGAATTTAGGGCCTCAAGCTTTCATTTGCCTTTTACCACTCAAGGCCAGAGCTCTACCATTTGAGCCATACCTCCAGTCTAGGTTATGCTGGTTAATTAGCTATAAGAGTCTCATGGGTTTGTTTGCCCAAGCCAGCTTCAAACTGTAATCCTCAGATAGCATTCTTCTGAGAAGCTAGGATTGTAGACAAGAACTACCTAGAGTTGGGTCTAATAAACACATTTTAGTTCTATAATCTTGCAGAGCATAGATAGATGTCTAACATTTTCTCAAAGGGAAGAGTAGGGTTTTCTCTACTTAGCTGTGGTATTTTCAATAGGGACCCCAAAACTCTGGGACTTGAAGTCTGAAGAATAGAAACTATTTCTATCATGTCAGTAATCACAGGAACTAAGTATTTGATGTAGCATCAGTCCTTTGGGATGCTCAGGAAACAAAGGAATACCCTAATAAATTCTGAAAGTTCTACAAGTTCTTTATCTTGGAGAGTAACATTATACCTTACATAGAAATATCTTAAGATTCCTAAAGGCTGAGGAAAATTACTTAACGTTTTTTTCAACCTTCAGGCACCCAAGTGTATTAGAAAACAGAATCATTTTGTTGTTGGAACATCTACTAATCCTTCCCACACAAATAGTATTCTATGAATTGGACTTCGGGAAATGCTGTCCCAGGTGAACTCTGCCAGTGGAAACTTGTTCTGGTCCATTTGGCCGCATACCACAGTTGGAGTTCTTGCTCAGAGTCTGTGTGAATGGGATTTTATTTCTCTCTAGATCCCAGGAATGGCATGTATATGGATTAATTTTTTAGCTTTTGCTAAATCAGCCTAACATTCCTAACTCAAGGTACAAACCAAAAATAAATGAGCTGAAAAGAAAGGGGGAATAATGGATGTAACAGAAATAAAAGTATAGTAAAACACTTCCGTTTGGGAGAGACAAAATTTGAAGAGGGAGAAACTACAGTATCTAGGTGGTAGAAGCAATCTGCTTGAGTTAATCCTCTAGCTGGAGAGAGAGGAGCAGTAATTACAATTGACTTAGGCAAGGTACCTTTGCCTGAGGCAATCATACTAACTTAAAAAATTAACTTTAAAATTATCACTATGTAGTTGTATAATGGAGTTTCAATTCAACATATTAGTTTGTGAGGACAATGCATCTTGGTCAATTTAACTCCTTTCACGCTTCTTCCCAATCTCTCCCAACCATCCCCTCAATTTACCCAGTTCCCTTTCCACATACCTACATTGAATACTGTTATTGCATTCACCCACCCTGATGAACTCCATTCATTAACCCTTCCTCCTCTTGACCTCACCCTCCTGATAATCTATGTTCATACTTCCTGATAGTTACTCATTCTCTTAAACTGTACATTAGTTGTTCAAAGGAATTATACCATTGGAATCTTTTCCGGTATAAATCGTACTTCAGTTAATACATTTGTATAGATATGCATATATGTGAAAATATAGATGTGTAATATATATTTACAATTTAGATCTAACATATCCAATATAAGAATTATAATGTAATATAATAAGTTTGATGTAGACCTAATTTACATATTTATTTATTTTTATTGGTCAGGAGGCTTGAACTCAGGGCTTAAATGCTACCCCTGAGCTCTTTTGTTCAAGGCTAGTGTTTTACCATTTTAGGTCACAACACCACTTTTGGTTTTCTGGTGGTGAATTGCAGATAAGACTCTTATGACTTTCCTGCCTGGCCTACCTTTGAACTGCAATCCTCAGATTTCAGCCTCCTGAGTAGCTAGGATTACAGGCATGAGCCACAAGCACCTGGCGTAACTTATGTATTATATTTATAATTTAGATCCACATGTGAGTAGAAAACACGCATCCTTTGTCTCTCTGAGCCTGACTTCCTTCACTTAACCTAATTTTATTGAAAGTGAAATTCTAGGGCAACAGAGTGAGGGGAACCAGACAAGCAGGAAAAAGGGAAGGAAAACACAAAGTGGTATTATTATTGAATTTGCCACAGCCTCATAAGAAGACACATAATGATGTGTTTGGTAACGGTATATATTTAGAGAGAATATAAGAATATATCTTCGGACAGTTCATTGGAAGAATGGGGTGAGGGATTCTTCCCATCTTTTGCCCCTCAATATTCAGAGCTTATCTTCCAGGCAGCAAGCAGGAGAGCAGAGCCCCATGCGTCCAGCATATTGACCTCAGGGCTGGAGTAGCTGAGGCTCATGCTGTCAGGTGCTTGTTGGAGGCCATGACAAAGCTCAGTTCCTGCTCTGTAGGGGGCTGAGACGGCTGACATTTTTAGAAATAGAATAATGTCAATGGTAACATCTGAGAGTCTCTTCTGAGCAAGGAACTGAGGTCAAGGGGCCAATCCAGAGAGAAAAATAGAATAAGCTTAGTATAAAGACTGTCTTGTAAAATAGAGAATGAGATTGGGAAAAATGGGGGTGAATAATGGAAAAAGATGACATTAATCAAGATGTATTGTGCTCATAACCTGACTTGTTGAATTAAACCTCTCTGTACAACTACTTCAAAAAAAGGAATAAAAAATACATCCCACTTCCAATCTGGAAAGGGAATGCAGTAAGTTATCCTGGGATCTGGGCATGATGGCAGGGATGGACAAGACTGGCCAGTGAGAAAGCCAACCTACCACCATCCCACCGTGGTCTGACATTTTGGTGAGGCCGAACCCTTGCAATGGAGAATGGCCATGAGCCCCAGTACACTCTTTCTCCATCTGGGAGCCATTTCCAGTCTGGCCAGTAAGATGGGTGGCCTTATGTACTGGGAGTTGGTTTTGCCTGTGTCAGTATTCAAACTATGGCAAGGTTATTTTGGTTCAGCTTTGGATCATCCACTCCCAGAGCCCTGTGTGTCCTTTGTGTCCTTTTCTTTGCGGTCTCCAGTTTGTCACTTGGCAGGCCTGGTCCAGCTGTCAGGCCATCTAGAATTACATCTTTACAGTGGCTTACAAAAGATTGTTTTTCTCAAGCTGCACAAATGTTTTTCTAAATGAAAAAAAAAGGATAAAGAAAAAAGGCAAAGAATTCCCACCCTTCTACCACACAACTTGAGCAAGGATGTTGGAGGGTCTTCTAAGTCTCTGATTGGTCAGAATAGAGTAGACCCTCTCCTTGAGGTGTAGAACACTTTAGCCTGGTGCTTTAGGGCCAAAGGGCCATGGAGACAGAGGGAACCAGAGGCCAGTGTCTGGGCACGAGTTTTCAGAGTTGAACTAATTTAGACCCTGAGTTCATTGTTAACTGGCCAGGGGTCGGGGTTATTACACAACTCACTTAAGGTCTTAGGCAGCATGCCAGGCATTGGTAATGCTAAATATGACCATCAAGAGTGCCTACATTTAGACAGAGTCCCTTCCTCACTCCATGGAATATTGCCTCCCTTCAAGGCTCCCAGGATTAACAGGCAATAAGAGGACACTCCTTAAATTCTCTGCAGATGGATGGCATAGTGCTTTCTTCAGAGGTGAGCCTTGTGTCTGTTAGCATAAAGTTAGGATGAGGGAACCTGGACCTATTTTAAGGTTCTCTTCCTGTTCTCTCAGGGATGGGCACACCATCACTAAGAATGGCTCTAGAGAAAATCATTGTCCTAATCTGTCTCACCTCTAGGTATGGATGAGCTTTTTTCTCCTTTTGTCTTGGTTGAGTTTCTGACCTGTGTCTAGGTATAGCACAGACTACTAGAGTGACCTTCACTGCAGAGGTCATTGTGACCTAGGCATGGGGGTTCCTAAAGGAACACCTGGTTGTTTTTTGTTGTTGTTGTTGTTCTGATTAGTAATTTTGAGATTTCTCAAAATGCTATTTATTGATGCATTGATTTGTGTAGGACACATGAACATTGCTTTAATTTTGACTTTGCTCTGAAGGATCTGTCAGATGACTATCTTATGTCATTGCTTGGCAGACTACATGGGCCATTTTTAGCATGAGTGTTATTATATCTCAGAGAGATAAATTCTCTAAAGAAGCCCTGAGCCCTGAAATATATAGTGGTGATGCTGGATATATCAGGTGTGTCAATTGCTATTTCTCTGATACTATTTCATTTCAAAGGCAGAAAGGGTTATTTCCTCTATATAAAGACCAGTACAACTCCCTTTTAGTATTTAGAAAAAAATACTCAGTAATAAAATGTTGGAACAGTAATTTTTTTTTTCCTAAGGCATCTAGTAAATAATTCTAAAATACAGTTCATGAAAATCTGGGCCCTCCTGAAATGTTTCAACATATACAAATACTTATTTCATTCTAAAAATTTCATAAACTACTCTAAAGCTGTACTAAAATTATATAATAAACTGTACAATTTAATGTATTAACTCTGAATACATTAAACTTTCTCTCCTCCCTCTTTTTTTTTAAGTTGTGGGGTTTGAATTCAGGGCCTGGGCTCTACCACTTTGAGCCACAGCGCTACTTCTGGTTTTCTGGGAGTTGATTGGAGATAAGAGTCTCACAGACTTTGCTGCCCGGGCTGGCCTTGAACTGTGATCCTCAGATCTCAGCCTCCTGAGTAGCTAGGATTATAGGTGTGTGATCCATGGGGGCCTGGCACCCCCACCCCTCCTGCTATTATTTTCACATATTCTCACAGCTGTAAATATGATTTTACATATATCATACAAATATAAATACAACTGATTCAGTGTATGTTTTATGTACATATAAACATATATATGTATGTCTATATAATACTATATATATAAATATGACTATGAGTGTTTATATAGATGCTATCCTTTTTTTTCTTTTTGTGCTGATCCTAAGGCTTGAACTCAGAGTCTTGGTGCCTTCCCTGAACTTTTTTTCTCAAGGCTAGCACTTTAGCACTTGAGCCACAGCTCCATTTCTGGCTTTTCTGGTGGTTAATTGGAGCTGAGAGTCTCATTGACTTCCTTGCCAGGGTAAGCTTTGAACCATGATCCTCAGAACCCAGCCTCCTAAGTAGGAATGATTAGAGGCATGAAGCACACTGGTGCTCAGCTACATATATGTTCATCTTTTGGGTGAGAGAAAGCACACCATCTTTGTCCTTCTGAACCTGACTTACTTTGCTTAGTAAAAAGATCCCCACTTTCTTCCATTTCTTTTTATGGCCAAACAGTACTATATTGTACCTTAAAATATTTGTTGTTGATATTAGGGTTTGACCTCAGGATTTCACACTTCCTATGTAGTTGCTGCACCATATAAGCCATATCGACAGCCTTACATTCATAAACCAGCCATCTGAGTGAATCTGAAATTTGAAACTGCATAATTGTTTAACACAAACTATCAAGTTTTTTTTTTTCTGTAACTCTTGGTGTGATACTTTTGTATTAATCAAATAAAGTCAAACCGGGTACCAATGGCATATGCCTATAATTCTAGCTACTCAGGAGGCTGTGATTTGAGGATCATGGTTCAAATCCAGCCCTGGCAGGAAAGTCTGTGAGATACTTATTTCCAGTTAACCACTAGAAAACCAGGAGTGGTGCTGTGGCTCAAGTGGTAAAGTGCTAGCTTTGAGCTGAAGAGCTAAGGGACAGCGCCCAAGCCCAGAGTTCAAGCCCCATGACTGACCAAAAAAAAAAAAATCTCATGAGTCTCATCACTTAGGTAAATAAAAGGTGACTATTAGACATTTGAACTTAAGGAATGTTTTAAAGTGCCAATAAAATCTTGCCTTTAATATACTGTATAAATTATGAAGTTACTGCTAAAAAATCCACTTCTCAACCTTGAAAAAGACTGATCAGGTATACTTTCAGGTGAACTTGAGTGAATAAGATGGTTGTGAAGGTCATGCATCCATTAAAAAACCAAAAAACTGGGCTGGGAAGGTGGCTCAGTGGTCAAGTGCTTGCCTTACATGCATGAGGCCCTGGGTTCAATTCCTCAGCACCACATAAGCAGAAAAAGCTGGAAGTGGTGCTGTGGCTCAAGTGGTAGAACATTAGCCTTGAGTTGAAAAGCTGAGGGACCCAGGACCGACATAACAAACACACGCACACACACACACACACACACACGCACGCACGCACGCACGCACGCACGCACGCAAAACAGCAGCAAAAAATGGCTTTTGAGCTTCGACTTCCTGGCTCTTTGTTTACTTTTTCTTCTGTTTCAACTTGTTCCAGGGCTTCATGGCCCTCATAATTGGGATTTTTTTCCAGCCCAGTTTCATTTTTCTCAGTCTTGAAGTGAGAGAACAAATGAAAGATGTGGGTTGTTAATTCTCTCCTAAGATTTAATGTGTCACATATTTGGTCCAGTTGTTTCATGAATCAACATCCCACAGCATTTAGTTCATGCTCCGTATTGTGCTGGGAGCCAAAGGTGCAATGGTACAGCAGGCACTTTCCCAGAACAGTCAGATAGTGGCCAATGAACAAAGGTAGGACTGTGAATATTTGCAAATAGATGCTGTGAGGAAAATAATCAAGGATTGCAATGCAGTTGGTCAACAGGATGAGCCCTTCCAAACAGAGAGGCCAGAGGCCAACAGGTTGCCTGGCCACATCTGAGTACATTCCAAGGCTGTGTAAATGAACCATGATCCTAGAAGGAATGGCTTCCTTTACTCTGAACATTACCAGTGAGGCTCTTGGGCTCAGAACACAGATCCTCTGTGTTTTGTATGGCAGAAGTTACATGAAACTGTTGAAGGCTTCAGAATGTACACAGGTATTGAAATAAGTACAAATAATTAAAAGATGGAAGTGAAGCAAGACCACATGAGAGAAAGGTCTTCCCCAATCACTGATATAGTAAAAGGAAAATATCACCAACACATAGCTGTTCTTGGTTTGGTCTAAGTATAGGCTAGGGACAACTTTGACTTGAATATTTGCTCCCTGTGCCTTCTCTCTGAAGGGAGGTTTGACATCTATATTTTTTTTCTGGAATCTCTCTATGCAGATGAACGTGAAGACAGAGGAGGAAAGAGGAGGCAAGATGAAGGGGTCCAAAGTGGATATATACCATGTCCAGCACTGGACGTAGTGGGTGGGGATGGTATGTGTATTGTGTATTGGGTTGGGAGTGACATGAGAATTACCAGAAGCTTCTCAGGAAGTGAGTCAAGCCTGCTGTCAGCAGCCTGAGATTAGATAGCAGATGGGGTAAAGAGTGTGATTACTTTTCAATATCTCGAGATTATGACCCAGGTGAGGGGTGTGTGTGTGTGTGTGTGTGTGTGTGTGTGTGTGTACTTTATGGATACAATCTTACCTTTAGAATTTTATTTTAATGAGGTTGCTTTTCTATTTTCCTTCTTTCCTCTCAAAACATCTGCTTTTGTACAAAGGAATAGTCAATTTGTTTTAACAAGGACAATCAATCTACATAGTGATCTTTGTGAGCCAGTGGAAGGCCTGTCATGTTTCTTTTCCCCTTATTCATTTTCCTGGCTTCACTTACCCTCGACCTGTGGGTGGATCCTAAGTCCACATACCTCTTGTGGGTTTCCCATTTGGCTATCCATCTTCACCTCCATGTCCTATAATCATGTCAAACCCAGCATCATTTCCTTACCTTACACTGAGTTCTCCTGAAATTGGAGTCTGAGACTCAGACTATATTGTACTGGTCAAGAGTCCCCAAAGGACTGTTTGCATGTGTTACACGTGTGTGAAAGGATCCTTCACATCCATTCCAGGGGACCACGCAGAGGTAGGCAGACACAGGAGAAACATGATTACAAGGGTTATTAGAGGAGTCATATTTCCCCTGGAGAGGGAACACATGGTACCCTTCACTATCTAGCTAGCAGGAGAGTCTAGATGCAGGAAGTGAGGTAGGTAAGTGCTCAGGTCGGTCTGGGCAGAGAGAGGGAGGGGCCAGCTGTATGGGGGGAACTTTAGGGCTGGGTGGAGCTCAGGTCTGGGCGGAGCTGAGGACCAAAGGTGGACATAATGCTTACACTGTGTAAATACATGAAGAGATTTATTTCAAGTAATTGTCTCATGACATTATGGATACTGGAAATCCAAACACTGTAGAGCAGGATAAAGACCCAGGACTGTTGATGTTATGTTTCTAGTCTGCAGGCCATCTGCTAAAGACTTACAATCTGCTTTACTCAAAGCCTACCAACTGGAGAGTCAATTCTATCGAAAGCTCCCTCACAAAACATCAGGAGTAATATCTGACCACACATCAGGGTACCAAGGCTTAGCCAAATGAGCACATAAAGTTAATCATCATGTGTGAATAGCTTATTGGAGAAATATATCCCAAGGAAGATCTAGAAAAAACAACAACAACCAAGAATGAAACGAATAAAGAGAGGGGAAAGAGAATCCAGAACAAAAGAGGATAACCAAATTTACCATAGATGATCTAACTTAAGCATACACACCACTGTTGCCAGAGAAGTCTTCATGCAAGAGGCCGTCAGGACAATGCTCAGGCTAAAGGTACAGCTACATTGCATCCGCTCATAATGTGTGTACTGCATAAAACTGGCAGCTGAAGTTGTGCCTGGAGTTAGAGGTTTAGCCAGGGGGGCGGCATAGGTGCTCCAGAGCAGGCCAATGCCTTCTCTCCAAGAGCCTCCTTGCCCCAAATCCCTGTTTAGGGGACCGATACTACTACATCTTTCCAGCTGCCAAGCCTCAGTTATTCACGATTCTTCATTTTCCTCACCCCTCATGTCCGAATAAAGCAGATTGACTCCATTTTTCTCATATTAGAAAGTCATCTATCTGTCTGTCTGTCTGGATATATCTTTTCTTTCCAACCCTGCACTACCACCCCTATTCTTAGAGTTCTCTGACTGGTTTCTTTGCCTGTAGCCTTGGGCACCTCCTGTAATAGCCCTTGCTTAAAATCCTTCAACAGCTCTGAGTCCAAAAGAGTCAAGTTCCTCTAGCCCCTCCACGCAGCACATAGGCTTGCTGTAGTCCCATTCTTGTCCACTTGTTCCTTCTCTTGTGACACTGTTCCCTTGGCTGTCCTGCTTCTGTCAGGAAGAACCCTCGGAGGCCACCCAGGACAACATGCTCTTTCATGCTTGGATGCCTTGGGTCATGCTCCACCCTCTGCCTGGAATGTTCTCTCCCTCTACCCCAGCCCAAGTTCACCTGGTGAACATGGACCACTTTCTCTATGATGTTGTCCTCAGTCTTCCAGATGGAGAGCGATGCTATCTTTTGGTCCCCTGTATGTCTTTGTGTCTATGATAGAGCGAATTGGATTTATGATTAACATACCCGTCATTTTTAAGCAGACAAAAGAGCCTTAGGAGACATAAAGGACTCCTGCCCTGGATGTTTCTATATCATCTGACACTAAGCAGGTGACCAATAAGAAAAGTCACAGAGGAAGTCCCGAGGGACTGTGCCCTGACTGTGGGCTAGAGGACTTCCTCCCTTACACCTGGATGCAGGAGACTGGGAAGCAGGCACGTTGTGTCCGCTGGCAAAGTTTCAGAAGAGGTCAGGGCTCTGTGCATCTGGACTGTGTTAGGGACACACCTGGCTTATGAAGTGATGGTAGGGTGTCCCTTGGCCCCTCTGAGTCTCTTTCCCTATAGGCTCAGCCTTTAGAAGCTAAGGGCAATTTGTGAAGTTGAGTTCTTGAGATCTGGCCTGGAAGGTTAAGTGTTGGCCTGTCTCCTCTCTGAGGCTCTGAGAATGTGTTTTCTAATCTGTGTTTACAGCGTTCCCAGGCTGGAGTCCTCATGAAAAGGGCCTTTGTCTGATAGGGGAATGGCTTTAGGGTTAATCTCTCCTTGGATGCATTTTAATTCATTTTAATGACTCTGCCTCATGTCAGGCTTTTCTTCTGTCTGGGGGGGTTTGTTAAAGAGATTAGAAAGAGGGAAGGAGCTCAGAATCTAGCCTTCCTCAGAGGGTGCTGTGACCAGTGAAACAAACAGCTCTGCAAAATCTATTAGAATTCTCTGGAAATCTGGGAGGGGGGTGGGTGGGAGGGAAAAGGAAGGCAGGGGCGCAGGAGAATTACATATCTAATAAACTTTCACATACACATTCTCTGCACAGTTACCAGCCTGCTGAACACTGCCCCAGCCCACCCCCCTCCTTCTTGCTTCTCCTGCAGTAGTGAGTAAAAACAGACAGAACGGAATGATGTCATTCCTAGGCCACTGTCCTTTCTCTTGTCTCTCTCTCTCTCTCCTCTAGTTTTGTATAAACACAGCTGTTTGTAAGGAATGCTGGCTTGGGAAAACATAAACCGCCTGCTTTAATGACTGTCCCCTGCACCCCTCTCTTCCACCCCACCGAACGTGGGAGTCTGGAATGCTTTCTGCCCAGCAGATCCATTGTCTGCCTGCAACACTAGGACTGCAGCTTTCTACTCAGGTCTGGGGCAACCAGCCTCAGGGACCGTGCAAAGCCTAGCAGGCAGACACACCAAGGCGAGCTGATTCCTCAGGTCACCTGAGGAAGGTGCACCCCAGGGGTGCACACAGAGGGGAGAAAGACTTCTCCTTTGCACCCTGGGAAAGCAGGGTGGAGGGTGTACCTGTGGTGGACACATGTGTTACAGTCCCTTGGTTCTACAGTTTTGTCCATATAACTTCAGTCTCTAAGAGGCCAACA
Source organism: Dipodomys ordii (assembly GCF_000151885.1). Classification (NCBI taxonomy): domain Eukaryota; kingdom Metazoa; phylum Chordata; class Mammalia; order Rodentia; family Heteromyidae; genus Dipodomys; species Dipodomys ordii. The sequence goes on along the minus strand of NW_012267217.1, from coordinate 51,528,809 downwards.
GGGAGCCACATGGCAGTGGTGGGATTCGACGTCTTCATTGGTGTTCAGCTGCTGGAGGTGTGCTAGAGAGGCAAGTCGCCCTCCCTCAATCACCATAACACCCTTCCCTCCCATTGCCGTGCATGCAACATTCATTACCATGGGGGCCCCAAAGGCTTTGCCTTCTTAAGGAGAGGACCTCAGAGGTAGCTAATGGGAGAAAAGAAACCTGAGCTCATGCTGTCAGTTTCTGTTGAAATTCCGGGGTATTGCAGCTCACAACAATTTATTGGTGGCTGTTTTCTATTTCCAGATGGTAACCTTTGGCCTCGGAGTTTAGGGTGATTTTAATTCAAGCTACTGCACTTGGCGTTTTAGCTGAGAATCTACTTGCTCCTTGGCACTTTGCCCCCACCCCAGTCCTGCCACTCTCTCTTGGTACCCCCCCCCCCGTCTCTTGGCTTTGGGCTCACAGCTGCAAAGAGGAAGTCATAAGAACTTCCTGTGCCTCTCTTTCTAAGGGTCAGGCACCCTGTTTTGTGGGGGGGGGACCCAGAACAGCTGTTATTGTAGACTGAATGGATTCACTGTTGGAGAAATGAGAGTAGGTGGTATTTCAGAAGTCTTCAAGGGGGTTTGTCTTGTGTTTCACAGGGATAGAAGACAAGACTTTCCCTGCTTTTCCAGGGTGAATAGAAATCACAAGGCATAATATATGGTTCCTAGTTGCCCCTCATGGCTACCATGTTCCAAAGAAAATGTATGTCTCCCTCCTTATGCTCCGGTCACTTTCTTGGTGTTGGACAGGGTGCTAGATGCTTTGCATCTGTTCTAGTTTTAACCTCACAACACCAACATGGTATGGTTATATCATCTTATAATTAATGATAAAGCAACTGAAATAAAGGTAGTTTAAGAATCACTTTTTGCCAGGCACCAGTGGCTCATGCCTGTAATCCTAGCTACTCAGAGGCTGAGATCTGAGGATCACAGTACAAAGCCAGCCTGGGCAGGAAAGTCCGTACGACTCTTATCTCCAATAAACCACTAGAAAACCAGAAGTGGCACTGTAGCTCAAGTGGTAGAGTGCTTGCCTTGAGCTGAAGAATGCAAGGACAATGCCCCAGCCCAGATTTCAAGCCCCACGACCGACAAAAGAAAAAGAAAAAGAAAAAAGAAAAAAAGAATCACTTCCTATTGAATGAGTGATGCTACTAAGATTCCCACCAGTTTTTGATGTCTCTTCCAGAATTTAGGAGACAGAGAAGGCAGGAGTGATTAGAAGAGGTGGGATTCACAGACATGTCCATTGCCTACGTGAAGTGCTTTGGGAAATGAATATAATAACAGCACCCCTCTCCTAAACACTTCTCTTACTGTCCCATATCCAACAATGTGGAATTAAGCATAGCCCACCAAGTTGGCTTTGCTTATGAATGCAAACATTTTTAGGAAGTCTTTTATCCATTAAAATGTTCTATTAAAAAAACCTCCTCTCATTACCTTTTAAAATATTTTACTTTAAATGAATTACATTCCTTGTAAACTAATGCTTAACAGAAAGTAGCTTGTGTTAAAATAAATGTCTGGGAGGTAAATCTCTTAAGGGAGTTGAGAAGTGTTAGTCTTTGACATTTACAAAGTACATTTTATGTAATTCCTAGAAATTGATAAAATCTGTTAGGAGAAAAGAATTTCTCTTTCTTGAAGTAGTAGAAAATTTCACCCTTGTAATCTGGAAAAAAAAAGATAGACATGGGTATTAGCTTTCTGAGATATACCTAACTAACTGTAATCATTGGGGATTCCACTTCAAAGAAGGAAAGAAGGAATTTGAAAGTTATGTTGGAATGAAACTTCAAATATTATAAGATGAGATGATATTTGTAAAAGCACTTGGAAAAAACCCTAGAGTTCAATGAATAGGAGCTATTATTATTCTTTCCAGGAATTATACAAAAAACAAAGAAGAAAGTGAGAGGGAGAATTTCCTAAGGCATCATTTCCTGAGTTTTCTGCAGACTGCTGTGCTTGGGGTTGTTAATGGATGCTATCTAAGTACAGGTTCCCCATTAAATGCACTTAGAATATGCTGGGTGAAAGTGAAATGTCTCTTTGTCATAGGAGTCATGAGAACTTTTAATAACAAACATGTACATGGTAATTATCCCATGGGATGACAGTGTGGTAATGTTAAGACATACTAAGGCCTTTAAGAGGTAGAACCTACTGGAAAGTAATTTGGAAGGGCTGCCCTCGGAAGGGATTAAGGTAGCTCTTATAGGACCCTGAGTTAGTTCTAAGGAGAAGAACACAATTGGCTCCTTCCCTAACCCTGGATTCTTGTCTCACCAAGTGATCTCACCATCTTGCATACCTTTTTATTGTTTTTTGTTTTGTTTTTTTGCCAGTCCTGGGGCTTTAACTCAGAACCTGGACATTGTCCTTGGGCCTCTTTTGATCAAGGCTAGCACTCTACCACTTGAGCCACAGTACCACTTTCAGCTTTTACGGTTCATGTGGTACTGGGGAATTGAACCTAGGACTTCATGCATGCTAGGCTACCACTAAGCCACATTCCCAGCCCAATACCCTTTTATTGTGATGCCATTCAAATGAGGTCTTCCTTTGTCCCTCCCCATTTCTTCCTCTCCTCTCCATCCTCCTCTTTCGCCTTTTTCTTCCTCTCTTCTCTCTCTCACCTTCTTCTGTAACATCATGTTCTACTGCACCTTAAGTCCAAAGCAAGCATGGACTGAAACCTCTAAACCTCTGAATCCATGAACCAAATAACCTTTCTTCCTTTCAGTGGTTTCTCTCAGGAATTTGTTTTGCACTTCAATAGAAACTCTGAGTAACACGGGCAGTAAACAGTCTAGCCCTACTTCTGTACTATTAAAGGCCTTACTTCAGTCCTGCCTCCCCTTCAAGTCATTCTAATAATGGTTGCTACATTAATCTCAGCACATCCTTCATCAGGCCCCATTTCCAGGTACATAGAATTAAGTTTGGACTCTCTATTTTGACATACAGAGTCTTCCACTTGTTGACCCTGCAGCTATGACATGGTGGTTTATTAAAATCCTAGCTTCACCACTTACAAGGGTGGCAAGCTTGGGTAAGTTGTTTAATTTCTCCATGTTTGTCTCCCCCATCTATAAAATGAGAGCAGCAACTTCAGCCACCCACTGAGTCATGAGGAAGACCACCTGCTGTATGGTAAGACATGATGAAATCATTGGCTGTTATCATTATTACCACTGCCCCCATCTTGCCTGGGTTTCCTATGTGTTTTCTGATCTTCAGGTGGCAGGAAATCCTCCCTGACCATTTCTCTAATTTGTTCACATCATTTCCTTCACTTAGAAGGCCATGTCCATCGTGTTTGCTTGCAGAAAACCGCGCAAGATATATCTCAGTGCTATTTTGCTTCATGAGAATAGCCAACATGTTTCCAACTTCCTCTCCTCTAACTGCCCCAGCATCCCTCTATAAGGTTCTTAGACAGCATTCAACTTTGTAATTTTGTATAATTTGTTTGATCCTTGGAAAGATACCTTATTTCTCTTTGATTTCCTGGCAATTTGATTAACTAGATCTTCACTGAAGGTTAACTGAGCTGCTCATGCTCTTAGTGAGATTATTCTTCTAGTTCTTTCTGTAATTGCATTACTAAGCTTGATATAAGGATTGGTGGAAATGGCCCTGGACTAGACTAGGCATGAAGGAAGGAAAAGAAGCCAGGAAGAAGAAGAGGATTAAACATGCACTGTGATTATATGTCTTAGTTTTCTCCCCCCCCTCAACTTCCCAATTAAGATTACTCTAGCCCATTTTCTCTATTCATTTCTCTTTTGTACCTAGGCTTTTGTTTGCTTCTTGCTTGGTTAGGGAAAATAGAAGGAAATCAGAGATGAGTCTTGCCTACAGTCACGATTACATTACTGTAAGTCTCCACAGCTACTAAATCATTTCATTCATTTACTTAACCAATATTTTCTGAGAATCTACATGTGCTGGGGTTTTAGGGATAAGGATGAGCAAGTCAGACCTGGGTACAATCTTGCCCTCATGAAACTTGCAGTTTGATGGGGCTACAATCAAATAAATAAAATATATAATTGCTAAACCCAGCTAGTGCACGGTAGGTGTTTAGATAAATGCTTATTGATCAATGGAATGCTGGAACACAAGAATAGAGGCTGACCCTACATTAGAATCTCATAGGCCACGAGTCCTGCACAGAGCCAGGGAGGACCATAGTGAGGCAAGGCGAAGCTTGCTTTGGAAATCATGTCTGACACATTAGCTGATCCCTTCCTAGAATGATGCATAGTCTACAGCATCACACTGCTGCTGTCACTCTCCTGGAGCTCTAACACCCCTATGCACATACCACCAACCACAGTCAGCAGTTCTGTTATTATTGTGTCTGTCTCTTTATTATAGGCTCCATAGGGCTTCATACACTGCTATCTCCAGTTTTAGGATGCACAGCCTAACCCACGGCAGGACTTGGCAAATGGTTACTACAAGAATGAGAAAACAGCTGGGCACCGGTGGCTCACGCCTGTAATCCTAGCTACCCAGGAGGCTGAAATCTGAGGATCGAGGTTCAAAGCCATCCCGGGCAGGAAAGTCCATGAGACTCTTAAGTGGTGCTGTGGCTCAAGTGATAGAGCGCTTGCCTTGAGCTGAAGAGCTCAGGGACAGTGCCCAGGCCCAGAGTTCAAGTCCCATTACCCACACACACACAAAAAGAATGAGACAACATCTTGCATGATGCCTTTTTTTTTTTGGTCCAGTCGTGGGGCCTGAACTCTGGGCCTGGGCGCTGTCTCTCAGCTCTTCAGCTCAAGGCTAGCACTCTACCACTTGAGCCACAGCGCCACTTCTGGCTTTTTTCTTTTTGCTTATGTGGTGCTGAGGAATCGAACCAGGGCCTCATGCATGCAAGGCAAGTGCTCTACTACTGAGCCACCTTCCCAGCCCCAGCATGATGACTTTTTATCAGAGTCCTGGCTTCCTCATGCCTACATCAGAAATCCAAACCCAATTGCCAACCACTTTTTCCTGATCCTGACTTTGTAACCACATAGTTTCTCCCTAGACCAAACCTGGAAGATTTTTGTGAAAGACAAGCCCTCAGGGAACCAGAAGATTGCTCTTTGTAGGATGGGATAATTACTGAAGGGTTGTATGATCTTTCCCAACTGGAGAGAGATATGGAAAGGGATTTCCCCCCAAATCTCTTAGAATGGAGGAAAATCAGGGGTAGGAAAAAATGGAGGGAAAAACCACATACTGTCCAAGTATGTGACACAGTCATTCCTTCCCCACATTTTCTCACTCCTTCATAGTTTGGCTAAAGCTTGAAATCCAGTGGAGGGCCACAGAACATCTGAAGCACTGAAGGCACGGAGCAATTACTTGGCTCACACCCTAAATTCTGAAAAATCTCATAAATTCCTTTCTTGGAGATGTTATAAGCAAGAAAGACTGTGTGGCTGGAAGTGACTGCAATGATTAATCCAATCTCTTCATTTTTCATCATCTGAGTGCCATTATGTCTTGCCCCAAGGCGCTATGTTTTTCATATGTCTCCCCAAAAATGTGTGTTGGGAATTTAATCCCAAGCACAACAGTGTTGGGGGGTGAGGCCTAACAAGGGATAATTTGATGATGAAGGTGTAGAATAAATTTCTTTTCATAACCTTCAATTAAAAATCCATCCACTATAGAGCCCTTGCCTTGAGCTGAAGAGCTGAGGGACAGCGCCCAGGCTCAGAGTTCAGGCCCCACAACCGGATCCCCCCCCCAAAAAAAATCCATCCACTCTATTTGATTGGCCAAATGAGGGTGAATGCCTACTTCTGGACAAATAATTTTGCTAAGGGAATATATACACTGATTGGACTAAACCTGAGTACTTGATCCAGCACTGGTTTGGAAGGTGAAACTTAATGCATTTTACCCAAATTGATATGTTGAATTGAAACCCTTTCTACAACCACTTAGAGATAATACACATACAAAAAAAGATCAAATTACCAGGTTAGCGTACTTAGAAGGTACATCTGAAGACACATTAGGTAAGTAGCGGAGGGTGGACCCTTAAACAAAAGTGAGGCCTCCTAAGAAGGAGAAAGAGGTTGTATGCTGGATAGGCACATTAGAGAGCTCATCACACTTCATACATAGAGAGCTGTCTAGTACTAGTACTAGTTGTGTGCTTGCTGAGAATTTATAAGGATCCAACTCTGAGGTTATTGGTATTTCTTACTCTTAGTTGATTTTGTGGTTGCCTTTGGGTTCTTGCTGAAGTGGTGACAAGGTGGTAAAGTGGTTTTTGCCCAATACCTGAGACATAAGCTTTAGCATTTTATTCATTTTTATAGGAAATGACTGCATGGAGCCATTTGCTTCCACAAGAGGCCCTATAACTGGACTTAGTTCAGAAAGGCTAAACCATTTTTTCTGAGGTCCTACACAGCAGAGTGTCAGACATGTTGTTAGAAACAGGTCCTTCCATTGAACCAGGGAAATACCAACATGGTAGAAATAACAGCTACTCTTTATTAGTGAGGATGTATATAGAGAAGGCAAACTTTGACCATTGGAAAGTTCTTAATTTCTGTGGGCCCTGGTTTATACACTTATATAGTAAAGGCATCTTACTAGAAGGTATCAAAAGTACCTTCCAATTCTAAGAATCCTTGAATAGCTTTAGATGGTGGTCCTTTTCCAAGAACCTGACAACACTTGTTCTATTAGATCATTTAACTACAGATTATTTGTTTAAATAGTTTCCCAGGAGTAACCCAGAACATCCTACATAATAAACCAGTTGTTAAATCATAAACAAGATGGACAGGATTCATCATCATTTTGCTTCTCAGCTGAATACCCTGGAGCCTTTGGTTGCTTGGACACTCAGCCTTATGGAGTGTTGTCAGGGATTCCCTTTGTGAGTGACTTCTTTTCCAAGAATTAGAAAAAAACAACAGACGGTAACAAATGCTAGAGCTCTACTGGAAAAAGTGTACTTAAAAAAATAAAATGAAACGGAAGAAATTTTGCCTGTGTTCTTTTCCTTTCCTTCTTATCTTGGTGTTCTCAATACCAACCTCATAGCCTGTATCTTGGTCTTGGTATGTTTTCCATTGCTGTTGCTATAGCAAATACCAGGCACTAAGTAATTTATAAAGAAAAGAAGTTTTTCTTTTGGCTCACAGCTCTGGAAGTCCAAAAGCATGATGACATTGGCTTCTGGTGAGGGTTTTGTTGCTGCTTTAACTCATGGTACAAAAGCTAAGGGGTAAATGGGCATGTGTGAAGAGACAGAACATGAGGGGGTAGCCTTGCTTTATAGCAATCCCTTTTTGAGGTAACTAAAACTACTACTCATAATAGGAAGGAGTTAATTTCTTCGTAAGTAGATTGGTCCCTATCCAAAACCTCCCACCTAAGTACCACCTCCAATATTGTCATATTGAAGAATTAAGATTCCAATAGGTGAACTTTTTGGGGGGCAGACACTCAAACCAAAGCATCTAATTACTCTCAAGGTCTCAGCCTATGGACCTCAGAGCTTCATGTACCTATTCAAACTCTAGAGTACTACTTTCCTCGACTGTTCACAGGAAATCTAACGCCTCCAGACCCAAAGGAATATGTAGAGAGAGTACATAAGCAAGGTGGCTCAGCATCACCAATGGCATCTCTCCAGTGTCATTTCAATACCTCTTCACAAGTCTCTTTGGCCTGTCTTGGGTCAGTGCCTGATACTACTTGGGCCACATCTGAGTCGAGGGTAAGGAGAACAGTGGAGTCAGGCCCACCCAATTATAGAACTGAGTGTGTGGTCCCCCAAAGCGCCTTTACAAATGGAGGAGGTGACTCTGCTGAGACAGGCCAGTGGTGAAGGAGGTTAGTTCCCACCAACAAGGTCTTTCAGAACTTGAAGTATAACCAGGAGGACCGTCTCACATGCCCAGGGGGAGCCAGCCTGATGCTCTCCCTTCTAGGACAGAGGCTGCAGAAGTCAGGGTCTCTCCATGAACATAGCAGTGTAGGTTGGGAGTTACAAAGAAAGGCTTAGGAGATGGGGCAGGGGTGGCAATATCTATGTTGATTTTCATTGAGGCTGTTCAGATGGAAATATCCACTGCACTCTGATTTTTTTTTTGTACCTACAGCTCAGGAAGGCGGAAAAAAAGCGCAGCACGAGTCAGGATCTGTAAATCAAGCCGCCATCAGGTGAAGCATGCCCTACCAGTGTCATAATGACCGAGTGCGGCACTTGGGTCACAATGGAGCTCTCCGTGTGCCAAACCCCTGCTGTTTACTTTACCACGCCATATGTTGGCCCACGCAGGCAGACAATGTACCCCAGCTGGTCTCTGAGATACCTATAGAGGCTGTCCTCCTTCGGAACCTTTGCAGTAGCATGGACGCCTTGTCCTCCTTGCTCCTCGCTTTATAACAAGGAGAGTTGGGGATGGCCCCAACTCTCAGTTTTGCTCTCTGGATATATAGGGACCTTTCTACAGAGATAGGAGACCACCTCTGACCCCCAAGGCCTCTTCTAGATGGGATAATGGAGATGGGCTACCTCTTACATTCCAGGGAGAGCTCATTGATTCCTATCTCCTCCCAGAAGGAAAGACCATCTAGTTACCATGATAGGTCAGAAGCCACAAATTGTCATGTAACATGAGTCAAGGTGCCAGAGGGAAGCAGTAACTATACTTTATGAAGGTCACTCAGTTATTTTGGTCATTTGTTACAATTTTGGCAAATGGAGGGGACCAGAGTCCAGAACCTCCATGTTTCAGTCACTGTTTTTTTTTTTTTATTTTTCTGTGAACCCGTCTGCTTGACTCCCTCTGAGTGAAGCAAGAAATAGAACAAGACAGAAATGGAACCTCAGGAAGACCACAGGGCTGGGGTTAGTACCCATTTTTTAGGTTAAATGGATTTATCCCAGTGCTTCTTTATCATTTATAACATGAGCATATCAGATCCCTGGACACCAGAGCATTCTCCCAATTGTCTTTGGACTTTTCTTTTAGAGGGCTGCTAATGGATTGTGAGTAAGGACGCCCTTGGTTATAAGTCATTCCAGGTGACATTGCTAAAGAAAGTGATGGTCATAAAGACATTTTATTCTAGAAACCTCTAGAGGGTACTTCTCTTCGAGGCAATTTGGAGTCAACCTTTGGAGGGATATTTGTAATCTAGAGCTGCCTACCTTGAATTGGGCTGTTCTGCGAGACATCGGGCCCCAGGCCATGGACATGATCAAGCAGGGCAGAAGGACCCACAGACAGGGACGTTGTGGAGGAGAGCCAGTGTAAGAATCAGTTCTACAAACTCATGCAAGTCCATGAGTTGAGCTGAATTAAACTCCCCCAAGTCTCAAGATCTGTTAGGCCCTATGGCTGTCCTTTCTCTGTTGTCAGTCCTACTCTGGATTGGATGCCATGGTTGAAACTCAGGAAGCCTGGGTATCAGAATAGGCCAGGCATCACCTTGCAGAACAAGTGCACCTGCTTGCAATTCCTTTCAGGTCTCCACCCAAACTGAGGATTAACCTCCAGGATGCTGAGCTGTCTCTTTCCTCCACCCACTTCTTTGTGTCATTTGCTCTACTCCTCCTGCCTCCCCAACTCCTAAATCCACAGAGATATTTATTTTTGCCCTCAGAGAAGACATGAAGAACAAGAGGCTTTGATGTTCTTCCTAGGGATCTGAGGGAGTGTTTGTGTGTGTGTGTGTGTGTGTGTGTGTGTGTGTGTGTGTGATCAAGTTGGTGCCAGGTTCCCTTGTATCTGTCCTGCTGGAGAACAGGAGTAAGGGAGTAAGATGCAGACAGGGCATTGTCTGGTCTCATGGGTATCTTGCTGTAATCTAGAGTGGGGCCAAGAACAATGTCAGCTGTTTCCTATGGCTTCAGGAGGCCACCAGAGAAGGGAAGAGGAGGTAGAATATCTCTGGCTTGCTACCTGTGCTGCTCACCCTTCACTATATCCAGCCCAAACTAGATGAAATTTAAATTGCTATGCTTTCTTGAGTATTCACAGAAACTCTGAAGCCTCCAGACCTAAGGCAATCTCTAGAGGGAGTTCAGTCTAACCTTGCATCCTTTTCTCATCCAAATACTTGTGTTCTGTCCTAGTGACACCTGGTGCCATGGCATGCCGGGCTGTTGGAGCTGGCAGGGATCCTGGAGAGCTATGAGCCTCATGACCTTGTTGGTTAAAGGACAGAAATCAAGGCCAGAGAACCCCATAGGGAGCTGGTGGCAGGTCTAGGCTACCAAAAGATCCTGCTCCTTCTAGCAGGGACAAGCCTTTGCTGTTAACTGAGCTGTGTGAATAAATCCTAAAATGTTTGTGCTGTAGGGAACACCCCGATTTATCTGCTCCTTATTCCCTTGTACAGGTAAGGAGATTGAGACTTAGAGAAACAAAACATGCAGAGAGATGAAATGACTTGCTCTATATACATAGTATCATTAAAGGCGGGCTTGAGCACCTGGCCCCAACTTCCCCTCACCCAACCTGAACTATAGCTTTCCTGGGTACTGAAACTGACTATGGCTTTCAGCGTACTTTTCCATTTTCCCAAAAGCTTTCACAAACCCAGTATCATTTTATCCTCACCCTACCCCTCCTAACAAATTAAAGCTTATAACACCATGATTAAGAGTTTCCTAGCTGGGTATTGGTGGCTCATGCCTGTGAGCAGGAAGTTGAGATTTGAGGATTGTAATTCAAAGCCAAGCTGGGCAGGAAAGTCTGTGAGATTCTTATCTCCAATTAATCACCAAAAGGCTGGAAGTGGAGCTGTGGCTCAAGTGGTAGAGTGCTAGCCTTAAGCAAAACAACTCGGGACAGTGCCCAGGTCCTTGAATTCAAGCCCCAGGACCAGCAGCAGCAGCAGCAGCAGCAGCAGCAGCAGCAGCAACAACAATCACACACACACACACACACACACACACACACGCACGCACGCGCACACACACACACACACACACACACGGGTAGTGAGGCCCACTCTATTTCTGGCACAGGTGTGCAAAAACATCTATCTATGCAGTGGCCTTAGGAGTAAGTGGCAGCTTGTCATTTGTCCACCTTTATCTCACTCAGCAAGTCATCCTCTGAGTTTCTAGGTCTGGGAGCAGGCAGGCCCCCAGGGTGATTTTATAAATCAGCAGAGATTGTCTGCAGCCCTGAGAATGTTCTATGATTTCTAAGGTGGTTTTGGACCCCATAGAAAGTATACTTTAGCTTTGGATAGATGTGGGGCCGGGCAATGGGGAGCATACAAGTGAAGTCATTGTCTGCACAGTACATTGCACTACCTCATGTGATTGGAAAAGGATATTCAGGGTATCACATTCTCATTCAGGCCCCAAAATATACTCTACCAGTGATGTACATTGATGCTTGTCCTCACCTTCCAGGCAGCATGAGCTCACTATGTGCCTTCTCCTGGCTTTTCACCAGAGCCTCATGCATCCTCTTCTGACCTGTGCACGCAGGATCTTGTGTAAGTCCCTCAGACACATAGATAGCCACCCTATATTCCAGAAAGGCAGCCCTCTACCTGTCCCAGACACCCATTCCATTCCCTTTCCCACACCTATTGTGTACAGGCGGGATAGAAATCTTTCTCTATTCTCCAGTCTCCTTTTGTGATATTCAAATGGGCGGCAGCCTCTGAGGGTCAAAGTAGCGTGGTCCTGATGGAGATCTTTAGGCTGCCTGCCTTTGCTCATCTTTCCTTATGGGTGTTTGCCTTTGTTTCTACCACCACCAGATTCCCATGCACCAACTTATTTTGTCTTTCTTAATGTGAAGATTGTAGATCTGAAATTTCCTGGATGGAGATGATAATTCAGTAAGCGCCCTGATGCTCAGAGAGGTGAGGAGAAGCAACCAATTTCAAAGCCATCCAGGAGCAGGATTGAGTCCTGTGGCTTAAGTTGCACCCAGAGGCATTTGCTCTTTTGTCTTTGTTCTCTCACTCCCCTGTGTGATCTCACTACGTCTCCCTAGCATCATTTTAGTACTAAAACTTCATGGATGCCTTTGTTTCCTTCCTATACACTTTTCCCTGCTGTGAGCAAAACTCTGAGCAATATGAACACATCCTTCTACTTCAGCCATAGTGTAGCAGGGGACACACACACACACACACACACACACACACACACACACACGCACCAACTGAACACAAGTGGTCACTATGTCAAAATGAAGAAAGGGACAAAGAGGAAGACTCCTGAGTACAGATAGAGAAAATGGAGAACAGAAAAGAGATAGGATGGTAATGAGGGAAGACAAGAAAGATGTGAATTTTGGAGGAGGAAGGCTGGATCTTAACCAAGCATTACTACTTAGGAAAATCATTTATCTTACCTAAATAACATTTTCCCATCTGTACAGTGGGCATGATTTATTTCATAAGCTCCATTAAATATTATACTTTAGGAATGAGAATTGCATCAGTGAATGAAATAGTAAAAAAATCTACCTTCTGGGAGGAGACAAAAAGTAAAAATTAATATAATAAGTAAAGGATTTAGTAGATCAGAAGACAGCAGTTATAGAGAGTTAGTCTAGGAGGAAACCAAATGGGACTGTACAGCTGAGGAGTTCATTATTGGACTTGACTAGGTAGCGAATAACAGGGGAGCCACCAGTCTACCATGAAAATGTGATCCTGAGTGAGGGGAGAGGGAGAGAAGATTGGCTTGAAGTACCCAGATTTGACAGAGTCAGTCCTGAAGACCAGGCAGGATGTCAAGAGTCCTGTGTTTTCTTCTTCTTCTTTTTTGCCAATCCTGGGGCTTGAACTCTGTGCCTGGGCACTGTCCCTGAGCTTCTTTTTGCTCAAAGCTAGCACTCTACCACTTGAGCCACAGCATTGCTTCTGGCCTTTCCTGTTTATGAATTACTGAGGAATTGAACCCAGGGCTTCATGCATGCTAGACAAGCACTCTACCACGCAGCCACATTCCCACCCTGTCCTGTGTTTTCTTGATGTATCCAGAAACTGGTGGATGGCAGCTGGTGGAAGGTATGGGGCTGGTATGATGTGGTGATAGATTTCAGAGTAGAGTGACTGTGGTCCTTTACTAACCATGCTTCCTGGAGGTGGAGGCCTGAAAGGGGCATCTTCTTAGCTGCTCCAGGTGAGAAAAAGAACATTTTTATGGACTAGAGCAAGGTAGGTAGTGTCGGAAGGTAAGTTATGAAGAGACTGCAGGATTTATAAGGCAGTGTGAGTAGCCTTCATGATGAAGGTGATATTTGTGCAAACAGTAGAGGTGAGAGAGAGACAGTCATGTAGATGTCACATTGGTCTTTGATGTTGGCATTATCATGGTATCAGCTTTGGGGGACAGCCTGCTTGAAGCCATTTTGTAATAGTTCAGACTTAGCTGCTAGAGAACAAACAAACAAAGCCATTTGTCCTGGCATCTTGGGCTGACATGTTTACCCCAAGCGAGGAGATGCTGGCCTCTTTCCCAGACTGTGTGGAAGCCCTCTGCTCAGGGTAGGGGGAACTTGAAGCACCACACAACCATTGGGAGAGGAAGACATTCTGTTTCCTGTTGCTGCCAGGGATCCAGAACTGGATGGCGAAACAGTCCCCAAAGTCTCCAGAGGATAGACTCTTATTTTCAGCACAACAATGGGATATAAAACAAAGTCTTCTTTTCTCACAAGGCTAGATGGATATGTTATTCTCCCTGACAACCACAGTTAACAATAGCTCCTGATAAGAGATAATTTTTGTCTCTGTGGCAAACTCTGGTAGACAGAGTTTCATCAGAAAAGCCCCAGGGTGAGAAGAAGCTGGCAGCCTCTGACTGTCTAGCATGTATTGGGCTGTGTTCCAGGTGAGGTAGCTTAGTTGATTTTCATGGGTATTTGAGTGTTTAATCCACTTTTCAAATTAGGAAAGTACAGAGAGGTCTACAGGTCTCCTTTGGGGAGTGGGGATTCCAATCCATGTCTGTAGAGCTTCCAAGGATGTGATCCCCCTTCTCATATTCCTTACTACGTGTTCCCCCTGTAGTCCCTCAGATCTACTTACCTCTCATCATACCTCTAACAAGGAGATGCATTTTAATTGTTGATCTGAGATCTGTCTCCCCAGCCCTGATCCCTAATCTACCTATCTCCTGCCTGGAGAGGAATAGGTCTGGAATGTTTTTGTTTCTGTTTGGTCCCCAGCATGTGTCAGGGCCCTCCGGTTGGGTAATCAATGGCCCAGTCACAACTCCACTAGTTGCCTACAACTTCCTGGTGAGAGGAAGGCCATGGATCTTAATATTCCTAGGCACTGGGGCTCTCAAAAAGGACTCTAGGTCAAGTGTTACCTAAGGGAGGTTGTTAAAAATACAGACTCCCAGGTCTTGCTCCTGAAAGTTCTTAATTGATAGATTCAAAGTAGCCCCCATTTTTAACAAATGCCACTGCTCTGTGAGATGCAGCTGGCTAGGAACCATCAGTGAAGGTAACAGTACTCCACGGGCTAGCATGGCATGCCAGGACTACGGAGAACTGACTGTGCCAACTGGGGATTGCCCAAGTGAATCACCCCCATGTCTAATCACTGGACAAAAATCTGGATCAAGGCCTCTAGGAACAGATCTGAGGTCTCATCCATAGTCTCTAGCATTCAACTTCCCTCTACTTAGTAAAGTTCCTGTATTCTTTTAGAGAAAGGGGTAAGCTTACTCATAACTCTGCCCGATCTTGGATCTGTACTGCGTTAGGTGGTAGAAAAGTCCAAAGGTCATTCATCCTATCCCCATGACTGGTGTATGAACTAAAGAGTGAAAGTTCATGATCACATGACTGATAGTTCTCAAGTCAGATGTGGAGTCCCTGCTTTTCAAGTCTCACAGAAGCTCTCATTCACTTCTCAAGTTCACAGCTATGGATAGCTCTGATACTCAGCATCCAGCATGGCCCAGCAGGACTGTTAACTTGGAGGATACACAGGAATGTATGCTGGATCTGGTTAGGAAGAATTTTGAGAACTGATACCCCCAGTTGCCAAACCTTCAAAGTTCTGTAGGGGCAAAACAGACAGCTAGTCCCAACCCTCTGTCCACACTCACTCTGATGTTTCCCTCCCATTTCCTGTTTATGGACTGGATCCCACCCCTGAGGTCATCGTGTCCTGAAGTTTGGTGGAGTAGTGTGTGATGTAACATTAGATGGAAGGCAGGAGACAATGTTTTAATAGGAAATACATATTATTTACTAGATTCCAAGTTCTAAGGACTCTAGATCTATTTATTAACTCATCAAATTCTCATGACTATTTCCTAGAATAGGAATTATTATGTCCTGTATTTTAAGATGAGGAAACTGAGGTACAGTGAAATTCAGTAATTTTTCCCAGGGTCCTAGAGGTAATGTGTAGGAGGCAGGTTTTAAACCCCGGCTCTCTAAGCCTGTATACTAGTTTCCAGTAAGATTATCCTTTCAATGTATATTAGAAAACAATAAAAAGTTTAAATGACCAACTGAAAGATAGGGATTCTAATCCTACTTGCTGTTGGAACTTGACTAAGACAAAGGGAATTTTCAAACACCTAAAAGCTTAGCCAGGCACCAGTGTTTCTAGCTCCTCACAAGCCTAAGATCTGAGGCTGAGATCTGCCAGCCTAAACAGAAAATCTATGTGACTTATAACTCCAGGTAATCAACCAGAAGCTAGAGGCATAGCTCAAGTGGTAGAGTTCCACCTGTGAGAGAAAAGGGGGAGGGGGACCTCAAGACTCTGAGTTCAAGCCCAATATACACAGACACATACACAGACAGACAGACAGACACAGACAGACACAGACAGACAGACAGACAGACAGACAGACACACACACACACACACACACACACACGAGTCACTCACCCTGGGCGCTTGGAAAGCACTGTACTTTCTAAGTGAGGAAACCAAGGCCCAGGAACTGCACTAACTTCCCCAATGTTCTGCTGTTGTTTAGGAGTTAAGCTGGAGGGGGCAGCTCATTCTTCTGGGGAAGCTCCATTTCCACTGTTTTCCCCTGAATTCAATTTTTACTATTTGATTTCATGATTTAACTCACCTAAACTTCACACTAATAGTTTGGAAATTAAGCGTATACTAAGTTTTTCATGAAAATCTTCAAAATCAATTATTTCACCAACAAAAAGTTCAGCATGGGGCTGGGAAGGTGGCTCAGGGTAGAGCGCTTGCCTTGCATACATGAGGCCCTGGGTTCGATTCCTCAGCACCACATAAGCAAAAAGAAAAAAGCCGGAAGTGCGCTGTGGCTCAAGTGGTAGAGCACTAGCCTTAAGCTGAAGAGCTGAGGGACAGCGCCCAGGCCTAGAGTTCAGGCCCCATGACCGGACCCCTCCCCCCAAAAAAAGTCCAGCATTTGGTGAGGTTTCATTTAAAAAACTATATTTTGTATGAATGTACAAATAGTACAATTGCAATAAGGCCGACCAAAAAGGGTTCTTTTTAAAAGGAGGTAGAAAGAGGGAGTATTTGATCAAAATGCATTGCATGTATGGTGTTGTAAATATCACAATAAAGCTTCTTTGTACAATTAATTTAATTAAAATGTAAAAAAGATCATTAAAGAAAATTTAGTTCAAACATCCTCACTTATTGCTGTTTTGTAATGTGCAATGGCATTGGAATTTTCTCTATGTAAATCTATTTGTATATGTATAATCTAGTTATAGATAACCATATATATATCACAAATAGACTAAATAAAGAGGAAGAAGTTTCAGACAAGACAGAGCTAAATTCTAAAGCACCATGATGGGTAGTTACTTTCAAATACTACATCCTTTTCTTCAGGTACCTATCAACTCCTTTTTCCAAAGGCTCTTCTTCTCAAAGGGACAGCTTACATTTGCTCTTGTCTTTCTCTTCCTTTGTGGACTGAGCCATACATACATTCTGCCCTACAGGCTGCCAGATCCACTTACAGCTTCTTTTGTTTCCTTTTCCCTGGAACCTTCCATTCCAGGCTCATACCATCTCTTCCTATGTATCTACAACCTTACCCTGTGTCCCCAGTGACAGGGAACCAGCATTAGTAATAACTTCATTGGCTGATTTAGTTTTGGTGCTTGGTGTTCTGGAATTGCTTTCTGAGTCCTGCTGTCTTTTCTCTTTGCAGTGCTTTAGTTCCCTCATCCGTGAAATGAAGATTAGATTTGATGGTCACTTGTAACCTATTATTGACCCAGTGGCATTAACCCAGAAATATTGTTTATTTCCCCTTACACTTCATTTGATTTCCTCTTCTCCCCAGACTTAGCTGTCA
Source organism: Dipodomys ordii (assembly GCF_000151885.1). Taxonomy (NCBI): domain Eukaryota; kingdom Metazoa; phylum Chordata; class Mammalia; order Rodentia; family Heteromyidae; genus Dipodomys; species Dipodomys ordii. Next base: position 51,511,472 of record NW_012267217.1, on the reverse strand, counting down.
CGGCAAGCCATGCGATTTCCCATTCTCCAGGAAGTCCTCCAATAAAGCATAGTTTTCAATGAGGGTGGGAGAAGCAGTACATTTTTCTTTCCAAAACAGTGACAGGAGAAGAAAAAGAGCCACAAAAAAAGAAAGAAAGAAAATTTACAGAACTTAAAGCAAACCAAAACAGGAAAACCCACCCTTGCAGGAGGAGATGGGGAGGTGGAAGGTCAGCCCTCGCCACATTCTGAGCAATCTTCACAGCTCTGCCTTGCGGTTTATATATTATTAGAGATCTTCCCACAAATAATGAAGAGGAGAAGCTGGACAGTGCTGACAGCTCTGATGGGAAGTAGCTCCTGCCCAAACAAAAGCTCCATCTAAAAATACCCGGCAGGACCTCGCTGTTTCTATAGACAGATGGACCCTGCAGGCCAGCAGAGGGGCAGAGGCGGGGAGGAAATTGTATCTGACAGTGATAACAATCTGGCATCTCCCAGAGTTCCACATCCTGAGAGTCCAACGAGCTGTCCAGATCTCCACTTGTGCAAGGAAGGCGGCTGTAAATAGAATTTTCCTGAGCTCCCAGTATGGCCACCCTGCTTGAAACCCACAGTACCTCTCCTGCTTCTCTCTCAAGCCATCTAGAGCAGAGGGATGAGATGTGGAAGGAGATTGGATGGGACCCCGGAAGACCCCATCGCCTTGTTTTATTTCTAGCTTGGGGACGAAGCAGATGACATCTGTTTGTGTTCTTGTACAGGAAGTCTTGCTTAACTTCTTGTGATTTAATCTCTTGGATCTGTAACAAGGGAGGAACACAATTTCAGAAGCAGTATGTTCAGTTCAGTTCTGAGAGATGTATCTTAGAAATGGGGTCAGGTGAAGAAGGGACCAAACATGGGAATGCTCTGGGGGATGGATAATGTTACAGAAGTCTGTGATTTGATATGCATGATTGCACCAGAAAGAGAATCAGGAAGAGAAAGTACAGAAGTAAACAGTTCCATTCTATGGTACTGTTCACCTTGTCAGAGCTTCCTAGACAGAGTAGAAACACCAGGAAGGTAAAAACAGAGGCACAGCAGCAGAGGTTCAGAAACCATGTTCAGATAATTGTGGGAATATAACCTTCTCATTCATCAAATTTGCTTTCTGGGAAACAGAAGCCACTCTAAATATTTATAACAAAGAGAATGTAGTAAGGGGAATTGGTTAGCAGGTGATGGAATTGTGGAGAAATCAAACAGGTCTGGGAAAGCAGCCTTGAAGTTAACCATAGGAGGCTGCCTGATTATTAAAGTCTGAAAGGAAAGAGGGGGGAGGGGGGCAAGGAGGGAGGGAGAGGGAGGGGGGGGGGGGGAGAGAGAGAGGAGGAGAGGGAAGAGGGGAGTGGACATCTGAAACCAGGCCTAGACTGACCAGTAGTAGGTAAAACCTTAGAGAAGATGCTGGAGCCCTAGAAGAGAGATTAGAAGCCTCAGAGGAGATCCTAGCATCTCATAGAAGATGCTGGGCCCTCAAAAGAGAATCAAAAGTAGCTGGAGATAGCATAGGAATCAGAGGAAGAATACAATTTAACTTTTCTGCTTGACATTCAATCCTTTAGCTGTTTCCTTCCCTGCCTCCCTCCTTCCCTCCCTCGTTCCTCTCTCTCTCGCTCTCTTTCTTTCTCTCTCTCTCTTCCTTCCTTCCTTCATTTCTTTCTTTTTCCTTCCTTCCTTCCTTTCTTCCTTCCTTCCTTCCTTCCTTCCTTCCTTCCTCTCTCCCTCCCTCCCTTCCTCCCTCCCTCCTTCTCTCTCACATTTTTCTTTCTTCTTTTTTTCTTTATTTCTTTTTTCTTTCCTTCTTTCTCTCCTTCTTTCTTTCTTTCTCCTTCTTTCTCCCAGTACTGGGAGATTGAACCAGTCTTTTGGTTTCACTTGACTTTTTGTTCAAGGCTAGCACTCTGCCACTTGAGCTACTACTCCACTTCAGTTTTTTTTTCTGGTTAATTGGAATGTCATATTTTTTCCTGCCTTGGTTGGTTTTGAGCCTCCAAATCTCAGCCTCCTATGAATAGTTAGGATCAGAGGGGTGATCCACTAATACCCAGCTTTCATTGTATGTTTTGATTGGAGAATTGTGTTAATACTGATAGGTATATAGTATTTCCTGTCATTTTGTTATTTTTGTAATGTTTGTTTTGTTTATAATTTTCATTTGCTAATATATTAATCCAGTAAGATTTATTTTTCTTGTGTTTTCCTGGTTGCATTTACGTTCCTCTTCTATGGATAGGATTCCTTTAAATGCCATCTTGGTTAAGTGGCCATGGATTTCTTTTGTGTTTTATCATGGAAGGTTTTAATTTCTCCAGTTATGGAGAAAAACTTGAATGGATACATTAGGCTGTCAGTTTGTTTCTCTAATGTTTGGGTATCATTTCCTGTCGTCTAAAAAAATTCTATTGAAAAATCATTTGTTATTTAGTTTGTTTTTATATATGACTTGATTTTTCTCTTGCTGCTTTCAGTGTTCTTTCTTTACTTCATATATTTGGTGTTTCAACTATAATGAGTCTAGGGTTGTTACTTACCTTATCCTGTCTGATGTTTTAAAAGTTACCTGTGCTTGGATTACCCCCTCTTTTTTGAAATTGGTGCCGTTTTTGCTATTATTTTGTTAAACATGTTTTTTTTTATGCCTTTAGTTTGTATCTCTTCTCATTCTATATCCATGATACATAGGTTTGGGTTTTGTGATGGTGGCCTGAGTGCTTCACTGCCAGGTTCTTATTTTCTTAGTGTAATTTTTGTCTTTGGTTTATCTAACTTTGTGTCCAATCCTCGATGCTATATTTTCAAGTTGTTCCATTGTAGTAGTAATCCTTTCAATTGTTTTATATTTGAGTATTGCTAGATTTGTATTGTATTCCTCCTTCATAGCTTGCATTTTCTTCTTTATTTCATTCAGCTGTTTAATTAAATTCTCTGAGTTTGTTTCAGCAATTTATTTGCATTTTCCTTGAATTAATTCACATATATATATAATTATTTCTTTAAGTTCATTGTTTGAAATTTCATTTGCTTTACCAACTTTCAAGTTATTTATTGTGGAACTGTTGGATTTTAGAGGAGACATGTTGTCTTATTTTTTCATATTACTTGTGTTTCTATTTGGGGATTTATGCATCTGAGGCCAAGTAATTGGTTGAAAGTTTAATTGCCTGTAGTTTTCCGGTTGGAATAGTTTTAATTTTTATACAAACCATGTTAAAGTGATATTTTTCACCACTGCATTGGAGATCTCAAGCATTTATCCAGTGATCTGGGCATTGGTACAGATCTGATTAGGACAAGATAAACTCGCTGGAGTCTCTTGTAGAATGGTCAGTGGTCTGATTTGACATCTTTTTTTTTTACTATGGAGGCTTTCTTTTTTGTGCACTAGTTACCACTATTTTCTTCAGGGAGCCTTTTCTTTATTCTACATGTACCCCAGTTTGTGTCTCCAGGGGCAGAAAGTGTCAGGTATCAGGGAGATTCTCAAATGAGTCAGTGAATGAGGGAAGCAAACAGACTACTGGATTCTTCTGAGAGAGAAATGAGGGACCTAGCCATCTGCCTGCTGACCTCAGTGCTCATCCAGCAGTTAACTACCTTTTGTGAAGAAGAGGGATTTGGAAATTTCGTGATCTGGACCTGGGCTCTGCGCTTTGACTGTTAGCAAACATAAGCCAAGGTACAGATCCCATGGGCAGGTCACAATGCTTTCAATCCCTGCCCAAATCTCTCTGTGAGTGTGTGAGTGTGTTTGTGTTTGTGTTTGTGTTTGTGTGTGTGTGTGTGTGTGTGTGTCACATAGAAGGGGAGAATGTCAAGGCCAAATACTCAGCTCCGTACAGGATTGGTTGGTTGTTCTCCGCTCAGATGATAGGATTTATCCTGGTCAGGTGAGGTAAGGCCTCCAGCCACTGTGGGGCGCTATGCTTCCAGTGCAGTTGCCTACAGCTTCAGTTTCTCTGTGGTTCCATTTCAGACTGTTTCCCATTCCTGACCACCACCTCTAATGGCTGTCTCTCATCCAGACTTCATGGCAAGGTATTTTCAGACTCTCAGAACATCTCAGTTTCAAAACAATAGGGCCTTTCTTAAGATGGTGCCTTAACACTTGTAATCCTAGTACTTTGGAGGTAGAGATTGGCGAATTACAGTCTGAGGTGGGACAAAAGTTCCCGAGCTCTCTCTTAACAGAAAAAAAATTGGGTTTGGTGGCATATGCTTGTGATCTCAGCTATGATGGTAAATTTAAATAGGAGGACCATGGTGCAGTCTAGTCTAGGCAACACATGAAGTCCTATCTCTGAAGACATGGCTTAAGCCACAGAGTACCCAGAATGTAAAGCTCTGAATTTAAACTCTAGTATTGCTGTTCCACTCCATCTCCCCCACAAAAGAAAAGAAAAACTTACCAAACAAAGGCATTATGGAGTCTGACTAGCACCTTCCCAGATAAAGGAAGTGACAAAATACTATGCTTACTGAGTATAACCTTTCACACTGGAAGGGCTATTATCTTATAAATCCATGTACCAACTCTAAGGCTTTCGGGAGTATGGGTTTATCTTGCAGCTGGAATTGGCAATCCAGCACCAGGATTGTCTGTTTTACCTTGTGATGGTGTCTTCAGCATCTCTTCCTCTTCCTGGGAAGCTGGGAAGAGGCTTGGAACTACTTGCTGTTTTTCTCTGTTGCCTTGATTTCTCTGTTTTTCTGCCATCCTGCCACTTCTGTCATGATTCCCAATACTCTTTCTGTCTTCAGAATCTAGTCTTGCCTGTGTGATCTGACTTTTCTCATTCATGGAGTCAAAATGATAGGTGCTTCTCCCTAATAAATTTTAGATTGTATTCATTTGTTGCCTTGCTCAAGGACAGGATCAAGGTTGGGATCTATAGAAGCTGCATTGAGGCCAATGGTTGTAAACCTACCAGGACACTTTCTTGTTATCCCAGGACAGAAGGGAAAAGACAGAAGCAGATGCTTAGACTAAGGTAAAGGAAAACATTCTCAGGGCTAACCTGTAAGTTTCCTACTGGTGCCTGGTACAGGATGGTACTCAGTGAAGAACAGAGTTTCAGAGGTCTACAGACACTGAGCATGGGGCAGTGATCACTGGACCAGAAAGGACTGTATAGTTGGACACAAGGGACTTCCTAGTAAGTACTAAGTTGACGTGGTTCACCCATGACTCCCAGCATCTTTAAGGTTGGCACAATTCTGGGGAAGCAGCTTCCTATGACAATGGAAACTTGACTCTCTGCCTTGCCTTCCAGTGATTTATGGATTTAGAGTGGGACTTAAATGGCTCTAAAGAAAATGCAGACCTAGATCACTTCTGACACAGGTGAGTTAGTGAAAATAGCTAGTTTCAGGTAGGAACATGGAAAAGACAAGCAGACAAGTATTGCCTGTATGACTCTGTTTTTAATTAAAGATAATGCTCTTTCCCCTTCTTTCTTTCTCCTCCCCATGGAGAAATAGAAGCAGAGTTCTTGCTCTCTGAGTTTAACCAGGACCTCCCTAGAGCAGCAGTCAGGCAGGAAGATTTAGCTCCTTCCCCTCTACTTCCCTAAACCTCTCCCGGAGGCTGTCTGCCCTTCTGTGCTTCACTTCCTGCCCTACTCTTGAATGCTCCCCTGTGCAGCTGTTCCACAGCTGGTGGCCCTCCATTCACCTCCTGCCCCCATCACTTCCCTGTTGAAGGGAGCCTGGGGAGAGTGGGAAGGTGCTATGTCAATATAAGACATTTCCTCCTCTACCCCCTCAGCTGTGCAGCTCAGCTGTGTGTCCTCTGGCACCCACAAAAATCAAACACCTGCCTTCCAGATGTTTGCACCTACAGACCGGCAAAGCTGACTGCAACCAGTCTCGCAGAACGGAGTCAGGTATTTAATTGAGAGCAACATTAAATGGAGTTCTTAGCCTGAAAAACTTAGTTTATTTGTTTGTTTGTTTATTTATTGTAGGGGAAAGAAAAAGGTTGTCCTTTCCTTCCCCCTTCCTGTACTCTATGTCAGGAAGTCTGAAACCATACAGTTGAATTCTTTGTGCTTGAACACTAATGGAAGACTTCATGACTTCTCTTGGACTCATTGCCAGAGGATTTTCTTTATGACCAACAATATTTCTTTCCTGTTGTAAGGGGAGTAGGCTCATACTGTGCAAAGCTTATTTGTATTATCTCTTTTTCCTCAGGATAAACTATTAGGAGGGGAGGAAGTGAGGTGATACGAAATGAACAGCATCTTTGGGAAGGCCACGTAAGACTGTATTCAAACCTAGCCTCAAAGCAGCTATAAGCTATCTTGATATTTGTGTCCCAATTTTGTCCTCTTTAGAATTTGGACTCAAGCACTTTTCCAGAAAAATATCAACTTAGACAGAAAAGTAGAGTGAATATTATTAGTCTAGATATCATTGATGAAGAATTTGAAGTACCTTTTGTAAAAAGGTCTCTAATCAGCTGAGTGCGAATGGCTCATGCCTATAGTCTTAGATACTAAGGAGGCTGAGCTCTGACAGCAATGATTTGAAGCCATTCTGGGCAGGACAGTCCACAAGACTCTTATCTCCAATAAACTACAGAAAATACAGATGTGGAGCTATGGCTCAAGTGGTAGAGTGCTAGCCTTGAGCAGAAAAAGTTCAAAGAGAGCACCCAGCCTCTAAGTGCAAGTCTCAGGACTGGTATACACACATGCACACACACACACACACACACACACACACACACAGTGTTCTAATCCTTAAGAGATAACACACTTGAAATGAATAAAAAGATAGAGAAAACAATGCAAAAGAGTCTCAGTAATAGTAACAGCAACAAGAAGTGAAAAGTTAAGAAAAGTGAAATCTGCTTATGCACTGTAAAAAGACCAAAATCTCTTGGGATGGGCTTGAGAGTAGAATAAAGAAAATCAGAACATGAATGGATCAATAGAAATTATCCAATCTGAAAAACACAGAAAAAAAGTTTCACAAAACGAATCAGACTTTAGGGAGCTGTATGGTGTTGGAGTACTAGAAGGAAAGGGTATGAGGCTAAAAATCAAATTGTCTAAAAACTTGAAGTTTTGTATATTTTTATTTTGGTGGCACTAAGGTTTGAATTCAGGGCTTTGTGCTGAGTAGGCAGGTGCTCTACCACATGAGCCAGGCCTCCCCTTATACTTATTTTGCTTTAGGTTATTCTTCAGACAGGGTCTTACTTCTGGTCTGGGGGTGGCCTTGGAGTACAATCCTCTTATTGATGGTTCACATATAACTCTGATGACAGACATGGTCCACCATGTTGAGATGAAGGTCTCACTAACTTTTTTCCCAGGCTGTTCTTGATCTCCATCTCATGAATAGCTAGTATTAACAGTGTGCGCCAAAATACTCACCCAAACATTTCCAAGTTAGTAAGAACAGAAGCCTCCAGATTTAAGAAACTCAGTGAAGCTCAATCCAGGAAAAAAGTAATTAAAACAGACAATGTCCTAGTCAAAATACTAAAACAATCATGAAAGCAGATGAAAAGTGACCCTTATGAAATGAAGGCATCTAAACTGTGGAGTTCTTAGACTTCTCAACAGAATCTACAGTGACAGAAAAAAAAATTGGGGGGAAAAACATAAGACTTTTTTAAGTCCTTTAAGAAAAGAATACTGTATATGCAGACTTCCAGAGGCAGTGAAAATAAAGAAATAAAATAAGATAAAGAAATAAAATAAGATTTGTTACTAGCAAACCTACTCTAAAAGACTTATGAAATAAGAAGTCTTCACACACAGAGATAATGATATCAAATGGAAAACTGGGCAATGAGGAGTGAAGGAAGAGAACAGATAAGCAAGTATACTTGTGGATTTAATAGACCATTTTCCTATTACATTCTTTATGATATGCTTAATGGTTAAAACAGAAACCATTGTCTGAAGGGGTTTTCAATGTTTGTAGATAGAATATAAAGGCAACTACAATATAAATTCGAAGAGAAAGAAACCAATATGATGGTAAGATTTTATATTCCATCTATAGGGGCAAAATATTGAATCAAAGTAACTGAATAAGTTAACTATTTATGTAGCTATATAGTATGTATAAAAATATACTACTATACATAGTAATTTCAAAAGAAATCTTACACAAAGACATATAGTTTCAAATGCAATAGGTATAGTAAAATAGAATGTGAAAAAATATCCACATAACCCCAAAGAAGGCAGAGGGGAAATAGAAGAAAAAAATAGAAACAAAGAATAAAAATGGCAGGCCTAAATCCAAGCATATCAATAATTATGTAATAAAACAGCTCACTTCAAATGCTACATAATTATGTGTTGCAAAATGATATTTGGGTGGGTGGTCCCTTAAGACTGTAATGGACTGAAACATGCCTGGTACCTAGTGATATCATGGCCATCCTGCCGCTATCCTTAGTCACATGTTTGTGGTGGTGTTATGTATGCAAACCTACTGTAATGCCAGTTATAGCACATATAATTGTGTAGAACACGTAATACTTGATAGTGATAATAAAAAAGGGTTTTAAAACTATGTGCTGAGTTATGGTGGCATCAGCCTGCTACAGTATCTGTTAGTTTAAATATCTTTTGATTTCATAGTTTTCTTTTCTTTTGTTTTTTGTTGGTTGTGGGTCTTGAACTCTGGGCCTGGGCGCTGTCCCCAAGCTCTTCAGCTCAAGGCAAGCACTCTACTACTTGAGCCACAGTACCACTTCTGGTCTGGTAGTTAATTGGAGATAAGAGTCTTACGGACTTTCCTGCCTGGGCTGGCTTTGAACCACAATCCTCAGATCTCAGCCTCCTGAGTAGCTGGGATTACAGGCATGAGCCACTGGCCCCGGCTTTTGTCATTTTATTTTCTGCTTAATTTATCTCCCATGGTTTCTACCATGTAGCCTAGGGCAGTAGCAGGCTATGCCATCCAGGTTTGTGTAAGTACACTCTATGAGGTTTGCATATGAAGAAACTGTGTGATGGCTCATTTCTCAGAGCATCTCCCTATGGTTAGGCAGTGCATAGCAGTGCACAGAAAGGTAGTTTATGGAAGTTAAAGGAATGGAAGATGACTTATAGTACGCACTAACCAAAGGAAAGGTGTGGTAGCTCTATTAATATAAGACAAAGTAGGCATTATAGTAAAAAAAAAGATCGTTGAGAAAGAACATTGCACATTACATCAATTCACCAAGAAAGTGTGCAATCCTAAATGTTCTACCCCTAACAACAGAGCTCCAAAATACAGAAAGGAAAAACAGATGAAAATGTAAGAAGAACTAGATCCATAATTATAGTCAGAGACTCTAAAAGTTCTTTCTCACTGTGTGATGGAACAAAATTAACAAGGCTATGAAAGGCCTGGGCAGCACTATCAACCAAATGGATATAATTGCTACTTTATTAAAGGAAATTCATGCAGCATCACATTCATCCCAAGTACATAAGGTTCATGCACATGACAGGCCATACCCTGGGTCATAAAATAAACCTTAACAAGATCGAAAAGAATTGAAATTCTGCAAGCTATGTTCTTTGACCCTAATGGTATTAAGCCTGATAATCAGAACAGTTTCCACAACACAGAAGGAAAAGCGAATACTGTTACGATTTGGGGATGTGGGAAGATTTCTTAGACACGTACCAAAGCATGATTTATAAATGAACAAATTGACAAATGAGACTTTATAAAATTTTAAAGAAAACTCTTTGAGAGATACTGTTGAGAAAATGAGTCACCAACTCACAGGTTATAAGACAGTATCTGATAAGGGACTTGGTCACATGATATATATAGAATTTTCAAAACTCATGAATGAGATAGAGTAAGTTTAAGGGACTTGGACAAACATTTTACTGAAGAAAATGTAGAAATGGGACAGGAACATATGAAAACATGCTCAGTATCATTAGTTATTTGGGAGGTGCAATGAAAAACACAGTGAAATTAAAGCCATATCCCTAGAGGAATGGTTGAAGCTAATAAAGGCTGACAATAGTTGAGGCTCAGCACAGCTGGATGGGGAGTGTGTAGTGGGACAGTTATGGTGCAGACGGATCAGATTCTGGTGGGTCCCAGAGTCTAGTTGTATATCTTTTGAGTTGTTCCACAGTTTGCTAGTGGTGAGCACAGATTCTGAAGGATGAATGCTTATAATTCTCCAGGGCCAACTGAACCTTATTTTGAGATACTCATTTTTTCCTCTTAGAAGCCTTCTTAGTCATTTAAGAGAAGAAGGTACCAGGCCCGAACACACTTGTTCAGAAGCCATACCATGGCTCTATCTTTTAGGGACTTATCCTCTCTTCCTCCTTTTCTCTCCAGCACAGCTACATCTAAGGCATCCGTTCCTGCTGTAGATGCCTGAACTCACTCCTATACCTTAGTTCCACTTCCAAGGGCTTATGAAAAGATTCCCCAATCCCAAAGGTAGTTAGTCCTAATGATTATTTTCCATTTCTGCATTGATCTCCCTTTATATGAGTCTAGTATGCCAGAGTGAAATTTCAAGCATATTTAAATTAATTGCTGTTTAAGAAGGGCAATAAACAGTGAAGATAGAAGGTTACATTCAGAGCTCAGTGCTTCAAGCTCTGAAGGAGTTGAATAGTGTTTTCACAGTACATTTATTCATTTCAGGGGGGTATTTAGCAAATTCCCAGTACTATTAGGTTTAGCAACAAAACAACGGGGTTTCTACTGCAGTCAGAAAAAAAGAGACAATGAAGAAATCAGTCACTGGATAATATGTCAAATGACAGAAAGCATCGTGCGGACGTAATTCTACCATCTAGAAGTACTATTGAAAGGTGATTGGACCATGAGGGGACTAACGTCAGCAGTGGATGGACCCATTGGTGAATTCAAAGTGGAATGGGCTAGTTGGAGGTGAGGTCTAATTGGAGGAAATAGGCCACTTGGGGTAAGCCTTTGAATTGTGTATTTTGTCTCAGGATCTTTCCTTTCTCCCTCCTGTCTTCCAGGAAGTAGACCACTGTTCGAGCACATGCTATGATGTTCTGCCTTAAACCACAAGTCCAGACACAACAGACCCACGTGACCACGGACGGAAGCCTCAGAAGCTGTGAGCCAAAAACGTATCTTTTCTCCCTTAAGTTTTCTTCTCTGGCATTTTGTCACAGCAATAGAAAGCTGACTGACCAAGGCCCTTAAGTTGAATTTTAGGTCAAATGAAGAAGATGAGTTATGATTGAGTTTATTCTCTAATGGCCCAAATGCTTTGACTTCAGAAGGCAAAATTGAAAGCGATTTCAATTTCCATTTACCAGGATAAGCTTTTCAGTATCCAGGAGAAACTTCCAAATTCCAGATGCTTCATCAGAAACTTGGAGCGGATATGATCAGAATGGAATCAGGAGAAAATGGCAGTGCAGGGGTCCTTAATAAATGTTTATAAAACAAGAACATGTGACAGTCATTCAGAATCCCTTTAGGAAGATGGACATGGAAAAGTTCCAGAAAGGAAAGAAGTAAGCTTCTTGGAACAAGCATATACTTCCAGGTTTTTTTTTCTTTGAAAACAGTGATTTAGAGATTATATGAAAGGGAATAAAAATGACCAGAAAGACTGGTGAAGGAAGATTTACTAGGGAAAATCAAATCCCAAATCCACTGAAGTGAGCAAGGAAGGGTCACAAGCAAGTTAGTTATGGATTTTCTTCCTCCAAAAATAGCATGACCAAGAGAGTTTTAATTTTAAACTGACCACTTACTTTGCTTTGTGCATTAACCCTTGTGACTATTTCCTTCATTGTTAACAGGGGAAAAGTTGCTCAGAGTTTTCCAAATGTAATATTATAGCAAGGGATGCGTACCAATCTGCCTATTAAATTTTGTGTTAGCAACGTGCCTGTGTGATAGAAGAAAGGCAGCTAATAGATCTATATTTTTTATTCTTTTAGATTAAAGCATTAATAATGAAAGATTCAACGTTTCCATACATGCTACAGATAACTACTTCCAACAAGAACAAAATCATGGCTGTTCTCAGTTCTTCTATACTCTCATCTCCCTAGTTGAAGTAATTCCAGAAATTAAATCATTTCAACCATAAAGATTCATATGTATCTAAAAAAAGACAAGGGCTCCTAAAAAAGACCCTCAATGCTATTATTCTGTAAAAATCAAATCAATTTCATACTAACATTCTCTATCCAGTTAGTCCTCATTCAGTTGTCTCATGAATACATTTTCCTTATTTAGTCAATGTCTTAGTGAAGTCCACACATTGCCATTGACTATGGATAGAATTGTTTGTTGTTGTTGTTGTTGTATTTTTTTACTCAGTCCTTAACTTGAAATAAAAAAATACTTGGAAAAATTGTGGCAAGATGCTATGTACACAGCTTTCTCAGGTAATCAGCACACACACTACTCAAACCAAGAGAAGACTGACATACAGCTAATGTAGTTACCTGGACTGCAGATCTTCTGTAGAAGTAACTGGTTTCATGTGCATTTATTCCACATTTTTGCATAGAAGTCAGTGACATTTTATCCTATATATGATTCATCTAACTCCGCCCAGCCATAGCTACTGTAACCACAGTGGATTTCATCCAGTTTATTCGCATTCTCTGTTCTCAACTAAGCCCTGGAAACCACTGGTCTCTTCTGTATCTCTACTATTTTAGTCTTAGAAAATGTTATATAAACAGAATCATAAAATATGTAACCTTCTCTGTATTTCAAATGACTTCTTAAGGAATTTTCTATGCAAGCCTAGAATGTGGAAATAACTAAGAAAATAAAATGTGCACCTATTAAAAGGATGGCCAGGCAAATGGATGTTCATTCAGCCAATGTTCTTTTAAATTTAATTTAATTTTATTGTAAAGGTGCTGTACAGAGGCCTTTACAGTTACATAGGTAAGGAAATGAGTACATTTCTTGTCGAACATTGTTACCCACCATTGTTACCCACACCTTGGTTTTTCTCCCAAGTCAATGTGTTTTAATCAAGGATCTGAGATGTGCTTGTTGCTCAGTGGCAGTTAAGAAAAAATAATTGTTTTCTGGTGATTGTGGTTATGTCGTGTGTTTTGTTTGGTAGGGTTGTCAGACGAGTGTCTACAAGTCATAAAACCACTATTTCTTTCAGGAAGGGGATGTTAGGTTTGGCCTGGGTTTCCGTCTTTGCTTCTTTCTCTTCCCATGTCTGGGATTGCTTGACTCCACCCACAGGATCAGCCTGTCATAGTTCATTCAAGCTCCTCCAACAAAATACCATAAAGCAACTGGCTTATACACAACATAAATTTATTTCTCACAGGTCTGGAGGCTATAGGTCCAGGATCAAGGCACCAGCAGATTCAGTGTCTGGTGAGAGTCTGCTTTCGCTCATCATTGAAGCCTTTTCAGTGTGTCCTCCCCTGGGGACTCTTTCATAAGGACACTGACCTTAACAAAATGTCCTTGTCCCATGACCTAATCACATCCCAAAGGTTCCATCTCTGAACACTATCACCTCAGGGATTGGTGCACATAGCCCTTCGCGAATTTTAGAGAAACATAAATCTTTAGTCCATTGAAGCCTTTATAATCAGCCCTCATCTGAAGTCAAACTGACTTCAACCTGGTCTTACAAGCCAGCATTCAGAAGATTGTGCCTTTTTCTCTTACCTTTCTTGGACTTTGGGCCCTGGTTTTGCTCACTGAGTCTCTGTTTTGAGCATGGCTGGTACTCATCTTGTGCTCCATCCCTGTAAGTAGAACCTTCATGTCTGGTCACAGTGTGTCACTGTGAAAATGCTTGTGTTTTGCTTTGCCAGCCTAAAGTCCTGATGCTAAGTAATAACCAGCTCTGAAGGCTACCAAGGCTGCACAGGTCTCTACAAGCATGCCAGTCAATCTCTGTGTCTTACTCTAAAGGCTGAATTTCTGGTCCCCACACCCCACACGTACCAGTTGGCTCCTAATTCTTCTTCCAACCCTCCCTGAACCACCACCTCTTTCCTCTGCATTTCAAACTTTTCATAATGTCTTGGACTTAATTCTTAGCAAATTCTAATTGCTCTTTCTCTACCCTTGGAAGAGTTTCATTCCCAGCTTTTGGCCTGCAGGATTACCCTATGCTATGTGATTCGGGCATATAGAATGCTGTCTAAAGATTTGAAATAGCTTTCGGTTCTTTATAAGTATCTGTTCATGAGCTGAACTGAGAATACAAGGGAAACGAGGTAGATCAATTCTTAATTGACTACTAGTAGAATAATGCAGAAAAATGAGTCTGAATATGGTAGAATAATAACTCTTTGAGAACTCAAAAGACCCAAGTTTTAGTCTAACTTCATCACCAAGTAGCTTGGTTCAGAAGGACACATCTTCTTTGAAGCTCAAATTCTTTGGAGCATTATTCTGCAAATGAAAGGAACAAATCTCACATGATTCCTCAGTTTTCCTCTGGTGTTGACACCCCAGGTGTTAACATCCTAGACTTTAACATCTTAGGTCTAGACAGCTCTGTATCACTTTGAGTCAGGTCATCATTAATTTTTTTTTTTTTTACTGCACTGTGGAGATCTGTACTTCCCTACTGACACGGGAAGTATTGAAATCTCAAATCAGAATCTCTCTCTTACCTTTAAATGCTCACATGCTGCCCTAATGGCCACCCCTGCCATTGATGTCAGAGTGAAGTCGAAATTTCTATGCTCAATCTGACCTGACCATGCCCATGATTTTTCTATGCTCAATCTGACCTGACCATGCCCAGTTTCCCGATCCCTTTTTAGGTCCCTCCTAACATCACAACCTGCACCTTAGCCACTTGAAATGGTTCAATTTCCAATGGACCTTGCCTCCCAATTGCAATGCATTGCTTTAGATGCCAGCCTTCCCTATAAGAACAGGATGTCCCATGTTTCTGCTTTATTTCTCATGCTTGCCACACCACATGGAACAATTAGGATTTATTTATTTATTTAATGACCATTCATTTATTATTTCTAAATTCATTCATTGCTCAACAAGTAAGTAGTGATTCTATTTGAAAGTAATAAAAACCCAACTCTTTTAGCTTCAAGTTTTTTAAAAAATGAAGGGGCAAAGCCAGGCACTGGTGGCTCATGCCTGTAATACTAGCTACTCAGGAGGCTGAGATCTGAGGATCACAGTTTGAAGCCAGACTGGGCAGAAAAGCTCCCATGAGAATCTTATCTCCAGTTAACCACTCAAAAATCAGAAGTGCTGCTATGGCTCAAGTGGTAGAGTGGCTAGCCTTGAGCACAAAGGCCCACACCTTACACAAAGTAAAGGGGCATATTTGGAAGTATAACAGGAAATCCACGCATTTACCTCTTGTTCTTCTCTCTCGTTGCTCTTTATTCTCTTTGACAGGGATAAATTTCTGTTCCTTGTAAAGGCTTCAAATCACAGAACCCAATGGCTAGATTCTATCCAACTGGCTTGAGAAGAGTCACTTTGTTCTATGATTGGATGGTATCCAAGCCAGTGGCCAATCTTGTGGCCAGGAGAGGAAAGTGGGCTAATGCAGAGGCAACATAGCATAGAGTCTGGAGTACAAACTTGACACCTAGGTCAAATCAAACCTGTACTGCCTGGGTTCAAATTCTAGCTCTGCCTCTCACTGAGTAAACAACTAGCAAGTTATTTATTGTTTCCGTGCTTCAATTTCCTCATCTTTAGAATGGACATAACTGTACACATTTGTAGGATTTTGAGGATTAAATGGGTTAATTGATGTATAGAACATATATGGAAACAATGGAAATAATGTTGGTACATGTTAAGAATGAAGTATTTGTTAAATGAAATAAACAAATAATGCCATTGAGTTGCAGTTTCTAAGGATGTAACCACTTCATTCATATTCACATTTTTAAGAGTCTTGTAAGTCCAATACACTTCTCTTAGCAGGGAAAAAGATGGGGAAATTTCTTTACCTATTGCAATAAATTTATTTCTAATCCTGGCCAGTGATTAAAAATCACGATCTTTGCAGTATGAATCACACATCTATATTTTAAAACAATTTTTCCACCGAAATTGGCAGCCATATGTTGTACGATGCACCTTTCCTAAAAGAAAAGAAAAACCAGTGCACCTAACATTTCATGACAGATGCAGGGGTCGGTCTTTTAGGAGCTGTTGGTTTTCTCATCGTGATAATAAGCAGGGTTCTTTCATGATCTACAGCTTGGCTAAGGACCTCTCCCAAGCCTTGCTCCCAATACCCAGCTCAACATTCCCATAGATTTGACTTAGCAGCTCCAGCTTTGAGCTGTCTGGATGTCTCCCACAAAAGTCTGTGCTGAGTTGCAAAACTCCAGAATTCGGCCTCCTCCATCGGCACGATCTAAGCATGTCAGATTTGCCACATGAAAGAAATCTGCTTGTCTCTCAGAGCATGTTGCCAGTTGGATAACTGAGTATCATCCTCCCTGCCCATAATAAAACCTCCCCTAGAAGCCTTTATTACATTTCTCAGTCTATACAGCAAGCTTGGCCTGGATGGCGGACTGTGGAAGGAGGTGCCATCAAGGGTTCTCAGTCGGGCGCCCGAGGCTCTCTTCTCTGACACTTGGGAGGGAAGTAGGCTGTCTGGCAGGGAGTGGGGCTTTCATTCCAGAGCTTGACCTGGCCTGTGTAATTAAATGCTCTGGCTAGACCCTATCTCATGGCTGAGTCACCCAAAGGAGGTACAGTTACTGGGTTCTGGGAAACCCTTCCCTGGTGGTTAGTGTTTACATCCATGAGGAAAACCATACAGAGGCAGAACCATCTGCACGATCTTAGGTCTCCTCCAAATTGCCTGGCCTTTATGATCCAAATAAGAAGTAAGGGACTTGGTTTTTGCCTGGATGACTTGATGCATCACGTTTGTTTTATGTGTTACTTTGTGCCTTCGTGTAGATCGAGGAAAGACAACAAAATCCAGACAGTGGACACTTTTGTGACAGATGTGAGAGAATGAGAGCAACGTCATGATTGAATCTATGTATTCTTACCTTTGAGAAACCAAATCACTACCATAGGATACTTGGGAGAGAACATGAGTATCGGAAGACACCGACATGGCTTAAAGAACTTGGAAAAGACACAATTTCTGTGATTTTTATCTTTCTTTGAAAAATAGCATTAAAGGATTGATGCAAAAACTTAGGAAGCTAAGCGCTGGTGGCTCACACCTGTAATCCTAACAATTTAGGAGGCTGAGATCTAAGGATCTTAGTTCAAACCAGCCGAGGCAGACGAGACAGAGAGACTCTTATCTCTTATTAACCATCAAAAAGTCAGAAGTGGTTCAAGTGATAGAGTGCCAGGTTGAAGTGAAAAAGCCAAACAAGATTATTAGGGCCCTTGAGGTCAACTCCAGTACCGGCACCAAACCAAACCAAGCCTTAAGTAAAGAAATGACCATAAAAGCATTTTATAAACTATGATCTGTTTGGTCAAAGTGCTGGCCTCTGATAGTAGTTTTCTAAGAGGCCTCCTCTATCATTTCCTCCACTCTTTTATCCTCTCTGCACATCCTAGCCAGAAAGCTGACAATCAGAAAAACCAAGAATACTACTCAAAAGGATGTCCTGGCTTGCATTGAGCACTGACTGCAAGCTTAAACCATCAACTTCTTTCTTGGGCACAATGTCTCTTTCCTATTGCTGAAGCTCTGTTCAGCTTGGAATCCTCCTCTGAGTGCCTCCTCTGAGCATTGAACTTCCTAGTTGCTAGGACTTTTCAGATGGCACCTGCTCTGTAAAGCCTTTGAATTAGTGTCCCCTTAGCATATTGAAATTTGTTTATTATTGTTATTATTAATTTTATTTGTGTGTGTGTGTGTGTGAGAGATGACAGTAGTCTGGCTACTGGTCAGCATGGATGAGTCTATTATCCTGGTCAGGTGAATGGCAGGGTTACAGTCTTTATGCTTCATCATCTTTTTTCTTTTTTTTTCTTTTTCTTTTTGGTCTGGTTGTGGGGCCTGAACGCTGGGCCTGGACGCTGTTTCTCAGCTCTTCAGCTCAAGGCAAGCGCTCTACTCCTTGAGCCACAGAGCCACTTCCGGCTTTTTTTTCTTTTTGCTTATGTGGTGCTGCTGAGGAATTGAACCCGGGGCCTCATGCATGCAAGGCAAGCACTGAGCCACTTGCCCAGCCTGCCTTCATCATCTTTGAGTCTCTATCTTCCTTTAATTCTCTCGAGAGACCATCCTGATGATACTCATAGAGGGTTTTCCATAAACATTAGCTGCTAGAGTCAATTGGTTCTAGGTGTTATTAGACTGAAAGGTTTTCAAGTGGCAAGCGTGTGTGTGTATGTGTGTGTGTGTGTGTGTGTGTGTGTGTGTGTGTGTGTTTAACAATTCTAAATCTGTGTCCCATTTCAAGGCAGCCCAGGCTTGGGAGTAGGAGAGGCTGAGTCTGGTTGACTGGAGTCAGTTGCCCAGGACTCCCTTGAGCTATGGTCCACATCTCTGAGTTCAAGCTGCTAGGGTCTTGGATGAATGTTGATAGAACCAATAAGTTGTGTGAGATGCCCAAGATTCCATGGCAAATCACCAGAAGGAATAGACAAGCGGCATCCTTCCTTACAGGCTTGCAGAAAATGTAACAACATAGAAAGTTAAGTCCAAAGTATTCTCTCTTCTAATGGCTATTTCTATGCTCTGTCTGACCCTCCTCCTGCTTTAAGGGATACATAGAAACTAAAAAGAACAACATCTAACTTAAAAAAATCTGCTTGATGTAAATGATAACGTGGTCACATCTCTTCCCTGTGGTTTTTACCATCTCTCCTTCTCTTTCTTCTCAGTCTATATTTCTTGCCTCTCTTTCCCTGCCCAAATCAGAGTTGAAGGTATCCCCAGGGCTTACTGTTCTTGCTCCATTACCCTTTCCATGGTCTCAACTTGCATCTCCACACTGAAGACTCCTTGTCTCTGACTCTGATCCAGATGTTAAAATTTCTGCATTCCCAGATCCACAAAGTACTCACCATTCTACCATCCGTGGTTCCTTGTATCCATCTCCCCTAAAATGAGCTGGGCCAACCAATTAAAGATGGCAACCTTTTGTGGTTCTTCAGTCTGCACTATTTAAAAAATATTTTTATTATCTTTACATAGTTGTACAAAGGGGTTAACTATTCAACAAGTCATTTTATAAATATAATTCATCTTGATCAATATCACCCACTTCCTTCTTCCTCATCCCTGCCAATCCAACCCTTCCCTTCAAGATTTTTAGTCTCATAGGATATGCATTGACTATGATAGCTGCATTCCTCCTCCCTTTCCTCTCTTCATTTGTCCACCCACCCCACACCCTCCCCTTACCCAGCCAAGGAATTCTTGACTCTGTTGTCCAGTTAGAAATGCTGAGACTCAGAGCCAAGAAGCAGTCTTGCACTGTCACAGAAAGATGGCCACAATGGTAGGACCAGGACTTGGTCTCCTGGTCCATATGCAGGGTTGTGGTCACTTAGCTATGATATTGGACCTGCTGCCTCCTTCCAGGCAGATCTGGAGCTCCATTTCTGACCCAGAACACCATGTTTTGGATTGGCTAGCCATCCCTTCTGATAAGATGAAAAGCTCTTCATACCTATCCTGTCTCTTCCGTCCTCAGAAAAATGTCTCTTTCCTTGACCTTTCTCTTACTGTGAGGAATCTATTTACTCATAAGAATCTCAGCTTGCATATCACATCTGTTCTCTTGCTTTCTTGTCCAAGATTCTCCAGCTGCGTTTGCAAGCAGGAGGAAGTTAAAGAATTTGTAGTTGTTGTCAGTGGTAGTGGTGGTGGTGGTGATGGTGTTAGCCAGAAGAAGGCTGCTTACCATTGCTACTTGGGCCTTTACTAGCTTTGGAGGTCAGGGTAGGTTTCAGCTTCTAAGATTCTGGAGATTTATGTCATAGGTCAGCATTGACCCCTCACCCCACCCAGTCTTCTTTTCTCATCTTTATAGGAGGAGATCAGGGTGACTTGCCATCTTACCAGGTTTTACAGGGGGGAATACTTCTTCCTCCCATATGTCTCCAGCTCTTGCCAGGCTAGATTTGGGGGCCAGTCATGAATGGGGCCTTCTGCCTTCTTGGTGCCTTTCCCCTACTGCTCATAGCCTTCATGGGGAATGGACTCTGTCCCGTGCTGTGTGGGCTCTATCTGTGGAATGTTTCATCCTGATCCTTGGTGAACCAATAGCCGTTTCCTGTATGAAGCTAAACAGTCCTCCTATTGTCTTTGGCTACTTCTTTACTATCACCCTCCAGGACCTACTGATGACTGTGTTCATGCAGGCACTCTGGAGTCCCAAACAGATGGGTAAGGGAACTCAGAAGCCACAGAGGAGGGAGGTGATGTGTGTATAGTTTGGGCTCAAGTTCTTTAGCTTTCCCAGGTAAAGAACTGCAGTCCCTGATGTATGAAGGGGCCATACATCCAGCCAATCATCAGAATGGGAACTCAGGCCTTGTGACCCTGCATGGTACTTTTCTTCTCTGGGGGATAATCAGACCAGGGTAAGATGATAGAAAGTGAATGTAAGAGGACCCCAGGAGGGATGAAGCTCTTGATACCTTGAGTTCCTCAGCAGAAAACTGAGAGCATTGTTCCCAATGGGGCACATAGTCATAGTAACATATGTTAAGAACATAGTAACCTATTAAGAACATAGAAACCTATGTTCTTAACATGTAGAAAGAAAAGAAGGGTAGGAGGAAAAGTGCTCCCTTTCTGTTTGATGACTTACCTTACACTACTGCTTTCAAGGGTCAGTCAGGTACCCACTTCAACTCCTGAGCTGGCAGCTCAAGCAGTTTAAAGGTAAACTGGGGGATTCAGGAAACTGGAATCATTACAGAAATAACAGTCCAAGTCCAATTCCCAATGAGACGAACAGTCAAGTGTCATTAAGGTGGGGATGCCATGTCCTGTGAAAGTAAGCTCTCCCTCGGGAGTACTCAGCTCTGGTGCTGGGTACCACCAACCGCCTCCCTCTCTGTCCAGCAGTGCTTTATCACACAGGGAGCAAAATGCTTATAGGAAACAGGATCCAGAAGAGAATGGCTGTCTGGATGATGAGAGGAAGCTGGGCCCAGAGGAAAAGAGACCAAGTCTGGAATAAAGGCGTGTTAGAGACAGGTGTTGGCCCATCGCATGAAGATTGTTCCATGAAACTTGGAATGGACTTGCTTTTGTAATATTATGCCGAATTTCTTCATATGACATGATTCGTCTATGTCCAAAAGAAAAAGCCTTCTCTAAGCCCTGACTCCCAGGATGTTTGAAAAGCCATTTTGTTGTGCATTCTTTCCTTTTCTTAGGTTGTATTTTTTCAAAGTTGTTCCATGTGATATGGGAAAGGTGTCATCAGCAGTTTTTACAGAATTATTTTGAAGATGCCCACTAGACAGGTCTTTGTTGATTTAAATTCAACCTTTTCAGGTACCATATTAAGTTGAAAGTCCTAGTTTTGGTACCCAGGGCATCCACACTAAATTCTGGTCCCTAGGCCACCATGCACAAGCTCTATCAGATGTTAACTTGGGAAGGAGCCTTGAGTGAGGGCATTACTTTACATGTTTCTGGAACTTGTCACTCTCTCCTCCTTGTAGTTATGGGAAATCCTACAATTAACTCTCTGCCACTGGGTCACTCTCTTCTTCCTCCTGGACGTCGGCTCCCAGATCCTTTTCCTCTTGAAAAGATAGTCTGGAAGTATTTTAGTTTATCTAAACTTCTGAAAATGGAACGTATTTGAGTGATCCGAAGGATCTGGAAGCTTCTCTTCCCCATCCTCTAATCTTTTCTGGTTTCCCTCTTTCTCCTCAACATTTTTCCTCCATTTCTTCTACCCATTTTTTTCTTCTTTCCTTCCTTCCTTCCTTCCTTCCTTCCTTCCTTCCTTCCTTCCTTCCTTCTTTCTTTCTGCCTTTTCATTTCTTTCTTCACTTTGAAATATGCAAGGAAGTCTTAAACCTCACTCTAAACCTACAAAGACCATGTTATGTTTCTTTGAAAAGAAATGGAGAAGGTAAGATTTCTTTCCTTTCCTTTTTCTTTCTTCCCTTTCCGTTTCCTTTCACTTCCTTTCTTTTGCATCATGTCCTGTTCTTTCCTCCTCCTTTTCTCTCCTTCCCCTTCCTTAATTGTGGTGAACTCATCAGCAAAAGATACATGGCCAGATGTCAATCAACATTTCTACATCTCAGCTGATTACCTGAAGTTTCACATAAACACACAGTGTTATAGAAGTTGTAGATTAGGACCCTCAGTTATTGTTACAGAGGCTAAATTCAGTGAGCCAGCAGAAGGTGGCCTCTTGCTCCCTTTCTCTGCTGTATTCATCCATTTATATTGCTAACTCTATTGTCATATCAAAGTACCAATGACTGGGTAGCTTAAAGAAGGGAGTTCTTTCTCTCCTGCTTCTGGAAGCTAGAAGCCTATGCTTAAGGTGTTGGCAGGATTGGTATCTTCTGAACTCTCTGACCAGCAGATGTTTGCCTTCTTGTGTACTTGTGTGGTTTTTCCTCTTTGAATATGTATCTCTTCTGCTTCTCTATGTCTCTATTTTCCCTTCTTATAAGAATGCCACTTAGATCAGATGGAGGTCTGGCCTAAAGATTCTATATTAACTTAGTCACCTTTTTGAAGACCTGATTTCCAAATATTGGTACAGTCTGAGATATTCAGCATTAGGACTTCAATATACAGATTTTGTTGCTGGAAAAGAAACACCGTTCAGCCGATAATACTAACCTAAGCTCTTATAGCAATGAATTCTATTTTTTCTACTAACAGTTCTAGGAAACATGGACTCTAAGAGGCCGTGGCAGTTCATTGAGCATTTTTAAGATACCTACCATGATACAACTTTATTTTGTGATTACTGAACTCCATACACTAGCTACCAAGATATCTGTTTAGGAAATTAACTTCATTATTCCTCGAGATGGATACTGAGTATTAAAAGAAACTAAACCTATGGTAGAGTGGATGTTCTTTTTAACCATTGGGATTCTTCACAGGATGTTATTAAAAGTTAACTTACATGTATTTGGAAGTCAATGGGAAGGTGGCCAGATAGCTTCCAGGTTGGGTAACCTCCAGCTCTCAGCAGCTCTCCTCAAGCTGGATCCAAAGCTACAAAGCCCATAGCCCTTCCCATCTGACTTCTTGGGAGCTTCCCGTGTCATGGTGAGGTGGAACAAAAGGGAAGGTGAGGTCAACAGCCAGCTACTCCCCTGCCAGGGTCTCAGGGTCAGCAAAAGACCTTCTGGGGAAATGCCTCTGTGAGGGAGTCTGTTGGCAGCACAAGGGGTGCTCTTGTTATTCTTGGCCCTCCTGAGCAGCCCAGGTAGCTTGGCCTTTCATCTTAACAGGCAGTATTACTGGTACATATTACTCCATTCTCGCAGAGGTAGGGCTTTCTTTAAAGAAATAATTAGCAGGTACTTTCAAACCTCTCCAGTGACTCATTCTTCTTTGAAATATTAACCCGGGGTTGTCTCCTTCAGAGAATAAAATAATGATGATAGCAATTTATTTCATAGCTAGATCCAGGCCAATTAGCACACCCCCTATGCCTAGAACTTAAATAACCATCTTTAAAATCTCTTTCGTCTCTAATGTGTCCTGAAAATTCCATCACCAGGACTTTTCCTTTGAATGTTTTTCTTTCTCTCTCTCTTATTTATTATCATCATCATTTTACTTACATATTTATGAAGAATAGTGTGGTAACTGAATGCATGCATACAGTATGTAATGATCAAATTAAAGTAGTTAGCATCTCCATCTCTTTAAACATTAATTTTTTTTTCTTTTTGATAGCCACGCAATCATTGTACATACAAGGTAGGGTTTCTACAGTGGAGAAGGGAGTGGAGGGAGAGGCCCTACTTGCTAATTCTTAGGGGACCTAAGAATTAACAAGGTTTCCTGATTGAAAATTTCCGTGTGTCATTTGTCTTTCTGAAGTCTCAAGGATGCACCAAGGGACCACATAGCCCCTTGAGCAATATAAAATCTTATTGATTTCTGTTTCTCAGAATCCTCTTTTTTCTGCTACCAATTTGTTTCCCATTGCAGTTTCTACAAGGCCTGTAAGGTAAGGTCTCTCCTTTCAGAATCAGAGTGAGAATAATAGAAAACACAGTGGAAATGATCTCTGTCCAGTCTTCTTATTTTACAGGTGGAAAAAAACCTGGATTCAGAGCACCCAGGGCTTTTAAAAGGCCTTATGGGTGAGTTTGGAGGGAATAACACTAAACCAGTATCCTGACTACATTTCTGTTCCATTGTCTAGTTTCAGACACTAAGGCTGTGTTGAATTTGTAGGAACATGGACAAGGTTTTGGGGATAGAAAGCCTATGTTCTTGAGTTAGATCCTACTATACCATGTGTAAATTCACAGAAGAGTAGTGGTGTATAATGTTATTTGTCTTTCCATGGAGGTATCTCCTGCTTGGGACATTCCTTTTTCTTTTTCTTCTTTTTTTTTCAGTCGTGGGGCTTGAACTCAGAGCTTGGGCCCTGTCCCTGGGCTCTTCAGCTCAAGGTGAGCATTCTACTGCTTGAGCCACAGCATCACTTGTGGTTTTTTTCTAGTGGCTTATTGGAGACAAGAGTTTCATGGACTTTCCTGTTGGGGCTGGCTTTGAACCTTGATCCTCAGCCTCCTGAGTAGCTAGGATTATAGACATGAGCCACCAATGCTCAGCTTGCTTGGGGCATTTCTATTCACTTTTTCCTTCTATTTATCTTCCTTCCTTTTCTTTTAATGTAGGGAAATACATGATCCAGGAGTCTGCAGAAAGCTAGGTTTAAGTTTTTGGTCAAATGTTCCCATGCCTGAAAGGAGATGTTGGACCGTTCGGTGAGTGGAAGATTAAAACACATTGTTTAGTTGTTTAGAACTGAGGACTGATAATAGTCACCAGCTTCACTTCATGAGGTTTGTAACCACAGGTAATCTCAGTCCACCTCAGCATTCACCTATCTATCCAACCATTTTATATATCCAAGTTCTGGCCTGCAATGTATTAAGCTTGGGCAAATTGCTTAAACTTACTCATGCATCAATAAATCTCAGTTTTGTCAAATACAGGATGGAAATAAAAATAGTTCCCACCTAGGATTGTTAAGAAGATAAATAAAATCTGGTCTATCTATCTATCTCTCCATCTATCTAGCATCTGACACATAGTAAACAATTGGTAAGATGATTTTTTAATTACTATTATGTCTCCACATCAAGTCTGAGGGAGCTCTTGCTGATTGTTTGAAATGATTAATCTATTAGCCATCTCATGGGCTTGGTGAATGAACTGGGGCTGATGTGAGGAGTTGTGATTGTATGTCCCCATGCCTTTCTTTCTAATGTCTGTTTAGCAGCATTCGGTAGCCTTCCCTTGGGTCCTTTGTCTGCACTTTCTGTGTGAAGGACTGCCAGATCTATCTTCTCTCAGACAAGGACAACAGGCAAATCTTTCTTCTTTGCCAAGCCAGAAGAAATATAATGGGAGGGGCCGACTCCCTACCCTCCATACTCGTAAAGGGAAGCAGCTCTCTTCCCTCACCCCAGGCTAAGTTATTCTGAGGCTATAAAAAGATCCCAGTCCACTTCAAAGGGCTTTTTATCAGCTTATCCATGCAGATCCTGTTCAACTCTTCTCATTTTCAAAGGGAGAATGAAATCCCTTGGCTGAACCCCTAGCTAGGCTCTTACCTTCCTTAAAATATCTTTAACTTCAATTAAACTGATCCTTTTTGGCTTCCTTTAGCAAATAGGTTGTCTTCACAAAGAGTTCCCTAACAATCCCTCTCTCCTCCCTCCTTGTCCCATCAAAGACTTGTCATTCTGATGTGCAGGAAAACTTGTACAGCGTTAAGCCATGTAGCTTGGGCCTGACTGTGATGTTACTGGACCATTTTTAGTGTACTCTTCTTTGAGAACATAGCAAACTTGACAGTACTTCTGTGCCTAAAAGGGAAGCAGTAAATTAAGTATTGATTTGGAAAATAATGTCCTGGTTTTTCTAAGTCTTGTTCTGTCACAGATCCCCTGTGTGAATTTGGTAAAGGCTGGGTTTCATTTTCCTATAGTTAAATGAAAGAAAAAAGAATAATCATGCATAATGATGTATTACTTTGCTGTGATTGCTTTTTTTTCTCTAATTTTGGCTTCTTTTTTTCTGCTTATGTGGTGCTGAGGAATCGAACCCAGGGCCTCATGCATGCAAGGCAAGTACTCTACCACTGAGCCACCTTCCCAGCCCTTTTTCTCTAATTCTGTATCACCAGTAAAGAGTGTGTTTTTTGAGGACAGGGAAAGTTGTTTCACCTCTGTACCCCATTTCTTGAAAAACATTAACTGAATAAAGAGTTTTGGGTTCTCCACTGGGATACCTTTCCATGTTAACCAGTTGTGCCCTTTGTGCCACATGTAATGTCTGTGCCTTCTGAGTCTTTCTTGATTTCATGGTCTTCCAAACAGCTTCCTTCCTTTGCCAGTGGGATAAACTCCAGGTAATAGAACACACTGTGCTGTAGGAGGTAGATCAAATAACCCTCTGGCTCTTCTAACTTCACTCATGCTAGATATAGCACATTTCTGGTTATAGGATCTGGCTTCCTTTTTAAGGACTTCTGCTCTTCTGCTACTTAGAAGAGCAAGAAAGGTGTCTTACCAGTGGGAGAACATTGACCAATGTGAGAGTGTCTGCAGGTAAATCCATGGCTGCTGCTTCTCTCCAATAGCCCATTTATTTTCTGTACATGTACAGAGATATCTAGTATGATTGAGTGACTGTTGAGTTTGTACTATAGAAAGCTATGGTCACTTGGCTAAAACAGCACCCTTTCTTCATATTCTTCCCTGCCTCATGTCCCTTTGGGCCCTTGCTACCCTGGAATCGTGCTTCTCTGCAAACTCCTAATCCTTCAATGTTCATACAAAGTTAGAATGATAATACTGTCCAGGTACCCACTTTAACAAGTATAAAAATAAGGTCTAGAGAAGGAAGCCAATGGCTCACTTAGCAACTGATTGAATGATTGACTCAGGGTCCTCCAGTTCTTGCTCCCAATGAGAAAGGGCATTAAATGGAAGAAGAAGCTTTGATAAGTTTTCTTCTGTAAGTGAAAGGTCTTTAGTGGAAGTAACATCAGGGTGGAGCATGTTCCTAGCCGGTCCCTGGGTTGGATGATTCACTAGCACAGAGCAAGGGAGGCGAACCAGGACAACTGATATCTTGTACAAGGAGGAGCCATCTGCTTTCGATCAACAAAACAGAGACACCACCCTGGTCGGGTGAGAGCCTTGGTTTCTGCCATTCATAGGGCTTAGGGAGCAATGCAAACTGGTCTGATGTTTTCACTTTCTCATTTGGACTTTGCTGCTACTCTGATTAAAACCAGGGCTGCATAAGACCTTTAGAAGGGCCCTTCAGAGCTTACAAGCATGTCTTTGTGTGCAATTGCATCTGAGCTCCTTCCCTCTCTTTCCCAGGGACCAGACCAACAATTCTTGTTTGAGGGTTTATCTACATGGCCATTGTCAGCTTTTAGGATAAGAGAAGCAAAGAGAACAAGGGGCTCATAGAAACACAGACTGGAAGGGGTTTCAGGATGTATATTGCTAACCCATCTTACTTTATTGCAAGTGAAGAAAATAAAGAGCCAAGTCATGCTCGGGCTCAAGCAAGTGGATTGAGAGAGAGCTGGATTTTTGAAATAACTTAATTTTCTAACCAATTTTCTGAAAAAAAATCAGAAAAGAAGGTTAGGATATTCCAGAAGGTTATAGAGGGTGAAGATCAGAATGTTGGCTATACCTCATCCTTCTCTAACCCCAAATCCAGGATGGAAATGAAAGACACAGTCTGGTGTAGCCTCAGCTGTGTGAAATTGTAGAATGCTCTGTGGCCTGGGATTCTACAACTCTACCTCTTCCTGGCTCCTCTCAGAGCTGTGATGAAGAAATTAACTAGACTGAGGGAAATTCTAGGATGTTATTGGGAAGAGGTCAGGAAACTGGAAATGTAGTTGAGTCATATTCCTGAGACTCTGTTTCCATTAATGTGGGTATAGGAATGATAAGAATATTCGACTCACTGGATGATAGCAAGCAAGAGGTGAAAGTATGTCTAAAAATATTGATCTGTGTCTTAAAAGAAAACAAATGAGAATAGTTGGAAGAAATAAACTCCACTTGGGATATTTCAAAGAGAGTTTATTAGAGGACTCCTTACAAAGATGTAGCAGATCACTTTTATCCTAGCCCGACAATGTCCCAGAAATTAGTAATGAGGTGTGACTAAGGAGGTCTGCTCTAGCATCTGAGCTCAAAGGGTAAGGAGAGGGAACAGTGAGAAGAAACTGGAAGAAAACTATCAGTGGTCTGGGGGAAAAGCTTTGGGCAGGCACCACTGACCTTCAGCTAGAGGAGGATCCAATTCAAGGTGACCTCACAGAGAGAGAGCCAGAGGAACTCTCTCTCTCTCTCTCTCTCTCTGACCTCATCCTCTTTTCTTCTGATCTTCTGCCAGAGCTCCGTTAGCCAAACCCAAGTGGGAGTTGGAGGGCATGGGAGCCTGCTGATGTAATTTGTACAGGTCATCCTCCTAGAGTAGAAAGCAGGGTGGAGAAAGGTAGAGAGTGAATATGGAAGGGCAAATGTAAGATATCTACACAGAACATACTTGTTAAACCCTGAGACCATTAGCACAGTTAGTGGATTCAACGTGGTACCATCTAGGACCACCAAACCAATGCTATTGACTGACCACTTGTACTCATGTCCCTCACCCCAGGCTTGCCCTTGAAAGATCATACTCCCTTCCCAAGGATGATCCCTGTTGTATTTTCTTTTAATTTGGATGAGAGGTATCTCATTGGAGAGTGGCTAAAAATTCTAACCTTTCCCTGATGGGATTCCCAGGGGATGGTTGTATATGTTTACAACCTGTTCTTCATGGGATACCTCTTAACCTTGGTAGATGTCCTAATGCCCGAGGGAGTTGCCCGCCCTATGCTCAGATGCCTCTCTCATAGGAAATTTGGTTTATACTGACAGACACCTTTGTAACTCTTATCTGACCGGTGTCCAGTTTATTTCTACCAAGAAGGGCATTCTCTGGAAGAGTTGTGACCAGGAGGAAGCTGAGGTTTGGATGTGTTGGCCAGTTGAGACATAGAGGCAGCACAAACAAATATAATAGAAGCAGTTTGCTATCGCAAACCTCAAAGAGAAGAGAGCAGCATGTCTCCAAGGGCCAAAGGGAAGGTGGAAATCATCTGGTACACACTTAAACCAGCAGGTCAGGAGTGAGGGAGAAGTATCTGTCAGTCAGTGCTCTTTACTGGGATCCAGAGTGTTAGTGGAAATAGCTTTCCCATGGGGGGGGGAGTTCTCCCATGAGAGTTTATAGTAAGCAGTGCCCACAAGTTACACTGTAATTGAGAGCTGGTCACTGTGGGGTATTTGCATAATCTGTCCAAGCAGTGGGTTGTGTTCACAACCCACAATCAAGTAGGTTGTATACAGCTGTCCCATAGAAAGATGCTCATCAGGAGGCAGCTGTTTAAGGCAGTCTGTGGATTGATGCATTGAGGAACTAGAAAGAGGTGAAGAATGAGAGGCTGTATCAGGGAGACTTTGTACTACCTCCTGGTATTCAGAATGGATGTTGAGGCAAATGAAAACAGAATTCACCATGACATCCATGATCAGTTGTACAGACCTTTTGAATTCTAGACAACTCAGAAGGAGCATTCCTTCTGCAACATGGATTGAGTTCTTTGGCTCATACTGGCTTATGGTTCAGTTTCTTCCTCTATCCAGTCTTGCTGCCTTTCCTCCCATTGGAGTTGATCTTAAGAAGCCCTCCTTCCCTCTCTACAATTTTTCTGCTCAGTCTGGGGAAGTGATCTGTGTCACAGAATAACACACTGTCATTATATATTTGGAGCAACTACTCTAAGCTCAGTCTTATACTTCAGTGATAATTGTGCAATTTGTAGAGGTTCCTCTAAGCCAAGGAAGTTCAATGAGGGTTGAAATTTGTCCTTTTCAACACTCCCTGCAAAAGGATGCCTTTTTTTCCTAAATCACAGGGTTTCCGTATGGTCTCTCTCAGCTCTTGCTTCAGGCATATTATTTTCAATGAAGTGTCCCCATGGATGGGACAGAAAGGAAAAAACCAAATGTCCAACATGAAGTTGCAACATCCTGCAACTGTTCTTATAGACTCTTAAGAAGTAGAACTGAGGGCAAAACAAATCTCAGTCAGCCTTTAGGGGTTCAACTTGTGTTCCTTCTTGCCTCCTGGTTGGCCTAATTCACTGGAGGCTGAGCAATTAGACAGTAGTGGATAGTTACCTTAGTGCAGCTAATTCCAAATAGAATTCTCTTGCTCAAGAGACTACTTCCTTCTTCCCATGGGATGGAAAGAGTTATGCCTATTCATGGGCACTAGAAGAGATGGTTGAGAACACTCTTCATTTTCTTGAGAATACTCTTCATTTTCTGAGCAAATAAATTTGGGGATCAAAGAGTCCTCTGAGCCCCAGATCTCTCTTTAGTTGCAAGACGGCAGGTTAATTTCTTGGACGTCATGTGTAGTCTTCTACTATGTGAAACTCTACCTGGCCTTAGGCCATTGAAGTACTTGCCTCTTATCAGAATGGTGAAATTTCCAAGAAGAGCAGTTGGTCAGGGCCATGGTGGGTTCCCTAGCTGGTCCAGCTCTTCTTTCTGACAGTCCTAGATCAGAAGTAGTAGAATGTTTCTTTTCTTTTTGGCTCCTACAAAATCCTGCGCCTCCAGGGCAGGCTCTGTAGAGGCTAGAGGGAGCAGACAGAGCTGTGTCTTTGATGCTGCTCCAGAAGGAGGCCACTGTCCTTGACCAATGGTGAGGGGTTCTATTTCATGTAGACATTTCCCATTTTTCCTTTTCTTAAAACATCCCTCTGGGAGATAAAGTATTATACATTTATAGTTTTGGCTTGCCAAGAACATCCCACTAGTTCATCTCATAAATCCTTCCAGGTCTCCCTCCAGCAGCAAGTTATGACCAGTCCTACCAGGCCTGGGGAAGGTAGGAGTCACTGAGAAGCCAGCCCATGGCCATTGGTAGACTTGGGCACCCTTGGCAGTTTGCATCTCCTTGTCATTCCTGCTCTCTGACTTTGAGTCACAACATTCCCACAGACAGTCCACCATTACCTCCAGAGATAATTCATATTCAGTCTTGCTCTCCTTCTCCCCACCCCACCCCACCATTCCACTCTGCTTTGTCATTTTAAATTCACATGCAATGCAAGCTCTTTCTAGTCACTGGCTCAAGAAGTCTCAGGCCTAGCTTAGGCCTCACTCAAATCCTAGTACTTAATGTTTGTAGAAGAAAGCTTGACTTCTCCATAAGCCATAAGATATTTCCTTTATAGCTCTGCAGCCTATCTTGCCAAAAGATGAGAGTCCTGGGACCCAGAGGAGGTGGGGGCAGGGAGCAGAAGTTCATCTTCTCTCTTCATTTTAGTAACGCTGGACTTCCATTGAGGTTGGCTCAACAAAAACAATCTGAGTCTAAAATATTTTCCTTTTGTGGGTACTCTTCTGGCCTCACGTCTGCAGGTGTTTTTTCTCATGCTGTTTGTCAAGCTCGTTTCCCTCACTGGCAAAGTCTGAAGCCCCTCATCCCTCCCTGGCTCCTTTCCTTCTGTCTCTCTTTTGTATTACTTTATATTTCAGTCTCTCCAGCTCAGAAGAGATGAAAAGTTGAATATTATTATCACAGTTACTTTAAAGTTCAAGCCATAGAGTCCTTTGCCATAGGTGAAGAATCAGATGTGTATGTGTGTGTGTGTGTGTGTGTGTGTGTGTGTGTGTGTGTATCATGCCCACTCTTATCCAGGTGATAGACGCCAAAACTACACATAAAAC
Source organism: Dipodomys ordii (assembly GCF_000151885.1). NCBI lineage: Eukaryota > Metazoa > Chordata > Mammalia > Rodentia > Heteromyidae > Dipodomys > Dipodomys ordii. The sequence goes on along the minus strand of NW_012267217.1, from coordinate 51,479,511 downwards.
CCGCAGCTCAGTCCCTTACTAGTTCTCTTTCTGTGATAGCATGTTGCTTCTCTCCCCTCCACCCCACTTTAGTAGGAGGCATCTGAAAGGTGCTTTTGTTGGGCCTTAAGAAGTAGCTAAAAGTGAGAGACCCAGCCCCAAGTCTCCACTTTGCACCTGTGACTTTTTTTTTTTTTTTTTTGGATCCGGTCGTGGGGCCTGAACTCTGGGCTGGGCGCTGTCCCTCAGCTCTTCAGCTCAAGGCTAGCGCTCTACCACTTGAGCCACAGCACCACTTCTGGCTTTTTTTTTTCTTTTTGCTTATGTGGTGCTGAGGAATTGAACCCAGGGCCTCAGGCATGCAAGGCAAATGCTCTACCACTGAGCCATCTTCCCAGCCCCGCACCTGTGACTTTTGATCTATTCTCTGCTGCAGTCACTTTTTCATCACTTTGGGCTCCAAGAAAGACCAGATCCACTGAGAAACATCTTGTGACAAAAGGCAAAGTGCCCTTCAGACAGGCAAGGCCATCTCTTTATCTTGTGGCAAAAGGCAAATCTTCACCCCTCAAGTGGAAGCAATAACAACTTGTCCTGAACTCCTCCAAGGACAAAACTGAGTTAATGGTGAGCTAGATCACAACTTAATCTGGGACTGTTTTACCTATGCCTACCTTTCTCATCCCCTGTACCCAATTCTCTCTGTGTAATGTATGTCCAATGTCTATGCCCCTGAAAATAGCTGAAGAAGTATGAAAGGCTGTTTTTCTGTGAGTACTGTGTAATAAATCTCCTTTATCTGGCCTTCACCAGGTCTCATTATTTGGCATATGGGGGTGAGTATTTGGATCAAAGTTGGAACTCCTAGACTTTGGGCCTGGGGTCTAAAAACTTGGTTTCACTCTCAGGAATTCACACCTTGTCATTGCTTTTGGCTCAGACTTTTATTCTGCTTCTTTTCAGCTTTTATCTCCATGTCAATCCTCATGGCCACTGAAGCCAGGAAATAGGAAAGCCCTGAGGATGCCCGCCTTGATCACTAAGGTAGTCAGGTTTGGAGCTTAGTTCCAAAGCTGAGTTATATTTCTAATTGGAGAGGTCTCTTAGGTGGGTCCCAGGCTGCCTTGAACGTCTGGAAGATGACAGTGATGTAACAGTTTTATCTGCCTGGTGCTTGAATGGAATGAACACTAAGAATTATTTTTGGAATCAAGGAGAAAACAGACATTTAGTTCCTTTCTGAGCCACCCAAGGAGCACTTCACTGGAACCTTTTCTCTTAGAAGGGGTGGGGAGACAGATTTCTAAGTAGCTAGAGAAGTTGTGATTCATTTCTCTCTTGAAATGACACATGCCTACCCCCTCCCCCAACCAAGAAAAAAGATGTCTAAATTTTGGGTGCTGCTGTGAAGCACAGTTTGTGCTTCTTTTAGGGCACATGGGGAGAAGAAAAGAGGAGAGAGAGAGAGAGAGAGAGAGAGAGAGAGAGAGGAGAAGAGGAAGAGAGGACCCCTGTTTTTTCCTAAGGAGACAGGGGGTGAGTGGGTCACAGTTAGTGGCACTGTGGACAGGGCAAGGATAAATTTCCAGAAAGGTCAAAGGTTCCAATGAGAGAACTGGTTGATGTGGGGATTTCCCCTGTCGCTATCATGTCACTTTTGGGGCCTGAGCCACTAAAGGCCATTTTATTCCAGAAGCCTTTGGAGAGCCTTTCATTGTAGAGTAATCCCAATTAAGTTATCTGAGAGCTAAGGGAATTCCAACCCTATCAGCTCAAAATATAGCTTTTGAGCCATATTTACCTGTACTGGAATCTCAGATTTTTTCTTATACTCTGTATTCTTGAGCAGATTAGAACAGGACATGGTTTCCTCATATTAGAACAAGAATTAATATTCTACAGATCTGAATACTGAGAGTCACAAATGAGGGCCAGAATGATTGATTCTCTCTTTGTCCACCAGGTATTCAGTTTTTGCTTTGAAAAAATTATCTTGAAGTAATTGTATATGGGTGTTGCTATTTAACAAAGAAGTTCATGACTATAATGCATCTTGATCAGTGTCACCCCTTTCAACGTTCTCATCCATCCCTCCCAACCTATCCCTTCCATTACTTTCCTTAATTTTGTAATATATATTACAGATGTGTATATATGTGTATATTTTGACTGCATTCTGCCTCACTTCTCTTCATTTCTCTACCCCTCTCCACTTTACTCTCCTAACCCTGCCAATATCTGTTACCTGGTGCTTATTTTGTTGGACTTTGACTTTTCCTTTCCAAGGAATTATGCTATTTGAGTTCTCCCTAAAAACTACTTTAATGTAGTTAATACATGTAGAACCACTTGTTTATCACCAAAAGTATTTACTTATAGGCTTATAGGCCAAATCTAGCTTCCAAGATATGAAGGAAACCATTGGTTCCCTTCAAGCACAGTTTTTGGACTGTTACTTGCTGGTGAAATCATGGAGTGACTGGGCTGTTTTGTGTTGAGTTGATGTAAGTCTCATCCCCTGGGAAGTTCATAGCACAAAAACAATGGCAAAATACAAACATTTTCAGTGGCTTTCTATTCTCCAACATCCTTTCTTTCTGCCTCCACTCACTTACCTGTTACTCTCACTGCTTCAGGCTCCCTAGCTCCAGGTTTTCATTTGCGCTCCCCTCTCCTGGTTTCAGAACCTGAACTTCCTTCTCCTGACTTCCCCTGGTGACTTCCAGTCATCTTTTGGATGAACGCGCCCCTATCCTTTAGACCCTTCATGGTCCTCTGTGGTAGGTTGTCCATACCAACCACACACCACAGTGCGGTCAGATCACTTAAGTACTGGGTTATGTATTACCCAATTCCCTTTCTTAGCTGCGCCTCCATGGGAGCAGTGCTAGTCTAAGTCATCCTGAAGGCCCAACTATCCTACAAAGTGATTTGTTCTTATAAGTCCTCACTGGGTATTTGTTGAATGAAGGATTATGGAAGGTTGAATTTCACTTCCAGAGCCATGTTATCACAGTAGACCATGATACCAGGCACTAGGCAATGAGATTGGGGGTGTCACTGGCTGAAAACTGGGAGGACTCCTGGCTGCAGATCCCAAGTGGGTGTAGGCCCTTTCATTCCTCTCACATTCCAAGCCATCAGACTTTAAATAGAGGGAGGACTCATCCCAGATTCTTAGGATGTTTCCATGAGCCAGTTCCTAACCCCAGCAAGCATTACCATTGCTGTGCTAAGTTTATCCAAATTTTGTTCATCTCTTATCACAGCTTGGTGACAGTATACTTACAAACCATTGGTTTCCAGGACATTTTTAGGACTGTACTTCTGGGCTGGTCTTAATCCTCTTACTACTACCTTCCAATGGAAAGCTGTCAGTTTGTGTGCTATCTAGCAACATCACACTTCTAGAATAATCCACAGTGACTGAGGATCCCTTCAGTATTTTCCATCTCAAGTCTCATAGTAGATTCCTGGCATGAGAGCAGGCAGCAGCTGGTGATCAGTACCCGCTGGTACCCACTGTGGGCAGGACTAGGACCTGTAGGGGTCAGGGAAACATAAATGGAAGGGTAGATATTACCCTTGTCTTCAAAAAGGACAATCTAAAACAGGAGGAAAAACAGCTGGGAAAATCTAGAAGATTCTTTTCTCATGGTATGTTTAAAGTGTACATTTGTTCTAATTTACTAGGAATTATGACTAAAAAAATTTCTTTTCATCACCAATTACTCTTTAGCTTCATGAAAACATATGGTGACTATCGTTTCGTTTTCCCTTCCTTAAAAAAAATTCAAGTATAATTGGCATGCAACAAGTGGCATTATGTTTAAAGTTACAAATGGCTACATCTTAACATTTGTTTAATCATTTAACCATCAACCGACTAGAACCAGCCTAGGCAGAAAAGGCTGCAACTCTCCATCTCCCATGAATCAGCAAAATGTCAACTGGTACTGTGGCTCTAGTGGCAAAACTGTATCCTTGAGCAAGAAAGCTGAGCATTCCACAGGTTCCCTCCCATGTCTTTGTAGCTCTTCTCTTTTGCTTTCACAGCTACCCCATCTCTAAGCAGCCAAGCAGCCACAGCTGCTTTTTGTCCTCATAGATTATTTGTAAATGGAATCTTCAAAATAGATACTTTGTTCTCTGATGTATATGTTTGACTAAATTCCTTGGCCTAGTCAAGTTGATCTAAGATTAACTGTCACAATATCCTAAGAACATTCAATCTGGCAGCCTGTGATTCCATTATTTAGGCTTTCTTTAATTTCTCTCAGCTATGTTTTGCAGTTTTCAGTGTATATTTTATACGTTTTGTCGCAAGCCTATTATATTAATACAGTGTAAATAATTTTTTCACAGCACTAGGATATGAAGTCAGAGCTTTGTGCTGCTAGGCAGATATTCTCTCAGGGATGCATGCTTTCAGCTTCCTCCTCCACCCCTCTTCCTCACCCCCCCCCCCCCCCCCCCCCCCCCCCCCCCCCCCCCCCGCCAGCCCCGGGCCTGGCCCTTTTTTGGCTGTGATTTAATTTTGAGATAGGGTCTGGCTTTTTGCTTGGGCCAGCTTGGATCATGATCCGTCTACTCTCACTTGCCACCATCACTGGGATAACAATCATGCACCAATATTCAACTACAGGTTGGGCTGGAATCTTGCCAACTTTCTACCTGAGCTGGCCTCTGATTGCAAACCCTCTTATTTCTGCTTCCAGAATAAACAGGATATTAGTTGTAAGCCACTGGTTTTGTTCCTTACTTATGCCTTTGTAGAATACTGGTAAACATGGATACAATTTTATACATTGATTTGTGTTCTGCATCTCTGCTAAACTTGCTTATTACTTCTGCTACAATTTTTTATTTAGTTTCCAAGAGATTTTTTTCCACAGAAATAATCACATCATCTGCAAATGAAGACCAGTTTAAATTTCTTTCTTGACACTAAGGATATAATGTAGGCCCTTTACATTTTTTTCTTATCCTATTGTACATGATAGAACCTCCAGTAAAATGTTGAATTATTGAGAACCAGTGTTTCTTAAAACAATTCCAAAAGGTTGGCTTCTTTTTTGACATACATACTATATAATGTACATGTTATATAATTTACACTTACCAAAGTATAAAGAAGTTTTGCTTTCCACAACTTAAATGATAGTATTGGTGCCTGTTCAAGACAGAAGCCAAGAATAGTTCTAAACAGCATAACCACTAATATAGGACTGTCCTACAGAGCAAAGAACAATTTACCCAAATATCAGTCATGCATATCTTGAGAAATTCTAACACAGCGTAGCACCTTTACCATTGTACATCCCCATGTCTCCCAAATGCTTGTGGTTTTGCTAAAATCATTTAAAATAATTTAATAATAATTAAAAATAAAATAATTTCAAAATTATTTTTGTTTAGTCAGTTACTTATCTTTTGAGTAGGGACAAGTAGTAAGAAAGACCTATTATAAATTTACCCATGTAATTCTCCTTTTCGACACTCTTCACTCCTCTGTGTTGTAGTTTCATGTAGGGATCCAGCTTGACATGACTATAGCCAGTCTAGTCAGAACTGCTACTGTATCCAGGAGATGACCCTGGAATGCCTTCCAAACCCTATAGGATATATAAACAAAATCATTAAAATAATTAGGTGATGTTTCATTCTGGTCACTGATGCAGTGATTATTTCTTAGCTGATGTTTGATATATTAATAGTTAATTTTTTAAAAAGAAAGCCCAGGTACATTCCAGTTAGCTAGAGATCATCTTTGTCTAGCTTAGTACATAAGCTCCTTTTTCCTGCCCTGGGGTGAAAGAATCCTCCTGTCTTTACTGCTACCTACCACACTTCTTTCCACACATCCTTCATAAATTACATTCTTAGATTTGCTCTTAGAATTAAGTAGCAACTTTAGATTTCTCTGCCTCTTTCTGTGGTCTTATAACACCTTCTACTGTTAGCAGCTGGCTTTTATACATTTGAGTTTTTCTGAAACATTCCATCTGGTATCTTTCTACTTTTGCTTGAAGGACTTTCTATTATATTTTTGTAATGTAATTCTGCTTCTGATTAACTTTTGGATTTTTTGCACTTCTGAAAAATACTTCAGTTCACCTTTGTTTTTTTGTTTTTTTTTTTGTTTTCTGCAATATATCTTTCCTAGGTATAGAATTTTAGGTTTAGTACTTTTTTTCAATACAAGTGGTTCTTGTTTCATGATTTGACTTTCAGTTTTTCAGCTTTACAATGGTGAAATGGTGATGCAGATTCAGTAGAAACCATACTTTGGATTATAATGTTTTCCTGTGCTATTGATCTATGAAGAACCCTAGTGTGACGATAGGCCATGGCAAAGATCCACAAATCCCTGTCAACCACAGGATTATAACGGTGATCACCAATGCTTTGTAGTGTGTTGTATTCTTTTGTTGGTTAAATATATCAAATGTGAATTCAATTTAGGATACTTTCAACTTCACAATAGGTTTTTAAGGAGAAGATCCCATCATTAAGGATTTAAATAGTATAATTCCTTAGAAGGCTTAACTTACAGTCCAACAAGAGGAATACCAGAAAACAGGTACTCAGAAAGGGGAGGGAGGTAGACAATGAAAAGAGGAACTAGTGGAGAATACAGTCACAAAACTTAATGCACATCCTACAAAATTAAGAAAACCGAGGGGAGGGGTAGTGTTGGGAGAGATGAAGAACAATGAAAGGGGTGACATACATGGAGAAGCATTGTATTCGTAAACTTTTGTTGGATGGGAACTCTTTTGTACAACTACTTAATGATAATATAGTATATATTAAATATACTAATAAAATTATTAACATTACAATTGATAATATTATTAAACAATAATTATTAATGAAGAATATATAAATATATATAAAATATTAAGAAAAAGGAGAAACAGAAAAGTAGGAGTCGAACAAACAAAAAAATCCAAGCTAGAAAAAATGAATATGGAAAAGAAAAAAGACAAAAAAAATGACAAGGAGTACTATTATTCCAATGTCTGATCATCTGTGTTGTTTCTGACAAATAATCTACGATCATCCTCCATTCTTGTGTACTTAATTTCTTTCGATTTTTTTAAAAAAATCATTTATTACTGGTTTTGAGCAACCTGTATATCTTGGGTCTTGGTGTAGTTCTTTCTTTCTTTTTTTTTGTGCTTGATGCAGGTTCAAATTCTTGGATATGTAAGTTTAGATTTCCTATCAAATGTGTGAAAACTTTGATAATTGTTCTTTTCATGTATTTTTTCTTTCTTCCTCTTCATTGGGCAATTTTATTAGTCTATATTTGGTACTTGATCATATCCCACAATCCCCTTAAGCTCTATTAATTAAAATTATTCATTCTTTGTTTTGTTTAATTTTGAATAATTTCTAACATTATGCCTTCAAGCTCACTAATCTTATCTTGAAATATCAAATCTCTCATTTATACTATGCAGCATATTTTTCTACTTAGAAATTGTACTTTTAATGCATACAAGTTTTATTTAACTATATCATTTATATCTATAAGTGTTGGACATATCTTTAAAATATGTTCAAATATGTAATTCTTTTAATAACTTTGTTAATTATGTCTATCAGACCTATGTTGTTGTCACCTTTCCCCCCCTCATTATGGTCATGTTTTTCTGGGCTTTTATGCGTGAATAGTTTATTTGATTATATAAATTTTGAATTTTATCTTGCAAGTTTACAAAAGTTTGGTACTTTTGAGTTCCGCTTTTAAAATATATTAGGGGCAGAGTAGCATCCATTCAAGAGCTCAGTATGCCTCAAGGCTAAGGCAAAGCAATGCTGGACTCTACATGTAATGGGTTTATTGAGAAGCAATCCTATTGTGCACACAAGCAACATCTATATTAAAGCTATTATATCACTGTCCTGACATTTCTGTTAGCAAATATGCTGTCGTGCTTCATTCTCTTGGATTAAATTTCTAGTATGGATGGTAGGAACAGATATTGTTGTCAGAGCTGTGTAAAGGTTGGTCACTGCTTTGTCAAATCCTTTCAGGCGATTCTTTTTCGAATTCTCTTTAGTTTTCTCACATGCACTGATAATTACTCAACAAAGTACCTGAGATGAATCTTTTTGTTAGCTTAAAAATTTATTGTAGAGGTGATGTAGAGAGGGGTTACAGTTACATAAGTAAGGTAATAAGTACATTTTTGAACAGCATTAACCCCAGTTGTAAAGTTCATTTCCAACATAGTGTCTAGAGAGTATCATTGTTGCATTGGTTTACCCTTTGTTCTGCCATTTCTATGATTCGCCTTCCCTTCCCCAAATCAGGTAAACTTATATACAAGACAAAGGCTACAGAAATAAAAAAAACAGTGGCAACAAGGAATGAACCAAAGGAAATAAAAGAAAGAAAAAAGAAATAGCTGAAACAGTAAAGCAAAAAAACCTCTTGTTTCCATTTCTTAGAGTTCAATTCAATAAGCATCATTTTGTTTGGTCATATGCACATAGCTATTGAACCATTGTGATTCTCTATTAAGAACAACCTCCTTTGTTCTCACTGTTTGATACTTAGAGGCTCTTCAATTAATCATGTCCAAGTGAAATTATTTGTCTTTTTAATATCCATTGGATTAACCTGTAGATTTATAGACATATTCTAGTTATTACAAATGAGGAAACCCATGCAGCCTATGTTTCTTTGGGTCTGCCTTACTTCACTTAATATATTTTCCATTTACTTATGAATGGGGCAATGCCAGTCTTTCTGATGGAAGCATATAATTCCATTGTGTATATATACCACATTTTCTTGATCCATTCATCCACTGAGGGATATCTGGGTTCATTTCATATCTTAGCTATGGTAAATAATGCTGCAATGAACATGGTTGTGCTGGTATTTTTAGGGTGGGCTGGTTTGTGGTCTTTGGGGCAAATCCCTAGGAGTGGGATTGCTGGGTCATAGGGGAGCTCTATGTTTAGTCTTTTTTTTCTCATTTCTTTTTTTAATATCTATTTTTTATTGTAAAGATACTATACAGAGGGGTTACAGTTACATGAGTAAGGTAATGACTGCATTTCCTCTTGAGCCAGGTTACCCAACTCCTGCCTTTCCCCCATCCCAAGTTGTAAAGTTCATTTTCAACATAGTGTCTTGTACATCTCATTGTTACAATGGGTCAACCTGTATCCTTGCTTCAGCATTTTATTAACCTTCCCCTCCCCAAATTAGAAAAATATATCTTTTGAGGAACCTCCATATTACTTTCCAGAGTGGTTGAACAAGTTTACATTCCCACCAACATTATGGTAGCTTTCCCTTTTGGGCACATCCCCACCAGCAACTGTTATTATTAGTTTTCTTGATAATGGCCATTCTAATTGGGGTGAGGTGGAATTTCAATGTGGTTGTAATTTGCATTTCTTGTATATTCAGAAATGTTGAACATTTTTTCATGTGTCTATTGGCCATTCTTACTTCCTCTTCAGAGAAGTCTCTCTTTAAGTCTTAATCCCAGTACTGATGGGGTTGCTGTTCTTTGAGGATTTGTTTTGGGGGTGTTTAATTTTTTTGAGCTCTAAGTATATTTTAGATATGAAGCCCTTGTCCAATGTATATCTAGTAAAGATCTTCTCCCAATCTGTGGCTTTCAATTTATTCTGCTAGCTATTTCCTTTGCCATGCAGAAGCTCTTCATTTAATGCAATTTCATTTACGCAGCTTTTGTTTGATTTGTTGTGCTTTTGGATCTTTACTTAAGAAGTTTCGGCCTGTGCCAAGGAGCCCTGAAGAGGACTCTTTTTTAAAAAAAAAAAATGTTATTATCTTCAAGTAGTTGAACAAAGGAGTTGCCATTCAAAAAAGCAGTTTATCAATGCATCTTGATCAATGTCACCCCTTTCAATCCCTTTATCCATCCCTCCCAATCCACCCCTTCCCTGCCCTTTCTTAATTTTGTAGTATACATATTGAATTTTTGACTGCATTATCTCCCACTTCTCTTCAGCCTAGGACTCTTATCTTTTGGATTTTTCACTTTTCACAAGTCTCTCGAATACTCAGCCATATGAACTCTAGCTACTTGGATCTCTCTCTGGACTCAACTCCATAAATCTGCTGGACTGTGCCTGAGCTCATCTGCTCTGTGCTAAAGCTTAGAAGACCCAAGACAATAAATTCATTCAATAATAGGACTCACATCATTTGTCATCATCATTCAGAGATCACTGACTTTTCTATTTTCTCTCTCTTCCCTTCATTTCTTCCTTTCTTCTTCCCTCTTTCCCTCCCTCCCTTCTTTCCTTCTCAACCTTGTGTTTAGTGCCTTGAAAATTGTTGGTTCATATATTTTGTCTGTAACTTATTTTGTTATTTCAGATCAGATGGTCAGCCTATTATTACTTCTATGTTACTAGTATGCTTCTATTATCCATTTATAAAGAGGAAAGGTTTAATTTTTCCACATGGTTTGGAAAGTTTCAGTTCATGTTTCTTTTGCCACTTAGGACACATAATGAGAAAGCAAAGGGCAGGGAGCAAATATGGAGCAAGGCCCTTACCTGATAGCAGCAAGGAAGCAAAAATGGAGGAAGAGAAAGGGACTGAGCCCCAATTATCTCCTTCAAGAGTGTTCCTCCTGACTGGAAGACCTCCAAATTTTAAAAATTCCAAAAACCTTACCAATAATTGCACAAAATATGGACAAAGCATTTAACACATGGGCTTTTGAGGGACAGTTACCTAAACCATGACAACTCTGCATGGTTTAGAAGTGGAACGCTTACTTCCTATGTCTTGAGAACCTGATTCTCCCTGACTGCACTTGCTTGTCCAAACTCACAGGATGTCAACTTAAAAGGGTATATTTTGCTGTATAAAATGTATTTATTTACTTAGGTTAAAAATACTTCATAAATAGGGGACATTTGAAAAATTATAGAGTTGACATGCCTAGGTCTCAGGAGACATTCATCTACAAATAAGTTGCATGAACTTTGAGAAAATCACATGGCCGTCTCTAGATTCCAGTTCTTCATCTTTCCTGGGAAGGCTCTGATGCTTTGCTGCTTGGTGGGAGTATTACAGCGTAATGTTAGGTAACATATGCACACAGCTTTGTGAATTTGCTATATTTTCGTGCATTACCCATCTGCTTTCCTTGGCTTTCACACTTCAGGACGATGTTTCCTCTGTCTTCTTTGCTAGACCAGGATCCTTGAGGGCAGAGATCTTATTTGTTGTTTGCCTCTGTACCTTCACATATCTCTCTGTGTGCATGCCATTCAATATAGGTATAGGGATGATGGAGTAAATGGACATTTGAATGCTGAAAGTTAAGTGCTGTTCTGTTTGTCATATAGACAAAATTGTAAACATCTTTATTAAGTCACTAAAAAGAGATTAAAGCCCTTCTTAACAAAAATGTCAAAATTTGTGAAACTCAATATGTATGGCTTAGATTTGAAGCTACCTTCTCATTTTTCTGTTTTGCTTCAAGCCAAACTATTCTCAATGTGTGAAAATTGCTATTCCTGGCAAGGGGTTGCATTTTGATGTGTTGATTAATTATTATCATTATCTAATGATCTTCTGAATTTTTAAAATACTGGTACTGAGGCTTAACGTCAGGGCTTGGGTCCTGTCCCTTAGCTTTTTCACTCATGGCTGGTGCTCTACCACTTGAGCCATACCTCCACTTCCTGCTTTTTTCTGGTTAATTGGAGATGAGTCATGTAATTTCCTTGACACTCATATCCCAGCCTCCTGAGTAGCTAGGATTATAGGCATGAGCCATCAATACCCAACTGTTAGGGCTTTTTATTTTGAAATAAACATAGATTTCTAGAGGAGGCACAGAGTTCCCATACTCAACACTTAGCTGCCCTTACTGTTGAAATTTTACATAACATTGAAATGTTAACAGAATTGTTGTGGATTCATATTGACAATATTCAGTAAACTACCCATTTTATTTGAATATCATCTTTTTCATTTCCCTCTGTACTTTATCTGTGTCACGATCCAGTCTAGGACACCACAGTGCATTTTTTTTTAAACTATGTCTCTTTAGTCTTGTTAAATCAGTAACAGTTTCTCCTAGTTTTTCCTTCTTCTTTGGCACTTTGAAGGGAATTGATGCTGTTGGTAGTGTCTCTCCATTTGGATTAAGTGCTCAGAACTAAGAGTCAGAGATTGTAGGAGACAATGCCACAGAGTTGCATTCTTTATTACATTTGTATCTACATGGTATCAATGTAACTTATTGCCAGCGATGATAGCCTTGCCCCCTTGCTAAAGTGTTATTATCTTCCAGAATACATTTTTTCCTTTATCATAATATGTTTGCTAGTGAAGCATCACCACATCCAATGGACACAAAAGGGGAAGGGAATTAAACTCCACGTTCATGTATATATGTTCAACTTGTTTTAAGTTTTGCTCCCAGTTTTTCCATTTACCCATACATGCTGCCTGTGTTCTAATAGTAACGTGGGAGGGCTCTGATTCCTTCTCCACTCCATCTTCAGTTTTCCTGTTTTTGAAAAAATGTTCTCTTCCTCATTTACTAAGTAATTTATTTGTATTAGTATCAACTCATAGCTATCTATTTTGTTTGGGTTTTAATACAATGCCACATTTCCTATTTCATTCTAGTTTGAGCATCTTTCCCATGCTGACTATTGTATCTTTTATGATGTGTCTGCTACTGGTTGGTTTCTGAGTTCATGGTGCAACATTCTACCTAAAGCCATACTAACTTAATGTGACTAACTTCATGTGACTCAATCACTCACTCAACATTTCACATGTTTCTAAAATAGATTGGGTCTTGAGGGGAAAAATAATGTTCAGGTAATAGTTTGGCCTCCCAAACTTCAATTAAATGCATAAACGAACACAGAGTTTGTTTTTCTCTTTTTACTTCACCTTTGGCTACAAATTCCAAAGGCCAACTCTCTTGTCTTTCAACAGCTTCCTTGGGGTCGGATATCATTCTGTTTCTGTTGTACCAAAGCTCTGAAGCCTATTGATCTCTATTGCACTCTTTAGCAAGTGCGAGTGGTAGTAGAATTCAAAGGTAAGGTCTGGAAAAAGAGAGTTTGTCCTGACCAACAGCCTGGAAAAACTACCCTGGTATGTATGCACGTGTAAGTGAAAGTAGTCTAGAGATCATTTTCATTGGGTCAGAAACCTTAGTTGTTTTTTTTTTTCAGAGAAGAAATTAAATCAGGCAGAGTAAAAATAATAAAAGAAGGTGAGATTCAGTTTTATATAGAAAGCCTTCTTTCATGTAACACCTCTCCACTTTACTCTTCTGTATCAAGAGTTTTCATGGCTGGGCTTGCTTTGGCCTGAATAATGAGTGAGTTGTAGGCCATAACCAGCTGCTGAACACCTCACTCAACTCTGCCTTCCTGATCCTGAGAAAACTATGTGCAAATGAAAAGCCTAGAGCCTCACAAGGTGGCCTTGCCCACTGGAACTCATGCTCTGTTTCTTTCTTGAGTTGTTTGACTATTTCATTGGCTTCTCTGAGTTAAACAGTGCCTTTGGCATCTACTAGACTACACTGGATGCCCTTAGTGGTTGTGCATTCATGGGACCGAGAATAACCAGGGAAAGTTGGATTTCTGAATGCTCCTATTCATTCCTTCTGCCTCACAGCCTCCCCAAATCCCTTCCATTTCCCTTCCAGACCCTGACATGCGAGCTGTTACCAATCCACGTTTATTTAGGCACAATCTCCTCTACATGTATGTGTTGTGTTTTTCAATACACTCGACGTCTCATTGCCAGCTGCCTTAGTCTACAAATGATAGCATTTGGACTCCAGTTGAAAAGAAACAAGACCACTTCTGCACCTGGGACAGCCATCCACCTTCCACCTCCGGAACAATTTTTTTCTCTATTCTGTCAGTCTTGAGTAAACTATGGGAGTGGAAATGGTGGAACAGAATTTCGGACTCATTTACCTGAACAGTTTATATTCTTTGGATGTCTCCCAGCCATCCTGTTCTATCTCAAGTAAGGTCAAGTAATTTTTTCTGACCTCCTGTGGCTCATAAATTTCAACTTATGTGTGAGCCATGTGTCCACATTTCTTGATTTGCTTTGACTCATACCAGATGGGTAGTTACAGGCTGATGAGTGACTCATTAAAGCAACCAGTATGAATGTTTAATACACACACACACACACACACACACACACACACACACACACACACTTCTACATATGTACTCACATAAACTTTTTAAAAATCATTGGCAAAGCAGAGATGCACGTATCAGGAGCAGATAATTCTGTCAAAAGTCCTTTCCAGGGCAAGTAGCAGGTAGCCAATATAGCCATTACTTTTACTAATTCATGAATTCAACCATTCAACAAACTCCAACTAATTATTAACCATGTACTCATTGCTATTTGAAGTTCCCAAAGACAAATAAAATAGGACAAAGGTCTTACTCTTGAAGCTCCCATTCTGGTATATTCATGGAAAATGTAAACAAATGAAGGGAGAAGAGAGCTGACACTTGTTTGAGAGCTGACACTTGTGTTCTACACTCTTTACATTCTATGCTGTTATGTCTTCTCAAGACCTTCTAATTCTCCTTTCTCAGTATCATAATAATGAGGTTCACACAAATGAGACAAATATGCAGTGAAATATATATATATATCTCTCAGCTGTGAAATATGTATTACAGTTGAGATGCAAAGCATTGAGAAAGAGACCGGATAAAACTATCCAAGCCCCTGAAATGGAACCTAAGAATACCCTTGGAAGCTTGTTTAACAAGTTGGTTTCTAGGCCCCATCCTGAGAGATCCTGGTCCGGGGAAACAGAGAATCTTCAATTTCATATTCTTTTAGTGGAGGAGGGCTTCCAACCACTTTGATAGATAGAGGTAGACTTCTGCATCATATAGGTGCTTTGTTCTGATGTCCAGTGTGGCTAAATTTTATTTCTTGCTCAGATCCTAGTGTATGGAACACTGTCAAATGGATTTTATCTATTTCTTGATTTAAAAATACCATCATCATTTAACACCTTAATGTGAATTACATCATTAACGGCCCTGATCTTTGGCAGAAAAGGTAACATAAAATATTAAGTGGAAGTTGTGACTAATAGGAAAAAGCAAAGGCCTTATTTCTAGGACTCTGTTGAGAGAACAAGTGTCAGGCTTTAATTGAGACTTTCTCACAAGTCACTGCTTCACAGCTGCAGTCAGAAAGGTGGTACATAGCAAGACTAGCTCTCAGCCTTTTGCCTTGATGTTGCCGAAGATCTGTTTTCATGCACCATTCCTTTCTGAACTGAACTGTTTTTCCTCTCTGATCAGATACTTCTCAGAAATCTGTCTCTCTATAGCCCTCCCAGACATTCAGACATAGCATTACCTCTTCAAATCATCTGAGGAAATTCTCAGGCCTTTTGTGTGTAGACTGACCATGTGTTTCTTGGTGTGTTATTGATTACAGATGACTCACAGCCACAAACTCCATGTGCATGGAGTATTGCCTTTGTTTTCTTTAAGTTAGCATAAACACAGCTTTGATTCTTCTTCCCTCTGGTTGTGGGAAATTCAAGCTGACATCCAGGTATTTCGGAACTTAGGATCACAGAATATTTTAGAATTGTTATTGTAAAGGTGATGTACAGAAGGGTTACAGTTATATAAATCAGATAAAGAGTACATTTCTTTTTGAATAATGTCAACTTCCCTCTGGCCTCTTCCAGCTTTTATCCCTCCTGTCCCTAGCCACAAATTGTATAGTTAATTTTCAATATAGTATCTAGTGAGTATCATTGCTACATTTGCTCACCCTTTGTCCTACAATTTCTATTCCCTCCCCTTACCCTGTCAAAGACACATAAGCTAACAAACAAGACAAAGAAAAGAAAAGAAAAACAACAAAGCAAAAAAAAACCCTCTTGTTTCCATTTTTTCTTTTTCTTTTTTTTTAAACTGGACCTTTCTTCTGATTCTTTTGCTCTAGGTGTGTAGTCAAAATGTATAAACAATAAACTAAATAAATGCATATAAAATAAAGGGGCTCTGTGAATACCTTCTGTTCTTTACCAATTGACTTCTACCTTATTTCCAGATAGCCTAGATGACTGAACAAGCTGTCTGCCATGGTTCCATTTCTTGGAGTTCATTTCAATAAATATTATTTTATATGCTCTGATGCACATAGCTACTGTGTCTTTGTGATCCTCTCTTAAGAATATTCTCCTTTGGTCTCATTGTGTGTGAATGCCTAGAGACATGTATAATTTACAATATTTCAATTTCTTTTTTTAAGCATCCAGAGTGTTTACTTGTAGATTTATTGGCACATTGCCACAAGTGAGGGAGACTATGCAACTTATGTTTTTTTTTGGTTCTGCCTTACTTAGTATAATTTTTTCCAAATCTTTCCATTTCCTTACAGATGGCACAGTATCATTCTTTCTGATTGGTGAGTAGAACTCCATTGTGTATATGTACCACATTTACTTGATCCATTCATCTGCTGAAGGGCATCTGGGTTGATTCCATATCTTGGCTATGGCAAACAATGCTGCAATGAACATGATTGTGCTGGTAGCTTTAGTGTGGCCATTCTTGTGGTCGGTCGGATTAGAATTGCTGGGTCATAGGGAAGCTCTATATGTAGTCTTTCGAGGAGCCTCCATACTACTTTCCAGGGCCCCAAATCTTATGATACTAGAAATTGGATGAAGCCATTCTGGTAAAAGAAAATGATTCACACATATTAGGGCTGACTATTATACTATCATAGTATACTCCATAGCATTCCAGTGTTCAGGAAATCAACTTTTGAATCCTAGATTACCAAGGCCATTGAGTTCCAATATTTTTTTTACTTCTTTTCCTGAAGAGTAATGTGTTATTTATTATAAAAGATGTACAAAATGATCCTTATACTTTATAGAAGTTCTCCAGTGTCCAAAGCTATTTTGGGAGCATTAGGTCATATTTTCCTCCATGGCTCTTATCCTTAATGTGACCTGAGGCTCCATCAACACAAATCCATGCATGACCCCAGTTAACTTCAGCTACTCCAGGGCAAAGATGCAGTCAATTTTCTTTTCTTCCTTTCTTTTTTCTCTGTCTTACAGTTATTTGTCTTTAGCACACTTTTTGTTTTACCCGTGCAACTTCAAGTTCAATAACAGCAGCAGATTTCTTCTTGCTTCATCTTCTGGAAGGGATATAATAATCCTCTGAGATTTGAACACTGTAGTTCATATCCTAGCCTTTAGTCAAAGAAGCTTTGGCTGGACATTGTGAAAGGATTACTGAATACAGCTTTTTTTTTTTTTTTTGGTTGGTCGTGGGGCTCAAACTGTGCCTGGGCGCTGTCCCTCAACTTTTCAGCTCAAGGCAAGTGCTCTACCTCTTGAGCCACAACACCACTTCCACTTCTGGTTTTCTGAGTGGTTTATTGGAGATAAGAGTCTCATCAACTTTCTTGCCCAGGCTGGCTTTGATCCTCGATCCTCAGATCTCAGCTTCCCAAGTAGCTAGGATTACAGGTGTGAGCCACCGGCACCTGACTGAATACAGCTTTTAATAAAATACCTATACCCTGAAATAAGCCACTAGAGAGGAGATAACCACTTTTATGACTAGAAAATCATCAGAGCCATAACATTCAAAGGAAAAACTCCATGCTGGATGGGTGTACATGCACCATTTTTATCTTATTTTTTCAACAAAGCAGTCTTTCATTCCTATAAATATTATCAGAACTACTAGTTGATAATATACTGCCATATAAATGTATGAAAGTAATTGACTTAAACTCAACAGGAAATAGTGTATATGTATGAATAAATCACAGTGCAAGAAGCATCATCATTTATATTCTTGTTCCTGCAACTTCCAAATTCAATCATCTCACAATGATTTATTGCCATCACAAAGCCACACTATGCTCAGCCTCAAGTCTAATGTTACAATGAGAAAACAGTCGTCAAAGTTATGATCATCTGAAAATAAGTGTGAAATTCCCTTGAAGATACCTTATTAGTTACAATCCCCACACTCGGAGAACTTTTAAACTGAGATAGAGGCACAACCATAAATTCGTTCAAAGAAAGAAGAAAAAGTTGAAACATTAAAGAATGACAGGCTATATAATCTTTGAAGAGGCTTTGAATGGATTGATAGACACCTACATCTAGAGCGCCCTGAAGGCAAGTACAAGGGCAAAGCTCAGAAACCTTGATAAATTAAAGAAAGAGCTAGAAGGACAACAAGTGAAAGAATACTTGCAGAGTTGGTATGGGTAGGAGACAAGGTCAGAAGCAGTCAGAGGTCAGGATGTGGAGGGTCTTGCAGACCAAGGTATGAATCTGGGAGGCCATCCCTGAGAAGAGGCCCAAGGTGCCTGAGAGTCCTTGGGAGGGAAGGAGCTTGGAGTTAAAGCACAGATTTGTAGTGTGTGCCAAGGACTGCCCATAACTGTGAATTGGGCAAGTTAACCAATCTGAGCTTTGACTTCTTTTTCAGGGAATTCAGACCAAAAAATTTCAGAGAGTTAATTTGGCCCTTGGACAGATAAAGATGGAGACTGGCTAGTAGACTGGAGATAACAGGCTCTAAGTAAATGCAGTTGTCATCCATCCCCCTCTGCTGTTGCTGGTGCTTAGATTGTGACACTCAGAGCAGCTCACTCAGAAGATAATATTGTTTCTATAAGATAATATTGTTTCTATATGCTAGTTGTGGAAACCACTAGTTAAGGATTAACAACAAGAAATCATTAGTAAGTAATTGAATCAGAATTCAAATCCAGGCTTCTCTGACTCCTAACCCCCTCCTTTTTTTTTCTTACTTGGCAATTCTCCGACTGAAGTTCTCAGGGACTGGTAGAATTCAGCCCTAAAATTTGGAGGTGGAAGAGTCGGAAGGGCAGCAAAACTTGAAATTTTGAAATCTTGCACTGATATTGGGTGTATGATCTTAGGTCAGAGTCAAAAAGAGAAAAACATTAAGATGTAAAAAGAGGGGGAGAGGTAGAGTCCTATAGAAAGTATCCTGGGAGGATGTAGGACCATATATCTGGTTGCTGTAGACATGGAAATGCCCAAAGTGGAAAAGAAAATGAATTGGCAACTCAACTTCACCATGCTCTTCAGGATTTTTTGTTTGTTTGTTTTAGTTTTGAAGCTTATTGGACCAGGAAGACCAGACAGAAGTGCTAATACATCTTGCCAGTGCTTTCTTAACCTTTATGGACTTTCAACTTGCATGTGCTCAGATGGGTGCTTGGTTGACAGTCAGTGTCCAACACTTGGGGAAATAAAGGGAGGACTACTGGGTTAAATTGTAGCCACTGGGAGTTAGAAGATGTGAAAGGGCTGCAATAATGAGTAAGTTCTGTGACAACCAGTTTGATGTTCACAATCAGCTGCTCTAAGACATCCTTCACCCAATAGAAGAAATCTTGGGGCTAAGACAAACAGAGCTGTGTGGGACAGAGCTCAGGAAGCATGACTTACTGGTAACTCTTAGTAATCCATGAAGCTGTTGTCTATGTCAACCTTGGTGTCATAGCTTGGCATAGCTATATCATAGCTTGGCTCTATGATCTATTTTTGGTTTGAAGATGTTATAGAGATTTTTATAGCAGAATGAAGAGGAACCTATAAGAAGTACAGAGCCTTGGCAGAGTTGAAATGGTTATAGAACAGTGAAGCAGTGCTTCTCACTGGGCTGGCTGTGTGTAAGGGCTCAATAAATGGAGAGAGGAGGGAAGTGGGTAAACTTTTTGGAAGAT
Source organism: Dipodomys ordii (assembly GCF_000151885.1). NCBI lineage: Eukaryota > Metazoa > Chordata > Mammalia > Rodentia > Heteromyidae > Dipodomys > Dipodomys ordii. The sequence continues at coordinate 51,459,731 of NW_012267217.1, read as the reverse complement.
GGGGCATTAATCCAAGTATTTAATAACCCCAGTTTATTGTATTCCTGCCTGTACTATTCACATCTCCTTGGAGAGTTTAATAAACCTATTTTACCCTTTGTGCAGAGATGATGGGAGGTGACATTAATACTAATTATGCAGTTTTGTAGGGCTTTTTGTGTTATTTATGGAATGTATATAGAATGCATTAAACACATTATGCACAAGCAGGTTAACCTCTAACATCAAAGTCTCCTTGCATTGAACAAATGAGGAAAATGAGTCTCAAAGAGATGACAGAACTTGTGTGTGGTCACTTCTAATCTTCATCTGTCTAATTGGGAAAGTCAAGTGAGGTTAGGACAGCCAAACTATCAGGCATGTGTGGGATGAGGAGGACATGGAAGGTGCTAGAATAAATCTGGGCATGCAGAGATCTTTTGCAAAACAACATTAGAAATCACCAAGGGAAGTCATTTGAGAGGTTCGGTGGGAACTAAAGCTTTGGTTATATGCACTGAGGGATTTTCCCAGTCATCATTCTCAAGTTGTCTTGGGCAGATTGCTAATATCCTTCATTCGGACTAGGCTGTCTTGGACAGGAGAGAGCAGAAAAATCATTTTTAAAATGTGTATAAAAATTAATGATTTAGTCTCTTCTTCAGAGAGAAAATGAAGAGATGAACTGTTTTAGACACCTTAACACATTCTTTAAAAAAAAAACATGCTTGGGGGATTGAGTTTTATTTTAAGTGTGGCGTGTTTCACAGGGCTCTCACAGCTGATATAGTAGCAGAGAATAACTTAGCAGCCCCAGAACAAAGTTATGCAGTGTGGTAGAGGTGGGGGTGGGTGGAATGGGGTGGGGGAGAGTTTCTCTATTTCCCTGTTTGCAGTTTCAGAAGACTCAAACCTCTCTGACATAGGCCATGGCCTTGTTGGTGGCTCCATAATTAACAAAGAAGTTTTTATTTTTATATGTATTTATCCAGTACAAAGATGTTCTTACCTCCTTCTCCCTATCTGCTAAACCAGCTATGCAAATGAGCATGTACTGAGACCTCAAAGAAATCTCACAGTGGACTGGAAAAGATCCTTGTAGGCAGCTGAAAGTTTCATAAGCTTGTTCTCTCCTTTTCTCCTTTTTGGGTTCAGTTTTTGCAGGACTCTCCATGTATGGCTGCAGTACAATGTTGAGGCTCTGAGGAGCTAAAGAGATGGAAGGGAGCCAGCAAGAGGAGGGTGGTAAGGAATACATCGGGCAGGTAACAGGAGTGTGGCTTGGACCACTGCCAGGAACTGATTGGACAATTCAGAATTGCTGAAGCTTCATGCCCAGGGAAAAATCTTAGCAGAACCACAGTTAGAAATAAAGACCTATCTTTTCAGACCCATAGAGCTTTCAACTGTATATGTTTCTTTCCTCCATAGGCCTTAGCTTGGCTTTATCTTTCTTTCAGAGGGTCATAGGCTGGTCACAGGAATTGGACTTTTTCACCCTCAGACTGTGAGCTCTCAGAACAGTGATCAAGGTTGTTAACTTACTGCAACGTCAGGAGAATATTTGTTTATTTATTAGCATTATGGGCTACCTTGCATTCTGGAGAATGTGGAGGGCCAAGAAGGGTGCCAGGTTTCTTGCAATCTACAATTCCTGAGTTGCTGGGAAGGGGATTAGCCACAAAGATGTCATAAGACTGACTCATGTCTCCCTCTGAAGTTTGTTCTCCCATAAGAAAGAAAGGAGAAACTTGTTTTCAGGGCTTCTGGGTCCCTGTTTTTGAGAATCATGCAATAAGCCCCTCTTTGTAGTCTAGGATAAAACACTCAGGTGCAGAGGGAGGAAACTAAGTGTATCTGAGTAGTCATTTGAGTTTGTCTCTTGGTGACACAAGAGTGACGCTTTACTGTTATGTCCTCAGCAGTGGTAGAGGCATTTAGTGCTCACTGTTTTCCCATAATGCTCCTTTTGAAGTTGGATTGGAGCTACATGATCCATTCTGTCCAATGGCTGTGATCAGAAATAGTCTGTGTCATTTAAAGACCCACACAGTGGAGAGCCATTATGTCACAGTTACCTTTTTTTGCCTGAGTGGGACAGCCATGAAAGGCACATGCTGAGATGAAGAGGCAAGAGGTACACAGAGTTACTGGTTGGAGGAGAATGATCAAGCCTTCCTGGCATTTTGGCTGACTGGGAATTCATCTTCAGAGTGCTAAACCACTGATTAGACATCTGTCCATACCAGCCATTAGAAAATAATGAGTACAACTGACAGGATGGTGTTGGGCTGGCTGGCTGTTTCTACAGACAGTCTTCTGGTATGCCAGAGTTTCTCCACATTAGGCTGATGGAAGTCTGCCTCTGTCTAATCTTACAAAACCTCCATAATTTTTTTGCAAGGTTATTTTGTGTAATCCCTGGGTAGTAAATAATCTCTGGTCTCCTAAGGTCGCTTCAGCTTGACAGTTGGAAAATATATGACAGACAGCTCTTTTTTTTTAAAGTTCTTTATTCCTAATTTATTTTATTATATCTCTTGATTTCCAGAGAATAATATTCTAGAGATTCATGAAATTACTCTTCTTTTTGTTTTAAATTAAGAACATTTGAAGTTAACTATGTTCTTGACAGACAGCTCTTAATAGTGTCAGTCAACCAACACGCTAGGTGCTTTAGTCACAAAAATTGACATACAATTGCATAAACTTATTCCACAAATATGTGTCGGGTGTTTGCAAGGGTCCAGTATACTGGGTACTAGAATACAATGTTCTCTGACCTGCTACAAGATAGTGATTATATAATATAATGGAAGGCACCATGCCCAGAAGTTGAACTAGGTGCTGGCACAAATCAGTGATCTTCCCTCAATATCTCAAGAACCCCCATTAGGTAAGAATTTTTTTTCTCTGCTTTTTTCTTACTGTGAACTAGACCAATAGCCTCCAGGTCAAAAGGCCAGCCACTGCAGAGTTTTCTCAGCTCTCCTGTCACACAGTCTCTGTATTCTTTTCTCTCTGCATGGGCTTTTCAAGATTGCTTCCCAGATTAACTAGGGTGAGATTTGGAGATGTTCTGTCCGTGGTCAGCTTTGCTCAGTGAGAAGAACCTTCCCACAGGTCGCAGTCTATTGATTCTTTTCTATAGGAGAGGAGATATTTGCAAAGAATCATGAAACAAATGCTTATTTTTAAGACATGGAGATGCAAATCATAGAAAAAAACTTTGGTGACAATCTGGCCAGGTCCCTTTGATTTCTTCTGGAACTATGACCTAGTTCTTTGTTTTGATCGCTCTTTGTCCTCGTGGGCGTTTGTTGAAGAGGGAAATGATCATTTACTTAGATGTCTAGTTTCCATAGTTTTCTCCATATTGACTGGCAGGAAGATTTTGCTCTTGGTTCTAAGTGCATTTCTTTTGATTTAGACTTTAGTAAAACAAGAAAGAAGCAAGTAGCCATAAATACCTCCCTCTAAAGCTTGCTGCTATACAAAAGATCTGTGACTCTGATGTGAAATTATAATGGTTACTTGTTCATGGATGGGGAATTAAAAGAAGTTGTCCAAAATCAAGATGCATCCCTCAGATTAGGATTTGAGAGAGAGGAACAGACACAAGATGCAGGCTAAAGAGTCATTCTGTAGCAGAGCCAAAGAAATTGCCAACTCAGTACAATATTGCCTTTGATGATTTTGCTCCAGGGACTTTCTCTTTAATGGAGGGTAATTAATTACCATCATCCACTCTTACTTAGTAATAATCTTTTACAAGCACACGGGCATTCCAGATGCATGCTGTTGTCTAATACCTATGCCAGAGGGAAGTGGTTCTTGGGTTGATGAAAATTGCATCCCTGGAGAGCTTCTGCCTTGAGACACATGATACCTAAGACTGTGTGACTCACTAGCTATGTGGGTCTGAGAGAGCTAGATGTTCCTGGTAAGTCTATGGAGTCTTGGATACACATTGTGAGTGACACTGTGGATTTAGTTCAGTTCTCCCAAGGCAGAATAAGTCTCTTGATTATTGTTGAATAGTCAGTCTAATCTCACTTCTGCCTCTGCTGGACATGGACAGCACTAGGCAAATCAGTTACCATTTTAGATTTCATGCTCTCCAACCTGAGCCAGGCATCAAAGAAGCTTTTGCTCTTTTTTTTTTTTTTTTTTTGCTCTTTTCAGCTCCTCTTGAAGATGACTGAGGTCATCCAGCTGAGAGCAAAAAGAGCTGTTCAAGGACAGGTGCAAAGTAAATATCAGCTATTAGGGCTGACTTCATGAGGATTACATGTCTCGAACATGTTGTAGCAACTTGCTCCTCTGCCTGTGGCTTTGTTTCTGCTATAAAATAGGTTTGCAGTTGAGAGGTCATTCTTTCTCATAAAGTTGCTTGGGCAGAAAGAGAAAGAGGGAGAGGCAATTGACATCTACAGTATGTCAACCCGGTCACGTTCAAGTATATCATCCCATTGAAACCTCTCCACAGCTCCGTAAGGTCAGATAGCAAATTTTACTGATAGAGGAAGAGAGGCTCAAAGAAATGGTGAGAAGTTAACATAAGAGAAGTTAATTCAGAACTTGGTACTATGAAGTCATAGGACTCTGTCTACTCTGTGAAGACCCCTTCTTGAGTAGGCCAAGAGAAAGAGAGTATCCAAAGCCATACTGGTTTATCTTAGTGACTTGCTTATTCTAGTCCTTTCTCCTCAAATCTTTAAATCCTATCCATCCTGGGAAACCAGAAATGACAAAATGGAAGGGCAGACTTTCTTCAACTCCACCCTGCATTTTTGATTGCAACACTCTTCTCTGGCTTTCACCCCTCCATCTGCTGTTAGCAGAGAGAGAGGCCTGCTCAACTCCCCAGCCAGGCTGGAGCATGCTCCTTCTCTTTCTGGGGCTGCCTCACCCTCAGCGTCTCTCTGACTTCCAAGGTTTGTCAAGCTCCTGGTGACAGGGAAAGTAAACATGGACTGCCAGGCTGTGTCAGATACCTGAGACCCATTCCAAAAGATAAATAGAGTGCCCTGCCCTTCCTGAGTCTCCTGAACTCCTGAGAAGATGGCATTCCAGAGATAAAGTTCCACCCTCTCCCCTCACCATTGGCTCTTCCTTGCTAATGGAGTCTGCAGATTTCAGTCCGCTGAAGAGAGGGAGGCTGGAGGAGACCTCCAGGATGGAGATGCTGTGGTTGCTTCATGCTGAGCAGCCAGGCACATTCAATTCTGAATGTATTCCTCCTCCACTACTTCCTCTTTCCCTCTGTTCCTTTATCCCTCTCTCCCTCTCCCTTCCTCAAACTTTCACAATATTTTCCCATAAAATGTGATTAAAAATAATAACTAAATTCATACTGATTAGAAAGAGAATGATTACTTTAATCCTAAAAGGTTGATTCTCTTGGACTGGAGGTGTGGTTCAACTGATCGAGTGCAAGCCATGAGCAAAAGAGCCAAGTGAGAGTGTGAGGCTAGGTTCAAGCTATAGTCCTAGCACATACACCAAGAAAGAAAAAAAAGAAATTGATTATCTCTATTATAACTTCTATAAGAATTGAATTGGAAAAAGAAGTCTGTGTGTGTGTGAAATCAGAGAGAGGAGAAGAAAAGGCAGAGATAAGTGATGAGCAAGACTGAGAGAGAGATAGCTGTGGAGTGGATCAGAGCTTCTTGCCTGGGACATATGACATTACTGGGGCTAGGATGGAAGAAGAGCAGATCTTATGTCTAGTAGAGATCTCAGTTTAGGACAGAGCTCAGAAGAAGAGAGCTTTTTGACGAGCTACCTCAGTGTGAAATCCAGTCAGGTACAGACCCTAGCTACGACTGCACCCCTTAATGCTATCATCTGGACTGGTCATGCCCTTGTTTGGAGGTTATAATACCTTCACTGTCATCTAAACAGGTGTGCTGTCGCAAGTCCTCTACCATGGAGACAAGTTCCTATACTATGCGGCTACTTTCTGAGCAGAACAAGGGCCAAAGTCTCACTTGAACTTTTGGAATTCATGATGTCTAGTGTCCAAAGTCCCACCTGTTTCACAGTTATTTCACCAAGAAACACTTTGAAAAGCACTCTGTGTCCATGGCCAGGCACCAAGAACTGGGTGCTATGTGTTCTGCTAAGGGATCTATAAGACTTATCGCCATGAGGTGAGGCTAAAAAGAAGCCAAGCAGCTGTCCTTTGTGCAGAGGAGCACGAGCTTTCTGGCTCTAAGACCCACAGTTTTCACTTACTGTTAGGTGGGCCTTCCTCTTGAGAACCCAACCATCATACACCAATGTTCCTATCTTGTTATTGTCCTGTGGTTTTTGTTCATTAGCTTGTTTTCTTATTCAGTGCAAAACAAACCCCTTCCTGACACAGTGGTATAGAGTAACAGCCATTTTATTATGACCCACAGGTTCTGAGGGTCAGAAATCAGAATGGTTCTTCTCTGCTCCATGATATATTATATCTCAGCTGGGATGACTTAGATGGCTGGCACTGGAGGATCCACTTCCTATGTGACTTCTTCATTCACATATCTGGTACCTTAGCAGAGATGGTGTCAACTGGAGCATCTTCTTGTGGCCTCATTGTCGCTGCATAGTGAGAACTTTTAGAAAGTCATCCAAGGCTCCCAAAGGAGGTCCCAGTGAACAAAATGAGTGCATGGCTCTTTACAACTGAGTCTCCTTCTCTATCTCCCTCTGTTATTCTTATTCCTCCTCCTTTTACTTTTCTTCTCCCTCCTTTCCTTCTCTTCCTTCTTTTTGACAGTAACTTGAACTTGAGCTATACCTTAGTCGTTTTGTTAGGGTCTCATGCTTTTGCTAAGACTATCCTTGAACCATGATTCCTCCTATTTGTGCCTCCTAAGTAATTGGTATTACAGGTATGAGCCACCATGTTTGGCCTCAATCTTTATTCTTCTTATGGTACAGACGTAATCATATTGAAATGGAGGAGACAGGAACCCTGGGACTCAATAGAGCACTGTCAAGGATTTTTTTTTTTGTTTTGGTCGGTCATGGGGCTTGAACTCTAGGCTTGGGCACTGTCCCTGTGCTCTTCAGCTCAAGGCGAGCACTCTACTGCTTGAGCCACAGCACTACTTCTGGTTTTCTAGTGGTTTATTGGAAATAAGAGTCACCAACTTTCCTGCTTGGGCTGGCTTTGAACCGTGATCCTCAGATCTCAACCTCCTGAGTAGCTAGGATTACAGGCGTGAGCCACCAGCGCCCGGCTTGTCAAGGAATTTGTGATTATGTTTTAACCATGTTATGGGTGTTAGAATTCTGTGTCAGTAAACAAGTGGAGTTGGTCAAATTCTGATATATGCCAAGGTAATGTGTTTCTTTTTATAATATTAACTAAATTGAAAAGATTGAGATGGGGACCATTTGCATTTTCACCTGGCTGAAACCCTCTTCCTCCTCTTCCCCTTCCTCCTCCTGCCTCCTCCTCCCACCCTCCCTTCCTCCTCCTCCTCCTCCTCCTCTTCTTCTTCTTCCTCCTCCTTTGTCAGCATGGGGCTTGAACTCAGGGACTGGTGCTATCTCTGAGATTTTTTGCTCAAAGCTAGTGCTCTACCATTTTGAGCCATGGCCCAACTTCCAATTTTTAGATGATTAATTGGAGATAAGAATATCATGGACTTTTCTACCTGGGCTGTATTTGAACCATGATCCTCATATCTCAGCATCCTGAGTATCTAGAATTACAGGTGTGAGCCACCAGTGCCTACTTCCTCTTCTTTATCCCTATGATGATATAGCAGAAAGGGCTGGTAGCAGCCCAGGATAGAAGAAAAAGTGGATATCACTAATGGGATTTTCTTGTGTGTGTGTGTGTGTGTGTGTGTGTGTGTGTGTGTGTGTGTGTGTGTGTGTGTGTGAGTATGAAAGAGAGAGAGAGAGTGCACTGGGGCTTGAACTCAGGGTCTAGGTGCTGTCATTGAGTTTTTTGGCCAAGGCTGGTGCTCTACCACTTCTGGCTTTTTGTTAGTTAATTGGAGGTAAGAGTCTATTGGATTTGTCTGCCTGGGCTGGCTTTTAACCTTAGTCCTCAGATCTCTAAGGTTACATGTACTCATAGGGCTATTGAGCATCAGAGGAGAAATCATGTGCAAAGGGCTGAGTACCATCATGTCCTCAGGGGGGCTCCATTCATGGCCATCTCCTTCTTTCCCTTTTGGAATTACAGAGGGGTAGGCCTCATGTTGGCTGGGCAGAGGCCAGCTCAGCCTCTGCACTGGACAACTGGTCCTTGTACCTCAGATCTTGCTGAATTGGGAAAAATCTGTTTTCCTGGTCATGCTGATTCATCACTGTGCCTAAGTTACTGGCTGGTAGATGATACATTAAGTCCCTAGAAGCATAAAATGCTAGTATGTCCAGCTTCGGGAAGGGGATGGGAGCTAAATAGGTTATTATTTTTTTTCCAGAAGATGCTGTGGCTTATCTGTGAAATTACTGGTCTTGTATGTAGCTCCTTTGAGATTCTTCAGTATTTGTAGTCCTGACCAATCATTTGTCACCACAGTCCTTACTTGCACCCAGGATAGCTTAGATTGGTGAGGCTCAGTAGCTTCCATTAATGAAGGCATCTGACTTCCTTCCCAAGAGAAGTGCTTGGAGTTAGAACTTTCCTGCTCCTCCGTATCACATCAAAACTTCCCAGTGTGTCATTCACGTGTAGTTGTAGACTTAACTGGCGCTGTGCATGTTTATGACTCAGTTCCTTGGACTCTGCCCTTAAGGCAGACTGTAAGAAATGTATAGCTCACTCAGCTCTCCAAAGCCCTCATTCGGATTTTTTTTGGGGGGGAGGGGGGTCTGGTCGTGGGGCCTGAACTCTGGGCCTGGGCGCTATCCCTCAGCTCTTCAGCTCAAGGCTGGCATTCTACCCCCTTGAGCCACAGAGCTACTTCTGGCTTTTTTCTTTTTGCTTATATGGTGCTGAGGAATCGAACCCAGGGCCTCAGGCATGCAAGGCAAGCGTTCTACCACTGAGCCACCTTCCCAGCCCCCTTCATTCTGATTTCATTCCCAGATTCAAACACTCCTGACTGAGTCAATCTACCCAAGAGCAATCACTGGAAAGCCAGTTAGCCAAATGATTTACCTATTGACTAATGTTCCAAGTGTATCAAATTGGATACCTTGTAATATTTGATTTGATATGTACATTTGGCAATTATACAAGACATAATTATGCCACATGTTAAGAATCTTTTCACAAATTTAAGAAACATAGTTTATCATTAGTATCAAAGTTTCTACTTTAAATGGCAACTTTTCAGCTGATGTTTATATATAAAATATATAATCTTGGCCAATGACTACCTTTAGTATTCTTCATATGGTCTGGGATATAAATTTTAAATTAATCTACCTTAGAATTGATTTACTTTGTTTTCAAATTTAAATATGAACATCTGATGTTCTTTATGTTGAAGATGTACTTTAAATTTAAATTGAATTAACATTTTGATGTTTCTAGTACTTCTGAATATGAACATGGAATTAAATTTGAATGTTAAATTGCCAAACATGCCTAATTAAGTTTAATTAAGTCTGTGTGAAGTATTGGCAAACATTACTAAAACAGGGCTTAATGTGTATGTGTTTAACAAGGTAAAAAATGACATTTGTACATAATAAAAATCAGAAGTGAATAAAAGGAATTCCATTACCTGCAAAATATTGATACAGTACATCTGAAAAATAGGAATTGGGATTTTCCTGACTTGGTGGTATTATTAGAAAATTCTGTAATTTGCTTGCCCCTTTTTGTGAAAGAATTTAAATAAACAGATTTTGGGGGCCAATCGTTGTGTGTTTTTTAGCATTTTGTTAGATAGTTCATCTACCTTGTTTTATTATTTGTAGACATTAATAGTCATGTTTTAACATGTGTTCTGTGTTCCAGTGGTTTGCAGGTTAATCATTCCCAGGCTAGTTTGAGAACAGTCTCCTGGAGCATGCTCAGATCCCTCCCTGCCCTTTGGGACTACCCTTTCATTCAGGCCTTCTCAGTGGTTTGTTGGTGTAAAGTTCCAAATAGCTTTAAAATCAAACTAAAATAACAATTTAAGAAACCCTTAGGAAATGCTCAATGTGTCATTGAGAATGTAGTTTAACGTTTAATTGCAGTTCAAAAGCATCCTAAAGAAATCAGAAGTAGTGAGAAGAAAACTCCCAATTAAAAATTAGGATATGCCCAAGAGTTTTCACAGAAAATGTGCAGAAAATGAAAAGGATAAGTATTTCCATGAAACATCCTGACATAAATTTCGTAAATGTAGTGAATTGGTCACTCATTAAATTGATCTTTCTAAGAACTGGTTTTTCTGGTAATTAACTTTTGCAAATTGTCCTTTCAGAGAATCTCTTTGACAACTGGACATTCATGGAAATGATTTTCACTGAACTGGCAGATTTGACCCATTTTTACTTTCTTGAGTTCTCTAGAGTCTTTTGCTTCTTCTCTCCCCTCAAATCCCTGTGAATGTCCAGCTGACTCCATCTTTGCATATAGATTCACTTTCTGAGCAACGATGGAAAGTCTTAAAAGTAGAGGCCAAGTTCATGTCATTTCTTTGGGTGTCTGTCATGCCTAGATGAAGGAGCCCTAGTGTCACTGGGGCATCCTTGTCCCTTCCCTGTCTCTGACCCTGCAAGAAACATTGAGGGATAGAATAGAATCCCATCCATTCAGCAAAAGCTCTAATTAAAGCTCTAATTGCATTCTACAGATCTTAAGGTCATCTTACTTGGAGTTTCTTAACCCCAGTACTATTGACATATTGTGTAGATGATTCTTTTAGGCGACAGTCCTGTGTAGGGGATGCAGTTTAGCAGCATCTCTGGCCCTGTAAACCAGATATCAACATCATTTCCTGATGGATGATGATCAAAAATGTCTCCAGACATTGCTATATATCCATGGTGGGGCAAAATCATCCCTAGAACTTTATGATATGCCTTCTGAATGGTTTTGGGGCCTCTGAACTGCACTGACTCCCTTGGGTTTTCCTGGTAACAAGGATCCCTGTTGGAGTCCCAAGAAGAGTATGGGCTTTGGGGCACACTGCTTGAAGCTCTGATCTTGTTTCTGTAACATACCCAGTGTGACTCTGAACCCATTTTAGCCTGTTTTCTTCGAAGTCATAATTTCAAATTCTGTTGAAAGGACTATATTAGCCCGTTGCTGTGTGTGTGTTGACTGTGTTCATTCCATTAGGACCCAAAATGCTTCAACTTCCCTTCTTTGGTCATACTCTTTCTGAGCCACACCAACTATCTGATTTGGATCTCATGACAGCTCAGAATCCAGCCCTTGAAGGTTGCTCTTCTATTCACATTCCTTCTCAGCAGGAAGAAACCCATAAATCTTGATTCTTTCTCATCCAGTTCAAAGATGACAACACAGTCGTTTAAGGAGATGTTAGTCCTTTAGTCCATGTAAATCTTGGAAGGGACAGGCTGAGGGCTGGCACAATGATCGGGAGACAGGGCTACTATCAGGCCTTGCTAGGAAGGTTTGCCCTTCTGGAGGCTGTGACAGCCAGTGCAGAAAGGCAATCTGTATAAACAGTGTAGCATTTGAATAACCTAAAAAGAAGCTTTAGCCCAAGTGCAGACTTATCCTCTAGGGTTACCTACTGTGGTTACCTCAGAAGGGCTAGGCTGGGAGACAGAGGCCACCATGACTGGCATCTCTTTCCATAACACTTGCTCATTTGGAATCAGCTCCGGATGCTTTCCAAGAAGTATGAATTAGATACAAATCCTTGAGTTGGGAGATCAAATAGGCTACCTGATCCTTCAGAACACTCAGCATCTGCTGGGTAGTTACAAAGAACACTGATGTCAGGGGAGTCAGCTGATCTCTCTGTGAGACTGTCTAATGTCCTCTGTCTCCTTGCAGAGGGCAAGGCTGTATGTACCTCAGATGCCCCACTTGGAGCTGGACTGGAAATAGCTTAGTTCCTTATGTCAGCTTCATGCCTGGAAAATGAAGGCCCCATGGACTGCTACCTTTTGTTGGGTAGGTATTATGAGTCAGAGTGCTGAGGATGCATCTTACTGGGACCAGCAAGATTCCTGAGTCAGGGATGTCTGGCTGGATGGCAAGTGACCTAGGAAATTCTCATTGGTTGATTTAAAATGTATATGTATATATTATATTTGAGGATATTTTCTTAAATGCCAAAGCTCTTTGTTGTTTTTCCTTAGGATGGTGGAGAAGGAATTAGATCAACATGGCTTTAATTTGAGAGAATGGTCTCCTGAAGTATTACTAGATAGAATCAGACTGAAGTCTGAGTGATGTTGGGACTTGCAGATGAAGCTGTTCTACCTGCCATTTCCTGAGCAGGAGGGCCTGCTAGCCAGGGGATTAGATCAGATTGTTTAAACATGGGGCTCCTGCGTCTGGCCTGAGGCTCCATGCAATTCACTGACAACCTCTTGATTTACTGTCCTAAATCCTGAGCACCATTGTGAATCACCAGTACCTGTCCCAGGAAAGGTGTTTTTTGTTTGTTTTTGTTTTTTTTTTTTTAGATCTCCAAAATGGGAGACTTTTTCAAGCCCTGAGATGAAAGGCAAGTCTGTATTTTCTAAGTGCATAGAAAACATAACATAACATTGTTTCTGAGGTCTCTTTGGGAGGCCTGGGCTACACAAGGAAGAAGAGTGATTTCCTAAGGTCTTCTGTGTGCTCTAACTTGGGTGATGAGGAAAGGAGAAGGTTGAAGAGGAGTCCAGGCGGCGGTTGCAGATGAGAGGTATATAACTTGTATTCTCTGAAAGGGAATTTCTGTATTCCAGACCCTCTGGGTACAGATATGACCTCAGTCCTAAATGTATAGCCATGGCTGGAAAAGATATTCAACTGGTCTCTAATTTAATCTTTTACCTAAACTATAGGAGTCTAATCATACTTTCCCTCAAAGACCATTCTGTTTTGAGTATCTTATAACCTTACAGGGGTAGGCAACTTTTTTCTTGCCAAGGTCAATTTGGATATTGCTTGTATCATTATGGACCATTAAAAAACTCTAGGCAGCCAATGAGAACCGTTTCTGGTCTTTTCTTGTTGAGTAGCCAAATGGTATTTGCAGGACTTCTCTGGCCCATGGGATGAACATTCCCCACTCCAACTAGAAAACTCAAGAACTAAAGAAACTCTGAGTGAGGCTCGTTGGCCTAACGTGACCTTGTAAAGTTAAAACAGCTCAGGGGTGGAGAGGTGAATCTTCACAAGGGCCAGTGTGAGTGTGTCTAAATTAGAGTAGAGAAGTCTTTCCTCAGAGTCTTGAGCCACGTCAAATAATCCTATCTTGCTCTCTATTCCAGCAAACCTCAGTGTGCTAGCACTGTGGGTTGTATTTTCACTTTTCACTTGCTTCCCTCTTCTAACTAAAGACTATCTACCCTTGATAGTGACTGTGAACTATTCACGAGAGTAGCAACTATGTGTTATCTTTCTTTAGTAATACTTAGTTATACACCACTAATTAATAACATTCATTGCATCATATTTATTGAATTATCCAACTGTCAACAACTATCACTGAGATTTTACTGAGTCCTGCCTGTTTGCCAGGGATGGTGCTCAGATTCTCTGGGTCGTTATCATGTACGATCTGCAGAGTGGCTTTAAGCTAGGGTTAAAGAAATGTCTGGCCCATAGGCCATATAAGGTAGAGTACACGATTGGATAGGCATATAAACTTCTCCTGTGTTTTTCATCATCTGCCTATCTGTCTGCATTGATACCTTTCCTATAGCTCTTATAAATGATGTTATAAAGATCTAAATGGCCCTTGGTAGGTAAATGGTTCTCCACTCCTTCTGTAAAGAATAGCTACTCTTTATCTCTCCAGTTTATAAATGAACACGTGGAATCTTGGAGAATTAGTCTAATTGTCCAAGTTTGCACAGCGGGACTTGGATTCGAGACTTATTTCTGGCATTTTCTGCCTGATACTTAAGTTGAGGAGATTAATCATGAGTACTATATTTATGTCTTCTACTTTAGTTCAAACTAGCTCTAAGTGCAAATTAGCTCTAAGGACCAGAATGGACCTAGGTATTACTGTAAGCTATTTGCAGTCTGGCTTTCAGTGTTTTGTATTGCCTATGTTATTTCCCTTCTCATAGAAACCTTCCTGTTCTTCTAACTCCACATGGAAATTAGCATGCCTATTACTCAATTGATCCCATCAGCATTTCTTAAGGGTGGAAAAATATTTTGAACCATATGAAACTATTAGAATAATTCACTCCAAGCTTAGATGATATATGTCAAAGTGATTTATTTGGTCATTTGGATTGTTTTCTGTCTCATAGAAACACTTCCTTTTTGTGTTTTTAGTTTTTAAAATTACGTAGCTGTGCAAAGAAGTTGTCATTTAACAAAGCAGTGTATGAATACAATGCATCGTGGTCAGTGTCACCCCTTTCAACATTCTCAGAGAAGTACTTCTAAAAGCTAGGGTTGAAGTCTATCTTATGAGTATTTTTGATACATCTGGAGACATCAGAGAAGAACTGGAGCCAGAAAGGTTGTTCATTATCACAAGAAGTTAGACATTTCCCATCTTGGTCACTGTGAGCCCAGCTTGCCTCTCTGATTACAGAACCTCCTCCATCTCCCCGTGTGCACCCTTCTTTACAGCCCAACTTAATCTCATACTATTAACCTCAAAGATTTTTATATCACTGCACTTCCCAATGTTACCTGCCCTTCAGGTAGGCCCCTAGAACTTTCTGGAAGGAACTTCTCTTTTCACTTCCTTACAGGGAGGTTACTGGCCTGATTCCTTATCACATTTGCCACATTCCACGAGATACCTCTCGGTATCAACAGACATTAACTAACCCGGGCTTAGAAGTGGGAAGCTGAAAACTGATTGTAAACAAGAGACTAGCGGGTCATATTTGTTTCTCATGCTGTCCTGTTTTTCTACACAAGAAAGATGATCAGGGAGTGTTGGATAGAATCATAGCTTCAGAAAGAGCCTTCTTGATCTCTGTGGTGGACCTGGATTGGGGGGAGACAATGAAAGTAGATAAGGAGACTCATGTTCTGAAGTGCTCAGAGGACTATATAAATCTGTTCTTTTCTGCCTCTGGTTTCCTGATCCTTTCTTCCAGGATATTGTCCTGTTTAACATATCATGCTCCTTCCTCTGACATTCTACCTAAGTGTGTGTGTGTGTGTGTGTGTGTGTGTGTGTGTGTGTGTGTGTGTGTGTGTGTGTTTTGATCTGCCAATATGGCACTACAGTGGCCAGAATTGAAAATGCAGATGCCAAGAGGTAAGAAATCCTGTGGGTGAGTGATAGTTGGGTAGAATTTTGAAACAGCTTATGCTGAAAGTTTGGATGTTCATAAAGGAAGCCTATGTCCATCTGCTTGGCTTCCTGAAGGTCAAAATGGCAGAAGTCCATGAGCTGACAGGCAGAATCATCTCCTGACCTCAATACTTTAAGAAAGGGTGAATCTCCCCAACTCATTCAGTACTTGCGTCTGTTTATAATGAGCATGAGCCATTTCTATGCAAAGCAAGGGTATTGCCAAAGTGACCCATGGAGGGCCCTTCTGGAATGAATCATCTGAGATATTGTCTCTTCAGCCACAATATGTGGATAGTACATATAATTATTTTAGCCACATGAAAACTGAGAACACTACATAAATTCACATTATTGAGCAAGAGTGGTTATGGCGACCTTGTATGTTTTCACATTTACCCTTGCAGCTCTCCTGCTCCTTCCTTATTTTGGCATATTTAGAATTATGGTCTGCTCTTAGGAGGGAGCTGGTCCAGAGGCAGGACCCTAAGCCCAGAGTAGCATGGAAAAGAGAGGAGAAGGTCAACACATTTGGCCTCTTCCTGGACTTGTTGAGTACTGTGAGTTTGGGAGGGAACATTCTGACCTTGTAAAAGAAATCCAACACAGACACGTGGCAGTTCCCAGCTGAGCCCCTATCCCTTAGAGGACTACAAATAGAATTAACAGAGACCTCAATTTTCTTTAAAACAGCCCGGGAAGCAAGATTATATCTACATTTTGCCAAGACTTAGTTAATACAGAACTTATTTTCTTTGTGGTGCTGAGGCCTGAGTTAAAGATTCAGATATTCTTTTACAGAGAGAGAAGACTAGGATTGAGACAAGTTAAATGACTTGTCCAAGGCTGAGTAGCGTAATAGCCTGGACATCAAATAATCTGACTGTAATAAGACCTTATTAGTTAGCAATCTTAAAAGTTAGGATTCAAATATGTTTTAAATCCATCAATACACACTTAGATATTCTCTCCTCCCTCCTCCTCCCCTTCACCTTATTATCTGGCAAGAGGATGTAGCCCTAGGTCCAACAACTTCAATATATTTCAGTAGGAGTCTGTATAGAAAACAAAGATAACCTCCAGTAAAGAAGTTCCCACCTAAGTCAAAAATAATCAGACTCTGGGACCAGGTAACTTGAGAAGCCTGGTTCTGGGGAAGTGAGTGGAAGGCCTGGCTGTGCATGAGGCTGGGCAGTGTGGAGAAACATCACTTACGGAGGAGAGAGAGCCACTTGGCAGAGGCGCAGCTGGACTTGTTGGTGAAGGGGGCTAACAAAGCAAGAATGACTCACACAGCAGAAGAGAGTCTTAAGAATCAGAAGCTAGACTAGCCCTTCCCCCCAGGTGCCATCAAAGAAAGAAACTACACTTTCCCCTGCCAACAGAAGAGGGTGCTCTTGAACTAAGAAACATTCTCAGTCACCCGACCATCAGGATTGTGTCTTTATGCAAGTGTGGATGTCAACATTTAAAAAATGAAAAGAAAATGGCAGACGACATCTAGAGAGGCCAATAACTATGAAAACAAAGCAGAATCAATGCATTTCAGCAGATAAGAATGTTCCTCACCCAAACCAATGATGAAGCCAAAGGAAACTTGAACACAATACTCATTGAATAAAATGGCAGAGACCAACCATTTAAACATATGACACAGAAAACCTTATCACAAGTTCCAAGGTTGAGGGTAAAATAAATCCCTTACCCCTCAAAAAAAAAAAGGGCAGGAAAAAATAGGAAATAAAAATTGAGTGAATGAAAGAAAACAGTAGAAGGAAAAGAAAAAGATTTCCTTAAAAAAATAAGGACAACATCACAACTTACTTGCGGAAATATAGGAGGCATAGGAAGTCATGACAGTCAAGAAAATGGAGAAAAAAAAGGAATGAGACAAACAAAAATGCAGAGTGGAACAAATTGATAGAAGGGAGCCTCAGAAGATATAGAAAATGTAATTGTGGAAAATACCTAAAATGAAGACTGGAATCTGCATTTTCCTTAAAAAAAAAAGTAACCTGGAATGGTGAATTCCAAGACACACACACACACACACACACACACACACACACTTTTTTTGTCGGTTGTGGGGCTTGACCTCTGAGCCTGCACTGTCCCTCAGCTCTTTAGATCAAGGCTAGTGCTCTACCACTTGAGCCACAGCACCACTTCTGGCTTTTTAAAAAAATTTATGTGGTGCTGAGGAATCAAACCTAGGGCCTCATGCATGCGAGGCAAGCACTCTACCAACTTAGCCACCTTCCCAGCCCCTCCAAGACATATATTTAAAAAATTAATTTCATTTTAAAGAGAAGAAAAAAGTCTATATCTACAGAACAAAAAAAATCTAATCACTTACAGTAGAAAGAAAAATCAGACTTCTCAAGGTAAAATAGGACAATGAATGTAGTTGCATTGTTGAGAAACTATGAAGGAAATGTGAAATAATATATTCTACCTATTTGAGCCAATCTGCAAGTATTAGATTGAGCAGTAGTTTTCTAGGTAAAGACAGAGTGTGTGTGTGTGTTGGGGGGGGGGGGACAGGGCACTTATAGTCCTTCTCAAAGGACTCCACTCTAAAATAAAAGTCCTTCAACCCAGATGGGGCAAGGTCTGAGGAACCATTGGGAAAATGAGTGTGACCACTTAATATATTTCAATGTAAATCTGTAATATACAGGGAAAAGACTATGGCACAACCATTGTGTGTCTTTAGAAAGTGGAAATAGTATGCTGTTGTACAGGTAATAGTTGAGAGTAAAGAATAACATTTAAAGAGGATGACATAATACAAGGCAGAGTAAATCTGAAGAAGCAGATTAAGGAAATTAGAGAAGGTATTAGTATACAGGAAAGTACTACAATGAAAATGTTACCTTTCCTGAATACTAAAAGTAGAATAAGGGAAATAAACCACATCATACAAGAAATATATACAATTTATTTAACATGTGAGGGGAGATCAAGCTCATAGTTATATTTTTAAATTACATCTTATGATGTAGTAATGAGTTTACTAGTGGGTTACATAACTCTCTCCTTTGAAATATTTTCAGTTGACTCACACAGGCAAGCTTATGTGATACATAAAAGATAAACCTCTCATATAGTGGTTCAGAAAAGCTAAGAACAAGGGACTAAGAAAGGTGATAGAGGCTAGTCTTTCATGCCTATAATCCTAGCTATTCAGGAAGCAGCTGAGATCTGAAGGACCTTCATTTGAAGCCACACTTGGCCTCACACCATCTCCAAATTAAAGGGGAAAAAGCTGGGCTGGAGGCATGGCTCAAGTGGTAGAGTACCAACCATGAGAAAGCTTAGCAAGCGCGAGGCTGCAAAACACACTGATAAAAGTTATCTACACCAGACAAATGGAAGCAGTAAAATTAACAATCAATATTATTAATAATGTAGATACTGTGGATATATGCCAAACCATAAGCCTTGGTCTTTTACCCTCTTCTCAAATACAAATCTAGTGTTGGCAAGAATTGACTACACACTGGGTCATTGTCTCTGTCTGTTTGAACTGCTACAAATAGCAAGCTCCCTATAAATTGAATGACTTATGAACACCAGAAACTAATTTCTCACCGTTCTGAAGGCTGGCAAGTCCAAAATAAAGGAACCAGAGATTCTGTATGCAAGAAGGATCCTGGTTTGTAGATGGCATCTTCTTGCTGTGTGTGTATACGCTGCTCAGAAACTTACATGGTGGCAGGGACGATCTCTCTGAAATCTCTTTTATAAGTGCAGACCCCTCACAGCCTAGCTGAAGGCACCACCTCCTAACACTGTCACTTTGAAGTTTAGGATTTCAACCTTAGATTTTATGGGAACTTAATAATTAAGTACATGCCATGAAGTAAAATTCATGAGAAAATTTAAGAAGTGCTCCTACCTGAAAATAAAACAATAACACTTCTCTATTAAACAACTATTAGGTGAAAGGATATATGGAAACCGAAATTGCAGAATTTTTTTTTGGGGGGGGGGTTCGGTCGTGGGGCCTGAACTCTGGGCCTGGGCGCTGTCCCTCAGCTCTTCAGCTCAAGGCTAGTGCTCTACCACTTGAGCCACAGCACCACTTCTGGCTTTTTTCTTTTTGCATCTGTGATGCTGAGGAAGCGAACCCAGGGCCTCAGGCATGCAAGGCAAGTGCTCTACCACTGAGCCACCTTCCCAGCCCGGAATTGCAGAATTTTATAGAATGAGAAAATACACCCATCAGAATTTATGAGCAGTGAGTGACCTGAGGAAAACCCATAGTATTAAATACTTAAAGCAACAGAAAATAATTAAAATAAGCAAATTTAATTCTTAAAAGTCTAGAAAATTACAAAAGAAAGCAAAAGGAAGTAATAAAGATAAAAGAGGAAATTAATGTGGTAGAAAACAATAAAAAAGGATAGAGCTAATAAAGAATCAACATGATGGTTCTTTGAGAAAAAAGAAAAAGCAAAAACAAAAAAAAAACCAGAAAAAAAGAAAAATACCAGTAGCTAATCTAATCATCAAAAAAAAGGGCAATGCATAAATATACAAATAAGGAAAAAAACCTACAAGGAAATAACCATGTAAAATTTATTTTCCATTTTACATGGAAAATAAGTCCTAAGTGGATGCTTTGAAAAGGACTATGCAAATCCATGTGAAAATTATGGAAATGGTCATATCCTTTGAAAAGTGCAATTTATAGGAACAGATCTTGTTTGAAATAGAAAGCTTAGGTAGACCTTGCTCCAGAGTGGAAAATTATGGAGATAGTTATTAACAAATTACATAGAAACACCAGACCCACAAGTTTCATTCATAGGAGAATTCAGCAATTTTGCCAAAATCAAGTCAGCTCAATGCATTGCAAATTGTTCCAAAATTATCCCTGAGTACAGAAAAATGGAGAAAAACATCTAAATTTTATCTAGGAAAGGAATATAACAATAATACCTAAATCTAATAATGATGATTGAAACCTAAATCTAACAATGATGAAAACGGTAGTTACCATTATCTAGTGTAAGAAGCTGCAGCCAATTTCCCTCATAAATATAAATGCAAATATTAAACAAAACACTAGCACTTCTACTAAAATATCATTAGCAAGTCCCAGGAATACAAGGAGTCTAAATAGTGAGAAATTTATAAACATAATTTATTAGTAAACTTAAGGAGAAAATCATATAATTATTTCAATCCAAAGAGCTTCAGCAGTAAACATCCATTCCTGATAAATGCATTAAATAAAATCAGAATTAATAAATTTTTATCTATTAATTTATGTACACTCATAGATGTGCATGTAATTTATGTATATGTGCATATGTCTGTCTAAAACTTATTTAATTGAGGCACATGGGCAGCATTTCTGCTGAGGCCAGATATGAGGATGAGAGGTGATCTTTATTAATGTTACATTAGAAGTATCAATACCATTAGAAAAAAATATACAGATTTGAAAAGAAAGACTATATCATTCTTTAGAAAGATTGATATTACATCATTTGAAAAGAAATGGGAGGACCTGGAAAAAAATCATGTTAAGTGGAGTAAGCCAGACCCTGAGACAATAAAAATGTCTGTTTTTCTCATATGTGGAAGCTAGAATTAATTTATAAATATATGAGTAAACACTTAGGGGTAGAATCCAAGTATACACAAATGTATTAACCAAAATATGGTAGATTCAGGGGAGAACTTAAATGGTGTAATTCCTTCAGCTAACTCACATTCCAACAAACTAGAAAGGGAGAGGAGAGGTCAAGGCGAGGAGGGTGGATAAGTGAAGGGAGGAAGGGGAGGGGCTGTAGGCAGTCGTAAAATTCAATGCATATCTTACAAAATAAAGATTGAGGGGAGGAGTGAGGTTGAAATGGATGGGGGAGAATGATAAAAGGGGTGACACTGATCAAGATGCATTGTATCCATAAACTGCTTTGTTGAATGGCGACTCCTTTGTACAACTGTTTAAAGATAATAAAATATATTAAAAATAAAATAGTGATATAGTGAGCCATAAAAAAGAAAGACTATTTCTATACTCAGACAAAAATAATAGTAAAACTTTAAACATCCACAAGGAATAGAAGCAAACTAATCCAAATTAGATAAAGAGGTCAGAAGAGTAGGATACAAATTGATTCATAAAAATCAACAACCTTTACAAACACAGAAATAACTAGTTGTAGGATATAATGCAAGAGAAAAAACTCCTTTATAATTAAAAAAGTTAGAAACGTAAAATATACAATTTAACTGAGGGGAAAATGTTTAGGTTTATTTTTATTAACACACATTGATAGTACAAAGGGACTTCATTATGGTAATTTCATAGATGCATTTAGTGCATTTTGAACAAGTTTATCCCTGTCTATATTCCTTTAACTCTCCATCTCTCAGCTTTTTCAAGCAGTATTTGTTGGGTTTCATTTTTCTATCATCTGTCTACCATCTAGATCTGTGTATATCGAATGTATATATAAGGTACTTTAATCCTTTTCATTCCTCAGTCCCCTTTTAAATGAGGAAAATTTTAAGATACTTCTGGACTAAAGCAGACTTGAGCCAGTAAAAAGGACTCATTCAACATCTTATAGGTGGCCATTCTTCTCGAATTAACACATGAATTTACCCAATCACAAGAAAAAAATGTCAGTAAGTCTTTTAGTTTGTTTTCTGGAATTAAATAAGTTTATTCTTATAGTCCATGTATACATACAAACATAGAAGAACAGCTGTGAAACAGGAAAGAGGAAAGTAAAATCATTTCCCAAATATTAAAAGCATGGAAGAGAACTTTATTTGGAGAGAACTTTTGTGTAATTCCTTAGAAAGGGTAACTCACATTCCAACAAAATAAACTGGCAAGGGGGAGGCGAGGTCAAGGGGAGGTGAAGATGGTGAATATGTGGTGTGATACTAGCACATGACTATACACCAGAGAAAGAGAATATACAGTCTAGAAATAAATTCAAGTACACTTAACCATTTATCTTTTGATAAAGATGCTTTTTCAAATTTGGGGGATTTTTGTTTTAGCAAGGTTGTATTTAATATCATAGGTTAAAGTAAAATGTAATGGAGAAGAAAACAAAAATATTTCCTGCTTCCCAAACAGGAAATGGAATTTAAAGACTTTGGACTCTTTATTTAATAACTACTCTTGGGACAGTTGGATAGCCATCTGGGAAAAGATAAAATGGGATCCACACTGTATATTATATACCATAGTAAATTTACAGAGGATATAAAACTAAATGTAAAAATATATATTTATAAATAAAAACCAGCCCTAACAACTAGAAGAAAATACTAGATGGAAACACAGATGAATTTTTTTTTTTGTAAATTGAATATAGGAAAGGTTCTCCAAATGTGACTCAAAATCCACATATGATGAAAGATTAAGAAATTTTACTATATAAAACTAAGAGAAAATCAAGGGGGGGCCAGTGGCTCATGCCTGTAATCCTAACTACTCAGAAGGCTGAGATCTGAGGATTGCAGTGCAAAGCCAGCCCTAACAGGAAAGTCTGTGAGAGCTTTAGATCCAGTAAACCACCAGAAAATCAGAAGTAGCACCATGGCCCAAGTGGTAGAATGCTAGCCTTGAGCTGAAGAGCTCAGAGACAGTACCCAGGCCCAAAGTTCAAGCCCCACGACTGACAAAACCACAATTTTCTCATAGCTTTATGTAGTAAAATTTCTCAATCTTTCATTGTATGTGGATTTTGAGTCACATTTGGAGAACCTTTCTTATATTCAATTTCCAAAAAAGAAAAGGTCGTACCATCTTTATCAAGTGAGTAGTAACTCACTGGAAGAAGATATTTACAATATGCAAATGAGATCTATGGTTATCTTTTTTTCTGTTTTGATCACCTAGGGGCTTTAACTCTAAGCCTAGGCACTGTCTCTGAGCTCTTCAGTTCTACCACTTTGAGCCTTAGCACCACTTTGGTTTTCTAGTGGTTAATTGGAGATAAGAGTCTCACAGACTTTCCTGCATGGATTGGCTTTGAACTGCGATCCTCAGATCTCAGCCTCCTGAGTAGCTACAATTACAGGTGTGAGCCACCAGCTCCCAGCTCTGTGGCTACCAAGATATGAAACATTTTTCAATATTGAGGAAAAAGGAAAAAACTTATATGTTTCTGCGAAATTAAGAAAAATGATCCTGGGGGCTGGGAAGGTGGCTCAGTGGTAGAGTGCTTGCCTTGCATGCATGAGGCCCTGGGTTCGATTCCTCAGCACCACATAAGCAGGAAAAAAAGCCAGAAGTGGTGCTGTGGCTCAAGTGGTAGAGCACTAGCCTTGAGCTGAAGAGCTGAGGGACAGCACCCAGGCCCAGAGTTCAGGCCCCATGACCGAACCCCCCCCCAAAAAAAAATATGATCCTAAAACACCTACAGGCATAGTAAGAGTTATACAGCATAAAACCATTGAATTTGTCATTGAATGAATTGGGAAAAAAAATCTACCAATTTAACAGTACTGTTAATGCAGTTAGCAGAAATAGATCCTATTTGCTAGGGCTGTGGTTACAAAATTTCACAAGTTGAGGGACTTGAACAGCAGATATTTATTCTCACAGTTCAGGAGCTGAGAAATCTAAGATCAATTTAGTCACCTCTTTTAAGGTACCATTTTCAAATATATATAGTCATGTTCTGAAGGACTGGAGGGTAAGTCTTCAATGTAATAGATTTGGAAAGAAAACCATCCCACCATTTACACATGCATTTCATATATATATATATATATAATAAAAATATATATATTATATATATATAATAAAAATACTTACATTTCCTATTGAGTGTTGTTACCTCCTCCTTTGTTTTTCCCCTACCATCCCTTCCCTCCCCACTTCCCCAACTCCTTCCCCCACCCCCCGACATTGTAAAGTTTGTTTTCAACATAGTGTCCTGTACATTTCATCATCACAATGGGTCAACCTGCATCCCCATTTAAGCATTCCGCTATATTCCTTCCCGTCCCAAACTTACAAAAATGTATATACAAGATGCAGAACACTGGAATCAAATACAGTGAAAACAGGGGTTATACCGTGGGGGAAGAACATACAAAAGAAACAAAAGAATCACAGAGTGAATTATAAGTACATTAAAAACAAAAGCAAGAAAGAAAAAAACCACTTGTGTCCCTGTCTTGGGGTACATTTTGTTTAACATCATTTCATATGTCATATGTACATAGCCTTTGACCTCCTCTGCTTGTCCTAGACTTGGACTAGTCATTGCAAACTAGGGAAACAAATGAGACTTCTCTGAAGAGGAAATATGAATGGCCAATAGACACATGAAGAAGTGCTCAACTTCTCTAGCCATAAAAGAAATGCAAATCAAGACAACATTGAGATTCCACTTCAACCAAGTTAGAATAGTTATAATCAAGAAACAGATGCTGGAGGGGATGTGGCCAAAAGGGAACCCTACTGCATGGCTGGTGGGAGTGTAAACTTGTCCAACCTCTTTGGAAAGCAGTATGGAGGTTCCTCAAAAGACTTCACATAGAACTCCCCTATGACCCAGCAATCCCACTTTTGGGCATTTACCCAAACAATCACAAACAAGGTCATACCAAAGTTACCAGCACAACCATGTTTATCGCAGTATTATTCACCATACCTAAGATATGGAAGCCACCCAGATGCCCTTCAGTAGATGAATGGATCAAGAAAATGTGGTATATATATATATATATATATACAATGGAATTCTATGCCTCCATCAGCATGAATGATATCACCCCATTGGTTAGGAAGTAGAAAGACTTGGAAAAAATTATATTAAGTGAAGTAAGCCAGGCCCAAAGAAACATACATTTCTTTTTAAAATTTTATTTAAATTATTATTTTAAAAGGATCTTTATGTAGTTGTACAAAGGAGTTTCAATTCAGCATGCCAATTTGTGAGTGTAATGTATTTTGATCAATTCATCATTCAACTCCATCTCCCCAACCCCACTCATCTACAAATTGCTTTTGAAAGTTTAAATGGTATAAGGCATTGGGAGGAAAATATGGCATATCTAAAAAATTATATGTGCAATATTTGCCTTCTGACACAGCAATCTAACTCATATGATGTTGCCATGAGATTAAACATTAAAAACCAATATACAAACAAATATACACAAAAACATATGGTCAAATTGATTAATCAAGTTATGATTTGTGGATTATAAGTAACAGAATATATAAAAATCAAATACATAAAATACTGGCTGTGGAAGTGGTCATCAGTTTTTGTCTAAAAATGTTATTTCATCTATGCATTCAGTTAGTAACTTCCTCTCTATAGGGTGTTCATTTGGTTAGGCCAAATGAACATTTGGTTGGGCATTGAAGATAAAAATGTGAAGTCCTATTTGGGTAGATATGATAAAACATCAATTAAATATGGTGTTGTGGTAGCTGAGAGAGCAAGTCACTTTATCCTGGGAATTTCAGTGGGCTTCAGAGAAGACCTGAGATAGCACCCTATAATTTTCCTTCATAGCACTTATTCACAATTATGGCTACGGAATGACTTAGAGATTATTGAATTAACATTCATTTCCCCACTAGACACTGGGCACTGTGGGAGCAGAGATCAGGTCTACTTTGTACACCCTTCTCCACCCATCTTAGTGCTTTGCACACTTTGTATTGACAACAACTCATTGAATGAGTGAATAAATTGTTTCAGAAATGAAAAATGAACATTTGATCAAATTAATAAGCAACATTGCAGTGTCTACATTCAGAGGCAAGAATATGTAGAAAGACACAAAGACATGAGAAACAGCAGCATGTTTAGGCAGTGGAGAATTATACATAAGGAGTACAAAGGCCAGAGCTAGAAAAATGAGCTGTATGTCAGTTTGGGTCAACTTTGGGTAGCTTACTAAAAGTCTGGCACTTTTTCTATAAACAATGATGAATTGTAGAAAGGTTTTTGTAGGTGAGAAATATGATCAACTTGGCTCTCCAAAAGATGGCAGAACATAGAGAAAATCTTGGACAAAAGACTCCACCAGGAGAGAGGACTTCCCAACAAAACATGCTCTGAGGATGGTTAAAATTGAAGGAATTGAAGGACCTACACGTTCCAACACACACACACACACACACACACACACACACACACACACACACACACACACCCAGCTGAGGTATAAGGTGGATTTGATGTCCATTTGGAAACTGTGAGCATGAACTTGAAAATGATGCTGAGGTATATCTAGTGTGAGCAAGGGGGTAGATACTTGTGGCATTCACTAAAACAGAGGTCTGTGTTTCTCCTGAGATGTCTATTGGATGTTGTTATTGGAAGTGTTTGTCTAGAACTTAGGAATCTCCTTAGAGACAAAATCCTAAGTCAAATAGTCCCAGTACAGAAGTTATACTTGATGCTGTTATGGGAGATGGAATTTCCCAACAGAGTAGACGATTAGAAAACAGATAGTCTTTGGGAATGCTACCATGCTATGTCCATCCTCCAGTTTTAGAGGAGCTTATTCCAGAGAATTCGACCCTCAAAGAGCCTGGAAAAAAAAAAGTTGGAAACATCTGTATATCAGTGAGTGCCTAACCAGGAAACAGAACTCACTGGGATGGTTTGTCATTTTTATGAAGGAACTACTTCCAATGCTTTAAAAAAATAGCCAAGAAATTTAAAGAATTTGAGGCACTCAGAGTATAGCAATAGTGGGAGACCAAGACCGTTAGTCCTTCTAGACTGAGGAGCAAGGACAGGAAGTGAGGTTGCTGGAGGTAGCCTAGTAAGAATCAAAGGGAGACTGCCTCATGGGAAACAGACAAAAGAAAACCTTGCTTCTGCCTTCTGCCAGAGAGGCCTAAATGAAAAGTGAGAGATGGGAGGGAAAAAGAGATTCCAAGTTCCTCACCTCTATGTTCAAAAATTGAACTAAAATTAATGTAAGATTTTGTGGAACAGAAAATGCATCATTTGAAAGCATACAATTCAGCAGGATTTTTCCTTTTTTTGCGGGGGGGTCCGATTGTGGGGCCTGAACTCTGGGCCTGGGCACTGTCCCTCAGCAATTCAGCTCAAGGCTAGCGCTCTGGAGCCACAGCGCCACTTCCGGCTTTTTTCTTTTTGCTTATGTGGTGCTGAGGAATCGAACCCAGGGCCTCAGGCATGCAAGGTGAGTGCTCTACCACTGAGCCACCTTCCTAGCCCTCAGCAGGATTTTTCAAATCTACCCTTAATATTGTAAAGTCATCGCTTACTCAATTCCAGAATATTTTCTTCCCCCCAAGTCAGTTTGTGAAGGCTTTGGATGCCTTTCTGAGGACTCTGGAGTTTATTCTGTAGGTAGCGATGAGTCAGGAAAGACTTGTAGGAAGAACATTCAATCAATTACGATCCTGAGCAATATGGCAGGGACAGAGAGCACCTTGGGCACAGAAGAAATCTCATATCTTTATCTAATTGCTGTTACTATCGCCTTCCTCAGACTCTGTAAACTACTAAGTTCTTAGTACTTTCATAAGCCATTAGTGAATGTTGAATAGTCATGGTTCTGGATGAAACAAAGGCTATAAATAACACAGGGTGGCATGCCCACCACCCCCCATGTCCTCTTTTTCTCCTCTATATGTTATAGACTTGGGAGAAAAGACATTGTATATCTTGAGGTAAACAAAGTAATGTAGACAATGTTTGTAAGCAATCTAATTGTAATGAATGTGCAGATGGGAAAGTGTAGTGGGCACAAGCTAGGAAATTCTCATAGCTGGCTTCTGTTTTGAGATAAGCTAGATGCTAGGTACCTGTACCCAGGTTATTTGTGAAAGGGGCAGGACCACCTGGCTTCTTCTATCATTTAGCCAGCCAGGCATGAAATCTGGGGTAGATAAGTAAATCATTGGCAGCCTCTTCCTCCCCTATGCCAGTGAGATTCAAGTACAGGTAGAGAAAGTTTAGATGCTTGAATTTTCCTATGGCTGGTATAAAAAAAATCAAAAGACAAAGTTACTGTCATTTTAGGTATGGCTCTTGTCTCAACTTCTGCTGACAGATGCTAGTATTCAGGTGGTCAAGTGTGAGCTGTGTTTCCTCAGGAGGTTTTGAATAGCCTCAAAGAAAGGTGTACACTTCAGTCACATTCAGCATGTCCCCATAACCTTTGGTATCGGAGCCAAAGTTCTAACCCTCTCTTTGCTTTCCCTCCGTCTCTTTCCATCCTTGCCTACTGGCCTTTAGAAAGAACACTGTCCGTTACATTCTTAGACAGGGGAAAAGGGAGGGATCCAGTGGTGGGCACATTGGAACCGAGTGCCAGGGGCCCACACAGGGCTCAGCACATATTTGGAGCTGTATCTCCATTAGCGTTGGTTGACTTTTCACAAAACAGTGGTCCCTGAACCTTGAGTTAGTGGCAGAACACTAAACACACGTCGTGGCAGTGCGTCTGAATGAAGTTAGAATTCACTGGCTGTGGTAAAATCTGAGGGCAACTCGAACTCCCATCTTGTTCCCTTGATGAAAGCCACTAAAAATAGTCCCCCATTGTGGTTTCTGAGATTCAAAGAGAAGTCAGCCCAAGTGGTTTCTTACACAAGGGTTCAGAAGCCCCACGGGCATCCAATAGTTCCCACCAAGTTGGATTTTGATGGGTTAAATGTAACGCATGGGTAACATAAGGATTAAATTTCATTTCCAATACACATGGGTTTTAAATGAAGGAAAATAGGTGCATGAGGAGGGGGCATAATGCAATTTTTTGAAAACCCAGGCATTCAGAAAATAGTTCAAGATGTCTCAGCAAATCAAACCAGCCACCCTGTCTCCCTCTCTCTAGAAATGACTGACTATAAATACATACTGCTAAGCACACAAAGAATGAATGATACCAGATTTTCTGGAATCCAAGTTTTAGGTCTTATAGTCTCTGGTAGGATTAAATTTTTCTATATGGTCTAGAGATAGAGTGCTATCGCCCCTCTTCTACCATATTATTATTGATGGTTTTAAGTAGTTGTACAAGTACTTCAATTCAATGTACCACTATATGATGATATAAATCTTGATCTATGTCATCCCTTCCATAATTTTCTCTCATCTGTCTCAACTCTACATTGAAATGTAGCAAAGTTAATATGGACTGCAGTTTCCCTTCTGTGCTAGAGAACAGAAGAACTAATTACTCCTGCATTTTGGTGCCTCCTCTTTCTCCATCCTCTCTGGGGAAGCCCTTCCCATTCCCATTCCAAATGATCGCTCTCCTCTTTTCTTCTACGAAGTCAACTTTTCGAACTTGCACAAGTGACAGAATGTGTGTCATTTGTCTTGCTGTGCCAAGTTTATTTTGCTTAATGAGCTGTCTTCCAGTTCCATTCCTTTGTCACAAATGTCAAGACCCTATCGTCTTTGTGGCAGAATAAACTTCATTGTAAGTTCTCTTTATTCATCTGTAGATGATGCCTTGGTTGGTATTATACTTTAGGCACTATGAACAGTGCTACAATAAACATGAAGGGCAGATATCTCCTTGTTATAATTAGTTCATCTCCTATGGCTGTGTACTCAATAATGGTGGGGTTGCTAAATCATGTGGTAGTTCTATTTGTAACTTTTTTTTGTGCCAGTTTTTGGGACTTGACTCAGGGCCTTGTTCTGTCTCTCTGCTTTCTTGCTCACAGCTAATACTCTATTACTTGAGCCATGCCTCCACATGGGATTTTGGCTAGTTAATTAAGAAGAGTCTGTTTTTTTGGTTTTTTGGTGGGTCGTGGGGCTTGAACTCTGGGCTTTGGCCCTGTCCTTGTGCTCTTCAGCTCAAGGCCAGCACTCTACCGCTTGAGCCACAGCGCCACTTCCAAGGAGAGTCTGTTTTTAAGGAACTTCTAGACTATTTTCCATAACATCTACACCAAGAATTCTTTCTTCACATCTCCATATCTTTCCCATCATATTTTTTTCATGTTAGCCAAAATGTATCTTCAAACCACTTGGATTATTTTTTTCTGGATACAAATCTTTTTTTTTTTTTTTTGTCGGTCATGGGGCTTGAACTCTGGGTCTGGGCACTGTCCCTGGGTTCTTCAGCTCAAGGAAAGCACTCTACCACTTGAGCCACAGTGCCACTTTGGTTTTCTGGTGTTTAATGGGAGACAAGAGTTCACAGACTTGCCTGCTGAGGCTGGCTTTGAGCCGTGATCTTCAGATCTCAGCCTCCTGAGTAGCTAGGATTACAGGTGTGAGCCACCAGCACCTGGAACAAATCCTTTGTTGAGTGAACATATTGAAATAATTTCCTTCTCTTCCTTAGATTCTCTTTTAACTTTCTTGATTGTAACCTTTCCTATGCAGAAACTTAGTTTGAGACCATTCCTTTTGTCTAGTTTGCTTTTTTAATCTATATTTTGGGGGTCTTCTCCAAAAACATCTTTGCCCATACCAGTGTTTTCCCTATATTTCTTTCCAGGAGTTTCTGATAATATGATATTTAGGACTTTTATCTATTTTTTAATTTATTTTTGTGTAGGGTAAGAAAGTGAGTTCTAGTTCTTTTGCATCTGGATATTGAGTTACTCAGCATCATTTATTGAAGACCTTGTCTTTTCTCCAATGTTTGATCTTGATGCTGTGGTGGAAAATAAGTTGACTGTAAGTATGTGAATTTGTTTCTGGATTCTTTATTCTATTCCACTGGTCTTTCTGTTGGGCCTGTGTTTAGGTTGGTACCATGATATTCTGGTTGTTATACTTTGGTAGGACATTTTTGAAATCTGATATTAGTATGCTGCTCACATTGTTCCTTTTTCTCAGGAAGCAAATTGAACTTTCATGGTGATCTATGCCTTTGATTTTCTGCTTGTGTTGGTTCTTGTTTCCCTGTTTCTAGGGTCTTTCTTTTCCTTCTATCTAGTCACTGAAATGTGAACAATGCTTCATCTTTTGATTTTGATTTTTTTCTAACAATGATACACCATTTCAGCCTTCATATAAGGTTCTACATTTTTTTCTAGAGTCTGCTAGTGAACATTTTTTCATATGGAAAAAAGTTTCTATATTGTTACTATCCACGCTTTACTCTAGAAGCAAAAGACTCAGCCACAGCTTTAAAGTAAATAGTCACTTATGGACTGAGTTCCTTGGTGAGATGTCAGATGTCAGAGGGGTATGTATTGAACATTATGTGGTTCAAGGGGTGAGATAAGAGGACCTTATGAAATAGGAGTAATGGGAAGGAGGTTAGGATAGAATAACTTCCAAGGAGGTGAACACCCAAAGAACAAGTACTGTGACCAATAGTATGAAAGCAGTGGAACTTGCAGGTCTTAGAGACCTACCAGTGGCTTCACAGTTCGCTGTATACATGACCAGGGGTCCACTTGGGAGAGATCAAACCTGGGTTGTGACAAGTGACCATTCAGAAAGCACAGAGATGGGAAGCGATTGCTTTTCATTCTGAAGTTGATTAGGAATAGAAGATGTAATTATCAAGGTGTCTAGAATTAGGACAAAGGAAAGGTATTTCCTTTGGAGTAGAAAGCAAACTAAAGTACTCAAGGATCCTGCATATTCCTCCAATCAAATTGTAATGACAAAACATTCATTCTCCAAATTGCTTATGTGCATCCATATCCTGGAATCTCAGTTGTCAGTTCCACACAGCTTGTTCCTCCAGAAGATTGTCAACATGGATTTACAATGTTTCCTTTTTCCTGAGTCATATGTTCTTTAATAGTTGAAAGATTTAAGACAAATAAGTCAACTAGTTAATGATTGCATTATGTATAGGACAAAGAAATTGAGGAAATGGGGGCAGGAGAAGGAACAATCCGGGATCAAGGGTCAGTTTGGATGGAGGTGATGAGGGAGGCCTAGAGCCTGCTGAGAGTACCTACAACTGGACTATTGGGTAGGTCAGCATCACTGTGCATTGATCTACCCCTCGAGATGACTCTGCTTCATAAGTTCCTTGTCTGTCTGGCTCCCATACACAGGCAGTGTAGCATTTGAATGGAGAGGAGTGGATGTGCTACTAGGCCAACTAGCTTCAGATCGGGACCACTCTGCGTAGTATTTGTATAATCTCTGCAAGTTACTTTGTCTCTCTCAGCTTTAGTTTCCTCCTCTGCCAAGTGGTTCTTGAGGCTACACCAGACAATTCTGAAAAACACATAGCACTAGGTCTGATGTGTAGAGCATGTAGGGGAGTGGCTAAAAGCACAGGGTTTGGAGACCAATAGGTAGAGTCTGCGCCCTCTACTGCTTATTAGCTAAGTGAATATGAGCAAGTCACAACCTTCCTGTACCTTTGTTTCCGAAACTGCAACTTGTGGCTTATAAAGATATTTAACCCACAGAGTAGTCAAGATTAAATGTAGTAAAATGTGCAAAGTCGTTAGAAGCAAGCTTGTGTGGCCTAAACGTGTCCACTGTTCACATGCATTGCTGTGATGAAATCAGCCCCGACCGCTCACTCCTAGTGAATGTTAAAAATAAGTTAATTCTCATGATTAGCCCATGTTCAACCTGCTATAGACAAAGCCCACTCTGCTGATTCAATTAAAGACCAAATAAACAAGGACAGGTGACTTGAGATTTCCTTGTCTCCACCTGTGGAGGGAAAAGGCCTTCACCTCTTTCCCTGATGCTGCAAGTGAGTCAGTGTGGAGAGCCTAGAGCTGTCAGCACCTCCATCCTTCCTGTGTACGGGGCCCAGGAGGGAGGGAGTCTGCAGAGCATCGGCCACACTCCAGGTTTAGGGTTTGCTTTCTATAGTACCATGTTGATTGAAACTATAGGGCTATAGCAAACAGCTCCAAGGACATCCTAAAGGCCCCTCCTAAGCACTGGAGGTCTGAGTTGGAGAAATGAGCTATAGTCTGCAAGTGGCTGGCTTTGAGGCTCTACCTCTTGGAGGGCCTGTAGTTACAAGTACAGAGACACCAGTGTCAACCAACCAAACCAATTTGTTCACGACCAAGTGTAGAAGAAGCCGTGGGAAATCATGTGAAGCTATCCTACTGGGCTTCCATCTTTACTGAGGACCCAGTAACAAGGCAGATTATCTGCAGAGGGAGTGTGGTACTATGTGTGTGCAGGCATGCATGTGCATATGCATCTATGCTCATTCTCTAATGACTTCCACAGAAAACACCTCCTCCATCCTGCCTGTCCACAGCATTGGAGCAATTAGGTAGGACTTGGGCAAAATGATTCATGCTTTAGCAAATTTAATTTCAACAAAACATAATTATGGTGAGTCATCTAATCGCAGCTGCAATCACAGTCCGCCTCTCCAGAAGTCAAAACAGTTGAGGCAGTCAGCAACTGTGACTACGTCTGAGGCCTCCAATCTTGTGCCAAGCAGCCATATTTAGGGCTCCAGTTCCTCTCAAATTTTTGAAATTACAGAATATTTCAGCCATATGTAGAGGTGTAATGAATACTCCAGTGAATACTCTTATATGCACCACCCCACCTAAAAAGTAAATATGACAAATACTATACTGAAATATTGAAATCTCTTACTACTGAAATATTTGTTTCCACCTCCTAATTTCCAGGCAGAAAACAGTATTTTGGCATTTATTATTCTCATTATGTCTCCTATATTCTTATCATTATTTATAATTATATATGTGGGTCTATATACACATATACATATGTTTTTGTACCTGAAGTGTGAAATAAATAATTGGTAGCCACCTGTCATCCTAGCTTAACTTTTAAAGACTTATTTTTACTGAGCATGTGTCTTCAGTTTTTGTATAGTGTTTTTAGGATTACGTGTGTGAATGGCTCATCCATCTCTGTGGATGTTTAATTTGTTGTCAGTGTTTTCTCCTCTCTTCTTTCTTCTCTTCTTCCCCTTGTTGAGCAAGTTCTGTACTCCATCAGCCATACCCCAGTCCATTTGCTTCTGTGTTTGTTTTCAGATAGGTTCTCTCTAACTTGTCTAGGGCTAACCTTCTACCTCTGCTTCCCAAATAGCTGGGACCACAGGTGTATGTCACCATTCCTCCTCTATCAATATTTTCTCTTACAACCAACAATGTCCTTATACAGGTTACTGGGGCACATGTGAATTTATTGAGTTATTAAAATTGATGAGTTGTTGGATATTTCCCTTTAAATGCTTAGGTCATTAACATTTAATATAATTATCAATATGTCTACATTTAGATCTACTATTTTATTTGTTATTTGTTCTGTTTCTTTCTTGCCTTATTTTAGAGCACTTGAATATGCTTCATTCCTGTTTTGATTTATATTAGCTGTAATGACACATTATTGTATGTATCTTCGTAGTGCTCTGTGAATCATATATCCTATCTATCTATCTATCTATCTATCTATCTATCTATCTATCTATCTATCCATCTACTTTCACCATCTTCTAGAATAGTATGATTCATGTAAACCCAACAACTCTATAGGTTTCTTTACTCCATATCCATTATCTCTTCACTCAATTGTCATAACTATAGCATTTATAAACACTGGAAATCTCATCAACATTAAAACTTGTAATGTAAGCAATTACAGGTATTTTAAAGTGTTTAACAGGAAAGAAAGTAAATTTTTATGCTGACCTAGATATGCCATGTCAACTTGCTAAGCTGGTAACAGTCCCAATTTTCTGCTATAAAGGAATTTTATAATATGGTTGAAGTCTCCAATCACTACTGGTTACTTTAATCAAAAGGGAGATTATCCTGTGTGAAACCTTTAAAATAAGGCTAAACCTTTCCCTGAACTCAGCAACTCCAAACCTGTGAGGTCTAGCCTTCTCATTTTCTTCCTTTTTGATCACCTGCCCTAGTCAGACCCCATAATTATACGTCAAATCCTTTGTAATAAACCTCTCTCTCCTTAGTTATATAATGTGTATCACACACACATATACATACACTTGTCTGTTTGAACCATGACTTATTAAAAATAAGTTGGTTATGCCAGTACTGGTAGCTTATACCTGTAATTCTAGCTACTCAGGAGGCTGAGATCTGAGGGTTGTGGTTTGGAGCCAGCCTGGGCAGGAAAGTTTGTGGGACTCTTTATCTACAATTAGGCATGTAAAAGCTGGAAGTAGAACTGTAGCTCAAGTGGTTGAGCACCAGTCTTGAGAAAAAAAGCTAAGAGAGATTGCCCAAGCCCAGTTACCAGCACAGCACAGCACAGCACACACACACACACACACACACACACACACACACACACAATTAAGTTGGTCATGAGAGAGATCTCTTGGCTTAGTGTTTTGCCATCATTTTCCAGTGAGCAAAAGCTACATGAACACAATTGTGTCTCCTTTGGTAGAAATGGAGAGATTTACACGCTATATGCTAACTAAACTCCAGTAATTCTTGCTCCAGTCATGCGTCTGCTCTTAGAGGGAAGGCATCTTCTAGTCCCCTTATGGCTCAGTGTGGAGAACTACAAGAATGAAATCAGGAAGCTACTTTTGGTCACTTTTCCTACATTGAACCAACTTCACAGCCACATGCCATTTCAAAGGGTTGGCCCATCCTTGGCAGAAACAATTGGAAACTTTAAATGATGTGCTTAATCTTCAGCTGTGTGGACCACAAACCCAGCCTATCCAGTTGTATTGAGGGCAGTGACCAGGTACTCAGAGCTATAAATGTTGCTTCCAGGTTCAATTTAGTTTTTTCCCCCATCTTGTTGCAAGAAGGGTTAACAGAGAATTCTACTTTGCCCTCCAATCATTTCCTTTTTAGAGACTGAAAGAATTAGAGTATGCCTACATAGTATGAAAGAACCAAGTTGAGCAATTTCCTAACAAATATATCATTAACTTTTATTTCTTCTTCTTTAACATTAACTTCTTCTTCTACCAAATTAACCTTTAATTCTAATAGCTTCTTAGAAATACATACTTAGATTGAAAATTTTTGTCTTTAATTTTCTCAATATGTAACCCCCTCCCCCCGCCCCATATTTCCCTCTATTTTAGGTAAGTCCCTTTCTCATCTTCTTCAGGCTGCAACTCAGAGTAAAAAGCATATCAGCTTAATTCTTTTTCTCCAGTTCTTTCTGGGAACTGCCCTTTGCAACTCTTCTCTCTTCCTCCCTCTTTCTATTCCTCTCTTCCCCCCTCCCCACCTCAATGTAAAATGGACCTGCATCCTTAAAACCCACAGAAACATTCCTGTTCAGTTTCCTGGGTATTGGCCAGTTGTCTCTCTTCATTTCCATAGGGGACAGCTCAATCAGCATATTGCTGAGATGACCTATGGACCACAGAGTGACAGCTCACCATCTTGCTTTATTTCCTTCTTTGGGTCAGCATAACTAGGGCCAATGCGCTACAGAGAACCATGGGATCAGGAGAGGGAAACTGATGACTGTTTGGTTATTTCTGGCAAATCATCTCCTACTCCATTAAAAATCTGAGATCATACCCTGAGATGCCCAAAGGAACTAGTTATTTAGAGTTATGAGGAAAGTAGTCCTGGTGAGCCCTGTGATGAACGAGGTATTTTTATCTTTCCCCTACATCAGGGTATACCTGATTCTAGTTGCTACCATGGCAATAAAAGACACAATGTCTCCAGATTTTCTAGAGATCCCAGCTTTAGGCATTAAAAAAATGAACTATGTCAATATCTAGGTATTGGCGACTAATATAGAAAACTCAAAAGTTAAACTTTTTGTGGCCCTAGTAAAATATGTCTCTATCCTTGGACCATTGGTGGTAACCTCTAGACTACTTAAAGCTCTTTCCAGTACTGAAAAGTTATACTTTAATTATCCAAATATTCTGGATTGAAGAAGTCATGTTTAAATATGCAGAAGATTTTCCTGGCATCTTGTTCTCATACTTTGGAACAGGTTACCAAGGAAGACTTATGAAATGTCTTTCAAATGATCTTGAAGAATAAGAGACACTTCCCCTTGTCTGGGAACAGTTAAAAGCCATTGTCAAGAGGGAAAGGGGAAAATGTTCCCCTAGATTTCTTCCCCATTGGGATACTGTGAATATGGTATTTTAAGGGAAGGAGGTGATGGTTTGGTTTGTAATTCCCAGGACCCCTCCCAACTCAATTCCTGGAATCATCTTGGGGGTTCTGTAAACTGAAATTTAAAGTTGCAGTTTGTAACTTCCCCTCTAAAGTTTAGCTTAGGTTTCATAACTTGGAACTGAAATCAGGATAGCTATCAGAGTGTGGATGAAAATGACTATAGCTCTGGTTGTCAGCATGTTAATGAAAACCAGAGAGAACATTAAATAAAGGTGGAGACGAGTGATGGCCAAGATAGGAAACTTTTAACTGCTCTTCATTTTCAATATTGTTCCCTCTTTAAGAAAATAGGTTATGATGATCCTGATCCATTTTCTTACTGATTAAAAACACCTAGGAAACCCACAAACATCTTTTATACATAATATGTCTCAAGCACAAAGTCAGCAGTTCAACACACAGAGCAAATTCAATGTAGTTACTGATTATATCAGGATAAATACTAGGTCTCTTATTCCAAAGTAACCTCAGCCAAGTAAACACACCACTACCCTTTGGAAGACACTGAAGACAAAGGCCAGATGCAAGATAGAACACAGATGCATTTTCTTATTAATAAAACACATTACAACAGCATTGTCCATATTAATGGGGGAGGGAGATGTATGGAAGCCAATGTAGGCACAAGACCCACTGACAATGAATCTAAGTGCTTCTGATGGCTGCATAGGAAGGCAGGCTGAGATTACATTCTTACCTATCAGTGATTATCACCTAAAATTTTAAGCATTCAATCTCTGCAGTTGACAAGAGGGTAGAGGGACAGAAAGCTCTAACTAGTTTACTGTACATGGAGGCTTGGTGCTCTTGTGCCTTTCTACCATCAGTTCCCTCTTCTTGGAACAGCATCTTGAATTTTCTCTGGGGTACATCTCCTACACCATTGTATGCAGTGTTAGTGGGCCTCTCATTCAATTGGCAACATGGCTAAAGGATTGACCTCAATGGGGATAAGACTGGCTATCCCCGGAAGTTGAATCTGGGAAGAAATGGCAGGAAGGGAAGTCCACATATCCTGATAGAGACAATCCATGTGTCCTTCAATGCTATTTAAGATCTTGTCTCACAATAATGCTATTGTGAGATCTGGTAGTTTCTCTATCCAAGGACGTGTAGAACTATCCTAAAGTCTTCAAATAGATTCTACCATCCATTAAAGTTAGCCAGAATCAACCTTTGTTGCTTGCAACCTAAGAAACTTAAAAAAAAAAACACCGAAACCAAAAAGTAAAATAAAAACCCAAACATCCTCCTGTGATCTCACCAGCTGACATCTGATGTTGAGAAGGCAGAATTTGTTAAAAAAAATTATTAGAGTTTGATGAGGTCAATAAACTCAATGTACAAAAAATCAATTATATTTATAAAAACTAGCACAAATAATTAGAAAAATAAAGACATCAAATCCTTGTGTTATATCTTCCTAGTGAATCTGTATCTGTAAGTATGACTGAGATGAGTTAAGGAAAATCTGAGTAGACTTTTGTCATAAGCTATAAATTTAGGGGCAGCAATAAGGTATCTGAAATAGGATCTCAGAGCTGATGGTGGTATAAGACAAGTTCATCTTTCCCCACAATATAGAGAAATGAGACTGTTAAAGTACAGCCTATTAAGGTTCACGAACAGTCTTTAATCTCACCAGCTTGCGGCTTCTGCTACAGTCTAAGCGTCCTTATGCTGAGGAATGAATTTATGCATTTAAACACACACAAGCCTTAGGTCAATAGTGGCCTGTTTGTCAGACTCTGCCATTTTCCCCCAGGACATCTTAATGCCACGTAAAACTGTTAGTAGCCTCCCTATCTGACGTTCTCTGGTTGATTTCCAAGGTTGGTGATCTGTGTCTCTGTCTCTAAAGGGAACATGTTCCTTCTGGGATTCTTAGACATTACCTGCAACTGAATGGCCCACATTCCAATAAAAAGCATCTTTTCATTACATTTCTTTCAGCATCTGAACACAGACATTGTTTAAGCCCTACTTCTTTTCCTTCTGGAGCAATCATGCTTTAGTAACCAAACTCAGACAACTGCAGAGTTCCACCCCACCCCCACCCCTTATTTTCTCTCTGCTAGTTTTCCCTCTCTTCCATGGGTTATTTTTTTCCAACTTGGGAGACAAGGGGAATGTGTGTCCCAGGTAAAGTGAGGAGGGAAGGGGAGGGGCCATGGCACTGACACATCAAAGAGCCCTTTGTGCTCAGGGCACATTATTCCTGGAATCCAATCAAGTGCCCCAAAACCCAACCAAGCTTTTCAGACAGCACAGAAACCAGTCATGCAGGCCTCTTGGACTCTGCCTTTTTTTTTTTTTTAAGCTTTATAGGGTACACTGAATTATTTGGTTAGGTCTTTTCAACCGTGTGACATTTGGGTTTTCAATGGCACAAATGGAGTTGATCATTAATTATTTGGACGCTTTAATTAAAAAAAACAACTCACTGTGGATTTATGAGGGTCTGCTGGGGGGCAAGGACAGGGAGCCCTTTAGAGATTCTCTCATTTGAATGAGAGTGAGGGTTGGGAAGGTCTAGAAAGGGATGCCATAGAATCATCTTCCAGGAAGATCTTAAACCCAAGTTGGGGTTTATTTGATGGAGGAGGGGCTTAGAATGAAGAAGTGGAAAGGAACACAAGAGAACAGAATTCTAGGACCTGCCAAAATGCACTAGGGGGCAGGACGTTGAATGCAAAAATCAATGGTCTAGTAGGGAGCTGTCATGAGCTCCCAAATCAATATCTTTCCCATCAAGTTAGTAAGTCCTCTGGGCTGGGCTGGGGGAAGGAGAGGTGGGGGAGGGGGGCTGGAACATTTGATTAACAGAAGTTAGAAAGGGTCTCCAGGGAGAAGGGTTTGTGAGTGGAATGTTCAATGTCCAGAATGGGGAGGTGGTGAGGCTATACCACCAGAGCATCTATTAACCTCTGCCTTCTTCTGTAATCCCATGTGTGTCTCTCTTGAATCACACTCACTACTTCCTGACATCCTGAAAAGCCTTCACATTCCCAGAGAACGCTGCTGCTCCAGGCACCTGGGTGCCTCTCCATAAAGGTTAATCTCAATGACAAGTGATCTGGGGTAGGATTGAGAAGCCTGGGAAAGGAAGTAAGTTGTTCTCCAGAGATTCTGGAGTTGAGGAGTCTCAGGAAAAAAATGACTCAGGACGTTTAGAAAATAACTGGTGGAAGTCACTTACCTTGGACATGAAATGTAAGTCATGCCATCTCCCAGAAAGGAAACACAGTGATCTATGTCCACACCTGCTGATTTCTCCACTTGGAATCTTAAACAACAAACCTTTCGATATTTAATGTGAACACTAAAGACCACACACACACAAATTAGATATCCCTAATCTATAATTTTATAACTGTATAAAATTATTTCAGGAATTGTCACAATGATGCCACTTGGTGAGACTTTATGTCCTTTTGTAAAGGAGAGAAACTGAGTCTGAGAGAATTCAAATATGTCCAAAGTCATAAGATATTAATAGACTCAAATTCCAACCTCCTAGAAAAAAGGTATTTCTCATGAAAGGCCTTACAGCAGTGTTACTGCTGGAAGCAGCTCTCCAGGTGGTGCTTCAAGGAACAATCCAGAACATCTATAAGTTTTTGTGTTTTTTTTTTCAGTCATGGGGCTTGAACTCTGGGCCTGGGTGCTGTCCCTCAGCTCTTCAACTCAAGGCAAGTGCTCTACCACTTGAGCCACAGTGCCACTTCCACTTTTCTGATGGTTAATTGGAGATAACAGTCCCTTGGACTTTCCTACCCAGGAGGCTGGCTTTGAACTATAATCCTCAGATTTTGGTCTCCTGAGTAGCTAGGATTATAGGTGTGAGCCACAGGCTCCTGGCTGGGTTATTTGTTTTTCCTTCCAACTACTTCCTTTCCAAAGCTGACCTGTGTGCATCTGATTCCGAGATGAGAAAACAATGAATGTAAACCGATTTTTATAGCAAGTCCATCTGGAATATTTAATGGTATTTTTTTTGTTTAAGGTGTAAAGCTAGGGAGGTCAGGAAAAACTCTGAAGATAAGCCTACCTCCAATTATTTAGCCATAGAGTAATGTGATTCTAGACTAGGAAGCATGGATTTAGTCAACATGAAAACAAGAGCAAGCTGTTGGGTCTCTTCCCAGCCTCCATAGATCAGGTTGAAAAGGAAGTGAGTTGAGGTAGGGATATCAGAAGACAGGAATCACAAATTCTTACCTCAGCAGGTGGAGAGGGGAGTGGGCCCTGTCTCAGGAGCCTGAGGCTTCCCCTAAAATGCTGCCATCTCCCTCAACCACACAGAGAGGACTTAGGGATATGTGCGGTGGATTTTAGGAAGTGAAAAGTATGTCATTTGTTGAGTCTGATTTTTACCACAACAAGAAGTATGAGCTCTGAGGTCTGAGGCTTACGGGGCGCAGTGATGGCTCCCATTGAGAGATATGCTGTGAGCAACACTGTCCAGGCCCATGATACCTGCCAATTTTCATTCCAAGTGTATGGATAACAGCTACACTATGTTACGTTTTATTATCTTACTTTGATACATCTCAGGGCTGTCTGGTGAAGAAAGTGAAGGTAGGCTATCACATATCTGAGTTCCTTCATTTGGGACCAACTCCCCCCCCCCGCCCCCCCAGTCTTTACCTAATAGACTTGCATTTGTCACTCCTGTAGAGTTCCTCAGAGATGCTTTCCAATATTCCTCATTCTGAATTAAGTCCT
Organism: Dipodomys ordii; assembly: GCF_000151885.1. Taxonomy (NCBI): domain Eukaryota; kingdom Metazoa; phylum Chordata; class Mammalia; order Rodentia; family Heteromyidae; genus Dipodomys; species Dipodomys ordii. The sequence goes on along the minus strand of NW_012267217.1, from coordinate 51,417,635 downwards.
CAGGCAAGGCCTATCAAGCATCCTAAGGTTTTCCTCTGTAGTGCTAATTACATGGAAAATAGCTATGAACCATCATGCTGGTTTATTCTTCTTTCTTCCGCTAGAGAGTAACACCCATGAATGTAAAGACCATGTCTCGTGCTCACAAGTAATTTCCAGAGCTAAACAATATTGATTGGCAGAATGAGTAAACATCCTTGATTGAATACCCCAGTTGTAAAATATTGATTGATTGATCGATGACCCTGGGGATTGAACTTGTCCTTGAGCTTCTTTTTTTTGCTCAAGGTGAGTGCTCTACCATTTGAACCACAGCACACTTCTAATTTTTCTGAGTAGCTGATTGGAGATAAGAGTCTCACAGACTTTCCTGCCTGGGTTGGCTTCCAACTGCAATTTCAGCCTTCGGAGTAGCTAAGATTACAGGCATAAGCCACCACACGAGACACTATTTTTTTATTAAAATATTTTGGTTGTGTAAAGTGGTTAGATTGTGATATTTCCATATGTGCATACCATATACCCCAAACAAATTCACTTTCCCCACTCTCCCTCCCCTCCCACTTTCTTGAAAACAGTTTCAATGGATTTCATTGCATATAAAATACTTTGACTATATCCACCCTTCTTCTCACTCTCAGTTTGCCCTCCACCCTCCCACTAGTATTCACCTTCCACAGAGCCTCTAACTTAACACAGTAATCTTTATAACGATCTGATATTTCTCTAGAAATGAAATAATTTCGCTCATTCTATTTAGGGCTGATTCATACTGCATTGTATGTATACTAAATGTTCCTTTTCCAGATTCAAGAATTTCTGTGCAACTTCCATTGCTGGGCTCTTATTAACAGTGCTGTAACACACACAGCTGTGCAAGGATCTCTTATTAATTCCTTACAGTCCTGCAGATATCTGCTTAAGAGTAGTATTTCTGGATCATATAGTACTTGTACCTTTAGATGTTTGAGAGAACTCCATACTTATTTCCACAGCAGTTACAATAACTTACATCCCACCAAAGATATTAGGGTTCCCTTTCTTCTACATCCCCACGATCATTTGCTGTTGTTTGTGCTCTCTATGATGGCCATTTGACTGCAGTGAAATGGACTCTGGGTGTCATTTTGACTTGCATTTCCTTTTGGCCAGGGATATTGAGCATTCCTTTCATGTATGGATTGGTCATTGTGCTTCTTTTGAGAATTGTCTGTTCAGTTCATTTGTCTACTTATTGATTCTTTTGGGGAGGGTTTAATTTTTTGAGTTCCCTGTATATTCTGGTTCTTAGTCCCTTGCCAGCTATGTAACTGAAAAAAATTTCCTCCCTTTCTCTAGATTATCTCTTCGGCCTAGTGACTATTTCTTTTGCAGAAGCTTTTAAATTGGATGCAATCCCACTTGTCAATCCTTGCTCTCATGTGCTGAGCTAGTTTCAGTCTTCCACACAGGTTTCCATGTTCAATTTTCCCTGTGTCATTTGTTGAAGGGGCTGAACTTGTGGTTCAGAACCCATGTATAACAGGTGTTCACTGTATTTCCTTACTGGCAATCTGCTCAGCTTTCCCATAGGGAGTTTGTTTTAACATTTTGAAATAAGTCCAGGGTCTTGTAAACTCCACAAAAGTCAGAACATTTCTTCCTGGTCTAGGATACTAGTCTGTATTTTAGGCCTAGATTGACCTGGTCTTAGTCCATTGTGGCTATGTTCATGTTGTCCTGTGCATAACCCAACACTCTCCTGGAACTGAGACCTTCTGTCTGTCACTACAGATTGTTAAGAGATGCCAGAATCACTCAGCTTTTGCCACTCAACTCAGACCTTCATTATGTACCCTTCTAGCAAGTAACACATAGAATATGAAGTGGGAAACAGGGTGTGAGAATGAGAGAATGTGGATGACTTGTGCAGGAAGCATGGTGGAGAAAATTGGGGAGAGATGAAAAGAGGGAAGACAGATAGTCAGAGACAGGCAGATAGATAGATAGGGGAAAAGAAGAAGAGAGGATGAGAGTAATAGAGAGGAGAGAGAAGAGGGGATAAAACAGAAGGGAGAGAGAGAGTCATTTCTAGTGGTAGATATTGCTGAGCAGGGAGATACTCAGGAGAGCCTCTGAGGCCTCTACATATTGTTCATAGGAAAATACTTGTGCTCTTTCCTTAGAGAGAAACTTAGAGAATGTCCTGTGCAAGTCAGCTTTGCCTTTTGAGGATAATTTGACGTGTGCCAGTGGGATTCCAAGAGATTCAACTGCATTCAAGCTACAGAGAGCCTATACATTTCTGATTATCTGAGGTTTCAATTCTAAGAATTCATGAGTCCCTACACAAGTAGGATTGCATGCAGTGCTGGCTGGAACCCTGTAGTCAGCACAGGGAGACCTGAGGCTGGTCTTAGCTTGTTGGCTTTCTCTCTATGTGCATTAAAGAAAGTTACTCATTGCCTGCTAGTTTTCTCATCCACATGCAGCCAAAGTGATAATCTCGGCCAACTATGCAAGTCAGTCCATTGAAAACATCATGTAAATTGGAATGTGTTATAATCACAGGAGAAAATATGATTTATGACATTTCTTGGTAGTATTCAAACTCCTCTCTCAAAGAGAAGGTCAGTAATGCCACCCTCACTGATGAAAGGGTCCCCATGTCCATCTTTTCTTTTCCTTTTCCTACCTTGATAACCAAACCATCGTTGTTCATAAATGGAAATTTAAGAAGGTTTAGTTATCCTAGAAAAGCTTACAAAGCGTCTATTCTACTTGGTTTAAACCATCAAGGACTTTTCTGGAAAGAAGCTTAGGCCTTGAGACTGGAGGCTCTCATGGCAAGAGGGCCCTCAAAGAGCAGCAGGATAAAGATTGTCCAGGTTTTCATGGGTGTGTGTTCTCGTGCAATTAGGAGAGGATGTGGTAGTGGCTGGGAGCAGGTAAGTTTCCAGGGCCAACAAACTATTCACATTTTAGAAACACTAGAGTTTTCTTTGGCTCCACTGCCAGATGCTTTATCTGTTTTCACTTTAAAGATGTGTTTCCAAGGCACCAGTTCCTGAAAGCTCTTGGCTACAGTTCGGTATGAGATTCACAGTTGCAGGTCCAGGAAGAAGTTGAGCAGCCAGGAGAAATTTGTAACAGGGTGGGCTGTCCCGTGGAATGCCCGTGGAGATCTCACCACCAGGAAGTGGAAAGAGAGCCACGGAACCACGACCCTCCTTGGGAAAAAGTCCTCCCTTCAGTCCTGATGGAAATTCATGTCGAAAATTTTAGTTTGAACCATCAGACTGAGCTCCTGTGATTGTGGAAGGAATGTTGGTCTTGAGTTTATAGAATAATACTAGTTGAGGTGAATCCTTTCATAGGAAGGCTTTTTCTTAACTGTCTTCACCACAATCCTCTGCAATTGTGGTTCCTGTGTCCTGCCTTGATCCTTTATTACTGTGCATATAGCTTCTTGGGGAACTCTTTTGTCTATCCACTAAAATTGAATTCTGAGCTGGGTGCCAGTGACTCCCACCTCTAAGCCCAGCTATTCAGGAAGTTAGGATCTGAGGATTATGTGGTTTGAAGGCAGCCTAGGCAGAAAAGTCCATGAGACTCTAATCTCCAATTAACCAGCAAAAAGCTGGATGTGGAGGAGAGGCTCAAGTGGTTGAGTACCAGCTCAAGAAGAGCACACTGGCGCTGAGTTGAGGTACATTGGTGCATGCATATGTGCCCCCTCCCACACACATGTTGAATTCTGAGCTCATGTTAACTTTATCTGTAAATGATTTCAGTGTGTAACCACACAGATGGTATGTTACATACATGATCAAATAATTACCAAGTAGAGCTGTTAATAATAAGTTCTGATGATAGATTTATTGATTCCATGCATATTAATTGAGCATCTGATATATCCTAAGATATATCAAATTCTGCATAAAGAAGAATAGGAAATTCTGCATAAAGAAGAATTCTGCATAAAGAAGAATAGGAGTAACCCTAAAAAGAACCATTCTTTCCACTACTTTTTCTGTGCTCAATTCCTGATTTTGGAATTCCCATGCTCTATCTACTTTGCCCCACTCAATGCCTGTCCTGAGCTTTAGGATCCACTTTGTTGGACTTTAGTAGGCTAGTTTAGTATACTGGACTTCTTTCTTGGGGGTTCTGACTTAAGCAGGTTTGGTAGGTACAAGTTATAGAATGGCAACTTGTTTTTTCACTTGAGGAAAGACTTTCTAGGATTACTGGAGCACAATGAAGGCGAGTATGAAGTTGTGAGGTAGGAAGGCCGGAACTTCTTGAGTTCAGGCTGGCTGGAAATGGGTGAACCGCAGAGAAGGCATGCTCCATGCAGCTCTGTCTCTGATAGATGTCCTGGTCATTATCATCAGGTTCATGACCTCACCCTTAACCTATCAAAGTTGCTCTTCTGCTTTCCTCTAGCTCCTATCTACCAGGTCTCAGCTAGCTAAGCATAACTTACTAATGGCAGAGTCTCAATCTTCCTGCCAACAGATAGATCAATAATGGTAGCTCCTGGAAGCAGCATTGAGAGGAACTGTGAGACAGCCTGAGCAACAATGGGCACTTAGCATATCTTCTGGGACTGGAAACCCATAGGATACATACACTCTGCCCGATGGCCTCAGTTCTTTATCTCTTGCATGTCCTAAATGAAGGAATGTGCTTTGAATCTTCCTGTGACTGTATTTCTTTCTTCTAATCTCAATGGTTCTGAATAAGAGTCCCTTTTCTTCTATGAAATTGACAAGTCTAGTACAATGTTTTTTCATAAAATATCACATTCTTGGCACTTCAGTGTTGAGACAGGCTGTCTAGGGGAAGTTTGTTCCTCTTTTTGCTTTTCCTTTCTTCTAGCAAATGACAGATGGTGATAGTCCAGGGGATAAGATTAAAAATGCTAATACTACCCTACCCCCACCCGGAAGGAAGTAACCAAAAGAATAGTGAGATTCTGATTATGGAATGATGATTCTTTGGCCTGGGGATGAAAGCCAGGAAGAGGAAGAGAGGAGTCAGATTCTTGTTGCAGGGCAGGAATGGAGCTGTATGTGTGTGGTGGGGTGGGAGGACACAGCTCCACCCACATAACTGGACACTCTTCAAGGTAGACAGAATGTTGGAGATCTAGGCTGACTCCTTTATCGGAGAAACCAAGGCCCCAAGAGAAGAATAGTGTTGAATAAAATCATGGATAAGAAAAGAATATTACTCAGCTTGCCTTTGGAGTTTGTAAATGGTTTCCAATGAGTTTTAAATGTTTTCTTTTTGAGAGTATAGAGTTGATTTTCTCAAGTTTAAACATTGAAAGAGTTGATGACAACTGATTATTTTTTGTGGTACAGGGTTTTGAACTTAGAACTTGGTATCTGGAAGGCAGATGGCTCAACCATTCGAGCCAGGTTCCTAGCCCTGTCTGTCCACTGACATTTTGGACAAAGAACATTGCAGGAGTGTACCTCTACCATTGGCCAAGGCAAGATTAATTAGTACCCCTTCCATGGCTTGTATATTTTTGAGAAAAAAGACTTTTTTCATTCATAAGACACATAGGAAATGAAAAACGCTTTTAAGTTTCTAACCCTGGATATAAAAATCTTATATTACACAACCTTTCTGGTCCTTCAATATTTTTGCCAATAGAATCTCTAGCACAAGATAGGTACCCTTAAGTGCTTGCAAAGTAGGATAAAAATCTACTATTTCTATTTGTGGTGTGTTGGCATAATTGGAGAGACAGAGGGAAGGAGGGAGAAAGAGGAAGACCAAAGAGGAGGAAGGGAGAAAAGAAAAGAAGAAGAAAAGTGAGGGTTGATGGTAGAAGCAGAGAGAGAGAGAGAAAGGGAGAGAGGAAAAGAAGAGTGAAGTAGGAAGGGAGGAAGGAAGGAAGGAGGAGGACAAGGAGAAGACCAAGAAGAATGAAGAAAGAAGGAAGAAGAAGAAAGAGGAGGATGAGGAGAGTGAGGGGAGAGAAGAGAGGAGGGAGAGGAGAGGAAATGATGAAAGAAGAGAGGAGAGAGGAGGAGTGGGGAGATGGGAGCAGGGAACAGGGAAAGATCCAGGAGATGTTGCTATTATTTTCTGGATTCCTTGCACACCTCATAACAGGACTTCAAAGACAAATGACAGGTAGCTACTTACCTCCTTCCCCAAGGACTCAGTGGAACACAAACTAGGTCTTTCCCCCCCCCCACCTTCTGCTTGTCTAAGTATATTACCATGAGCAGCACAGATGCTCAGAATGGTGCTATAATCCTTTTCTCCTTCGGGGAGATTGTCAATGTATTTTTTTTTCAACACATTCAAAACCCCAATTGTTTATAGTAACTGGAGATGGCAGAACCTGGCTGAAGTGGGAAGGCTGAGTTTTATCTAACCTCTAATTTTCTTCTCCTCTCAAGTTTGTCCAAGTTCCTGAGACGCCTTTCTCCTGTAAATTAAACCATTGTTTGTTGAGGGAAATATAAATTAAGAGCTCTGTTTCTGAGTTAAATGGAAACTTGGGCTAAGAAAGCAGACTTTTTGCTATGCGCCTCAGATCTCCGATATAATACAGGAATTGGAGTTGGTGTGAGGCTTAGATGTGATGGATTCTAGAGGAATACAAAACTCTTAAGAATGTGGGAATTTGGTGGAGCCAGAAACTCAGCCTAATCAAACCTAAGTTTGATTCATCAAGGCTCTTAATAATCAGGTTCATGGCATTATTGAAAAGGAAAAGTCTCTTTCCCTGTAGACATAATGAATTCTGAAGCCATCTCTATTTTCGAATTGGACTCCCTGATGCTCTAGCCAAAGTCTATGCCCAAACCAACAATAGTGACGCCATGACCATCCCCATGTTTATTGTAGAATGGCAGCTGACCTTCTAGTAATACATGAGCGGTCCAATTATGGATCTCTGGATTGTATGATTTGGAAGACATACAATTAAAGAATAACTCTGGCCAAAAACTGTGTTTGTAAAACTGGGGTAGAGCCAATGAGAAGTAACACAAATCTTCAGTTTCTTTTTTCAGGGCTAGAGATAATGATTGGAGGCTTTAGCTTGTCCTATGAAAGACAAAGGCAATTGAGAATCCTTTAATAGATACTCACAAGCTACCACATTCTATCTTAAGTACTTCTCCGGAACCTGAAAGCAATATTTCCCATGACCTTCATAATAGTTACCTTCATAGGCCTCAGAGTGGATTGATGATAGATAACGAACAAAGCTATTACAAAGTATTAACCACATGCAAACCGCAACCCTACTTAATTAAGTTATGGAGTTGCCATAGTAAGTAGATAATTCATGGAAGACTCTGGAAGTGTTTTTCTTAAAATTGGCAGTATTTAGCTAGGGATGGTTCAAGCCTGTAGTCCTAGCTACTTGGGAGGCAGGGATCTGGAGGATAGTAGTTTGAGGCTAGGCTAGTCTAAAAGTTTAGGAGACTCCATTCATATCAATCCATGGCTGGGTTTTGAGGTACATGCTTGTCATTCCAACTACAGGGGAAGCACAATAGCTGTGTGTGGTGGATCATACCTGTCATCACTAGTGACTTGAAGAAACAAATAGGACGATTATGGTCCAGGCATACCTAGGGATAAAGGCAGACTCTGTTTGGAAGATAATCAATGCAGAAAGGGCTGGTAGAGTGGCTTCAGTAGTGAGTTCCTGACTAGTAAACATGAGGCCCCGAGTGTAAACCCCAGTACTGATAAAATGGAAATAAAAAAGAATGATAGTGTTCAACCATAGTTTTAAAAAATACTTACCAGAAGTTAAAAATGCAGATTCTAGTCGGGCGCCGATGGCTCACACTTGTAATCCTAGTTACTCAGGAGGCTGAGCTCTGAGGATTGTGCTTCAAAGTCAGCCCAGGGGAAAAAAGTCCAAGAGGCTCTTAACTCCAATTAATCACCAAAACAATGGAAGTGGCACTGTGATCAAGTGATAGAACACTAGCCTTGAGGTCTGAGAAGGTGGCTTAGTGGTAGAGTGCTTGCCTTGCATGCATGAGGCCCTGGGTTCGATTCCTCAGCACCACATAAGCAGAAAAAGCCAGAAGTGGGACTGAGGCTCAAGTGGTAGAGCTCTAGCCTTGAGCTGAAGAGCTGAGGGACAGCGCCCAGGCCCAGAGTTCAGGCCCCATGACCGGAAAAAAAAACAAAAACAAAAGAACACTAGCCTTGAGCTGAAGAGCTGAGGGACAGTGGTCAGGCCCAAAGTAACCGACAGAAAACAAAAGCAGATTCTAGGGCTCCACTTTCAAATCCATTGGATCAGAGTGTCTGGGGATAAGTCCCAGAAATCTTCATTTTCAACAATTATTGTCATAGATGGAATGGATGGGCATACTGATCACATACATGTATTTGATTTATTTTTGCAGTAGTGCAGTTTTCAACTCAAGGATTTGCATTGAATCATGTAGATCACGTACCATTTGAATCACATCACCAGGCTTCCTTTACTGTAGCTCTTTTTTTTTGGATAGACTTTTTGCCTGGGTCCAGCTTCGGGATGTTATTTGCCTATCTGCACCTCCCACATAGCTAGATGACAGGTGTGAACCACAATGTGGGGCCTTGTCGGTTGAGATGACTGGTTTTGTCTAGGCTGGCCTTGAAAGTGTTTTAGTCCTGATGTCTACCATACAAGTATTTGAGATTATAGGCATGTGTTACCATACCCAGTCTTATATTCCTACCTTAAAATACAGTCGATTTCGTTGTATTAACCAATTCATGTCATCCTCCAGAGGGAGCTGAATTTATATAGCTTTGGGTTCTGATGTGCTCCCTGAATTATGAGATAGTCATTTACAGAATTGTTTGGTTTTAATAAATACCATTGATACTCAGAAAATGTTGGAATCCAGGCCCTCACACAGCAAGTATTTGAGGTACAACTTACTGATGGCATCTTTTTACAATCATAGATGGATTTGGCTCAATAGACATGTAATGTGAACCTCCATGGGCTGATCACTGAGTTTCTCAGCATTGCCCATTGTTCAGTGGTCCTAGAAGTTGCCCAGAATCGTCCCAACCCACTGGGACCACTCAGTGTCGACTCAGTTCAGTATCTCCCTGGCTATCGTTATCTTCTGAAAACAAGAGGAGCAGAAATGTCCTAACCTAATAGAAAGGATGAGTGTCAGGGAATGAGTAGGACAAGGACTCTAGAAACAGACGACTTGAACTAGGGACATTTGCATTTAAGTATCTGAATATTTGACCTAGTCTTTTTGTGCTTATGGAAATATTGTGCATATTGTAGGAGGAGGGATGAGTTATGCTGGAACTAATGGGGTGAGAGGAAGCTTGGGGTTAGCTGTGGTCTGGAAGGTTATGATTTAGGGAGGAGGCAGAAGTGGTTACTTTGTTGCTTTGCAAGGCTAGTTACTCTGACTTGTGTCTTTCCCTTCCAGGGTGCCAAATGGAGAGATTAACAACTTAGGGGCAGGACTTACTCCTTGGAAAACTGGCATCTCCTTAGTGTTCCCCTCCTCCCTTTGCTCCTGATGTTGACTATTCAGCCCATACACACTTTGTCCTGCTCTTGGGACAATGACATGGCCTGACCTCTGCAGTGGAGAGCTGGAAAGTCCTTGTGAGCATCCTCCTGAGGTCATTTCTGGGCAGATCTCTCTAGCTTTGTGCTGCAGGGCCTGTGTGAGAAAATCAGAGTCCTTCCAACTCTGCTTCTACTCCAGTTTATGGATGTATCCTAGCTCCAGCAGGAACAATTTCAGAGAAACAAAACTTGTGTGTGACTCAGATTTGTTATTTAATTTTTTAGGAGCTAAAAATGATCATTTTCTATTATCATTGAGCTATTGTCTCCATGCTAGGAGCATGGAAAGCTCCTCCTCCCCTTTGTATATTTATAAATATTTTAAGTAAATTTACCCCTCTAATAGCTTACCCACCCTTCAGTACCTTTGTATGTGTGTTTGTGTGTGTGTGTGTGTGTATTCCTGAATACCCTTGTCAATTCAGCACAGCATTGTTAGGGCATAATTGGGCTAAAGCAGTACGAGAGAATAGAAAAAAAAAGCCATTAGTGGCTTTGGCCTTGGAATCTCACAACCTTAAGCAGTCTGGAAGAACCACTTTAGAAATGATTCTCTCAGGCAGAAGTGGGGAAGGAAATAGGCAAGTGATGAGATTTTACCTCTGGAAGGTGCTTGAAGAAAGGCTGGAAGTGTGTTGTGAGTCTCAGCAGAGACTCAGCTAAGACCTCTATGCTTGACAGCAGAAGAGGGGAGTGACTGCAAACACAGCAAGGGAAGCCAGGAAGTCTAATCACATAGGTGGTAGGAGCAAAGGCCTAATGAGTAAATGTCTGCTTGAACTGATGGCCTGTAGACACTGGAGTGTATACATGATAGGGGGTTCAGATAGGTTCTAGTCCTCTGTGAATACCAAACTTCGTATCTGCCTTGAGGATAGTGAAGATGTTTTAGTTGTTGTTTTAAAAATTATTGTACGAATTAAGTTTCAACTCCATCAGAATAGCATTTTGGAAGCCGGACGCTGGTGGCTCACGCCTGTAATCCTAGCTATTCAGGAGGCTGAGATCTGAGGATCACGGTTCAAAGCCAGCCTGAGCAGGAAAGTCGGTGAGACTCTTATCTCCAATAAACCACTCAGAAAACCAGAAGTGGTGCTGTGGCTCAAGTGGTAGAGTGCTCACCTTGAGCTAAAGAGCTGAGGGACAGCGTCCAGGCCCAGAGTTCAAGCCCCACGACCGACCAAAAAAAAAAAAAAGCATTTCAAACTGTAGATTTAATTATTATTTTTTCTCCCCTACTTCCTATCCCCTCCACAATTCCTATATGTCCTGAGGAGCTGGCCTGGAAACTCTCACTCAGAGAGTAACTGAGGTGGGAGAGATGGTGGCTTCTTGGGAGTCATCCGTGTATATTTGCTGTCTCCACCCCCACCCCCTTACTGGTGAATTGACTCCTTCTAGTCACAGATCTATCTCATGGTTATTTGGGGGCCTGATATCCCTCGTTACCCAGTAAGCTTCAGAAATAAGGCCTGACCTCTTCTGTTGATTCTACATGATTAGGAAAGTGTGAGTCAGGACAGATGAGAAAGAGAAAAATATAACATTTGAATACTAGTAGGTTCACTCAGTCTGGAGTACAGTGCACTGACCCACAGATGGGCATTTCCTTTCATGCTTTTGTCTTTAATTTTCTATGTCCCTTCTGAAAAGCAATTTCCAAGATGAGGAGGGGTAATCCATTGTAGGGTGGGCCTCGTCCCCAGACATCTAGGAAAACTCTGGGAGATTTCAAAGACTTCTTAACCTTTTTTGACATTTAAAAGCAAACAGGAACTAGGCAGATAAAAAGTGAGCCTGAAAACAACAGGCAGGTTGATGTCCAGCTGGAAGGAGGCTAGTTCCTCCAGATTCCTTCCCTTTTACACACTCTGCATCGTGAAACTGCCACAGAAACATGGAGGCCCCCCCCACCACACGCGCGCACGCATGCACACACACACACACACACACACACACACACACACACTGTTGGGAAAATAAGTCCAACGGAACATGCTGCAGATGATATTTTATTCCTTTATCTGTCATGAAGGCTTGAAGGTTTTAAGAGCAGGATTCAAAACTGGGAGAATTCGCACTAAGCTGAGCATGGACTGTCTCCCTTTCACAAGCTCTTGCTTTGGTGCCGCCCCCCCCCTTGACTTTCCTCCCTCCCTTCTGTTTAACAAGTTAGCAGCATGTGGCCAGCCCTTGTTCCAGCAGCAATTATTAAAATAAAAAACACCTTTGGCCATAAACATAAGTGAAAATCGAAACACGCTCATGAAAGTTTATTAGTTTTCGCTTCAATAACTTCACCCTACATGGAGAACTTCATGTGCCTCAGGAGGTCTTTGGGTTAGGTAATGAAAAAGTATGGTGTTGGACACCCCAAATGATCACGGTCTGGAGGCAGCTGGGGGTTGGTATGGATCTTGGCTTCAGGCCTGAGAACTGCTCAGGCATGGTGGCCTACACGCCTGCTGGAGCCTACTTCCTCACTCGCTCTCCTAGGGGCTGTCCTGCCTTGAGGGTTATGCTAAGGGAGCTGGCGTTGAGCTGATTCTAAGCCAACATATTCAAGTCATATGGCTGGCTCTTTAGACTTATTGGAGTTTTGCTTTTACTTAAGGCACTTAGACTTTCTTAGTTTCTCAACTCAAAATGAAGAAGGGGAAGTATGAAAAGACAGATGGTAAGAAAACAATGAAGAGACACAGTGGGGAAAATTGGCCCACTGTCTAAGAGGGGAGGTCCAGTTGAAGTAATTTATTTCTGGGAGAGAGGTTGACTTCCTTATCTGATGATGGCTCTTCTGTGGAAAGAAAAAGAGGAACTAAGGACTTGAAATACTGGAGGTAGCTCTTACATGTGAAAAAGAAATTTCTATACCATTAGAATAACAATTATACACTGTTTCTTTTCCTTCCTTCCTTCCTTCCTTCCTTCCTTCCTTTCTTCCTTCCTTTCTTCCTTCCTTCCTTCCCTCCTTCCTTCCTTCTTTCTCTCCCTTTCTCCCTTTCTCTTTTCTTCCTTTCTCCCTCTCTCATTTTCTCCCCTTTGCTTCTCCACCTCCATTCTTTATATCTTCCTCTTTCTCTCTTTCCTTCCCTCCATCCCTTCCCCCCTCCCTCCCTTGTCTTTCTTTCCCTACCCCTCTTTATTTTTTTTTGTTGTTGTTGTTGCTTGTAGGTAACTTTGGTCTCAAATATACCATCGTCCATTGCAGGGACTAAGCTCTTTCTCAGTGATGAAGCACAATTTTTAGAGATAAATCTTCTCATTTGAATATGATGATTCTGTTCTCTGACATTCTTGGTAACCCCGGAGTGGATATTAAATCTGAATTTAAGGTGGCAGGTGGAGGAAAAGATGATAGAAATGAGACAAAGAAAGCACACCATCTGACTCCTTATGAAGGTCCAAGGACTGCCATCTGAGCATGAGCAAATTAGTTCCCATGAGCAAAAGTTAGTTCTTTCACTCAACTTGCTGCAAAACAATCTAGAAAATTCTACTGTTACCATGAGAAACAATCTATTCTGCTAAAAGCATTTTATTTTGTTAAGGACTAAAGAGAGAAAATATATGGAATGACAGTAGAGCCCAGGGTTGGCTTGATCACCAGGCTTTCCCATGGATCTTTGTTCTTTGTCCCATCAAAATAGTCTTGAATCAATTTTATACAAAATCTTTCAGCTTCATACTGTAGACCCAGAACTATGTCGTAATGAACATGTAGGGAAAGTGATGAAGGCTATTCACTCCTACTTTTCTTCACAATCGTGTACCATTTTACACAACTTTCTTTGCACTTACCGATATGAAGTCAACGTGACCAGTTTCCCAAGACTTTCCTGGGAATGCATTGGGGCCATACTCTCCTTTGGATTCTGCTTGGCTCAAGGATTGTGAGTTTCTTTTTAAATTCCCAGGAGTGCTGCCCCTCATCTTGAATAGAATGACTCATATCTCATCAAATCTCACGTTTCCTTTCTCCTGGCTGCCCTCTCCTCCGAGCCATATGAGATGTTTCTGGTATTTCCTTTCCAGCCTAATTAAATCCATTAAGGCCTTCTTGTTGACCTTATGAGTATGATTTAAAATCATTTCTGAAATATGAAATGATCCCAAATGCTTATGATACAGCTTTCCCAGGGGCCTGGGGAGGTGGATCATAAGCTAAGAGCTTCTGACTGGAGAAGTGAAGACAGATGTGGCATCTCTGGGGATGCAGCATCCTCCATGGATGGAGCTCCAGCCTCAAGGGGTGAAGATGCTCCACAGTGCTCCCTAGGAGCCTTCTACCTTCTTCCCATCCCACTCCCTGTATCTCTCAGTCCAGTTTTGAACAAATGAGGAAAACTAACATAATGTTCTAGCACACTGGGTGAAGATTTCATGTTGATTCATCATTTTGATTGGCGACATGGAACAGAGCTCAAATTAAACCATCTGTGTATTCTCAAAGGCATTTTTTTGAATGCCCAGGTCGTAAATCTGGGATTTTTCTACCCATCATTCAAAGTTCCCTCAGTCAAAAGAGAAGGATATGATATCACCAATAAGATATCCAAGGTTACTACTTTGTTGGCCCTTCTCTTATAGTAAGTAGCTCAGAACTTGCTTTGTCTTTCCTGAAATGAGTCCTTGTATCTGAATAGGGAGATGAGGCAAGTGAGGGCAGGTCTCTGGACCAGGAAATTTTAGGTCCTATCCAACATAGTCAACCAAAACCAGAAATATATACAAGTGTTGTTGAGCTACTGCTCACTTTGGTCTAATCTGAGTCCTGTTTTAAAATTTATAGGAACTGAGGGATGGAGCAGCTAGGAAGATGGGAGGACTTTGGTGGACTCCATGCCTACTCCTCTTATTACGCTTACTACTGAAAGCCTTCTCAGCACCCATCTCCACACCAGTCGTTACCACCACCACTAATACCCTCACCATCAATGCCACCATCACCACCAGCCACAACCACCATCACGACCACCATCAATACCATCACCACCATCACCACTACCACCACCAGCAGCAGTGACAGCAGCAACAGCACAGATGTAGAATTACTAGATGTAGGCTCACCTCAGGAATAATGTGGTTAGTAGATAGGGTTCAGGCCTTATTCATGCTTTGAGGGAGATTGTAGGCATAGTGAAAAGATTCTGGATTGAGAAGAGATATAGCTGAGTTCTACTCTCAGCAGAGTATAGCCTTTGGCAGTTCTTCCTTCTCTGAGTTTTAGTTATAAAATAGAAGTTTTTCATTTTCATTAGCTTCCAACTACTTGTCTGGAGAACAGGGCTAAGATAACCAAGGAGATCAACATGGGTGCTTATTACAAATGTTGTCTTCTACTATCTAGGGATTAGGTGAGCTGAGATGGTTCAGAAACCCAGGGTTGTTGGTTTATTTTGTTTTTAAATCATGTGAATGCTTTGCTCTTCATGTGTTGCTCTTGCTTATATCCACATACAACTATAAACTGAACATCATGGCCCTAGGCCATCATTAGACCTTAGCTCTAAAGTCTTCTACTGTGTTGTTATTGCTGTGTAGTAATAAAAAGAAGAAAAATGACTTAAAACATGAGTGGAGTTGAAGTTAGTTAGCAGAGGTTTGCTAAAAGGTTACCTTTTACAATTTTTTTTCTCACTGAAAGAACTTCACCCCAAATATATAACAGATGTCAACTTTGCAGCTGACCAGCACTTTCCGGATGAATAGTCTGACTCTTTCTTCTCTATCATGAAACACAGCCGTGTCTCTGGAAAAAAAGAACATTCCGAACAAGCAAGAGGAATCCTCTTCTCAGGGACACTTCCCAACACCTCCATTTCCATCGGGCCAAATGTTCATTTGATTAACCAGAATCGCTGGCAGCCAAGAGTAGAACGGAGAATCCATTTTGTTTTTCTAAGGTGGGGGTGAGGCAGTTCTATCCTATCTCTGAGTCTCTTTCCTTGGCAAACAAGATGGCTTTGCTACAGTCTCACAGTATTTCCTCTCTTGAATCCAAAGAATTAAATAGAAAAACAAAACAAAACAAAACAAAATGGTTCCTTCCACCATATAAACTGGAGCTTCTTTCATCCATTGAATGACATAGTTCCTCGCTTCTTCCCTTCACCATGGGGACAGGGTGGAGTCCACATTCCCTCAAGGAACCCAAGGTCATGACTTTCCTGGGGAATACACTGGCCTCCAGATTGCAGTTCCAATTCACGTACACACAGTGCTTCCTACTGTCTCTTAAATTATTGTTCTCTATTTATTGCTGCCAGCACACCCCTCCTTCTCTCCCTAGCTCCTGCTACCACGATCCCTTCTCTCTTTTCCATCATTTGCAGAAGTATTTCCATTCTTCTGCTCCAATTTTCAGGAACAATTTTGTTATAAGGAGAATGTAATTGTTGCTAACATTTTAATTCCCTTGTTCGATGAGATTTCATGACACGGAGGTTTTGTGATACAGTTCTTCATTTGAGTCCAAGTTTTCTGTGGATGGGTGCTTAATTTGTGCAGAATTTCATTATTGTCTGATTTACTGTAGCCTACACAGAAGAAAAGATTTTTCAAATGGTAATGGTTTTCTGTTTCCATTCTTCTCCCTGTTGTGTGTGTGTGTGTGTGTGTGTGTGTGTGTGTGTGTGTATGTGTGTGTGATCCTTCTAAGCACACACACACTTAGGCACACAATCACTCTGTCTCTTCCTATCTCTCCTTTCGTCTTCCTCGCCACCTTTCTATTTTGTCTTCTCTTTCTAGTGCCATTTGATAGATTGACTTCTTGGCTTTTTCTTCTACTAAAGCCCACTCTCTAAGAGCAGTTTGTTGGTGGTGGTAGTAATAGTGGGGTTTGAACTCAGGGCCTGGGCACTGTCCCTGAGCTTTTTCTCTCTAGGCTAGCATTATATCACTGTGAACCATAGTGCCACTTCTGGTGGTTAATTTGAGGTAAGAGTCTCACAGGCTTTCCTGCCCAGGCTGGCTTCGAACCATGATCCTCAGCCTCCTGAGTAGCTAGGATTACAGGTGTGAGCTACCAGTGCCTGGCTAAGAGCAGTTTTGATGGTTTGTTTTTATGTCATTTATTTAATAATTACTATTTAATTTTTTTTATCTTTATGCACTTGACTAAAGGGATTTCAACATGTCAGTTTATGAGTACAATGCATCATGACCAATGACACCTTTTTCATTATTCTTGCCCATCTCAAAGAGCAGTTTTTGAATAAGTGTTCTGTGGTAGATGAGAAATCTTTATCTATTGGAAAAGATATAGTGTGGATGTCAATATATCAAAAGCTATGTTTGTAGCCTCAGAAGTTCCTTTTTTACCTTGGGATTGTGATTCACATGTCTTCTGGAAGACAAAAATATATATTGTAGCTTCCTAAGGGACAGAAACAGAACAATCTAAAGGCCATGCTTCTTGTATAATAGTCCTATATGAGATGCTTAAAACATGCATGTGTACCTCTGTGTATGTGTGTGCACACGCGTGTGAGCATGTGCTGAGACACTTCCCCTGTGCCTCTGGTTCTCATCTACATGGTGATGCATCCGTCTTTGGGAAGGCAAATACAAAAAACAATAGGTCATAGTGAATTTTCCCAAGGGTAGAGAATTCAGCTCCTTAACCCAGGCAAAACAGGACTTTTCTCTTTTTAACCATTTCACTAATGCTCACCTTTCCCTCTATCCCCCACTTTAGTTACCTTTCTTCTTTATTTTAACTCACCCAACTGTTCTCCCTGCCTTTCTCTCTTGTTCTGCTCCAGGTAGGAAATTTCTATTGTGCAACCTTGCCTCTAGTTCCTCACCTGCCAAAGTTTGTCCATTCCGTGTGACTTAGGCATCCTATATCCTCAGGGATCCTACTCGGAGCGATCTCAGGGGCTTGTGCACTTGGTGTAAATGCTCTACCACTGAACTACATCTGTGCCCTCAGAGTCTAGTCTGAGTGGAGGACAAATGTGGTCATGTGATAAATTTCTGCCTTTTAATCAAGACAGAGAAAAGATATTTTATCTTACACCTAAGGAAAAATGTCATGTGATAGAAAAATCTAAGCACTTTAGGGAGCTTATCAAGAAAATATGAATAGTTGCCTGCAAACTTAGAGACTATCTTGACTTGCTTTATTAACCTGAGAGGAAGAAATACCATGTGTAGTAACCCTGGAACTTCATTAAGAAGCTATAGGAAGTGAAACCCATTCAACACCTCCTAGTCAGCTAGTGAAAAACCACATTGCCTTAGTTCTCTTCTACTCCTCCATGGTTTTAAGTTCTTCCCCTGTTGTTGTCAGTTGAAGGCTGGGAAGTGTCACTCTGTTGTTTCTCAATGCCATGCTCTTGACCTGCTTGACTTTTATGATTCTGAAGGACTCAGCTGAATTCTCAACTTCAGGACTTTGGAACCAGAGCAGACTGCTTGTTTGTTTGTTTTTAAATTGTTGCTCTGTTCTCAATTCTTGACATATGAAATGATACAAAATGGGTATTTTAAGCTACAGACAGAATGGAGGCTAAGAAGGAAGACTAGGGAATTCTAGAAACCAAGAGAATTAGAAATGATGTTTGAGGGAAGGGGAACAACAGAACGGTGAGACATAGGACAATGGGGGAACCAATGCAACAGCCATATACACAAGACAATATGTTGGAAATGATCTGTACAACTTGCTGGGGGGGGTGGAAGGGGAGGGGAGGGAAAGTAGGAGAAAAATGAAGGAAGTAGCAAGTTTGACAAGAAATGTACTTACTGCCTTACTTATGTGACTGTAACCCCTCTGTACATCACCTTGACAATAATAAAAAAAAGTTAGTCACAAAAGAAACAAAAAAAAAAGAAATGATGATTGACTACCTGTGGGGTTTCTATTGGTTTTGACATTTACATTTTGACTGGATTTCTTTGGGAAGGAACCTTCCAACTCAGCATTGAAAATTTACCTACAGTGATGGTTTTATAATGCATCTGCATCCTCTGCCATCAGTTAGAGGGCCCAGTTGCCCTGGCCGTGATGATAGGCTTAGCTCTGTAACACATAGACTATGGCATATACTATGTGTGTGGCTTTGTGGGCTGATTAAAAAAAAGTGGCTTGTACCTACATATTCTGCATAGTCACATGAAAAGAACACAGGCAGGGCTCTGGCAACAGCTCTATCTGATACCCAGACATCTTCATATGACACCCCCCCACACACACACCTTCCAGCTGCTCCAGCTAATGCTGAGTGAAGCAGAGATGAGCTGTCTCCATGGAGATCTGTCCATATTGCAGGTTTGTGAAGGAAAGAAATGTTATTTCAAGCTGCTGAGTTTTGGAGTGGTATCCCCCAGCAGTAACTGGACACCTGTCTTGTTTTCTCATTCCTTCCAACAAAGTAGAAGCACTCATGTTTTCTGAAATTTCTGATTTTGATCCAAGACCCTCATTCTTGAACATCCTAGTTCCCAGTCTGTGGAAAAAGTCCATCAGTCGCTAGCTTTGTAATTATACCAGTAACTCTGGGCTCCAGTTCCATGAGATCTAAAATGACCTGAATAATCCTTCAGGTTTCTTCCAGATCAATTTATGTTTTCTTTCCTGTAGTTCCTCTCTGGCTTCAAGAGTGACATTGCTTTTTGGAAGTACTACTAAAAGTGACTGAGATGCTTTGAATCACATGACCTCTCCTTACAAGAATTGCTGGCTAATCCAGTGGGATATATGCTGGTGCCTCAGATACTGCTGTAGGCTCCGGGAATGGCTATATCAGATAGAAGGGTCTACTTCTGACTAATAGTAAGCACCTCACTGGCTGCCTATTTTCTTACATGTGGCCTGAGATAAGTGAATGGAGGGGATCCCTGCCTAATTATGGAATTCCATGCCTCTGATCTTGTTGAAGTAGGAATAAACTATGGCAGGAGGAAGTCAAGAATGTGTATTATCTGTGCAAATCTCTGCAACCCCCCGACCCCCCTACACTCCTTCCAGATCTCATTCAGGAGACCTGAATGGTATTTCTCTTTTTTTTGATATTACAACCAGAAAGAACTTGTTACAAGTGAAGAAAACCCATGAGAATAATTCATGTCCAATAAAAGATTACTTTTTAGTCAATTTCTCCAGAGAAATAACGAATTGGCTCAATGGGAGGAACCACAGGCCAGAGTATGTTGTGAAACCAAAAGCAAAAGGAGAACAAAAAAAAGATGGAAAAAATATCATCAGAAAGGTTGGGAACTCCTACAAAGTCCAACCCAACAATAATTCTAGAAGTGTAGCATTTGGTGATATGACTTCAAAAATAGTTGGCTCCTAAGCATTGTGCTGGTAACGATTCCCTTTCTTTCCTTCCTCAGTCTGCTCAGGTGGAGGAGGATCATCCCAGCAGCTGACTGAATCCTTTAGATCTCACCTTGAATATGGAGTCTTTCCCACATAGCAACTATACACCAAAGGATATGGCTGGCTTCATTCACTAGCTCCAGGCCCAGATTCTTGAGCTCACACTGGAAACTTCTCTTATGGGACAGCTTGATTTTAAGGTTGTTCTTAATGTGAATGCTCTTGCCAGGTCTAGGTTGACTTTCTGCTTTCTGCTGGGCCTTCTCTGACAGGGCATCTGAGTTCTTCAAGATCTTCCTCAAGGTCTTAGTTCTTTGCATGTCTGTTTTCCATGAGTCAGTTTTAGTTATCTAGATTTTACTAGAATAAAATAATGGGAAGAATCAATATATGCCCATGGATTTAGAAATTTCAAATACATACATATATATATATATATATATCTGGGCATGATTATAAACAGGTATAAGTGAATATAATATCAGTAGGATAGACACTAGTTGTCTCCTAGGAGAGGACAACAGGTCAGGGCTGGGCACAGAAGATGGAGAGATGCTTTGGGCTATGTATATAAATACACATATATGTGTATACATATACATGTGTATTTATATACATGTATACATATATTCATGTGTGTGTGAGTGTGTGTGTGTGTATGTGTGTGTGAATTTTATGGCTATTCTATAGCAAAGTAACTATGTAACAGGGAGTATGTGGAGGATGGTGGGAATGAGCATAGGATATCTTGTGCACAAATGGTGACCTATCACATTTATCATTTTGCATCTTAGTTTTCCATTAACTATAATACATCGTGGAAACGATTTGCTATTGTTCTATTTATAACAACCTCCGTCTTTTAATAGTTACCTTTGTCTTTTTTTCCTTTTTCTTTTTTGTGCTGATACTGGGGTTTTGAACTCAGGGCTTTGAGTTTTTCCTTAACTTTTTGGTGCAAGGCTAGCATTCTACCACCTGAGCCAAACCTGCACTTCTCGCTTTTTGCTGATTAATTCGAGATAAGAGTCTTTTAGCTTTGTGTGCCATGGCTGGGGTTGTTGAACTGCCATCTTCCAATCTTATCTTCCTGAGTAGCTAGGATTACAGGTGTAAGCCATTTTCTAGTTACTTTTTAAAGATAAGTCTCACAAGCTTTTCTACTTGGGCTGGTCTCAAACTGCTCCCCTCCAGATTTCAGCCTCCTGAGTAGTTAGGGTTACAGATGTGGACCTCTGGCACCTGTCTGGACATTGCACATCTGCTCAGAGCAGTGACTGGAGGCTTGAGGAAGCACTTAGTCAGCTGGTGAGGCTCAAAATTTGGCTCTTTCCCACCCCCACCCCCCCTTTCTGATAGAGCACTTCTCTGTTGCAAGGAATTGCCAGAATTCCCGATGTAATGATCTTTCTTTATTAATGAGCACTTTCCTGTTTCTTAGAGACATGGAGAAGAAAGGAAAGGGAAGAGTAAATATTGCTGAGCTACTTAGTGTCCTTATAGATCCTACCGCTGAACAATATAACTTTTTCTCTACAATGGTCTTTGTTATCCTAGGACTTTATTTACATTTTCATTGTTATCCACGTCCTTCATTTTGGCGGTATACCTTCTGCAGACCTAGGTTTTGCTGTTTCCTTGGCCTTCAATATCTTTTCCTCCAGGCTCTCCTACATCCTTCCAGGAACTTCCTTAGCTCCTTTTTTCCTGTACCTCAGAATGAATGCCAGCTTCTCCTGTAGTGCTTGGACCATAACCTTTGATGAGTCCCAATAATAGGATTGGCATTCTGTCCTGGCTTTTCTGGTCCATGAGATCTCCTTGTCCTGCAGGAATTCTTGGTGCTCTTTCTGCTATCACAACCCCAGTTCTTCTCTGTGAAGGAGGTGAGGTGGAGAGCTGTCCTTGGTCACTAGCTGTGTCTCTCATCCTTCTCATTCTGCTGAGATTATCTCTATGCAACAGAACAACACCACCCCTGGCTGAGGGTTTTGTTTGTTTGTTTTGGGGTCTTCTCTCAGAATCTGTTCTGAGCCTAGAAGCTCCTGTGTCTAATCTGTTTTCTTATGGCTTAGCCACTACCATGAAGACAGTCCCCAAAACTCTTCCTCTGTCTGAGGACATCCTTCCACCCTAACACAAACACCCACTCCACTTCTGGTCTCCTAGGAAACAAGCCAGTCTTTGCCTCCCACACCAGCTGTGGCCTTCTCCATGAGGCATTCTCAGGGCAAGGAGAGTCCTGCCCGGAAATGTACCACAGGCAAAAGTGTAGAGAACTTTCCCCACTCCAGCTCCATTCCTCAGAGAAAAACATTCATCCAGGGCTGCTTTTACTGATCATCTCTACAAGTGTGAAGACAGGCTTTACCTTCATAGGAAAACGTGAACCTAAAACAACATCCTTTTTTTCTATCTTTTTGGCCATAGTAGGATTGGAATTCAGGACCTTGCACTTGCTAGGCAGACTCTACCACTCTGGCCATGCCCCTAGCCATTTTTGCTTTATTTATTAATTTATTTAGTATCTTCTTTTCTTTTCTTTTTTTTTTTTTTGGTGGTACTGAAGGTTAAACTCTGAGTATCATGCTTGTTAGCAGGCGCTCTATTACCTGAGCCACTCCTCAGATTATTGGCTTTATGGGTTGGTTATTTTTTTAATACTTTTTTATTGTAAAAATACTATACAGAGGGGTTACAGTTACATGAGCAAGGTAATGAGCACTGTTGCCTCCTCCTTTGTTTTTCCCCTACCATCCTTTCCCTCCCAACTCCACAACTACACTCCCCCCACTCACCCCCTAAATTTTAAAGTTGGTTTTTCAACATGGTGTCTTGTACATCTCATTGTTACAATGGGTCAGCATGTATCCCTATTTAAGCAGTTTGTTTTTTCCCCTTCCCCTTCCCAAATTAGAGAAGTGAATATACAAGATGCAGGGCACTGACATCAAATACAGTGAAAACAGGGGTTATACCATGGGGGAGGAACATACAAAGAAACAAAAAAAATCACATGGCACATTATAAATATGCTAGAAACAATAGCAAGAAAGAAAACACCACTTGTGTGGGGTTCATTTCACTTAACATCATCTTATCTGGTCATATGTACATAGATTTTGACCTTTTCTGCTTCTCCCAGACATATACTAGTTATTGCAAATAAGGGAGGGTTGGTCATGTTTGAAGTAGGGTTTCACTTTGTGCCAGAACTATCCTCCTACCTGTGTTTCCTCAGGATCCAATCACTTTCCTTACTTTTCTCCTAACTCTCCTCTCTTTGAGAATCTACAAATATATAGCATTTCTATGCTATAGAAGAACAAAAATTTTACCACCTACATAAATACTGCAGACCAGTAAAGAGTATTTACAAATTGTTGCTTACTCCATACCTCATAATCTCTACAAAAAGTAGAGATAGTATGTTGGCACTGAAAGCAGAATACTTCAAAGAGCAACATGAAATAGTCCTGTAGACTCAATTATTTAAAGTTATGCCATAGAATATGATAAAATAATGTAGTAGCAGCAGTAAGAAATCTATTATTATCAGCTAGGCACCAGTATCTCATGCCTATAATCCTAGCTACTCTAGCGGCTGAGATCTAAGGATTTTGGTCTGAAGCTGGCCCAGACAGGAAAGTCCATGAGACTCTTATCTCCAATTAAGCAGCAAGAATCTGAAAGTAGAGCTGTGGCTACAATGGTAGAGCTCTAGCCTTGAGTGAAAAATCTTACGGACAGTGCTCAGGTTCTGAGTTCAAGCCCTAGTACTGGTACATACACACAAGAAAATAAAAGAAAAAGAAAAAAAATAAATCTGTATTACCTCTAAGGTGCATACTGTGGTAGAAGGCACAAAGGTCTCTTTTTTAAATTTGTTTTTTATTATGAAAATACTGTACAGAGGGGTTACAATTACATGGGCAAGAAAACGTGTACATTTCTTATCGAGCATTGTAGCCTCCTCCACAAAGGTCTCTTATGTTTGTACTTCAAAGGATTGTGGAGCAAAAGAATGAAGACAGAGAAAGCAGAGAAAGTAGAGCAGGAGATGGGCTGGTGGGGGGAGTGAATACAAGAGAAATTCAAAATATCTAGTTATAATAGAGTTTAGAAACTGGGAAACATCTTCCCACCTTTTGGAGGGGCTTGCCTGCAAGCACCAGATTATAGTGGCCACATCTAGGAAAAACTGATAGCCACCTTCCATGGTATAGAAGAAGGAAGGCCTGAATTTTGTTCTTTCTAAATTGTCCTGCACTGTGTAGCATGGGCATGATAGAGAAGTAGGGATGAGAGGTTGGCTAAAGGGCTCATCAGGAATTGGCTGAGGAGAGGAGAGGAGATTTCTGGACAGGACTACAGAGGCCTTGCAAACTATGAAAGTGATCATATGTATTAGAACCATAGAAAGACTCAGTCAGTCTGGAGTACCATCCACAGTGACCATGGTAGGCAAGATAAGGCCAACTCAGCCACAGGAAGGTTACTGGGCTGTTGTCAAACCAGAAGAGAGATGAGGTTACAAACTGTACCAGCCCTAAGGCCCTCAATAGCCAGTATCAGGGGAATGGTCAGGATAGAATCACTTTTCTAAGTGGTCTATTCTATAGCATTGATGATAGGGCACCATGTTTTAAGGACACAGTAGGCGATCTTCGGATGCCTAGAAACTATATTGGGAAAGGAAAGGGTAGAAGACAAACAGAAGTTTGAGAACCTGGGCATCTTATTGAAAGGTACTGTTTAAATTATTGCTTGAAACTGAAATCATGCACCTCGATGGACTCTGACTTTTTTTTCCTTCTCTCAGCACATATGTGCATCTGGGGAGGAGCAAATCGGCGTAGAGAGATGTGAAGAAACCACACTTGGCATATCTGGGTATACTGTGAGTCTCCAATTCCAACAGGTCTGGGCTATAACTTATCTTAGCTATCACTTTTTGAAAACACCCAGACTATAAATATCTGGCAATCAAGCTCTGACCTAAGAAAGCTTGTGCTGCCCTATCAAATACAGGGATTATTCACAGTTATAGGGGCAGAGAGGGGCTGGATCCTTGAAACTTCATACACTATTTCAACACTCTTGTTTCCTTTGGTTGAGTGTTAACTATTGATCAAAATTTCCAGTTGCTCAAAGGTTGCCAAATGGACTGACAAATAATTTCTTTTATTATTGTCTCATCAGAACAAACCAAGGAGTCGGAAACAATTAAGCATGATTGTCACTCCCTTCAGTTTGCTGGAACTAGGCATGGGACTGGAGGTTGAGAATGGAGGCTGAGGAATGATATTAGCATCATGCCCTGAGTCACTCTAGGATGGCCCTGGGGATTTAGCTCCGCATCCCCATCCCCTTCAAAGCCTCTTCAGTGCTTGTGTCCCAATGCACCTTGAAGAAAATCAAGGTTTCTCTTCAGGCTGCATGACTTATCCATGCTGGTCTCCACCTCCCTTCATGATGTCTTTTAAAAAAATGTCATTTGTCAAGTACCAGATGCTCTATATTCTGTTAACTGTAGTATTAAAAATGATGTGCTATAGTTCTTGGACAACATTAAGCTCCTTTTTTTTCTCTTGAAAATAAGGCCCTGCATTCTGCTGAAAATCCCTGTAGTTACCTCCTTATCCTCTTCAACATCTTAACTTATATGTTTTCCTTGTGGAAAAGATCTTTTAATTTTCCATGGCCTTGGGTGACTGTTTTCCCCTGGCACCCTAGTTATTGATGTTTCAGGCACTTATCACAACTTGTGACTGCTTTGTTTATTGATTTATTCCTTGGTTGTCTCCCAACATGGGAAAGAGCTCTACATTTGATCTTAGACAAACAGCCAAGAAGTGCTGGAAAATAAGATAAGCTTTTAAAGGCTTCTACACATCTTGCTGATCAAGTAGCAGAATGCTAGATGTGTACTTCACTCTCAATAGGTGATTGTTAGATGAATGCAATGGACAGACAGCATTGAATGTTCTTAGCTTAATGCATGCACATGGTGGCTGAAGGACAAAATTCATCTCATATAGTCTGTAAACTAGATACTGTCTCCCTAGGAGACTGGGCCTTTCTTGATTGACCTTGGGGAGATAGACTAAATGAGGTGGATGTGGCATGCTTCCCCCATGGGAGAGAGGGAGAATGAGAGCAAGAGAGCAAGTGTGTGACAGAGCCCAAGACAGAGAAAAAAAATATAAAGACAAATACAATCTGTTCAAAACAAAACAGATGTTTCACCTCAAATCCACTTTGTTTCCATGAGAGAAAGGGGGAGCAGGAGGACTGTGGGGCAATAATAATGATTATTTGCCTGGATCTGGCTTCCTCCCAAGCTGCCGAGTCACTGGCTGACTAGAAGCCTCAGCTCTCTCCTCCCCTTGACCTCTTTCCGCCTCACTGTGTCAAGACCAAAAACCCATCGTGAAAAAGGGTTGATCAGTGGCAGAAGGAGGGGGTAGTCCTGAGGCTTTAAGTGTCCAAAGCCCAATGGTGGGCCTGACAGACCTGGAGGTATTATATCTCCTAGCCTTGAGGGCTAGTATCCATTGTTCCAGGCTTCAGAAGCCAGAGACTTACAGTCCTCGGCTATAATGGCTTCAGTGTGAAGGCTAATGGCTTCAGTGGTAGCTAATGGCATCAGTGTGTTCCTGCTCCACACTCTCTGCCCACGTTTGGCAGCTTCTGCATTTCTCAGCTTCCAGTAGCAGTGAGCATTGCAGCAGATGGGAGTAAGAAGCAGTAGGTGGCACCTTCTAGGGTTATAGCTCTTGTAGTCCTGGCCTAGGGTGCTAGGACCCTACCTGGAAAGTCACAAGTGTTATAGTTTTAAGGTGTAGGGTGTTGGGATCCTCAGCCTTCAACAGTGACATGTGCTCTAGTCCTTCACAGCCCTTGCTGTCTCTATTTCCTCTGCTCCTTGTCATCATTTTTGCTCCAGCCATTCTCTGGAACTCTTAAGATGTTTCTTGTTACTGCCAGTGTCACTGCTACAGTCATTGCAATGGTTATTGCTTAGATGACATCTCTACTACCCTCTTCTCTTCTCTTGGTGTTATCAGCTTAGCCCACACTACTGATAAAGTTCAAAAGTAGGCTAGAAAAAAACCACCCAAGAGAAGGGTCTTGAGTTTAGCCTAATGTTGTAACTTCAGGTTAGCAGCACAGGAAGAACTGTGTCTTCTGGAAAGCTTACAAAGCAACATAGGCGTCTTATATAGTCAAAAAGGGAGCGTGGCGAGGGTGTTTGCACCAATCATGGCACAGCTCTCATGCAAATGAGGTGCCATGCTTGTACCAATTGTAGTATCAGTCTCATTCAAATGAAGAATTGTTTGCATCAAGCATAGGCCTTCTGTTCATCTGCCAGGAGAAAATGTTATTCTTTTGTCTGGGTAAAAATGACTATTAGGTCATTTAGTGGCTTGTGATGACAAAAAATCTGGCACATCTATTAAAACATCTGATGTTTTAATAGACATAAGAGCTTAGACAGTGCCTTCTGGAACCAGAGTTGTGCTTTGTGTCAGCAAGTAACTATGGTTGCAGTGTAGCTTCCTGAGGGTGTCTGTGGAGTGTTCAAAGCAGGTGATGTTGGCATGGAAGAACTCTGATAGCTGCTTGGCTAAAGCCACTGGGGCACCAGGGAAAGGTTTAACCCCATCCAACAACTTAACTTATTTAAATTAAGAGCAAGCACTTAGGAGAGTTTTGTGATCAAGGTCTATCATTAACCTTAACTGTGCTTAAAATTATGTAACATTGGAATAATACTTAATCCTTGTCTCAGTGTCTCAAGGGGATGGGAGTCTCAGTAATCTACCTCAGCTTTGGGGAGGTTCTGAGGATTTTTTTGCTTTTTGGCACCAAAAGGCAAGTGTGGTTATCTTCAAAGCTGTAGGGGGAAGCACTGGTTTGAATGTGGGCATACTGGGTTGCTAACTGTGGGATCCTGTGAGAATCAAAAAAAATCCTACCAATGAGAAGGCTCTCAGGACATGGGTGCATGGAGAGGGACAGAGATCAGTTCCTTTGTGTCAGATGGGAAGAAACTTCACCTGAGGCAGGAAAGAGGCAACATATATAGACTTTGGCAGGCTGATTGGTGATTGACAGGGAGAGAGGCTACCAATGTCATGATGGAATGTCATAGAGATACCCTCAGACACTGCTGCTGAAATTCTTTTTTTTGCTCCTGTCATGGGACCTGAACTCTGGGCCTGGGTGCTGTCCCTCAGTTCTTCAGATCAAGGCTATCACTCTACCACTTGAGCCACAGCACCACTTCCAGCTTTTTTTTTTCTTCTGCTTATGTGGTGCTGAGGAATTGAACCCAGGGCCTCATGCATGCAAGGCAAGTGTTCTACCACTGAGCCACCTTCCCAGCCCTGCTGCTGAAATTCAACACTCAAACAATAGGGCCTTAGATAGATACTGGTTTTAGGCCCCATTCTTACTGAAGATCTGTGGGTGAGACTGGAGTCTGGCCTGGTGAGCTGCTTCTAGTGGGCTAAGGATTTGTGTGGCTTCGTGACTTATGTACTGATATTCTGGGGACACTTTAATAGTGAGATCAAAATGATCTTGCTTGGAGACATCTTGATGACATTCAAACATTCAAGTGATTAGAAGAGAGTATAGTCACTATCTCAAGAGATTAAAGTAGAAAGGCATTCAGAGGAGAAATAGCCATGACCCTATCCTATGACCAGAACAAGAGTGATCCTCAGGTTACAGACCTGACCCTTGGCAGGGAAGAAGCAGGTCCTGAGTATATCTGGTGTCCTTGACAGACAATGAGGTAGATTTTACTGCCTTTCACTCTTGCTTGCAGATCACTTGCAGTTTGCCCTGCATTGAGGTTACAGATTTGATTGGGCCAGCAGCCTCCTTTCTTTCCTAGCTCTTCTGACTGCTACCTGATTACCCTCTGTCAGGGAAGTTGTCCCAGGAGATTGTGCTGCTCTCTTCTCTCCACTTTGGACTCTTTTCTACTCACAATCAAGTTGGGATTTGTTGGGTGAGGCAGATAGAAGTAGAGTATCCTCTGAGAAGTTCTAAAAAGGGTCATGGTCTGAATGAGTTATCAATAGTTTCTTATTCCTTACTGTACTCAACAACCCAGCTGATGGCTACATGCAAGGCGTGGCTCGGCCTATGCTGTAGTAACCATGTAGTCTTGAGAGCTACTCTTGTCTTCTTGGCTCTCACTCTGCTGCTTGAGCAAGGAAGGCCTGGGAGGACATCACTAATTTTTTTCTTTACTCTCTGAAGTGTCTTTGCTCAGGACTTAGGCCCAGATTGTTGTTGGTTAGTGATGGAGACTGGAGACTTGCAGACCTTTCTGGTTGGGCTGGCTTTGAATCATGATTCTCCAGATGTTAGCTAGACTGACAAGTGGGGGCCACTGCCCTGGGACCTGACCATTTGTTGTTGGAAGAGAAGAATAACCTTCTTTTACTTTAAGGAAGTATTTGTTATATTTTCTGTTACAGCTAGATACTTGCCTGACTATTATACTAGCACTCTATGGTTCACTTGATTGTTAAAAATTGATTATTTATTTATATGTTTTATTATTGAGTCATAATATTTAGGCATCTGTATGTGGTACATTATGGCAATTTGGAAAATGCATACAATATGAAATAAATCAAGGTAACAAGCATTTCCATTTCTTTACACACTAGTAATTTTAGATGTTGGGAATTTCAATTTATTTTTCTTTTCTATTCATTTCAAAAGTACCACAGGTTGCTTGAACCTATAGTTACACTTCCATGCTGAAGAAGCAGGAGCAATTTCTTTGCTTGTCCTGTGATTTTGTCCCCTGTATTGAGCTTCTTTCTTTCCTACCTCCCCTCTTTCTTTCCTGATCTATTATCTATCTTTCTTTTAAAAAGTTGACCTATTAATTTCCCACAAATAAGTGAGAACGTGGTATTCTTCCTCCTGTGATGGTTTATTTCAGTTAATATAATGACCTCTGGTTCTATCCATGCTAATGCAAGTGACAGTATTTCGATCATTTTTTTCTCTTCTTTTTTCCTTTTTTTTTCTCGTTTTCCTCTCACCTCCTTTATTCTCCTTCTTCTCCTCTCTCTGTCTCTGTCTCTGTCTCTGTGTCTTTCTCTCTCTCTGTCTCTCTCCCTTTCTCAGCAGAATTGCAGCTTCAACTCAAGGCCTAGTACTTGCTCAGCTAATAGAGTGCTCTGCGGGCACTCTACTACTTCAGTCATACCTCTAGTCCTGATTTTTGCTGGTTAATTTGGAGATGGAATCTAAAGGACTTTTGTCTTAGGTTGTCTTGGAAACTTGATCCTCAGATCTTAGCTTCCTGAATAGTTAGGTATATGCTGTTGTGTGAAATTGCAGGATACAAAACCAACATTCAAAGTATAGTAGCATTTTATCTACTTATAACAAATCTGCTGGGAAAGAAAAATTTTTAAAAACCTATTTAATTAAATGAACAAGAACTACAAAAATAAAAATATTTAGTACTAAATTTAATCAAGGAGGTGAAGGTTGACTACAATTATAAAATGCTGATTGCAAGTCACCCATTTCTCTTTTGGCTCCCTCTTTAAAGTGTGTGTGTGTGTGTGTGTGTGTGTATGTGTGTGTATTTGTGTGTGTTGACCAAATTGTTAAGTCCTATTGTAAAGTGTTAATATTTGACTTTTTACCTGCATTTCTACCCCTGTGTGCAGCATCGTAGGCACATATTTTACTTTGAATATCGATTTTTATTAGGTGATTACATAAATTTCATATATTTTACAGTATTGTGGAAGAGTTATACTTAGTTAAAGTCACAAACATATTTTAACCTTCACAGGCAACTTGTCATTATCATGGTCTATAAAGTTTGTGAATTCTATGAGCTTTGACAATACAATTATTTCTTCCACATCAGATGATGTTTACATTTCTTTCTTTTGCTTAGTGTAGGCTGTTCCCTCTTTCCCTCTCAATATTGAGTTTATTGTGTGTGTGAGGGCTTGAACTGAGAGTATTATGTTCTCCTTTGTCCTTTCAAGTTTGGTACGCTACCATTTGAGCTACCTTCATGTCTGCCTTTTTGCTGGCTAATTGGAAATAAGAGTCTCATGGATTTTTCTGCCCAGGACAATTTTGAACCATCAGCCTCAGCCTTCCAAATGTGTTATTAAATCTTTTTTTTGTCAGCTGTAGGCTTTGAACTTGGGGCCTGGTGCTGTTTCTGGGTTCTTTTGCTCAAGGCTAGTGCTCTACCACTTTGAGCCATACTGCCACATCTGGTTTTCTAGTGGTTGATTGAAGCTAAGAGTCTCAAGGACTTTCTTGCCCATGCTGTCCTTGAACCACAATCCTCAGATTACATCCTACTGAGTACCTAGGATTACAGGCATGAGCCATCAGCACTTGGCACTTTTTTTGTAATAAGTCTCAGCAGCAGATTAGCTCTCTGGGCATACATCACCCCACTGTGGGGAAGGCTCTCCCCCTCTTCCTACCTCTTTTTGCTGTTCTGGTCTGCGCACCAATGTGAGCTCCTCTCAAAGACTGCTTACTCCCTTGTGCTGCCTGCTAACCTCTGCCATTCTAGTTTCTTCCCTGCTGGCCTGGATGTTTTATTTGTACATTTGCGCTTTCTTAGTTTCCATTTTCCTTTCTCTGTTTTACTTTGGTTGAACTCAGGGCTTTTGTGACTGGTAGGTAAGCACTCTACCAATTAAGCTACACTCTTAGTCCTTTTACTACTTGTTTTTCAAACAAAAAGTCTCTCACTAACTTTGCCTGGACTGGCTTATAATGTGATCTTCCTATCTCTCTCTCCTGAAAAGCTGAGATTACAATCATGCCACCATACCCAATTCGTTTTCAATTTTCTCATTAAAATGCAAGTATCTCTTTCAGAGCAAAAACATTCATTGTGTGTGTGTGTGTGTGTGTGTGTGTGTGTGTTCCCCAGTATCAAGTTCATGCTTGGCTTGAAGTAATACTTAAAAGATTATTTGTTGTGCTAAAGTGAACTGATGAGAGACTTTTGAAATGAACTAATTCATCAAAACCTGGTCTGTCTGTGCTGTGAGTACAGGGTAGTCACAAAGCACCATGAACAAACCCTTCCTATGGCTCTCTATTTTAGGTGACCAGTACAAGAAGGACAGTCACTGACCTCTACTGCCATCCTTGCCAGCCTGCTTTTTGTACCCTTGGTAACAGTGACTATGCCACACCTGTTGAAGCAGGCTCTTCTATATCCATCCAAAGCCAGAGAGGCTTGCTATCTTTAGGGATTTCCTAAAGGCTTCCTAAGAGGCACATGTCTTGCTGTCTGCTCAATCCCACCTCCATGGCTTCTCCTGAGCCTTTCTAGGACACCATCTCTTCTTTAGCCCCTGCTCTGCCTGAACTGGAAGTCCACAAGCACCACAAAAAGCTACCATGATTCTCCTGGAAAGACTGAAGAGACCACATGCTGTCTGGATAGATTTCCAGTTTGGCTCTCCTTGTTCCCTTATGTTAGTATAGAATATAGATTCAATCCAATCTCTTTGTCTTGAGTTTCAAGGACGGCCTCTCCCTGTCACCTCAGTCTCTAGGCCAGTTTCAGTGTGCACCCTTTCCCATTATTTGAAGGCTCTTTGACAGTGCTTCCTATTCTTTCCTGACTCTCAGGCCCATTTTCATTCTATACCCGTCTTATTACCTCCTCTTCAAGACTGTGCCTGGAGCTCCTTCTACCACATTTCCTCTTCATCCAGAAAATTTGACTGCCAATACAGTATTTTGCTTTCAAGGAGCTTTTATGATTTCTTCTTTCTGATTTTCCCTACCTGATTAATTCCTTCTCTCCCTCCAATATCACACTTATGTCTGTCTGCACACAGCCACCTCTCCAGTCTCCCAATGTGTCCAGATGTGAGTGAGTAGCTATCAGGTTGCAGGTCTCTGTTCTTATGCTGAGTGGAATTTTCTTCCAGGTAAGAGATTCCTTTCTCTGGGTCTGGAGTTGGGGGGGGGAGGAGTCAGCAACTTTTCTACATTTTTCATAAATAGTTTCCTTTCTCTTTGGTGAACCCCAGAGTGTAAATTGGTGAATAAGTCATCAGCATTCCATGACTGCTCCTTGTTGATTGCAGGATTATTGCCTTGTTGACATCCTTGCCTCCCTGGCTTCTGCTTATTCTCCCACAGCCTCATGGTTGACAAGATGGAACTCAGAGATATGATCTTGTCTGGATTGGAGGTTCTCTTTATGACAACCCAGCAGAGCATGGTGGGAAGGAACAGAGGGTAACAGGAGGAGGGACAAAGGGAAAGAGTCTCTGCCTTCAGGGGTCTTAAGAGTTTATTAGAGAAGAGGGATCAGCAAGCAGAGCCAAAGGCAAACACACAAAGGTAGTGGGAGGAAATGGCTTGGAAACCTCAAATACTGGCTCTTGGGTCTTTGTTTTACCCGCCATTGATACTCCTGGCAACTGTCTAGGAATGTTTCAGACTTGCTTTGGGTAGAGCCCCAAGAATGAATCAAACATCTTTTTGGGCTGGCTGAGGGCTGTGATGGTCAGTCATTCTGTCCATTTCTTTACCCTAGGCCAGACCACATCAATTCCTCCTGCCCAGCCAGGGATATCTCCTGTTTCCAAACCTCGCTGGAGATGGATCTTACCCAGTTCTGTCTGCTTTTCCTGCCCTGGTGGTGGTTTTGAGCCTTGGTAATGAATGGTTGAGACAGCTGCATTCCTTGGACAGGTTCAAGCCTTGCATATTTGTCAAGTGCTCCTGGGGAGGGAAGTCAAGGGGATCTAGAGGCAAAGGACTGTGTGGTATGGCCCAGCCATACTCAGCTTTTTCCACTGAGCCGCTCAACTGCTTCTGTCTGGGTTCCAAGGTGGGGAAGTGGTTCCTATTTGTAAGAAGATGAATGCTGGTATTTGACTTATTGCTGTATCAGGGCCCAGAAGTTCTGGCAGAGAACACATCACTTTAATTTGGAAAAAAAAATTTTTTTAAAGGCTTTCAATTCCACCTGCCTGCTTCGTCTGAGTACTGTACTTTTCTCTTTTATTTATTTTCTCCTTTCACCTCGCTGCCGCTGCATGGTGGTCAGTGCTGCCTCTGCTGGATGGAATGCTGCCAGCTGCAAGAGTTCAAGATGCCCTAAAGGAAAGAGGAAGGGAAGTGCTCTAGGATGGCGAAGGCATCATGGGATAGGAAAAGAGAGAGTAAGGAGGAAAGGCTGAGATTCATTTACTTTAAAAGACAGATACATTTGAGGTGTCTGTGTGTCTTTGCTATGGTAAATCCCCTTCCTTCAGTTTTTCCCTTCCAAGGAGTAACTTTAGAGAGTTTAGTGGTTTATTGCTACTGAGCACAAATAAGAAGTCTTGACGGTCACACCCACGGATTCCTCATTTGGGGTCCTTGTTTCTCTTCTATACTGCCTTTTGGTCCTCTTACAGAAGAACTGGGAGAAAGTAGGAGGGTAGGAACCTCAGGAAAGGAGCACCTTGAGCAAGCTGGTGCTTGGTAAGGCTTGAATGGCTTGGCCTGGGCTTAGTGTATAATTCAGCAGGAAATCGGCAACTTCCCAGAGAGAAGTTTCAGGGTTGTAAAGTCAGAAACTGAACAGCAGATGGTCGAAGAAGCTATATGACTAAGATTCAGAATGCCCATCTCGACACTTCAGGATGTGATCTGTGAAATAAAGAGTAAAAGGTCTGAGAAATTGCGAGTCTTGGGATATTCAGGCTGAGTCTTCTCTATCTACAATATCCAGATTAGCCTTCTCGACCTGCTCTGTTCCCCGAAAGGCTGACTTTTCTTGACAGTGTTAAAGTTGCCCCTGTTAGTCTGGCTTCTAGTTGGGTTTGGCTCATAGAAAGCACTAGTAGGTGGTCAGAGGGTGAGAAAAGGAAACGTTAGGTGTCTTCACTCTGTCTGTTTGCCAGGCTTAGCTTTAGTAGTCAAAAACCAGAACTCATACCAGGCTGCCAGCATTAGCCTAGAGTGCAGCTCTAGGTTTCTATTCACTCTGTTCCTTGCTTCCAACTCACAGCTCCTCCAGTCCTTGGCTTCCTCTTATTTCTAATCTTGAAAGCTTCATCAACAGTTCCTTGCAAGTGACTCCTTTGTTTAATCTCCCCAATTATCCCATTCACCGTGCCATCTGTTTCTGTGGAGAGGTGGGGATGGAAAAGAGCGATCATTACAAACCAGGATTTCACCAGAAGACCCCAGAAAATGTCAAGAAGACAATACAACAATAGTGCTTGGACAGATATGGGGACATTTTAGAGGAAATTTTAAGAGAAAACAGTGGCGTCACTTACTATCTTGGTGAGAACATGGTCTTCTGTTGGCATCAAGGTGACCAATAAAAGGTTAAATTGGTATATAGGACTGGAGTTTCCAGCATCTTGGGGTCATAGGTTGCAATTTATACTGTATAAAGTTTGGTGGGAAAAAGTCCTACACCTCTGCTTTGATATCAAGTCATGAGGAGGCCAGAGGGATGGAAGATGCTTCCAGTTCATGGATTATATAGAACTCCATGCCCAAGCACTTGAAGAAGGCAGAAAACAGTCCCTGAGGAAAGATCTAAGTCAAGACACCTGCTGGTTTGGAGATTAAATCTACGATATCCCTAATATGATGCAACAAGATGGAAATTTGAAGATATTCACTCATTCATACTCATAACTTGAGGTAGACTAACATAAGAACTGGTAAGTGGCAATTCTGAGAGAATATTAACTGAGAGAATATTAATGCTCTGGAGAATATTAACTATAAGAAAGGTATCTAATTAAAAATGAGGAATTAAATTTAACTCACGTCAAATTAAAATGATAGAAACAGTTGGAAATTATTAAGAAATAAACGTTGTCAAAGAAATAAGCCATAATAAAAATTAAAAATAAAGTAAGGCGTGATGAAGCAGAGGAAATAACACATATAAAAGACTATTTACAGTAACAATAATAAATCATAGTACCAACACACAGTCATGGACAAAACATACCCAGTAAATGGAACAAACTCTTAAGGGATGAGAGTCAAAAGAAATATAAAAGAGAATGTAAGTCTGAGCATCAGTGGTTCACACCTATACTTCTAGCTAATTAGGAAGCTGAGATCTGAGGACTGAGATTCAGAACCAGCCTATGCAGACAAACCCGGAGACTCTTCTCACCAATGAACAAGCAAAAAACCCCAAGGATTGGTTAGGTGTTTTATGTGATGTTATGCCAGTCACAAGTAAAAAAGCCAAGTAAGAGTGCACGATTCTAATTCAAGACTTACTATAGGGGAGAGAGAGAGAGAGAGAGAGAGAGAGAGAGAGAGAGAGAGAAAGGAGGGAGAGGGAGAGAGACAGAGAGACAGAGAGACAGACAGAGACAGAGAGAGAGACAGAGAGAGACAGAGAGGGGGAGGGAGAGAGGGAGAGGAGAAAGAGGGAGGGAGAAATTATACATGGGTATGAAGATTAATTTATGTATCGATTTGATTGGACCATGAGGTTACCAGACATTTGGTCAAAATATTATTGAGTGTTTTCTGTGTGGATGTTGACATTTTAATTGGTAGAATAAAGCAGATTGCTATTTTCAGTGTGAGTGAGCCTCATCAACTCACACTAAGGCCTAAAGAAAACAAAAAAAGGGAAAACCTCTCTCAAGCAAGGGGGAACTCTCCTTCAGACTTCCTCTGTATCCTTGGGTCTCTTGGACCCCCTGGTCCACACTAGAGATTTGGAATTGACAGTCAGTCTCCATAATTGCACAGAACAATTCCTTGTGGTATACCCTTTTCTATAGATGTGAGTATTTTATTGATTCTATTTCTTCTTTTACAATGGGAAAATATAGAACCCAGTAACATAATCAGAATATAAACAGAAAGAGAAATGACATCTACATCCACACATATGGACACATACAAACCTAGAATGGAAAAGTGGATTGAGAAGCTCCAAAATGCATCTCATTTAGTTCTGGAATACAGAGAATGGCAAGTTTCCAGAATGAGAGTTGTGAATACTTAAGAGTGAACGTTCACCTGAAGTGTAAATAGAAAAAATTGGCATATGTATATTTATGCTATAGTGATTTGTAGAGCAGAAATAATAAAAAAGCACATTTTAAGAGCTTTGAGAAGAAGCTACTCAGGGACCTGAAGGATCATGATTTCAGACCAGCCCAGGCAGAAAAGATTCCATCTCCAAAAAAATCAGCAAAAAAAACAAGGATGGCAGTGTGATTCAAGTGGTAGACCACTAGCCACCAAGCTGTGCATGTCTGAGACTCTGAACTCAAACCTTGGTACGGCAGGAAAAAAAAAACGATCAAAAGAAAATAGACTGCTTACCCACAAAGAATAACGATTATATTGACTAAAGGATTTCATTTATCCTCATTAGACCTTCAAATACAAATGAGTTCATATCTTCATATCACTGTGGAAAAATATAGTCGGCTGGAATTTCATACCTAGCTAAATTTCTATTCAGTAGTGAAGGCAAATTAAGGACACATTCAGTTACATAAAAACTTAAGAGATTTACTACTGATGGGCTCTTGTATTTAGTGCTAAAAGGAGAAAAATGAAATTAGAAATAACAATTGGAAGAAAGACAGAAACAGTTGTAAATTATTTCAGCAAAGAGAGCTAATCATTGACTATAAAAATAAAATTTATTTAAAAATGTTTGGAGCTAAAAATTTAAACAGCTTCAAAGGATGTTTGTAACCAGGACTGCTCAATGTAGTGTTAAAACCCTTTCTAGAATCCTCATATGGTTCCCAAGGATGCTGGGGATAATGAATACATTTAGGACTTAGCAAAATCTTCCTACATGCATGCATAGTTAAAAATGTATGAGTAGCCATTAAAATAGAGCAAAAGCAATTTTACTTCTAAAGTGTAAGCTCTGTGGGGAAGCAGTAGGGTAGTGGGGAGAATGGCTGAGCCATTGGTGACCCAATCCAAGGCAGACAAAGAGGAAAATGTAAGAAGTCAAAACAGAAACATGAAAAAGGAGGGCACCAAATAAATGTGAATATACACTGATTTAATGAGAAGGAGCAGAATCTTACCTATACTGGATGCTCTGATTTATGGTTAAAGTTATAAAACACAGACCTGGACACACACACACACACACACACACACACACACACACACACACACGTTTTGTATAAAAACACCAAAATCTGTTCAGGAGGGAAATAATGTATTTACAGAGAGAGTATAAAAAAAAAAAGAAATCCCATGTTGCGCCATGCCTCCAACCCAGATTTTTGCTGGTTATTTGGATATAGAGTCTCTTTTCTACCCAGGCTGGCTTCAAGCACAATCCTCTGGATCTCAGCCTCTTGAGTAGCTATGATTTTAGGCTTCTCTAAATTTTACTTTATTCAATATTTATTTATTTAGTGCCAGTACTGGGCCTTGAACTTAGGGCCTCATACGCTGGGTTGGCTTTTTCACTCAATGCTGGCACTCTACCACTTGAGCCACAACTACACTTCCATGTTTTTGGTGGTTAGTTGGAACTAAGAATCTTAAAAGAAGGTTGGCTTCAGTTGGTGATCCTCAGATCTGAGCCTCCACATTGTATTTTTAAGAGAAGAAAATGAGAAGTAAAAATACCTGTCAGCTAAAATATGAAAATGAGTATGGATTTATGGCAAAGGGGGACATCCTGCTTGGAAGGATGGTTTAGATCAGGGAGATACAGGGGAGTCTATGGATCACATGACTGGGTGCTCATAGAGGTCCTGATCAGGTCTACTGAAAGCTAGGAAAGTAAAGAAACAAATTATTATACAGCAACCAGGGTTTAAGTTTTAGAGAGAGATTGGCAGAAAGAGAGGTTGGTCTTGCAGCAACGCAGTAAAGACTATTTAATTCCCTTGTCACCAGGCTGCCTTATACACTTGAAGTGATGACACAATTTTTACCTAGTATTTGTTGAGTACTTGTTCTGTGAAAACCATGCTAACAAATCTTACTTAAGTCATCTTAGCTCTACAGTACTCGCCTTATTGAGTTTCTACTTCCCTTCCTTCCTTTCTCTCTTCCTTCCTCTCTTCCTTCCTCTCTTCTTCTTTTTTCTCTTCTTCTTCTTCTTCCTCCTCCTCCTCCTCCTTCTCCTCCTCCTCCTCTTGTTCTTGTTCTTCTTCTTCTTCTTCTTCTTCCTCCTCCTCCTCCTCTTCTTCTTCTTCCTCCTTCTCTTTCTTCTCTCTCTCTCTCTCTCTCTCTCTCTCCCCCTTTCTTTCTCTAGTATTGGGATTCATACTGGGAGTTGCACTTAGTAGGCAGATTTTCCTGCTATTTGAGCCATGGTGTCAGCCCTGGTTTTTCCATAGCTATTTCTCATATAGGTCTTAGGAGGGGAGTTATTTTCCTCTCCTAGGACTGACTTGGACTCTGATCCTCCTACCTATCCCTCCTGTGAATTGAGGGTTAATTGAACCACTGTATCTGGCTTGTTATGAATGTCTCATTAACTTTTTTCCAAGATTTCCTTGAGTAAAAACCATCCAGATCTCTATTGCCCTGGGGTTACAGGTGTGAACCACTGTATCTGGTCTTAATTTATTTTTTCATTAAGAGGCAGTAAATGGGTAATGGGACAATATGGTTTGAGTATGTAACATCCCTTACAGATGGATGGGTTAATGGCCTGTCTGTAGAGGCTATCTCCCTCCCTAATCCCTTCCTGCATTTCCTCATGCTACTTCCTGTCTGCCATGAGGTAGTCAGGCTTCCTCTGTCACATGATCTCACCTCTATGAGCTTTACCTCATCACTAGCCCCAAATCAACACAGCCACAGACTATGGACTAAACACTCTGAAATTACTAGCCACAATAAAATTTTCTTCCTTTAAATTGTTTATGCCTTATATTTTGTGATGAGAAAAATATGGAATACATGGAGTTTGGATCACTGCTTTGTTCCTTGATAGCTGTATGATTGTGGAACCTCATTTAACTTCCTGGGCCTTAAATATGGAGATGATAATGATATCTAAGTGATTTCAGAGCTATGCAGAATAAGTGTATTAATAGATGCAAAGTGTTGTCATACAGCATCCCTATGTAAGTGGCTGCTAATATCTTTTTTTTTCTATTTTGAATGAAAAACTAAATTTCAGAGTTCACAACTGGTAAATGTTAGAGCAAGGTCTCAAATTCAGGATGGACTAACTACAGAGCCTATACTATTCTGCCTCCCCGGGAGACAACAGAAACATAGAGATATCAGAAATTGGAATTATCAGAGTTGCCAGAGAGAAGTAAGGTTTTCCAAGGATAAAGGATAGCCACTTCCTCATAGATATCTTTCTGAATTTTTTTCCTTCTGGTAGCAAACATAACTGGTCCTTCAGCCTCTTCATGAAGGGAAAATGGAGACAATGACCATGCTCTTAGAGTCCACCCACCAACACACTCCCTGTTTCCTCCATTTTAGCAATCTGTGGAGATAGTTTGGGCATCTGCTCTCCTCTGTGGCTGTGGGCTTCAGTTTCATGGAGCCCCA
Source organism: Dipodomys ordii (assembly GCF_000151885.1). Classification (NCBI taxonomy): domain Eukaryota; kingdom Metazoa; phylum Chordata; class Mammalia; order Rodentia; family Heteromyidae; genus Dipodomys; species Dipodomys ordii. Next base: position 51,377,178 of record NW_012267217.1, on the reverse strand, counting down.
TGGTAGATATGAGTCAACAATGGAGGTCCTCTTCTTGCTAGTGATTGGATTTGGCCAATAAGATGTTAAAGAAGGTCTCAGGAGGGGGGTTCTGTGAAAGGCATACAAATATATGGGGTTGGGAGTAGGTCTTTGTCCATTGGGCTATAATAATAAAATAACCTAAATGAAAGTAGCTTACTAACAAAAATTGATTTCTCATAGTTTATAGACTGAGCAGTCCAAGATCAAGATACTAGCAGTTCAGAATCTGATGAGGATTGGTCTTCTGGTTTATAGGTGCTACCTTCTCAGTGGAAGGTATAAGGCAGCTCCCTGGGGATTTCTTTCATAAGGACTCTGCATTCATGACATAATCACTTCCCTAAGGCTTTCATTTCTTAGCATCATCACAGTGGTGATGAGGTTTCAGCAGATGGAAAGAACGTGGGTCTTGTTGATGTCAGCGAGCTCTGAGTTATTTCATCATGGTATTGCTCTGTCTCAGGACTTGTGTTCTGTGAGATAAAATGCTTTCGTTGTTCCGGTCAGTTGAGATATACAGTTCTCTGTTACTTGCAGCCTACCGCACCCCAAACAGTTCAACTACCAAATCAAACTCTTACCGTCACTGGAGAGAAAAAGAAAAATAGTACTGGGGATCAATAGCTCTGTACTTCAAAGGGTTAGCCTCAGAGAAAGGAGTTTTGTCCCTAAGAGAAAGGAGTTGGGTTTGTGGCAGTTTATGATGACAGTTGGCCTTTGTTTCTCATATCATTTTGGAAAAGGCATTCAGTGAACTGGCCATGCGCTGCTAGGGAGAAGCAGTGTTCTCTCAGCCCTTTAAACTGAGGCTCTCATAACAACCAAACAGGCAGGAATCCAGGCAGGGAGGGAGGGGTGGGGGAGGGGGGATGGATTGACAATGCTCTTGGAGCTTCTCCCTCCTCAGATTAGATGCCTGAAGGTAATAAAAACCACCCAAAAGAAACTGTTAAAAGAGGCCTTGGGCCGTGCATCCAAGAGAGCAAAAAGGAAGGAGAACAGAAGGAACCTGTGGAAAGAAAATCTTCCAGACCAAATGACTGTCCAAAAATAATGAGACCAAAGTTCAAAGAAGTAATTGAAACCAAATAAGGAAGGAAAGGCCTAGCCTATGAGGGGCAGGCTCACAGTGCAAGGCAACAGGCCAGTCCCAGGATGGAGCTGAGCAGAGTTCAATTTAGGACAGCTGACAGGTCGGAGGGAAGAGAGACGTGCTGCAAATACTGCCCAGGTCAGAGAAGGGGCAGGAGTGAATGGAGTCTCTCACCTCCCCTGCCTAGGACATTACCTCCACTCTCACTTTTAGGAGGACTGCTCTAATTTGCAGTGTACACCTCATCTAGGTTGTACTATCTCTACAATGGACAGCTCACCAGACCAGGCAAATGAAGCAAGCCTTCCTAGCTAGCTATAAACAAGGGCCTTCCTTTTAGGCCCTAGTTTATATTTTACTGCAGCAAAGAATTACAGGCCATCCCGTCAGCCAGGGATGGTGGATGTTAAATTCACTAAATACTCCACTTAATTTGTGGACTCAGGTTCTTGGTGATCCTATAATCCAGGTTTTGTTCCATAGTGGAATCAGAATACAGGTAGGAATCTTTGTGTATTCTGTTTGCATATTTGCATATTAAAGAAGCCTTTCTATTTTCTATTTACCACAGAATCCTAATCTTAAACTCCCAATCCTCTACTATAGATTTTTAAGCCCTTATACTGAGGAACTGGGCATTTCAGGAGGTACTAAAATTAACACGGAGAATTTGTTTCCTAGAGAAAAGCCCTAGAAAGTTCTCCCTTCTATGTATTTCCTTCAGTTAGGAACTCCAATGAGCATCATATAACAAGGACACGTTCATACAGCAGAGTTCAGAACTGACCTGTGCACTTTGTTATCGGGCTCACAGATGGATGCACTGTGCATTCAGACACAAAAAGAAAATGTGGCTCACGAAGCTTCTGATTTTTCCCTCTATGTTTGATCTAATATTAATATGAACACCAATAGCACTGGCTGGTGGAGCAACAGCCTGGCCAGGACTTTGCTATCTCAGTCTCTTCTAGCCCAGTAACAATGATGTCAAGAGATTCTGGATGGGTTGAAAGTTCCTTCTTTCCCTTGCTCCTTCGCTGGTACCTGTCGGTTAAGGGGGCTGAAGTATTTCATGATGGAAAGAAAGGAGGGCCTCCACCAGCATTGAAGTATTGAAGTAAGGAGGCTGAGCCTAAATAAATGTCTTGCAATCATCTTGTTGCCTGGGCAGGAGATGGCAGGGGGCGGGGTAGGGGACTGTCCACCCAGCTCCTAGGCCTAGAGGTGAGCCATACTCTGAAGTGCAGATGACTGGCTCAATCGGGTGAGCTAGGAGAGTCTGCTTTAGATGTAAGCTTTGCATGTAGAGAATGCTCTGATTCTGCATTGATTAACTCCCTACATGGCTTAAATCACCAGCCTCTGAGTAGCCTCGAAGCATACCGTATATAGAAGGTTAAGGCCTATCTTCCCTAGATAGACAAGTTCTGCTGGTGCCTGAGTATGCCCATTTAAGGTCTGGCATCTTGTCTTCATGGTGGGAGAGGGTGATGCTCCTTCCCCTGGACCCCCAGCCTCAGATGATGGGCCTACCTGGATCCCTGGAGACAGGGCAGGCACTTGGCTGATAGGTTGTTGAACCAGTTAGCCCAATGCCTGGGACTGGAAATGTCCTGTGACTTGGCCCCCTGGCCTGACCCTATTTAAGCATGGACCAGCATAGGCACCAGGACACTATGCCACATGTGTCTCATGATCATGTCCTGTGTCCTGCCTCCTGGATCATCTCTGGTCATTGTGGTATCCCAATTCAGCTCTCTAATGTAGCTGAATTGGTTTGCTGGTATTGTTTTTATTCTTTCTTTCCTCTCTGGCCTGTTTCCTAGCTGTATTATGTATTTTGGGAGCTGCAGGTCTTTGTTACAATGGCTGCTTTCAGACTGTTAACTCTGTAATAAAGACTCCAATATTCCATCATCCAAAGTGTGGCTTCGCTGATAAGTTACCTGACAACAGTATCATACATATGCTCTCTAGCTTCTGCAGGTGTCTAGCTTCTGCAGGTGTGGCTGTCTCCTGATGATTGGTAACCCCTACTTCCAATTGCCATGGGGGACACTATGGGTTCTTCTTAATCTAGGGCCCTTTTGACTCCTCCCTGGTCCTTCTCTGGAGTCCCTGTGACTCTCTGGGTTCAATGTCACCACTAGCAGGTTATGGAGTACAAGTGATGTGAACGCTTGCCTCCCTGGTCACCTTCTTGTCTTAACTGCTAAGACCATGAACCATGTTGACCTTGGCTTTCTGTGGGTTTTTTTTAAGGAGGCTTGCAGTCTCCTCCAAGCTCGGGCTAGGAAGAGGGCTACCGGTCAACTCTCATAAACATTCCCAGCTTCCTTCCATTTGGACACGCAAACTTCCATTTTGCCCAGAAGGGAGGAAATATGAACAAGTGTAATTCTATGTCAGGACATTAGAACAAAGTCTAATATTTAATATTAGACATTGAACAAGACAAATAGGGTGTGAAAAGTGAGAGCTTGTTTTCACAGGTAAGAGGCTGCCTGGCAGCCCTGTATAGAAAGGAACTTCATAATGGTTGTTTTCTGGCTAGAAAGGAAGAGAAGGGAAGGAAAAGGAGTCTGGACAGTGCAGGAATAACTCTCTAAGGTTTCTCCAAGATTCTTTTCTTTCCAAAGCGTAGGGTTCTACCGCTCCTGCTTTCTTTTGATTTAAAGTGGCTCAGGTTCCTTTATCACTTCCTGCCCCTCATCTTCTCACAGGATGTTCCTAACTGAAGCAGCACTAGGGGGGACGTCTCTAATACCACAGGAATTTGGTGGCATAATGGAGAAGGTGCTCCTAGAAAGACCTTTTTAGGGTTCTTTTTCATTAACTTGGAGAAGTCAAGAGAATAATATGATCAACATCTTAACCTTCCTTATTTATATATAAATGGTAAATGTTTTAGTTTTGGTTACTTAGGCCTCTGATGACATATATGTATATATGCACACATGCACATACCCACAGATGTATATGTATATGCACATGTATATGTATGTCTGTACAAATAGGATCTTACAGCTGAAGCTGAGAACAATTTTGTCTTTTATATGCTGGTATCTTGCCTTTCTCCTGACAAACTCTGCTAATAATATGAGATCTGTCATTCTAGCTCATGATTGTCTTCTACAGATTCTATAAATCAGACAATATAGGTCACTGCTTTGCATGATTAACATTTTCCCCTAAAGGATACCTTACTGCTTGAGAAGTTTTACAAGCTTTTTTTTTAAAAAAAATAAACAATATGGTTTTGAGATTTCTTCTTTTGATATATATATAAACCTAGTCCATTTATCTTAAAGTGCTTTCAGATACTGCATTCAATTTTTGAATAAATCTTATTTCCTAATTTCTCGGAAAACAAATTCTCCGTTACAAAAAACAATTGTTTTCTCCTTGTGCTTTCTTTTTAGTGATCGGAACTATTAGGTTCAGCCTCTGTTTCAGGCAGAAATAGCTGGAAGACCTTGTTAGCTGTAATGCAGCCTGGCCTTCCAGCTGACTGAAATGCTGTCAACCAGCTGATGTATGAGTCCTGCCTCTGCCCACACAATTACAGATTATGTGTCCCTGAGCCTTGCTTTGACACAGCCCCGTGTCTAGAAATGAGGGTCACAATGGTTTCTTTCTCCTTGGGCTATTCTGAAGGCTTATGAATTCTTACTGTTGCATATGTACCCGGTGTGTAGCAGATAGTAAATGTGTACATTAATAATGTCCAGTATAGAATCAGAACCCAAGAGCCTGATCCTCTGATCAAGTTTCTTTAAGAGACTTTGACTGTGTTATGTCTGTCTGTTGATAAGACCCTGTCTCCCAAGAGTTTATGATCTGTGAGACACAAGTCCAATCTGGACTTAGGGAGGCAGAGGCAGTTAAGGTTAGAATGTTAAGTGGTGAGCTAATAATCCCAAATGCTGTCAGGACTCAGCAGTGCTGTTAGCAACAGGTCCTCTGGATCATTAAGAGCCTGTCTTTGCAGGACCTGCTGGAGCCTGTTACAGTTCAGTGCCTGCAGGAAGACAGCTCAAAGCCCTTGTTATAGGCCTGTTCTCTGCACAGGTCTGGCCAATCACAGCTCTGTTGCTACACAGCCCCTGCTGGCCTGCTGGCAGAGCCTCTCCCGCTGGCTCTGGTCGCAGCCAGCATACTGTCTACAGATATCTCTGCTGTTTTGTTATGTTTTGTTTGTTTGGATTGATTTTTTTAAAAGCACCTGATGCATACTGCTCTTTTTTGTTGTTGTTCTCCATCATTCAGTTTCTACCCAAACCATACCACTCAGACACACAAACACACATGAACCAGACTTGGAATTATTCACAAAGAAGATCTGAGATGGAAAGTGGTTTTTTTTTTCATTCTAGGATCTCAGGCAATGCTGAGAAAAATCTGCTTTATCGAATATTTGGGGACACTAATTAAGGGGAGATGCCATTGCTTCACATTTAACTTCCCAGTCTTTATTTGTTTGTTTGTTTATTAAACCAACAGGAGAGAGAAAGAGGTCACAAGGTTTCAAACAATCTGCTCTGTGCTCTAGTCCCACTTTTCCCAAGGAGCCAGCCAATGCAAGTGTGACCATTTACACACACAGAGGGGGCCCTCACTGCTTTTTTCCTCTTTGGGCTGAACATCTGGATTCTGTTTGCCCACCTCCCCTCTTGCACACCCTCATGAGTGACAGGACAAAAGCCAGGCAAGCACATTCTTAAGAGAGGGGGTTGGTTGCAGCTGAAGTTCGTGACAACTCCAGAGCACACTGGGAGGGGAAACATGGAGAAAAGAGATGAATGAGTGACCAAGATGGTGAAATAAAATGGCATGGATGAAAGAGAAAGATCTGGGGTAGGAAAGTGTGAGGGGTCAGGGAGTTTGGGATGATAAAGAAGACAAAAGCAGGATTTTAATCAGTGACCTTTGACCTATCTTATTGGCCTGGCGAAATGTTAACAGAAGTGTAAGTGCCATTTGGAACAGCTGTGTCACCAACTTACTACTGCTCTGATAGTCATGCCTCTGAAAAACGTTATAAGTGTTATACTTGCTTCTACTCACATTTTAAAGCTGTTTATAATAAGTAAAGTAAGAGTCACAATGGTATAGAGGAGTTTATGGTAAGAAGCCAAATTTTCTACAAACCTGGCTAATGCTAGTTCTTAGGCTGCTTTGCTAAAAGACTGGGAATGAAGCAGGAAGTCAAATGGATTCTCTTCAGAGATTTGGAAATCCTTCTGGTTTCTTCTCCCTTTCTAGACAGATGTCCCAGTGGAAGGGGTATTTGCCATGTTATTCATAGACAATACAACATAAGAGTTTACAGGCATGAGTGGAAGCATCTGATGAGCTGATTTTATTTTTGGAGAGTGTAGTATAAAAACCAGTGTGAAATATAAAGACTCCTCTGTCTTCAAAAGCCAGGGTCTAAAATAAATAAGAGCTAAAAAAATAGAAAAATCCCATGTCTTAAGATTTTAAACAGAAATAATGTATTTAACAATAGCTCATGTGGCAGAAATACATTTTTCTTTCTTTTTTACTGTGAAAATACCATACAGAGGGGTTCCAATTACATGAGCAAGGTAATGAGTACATTTCTAATCAAGCATTGTTGCCTCCTCCTTTGTTTCCCCTTCTCATCCCTTCCCATCTTCCCCCTCCCCTATTATTGGGAATTAGGTTCATGACAGTCTATTTATACTCAAACAAAAATAGTTGCTACTGTAAAAGGTAATACGATCTCACTTTTGTGGAAGTACATACCAATATATGTACATTGAGAGATGGCAGGAATTATTCTCTCCTAAAAATGATAAGGGTTACTCTAACAGTAAACTCTCAGAGTGACCAGAGTCACATTCCACAACCTTCAGGATGAAGAACCATGATGTAGTACCAGGCTACTAACATGCTGGAATTCACTATTCAGCTCTTAGCTGTACTATAATGCTACACAGGAAAATTCCAGAGAGAAATGACTTACTCTCTGTTCCATAGCAAGGTGTAAATCAAATGAAAAGAAACAACATAGGCAAAATCATGATGACTTGACCTTCTAGACCTTTCTATAAGATCTAGGTTGGCTTAGCTGGGATGAGAGTCCAGTAAGGTTTTTTTGTTTGTTTGTTTGTTTTGGGTCTGGTTGTGGGGCCTGAACTCTGGGCCTGGGCACTGTCCTTCAGCTCTTCAGCTCAAGGTTAGTGCTCTCCCACTTGAGCCACAGTGCCACTTCTGGTTTTGTTCTTTTTGCTTATGTGGTGCTGAGGAATCGAACCTAGGGCCTCAAGCATGCAAGGCAAGCGCTCTACCACTGAGCCACCTTCCCAGCCCTCCAGTAAGGTTTTATGATGGAAAATGACACTGAGACACCTCAATGGCTTCCTCTGCCCTTGTTAAATTAGCCTTTCCTATCTCATTATATAGGTTTGGGGTATAAAGCAGTGTACAGACATTTGGCTGAAATTATAGTCCATGTAATGGTTCTCTCTGACCTGCTTTCTTCTTGGCCCAGTCTTTTCAAGACCATCTTCTCTTTCCTTCACATCATTTATATATCTCACTAGTAATTTAGTGGGCACTTTCATTGACCATTTTTTTCTCCATCACAAAATGAGTTTCCAGTTAGGCTACAAAACAAACAAACAAACAAAAAGTATATGTGGTGACATCTTCGGAATGAAGGCCTGGGTGATGGCAGCTTCTGTCCACAACCCAGTCAGAGATTAGCCACTTGCAGGGAAAGGTTCATATGTAAATGGTCCACTTTGGGTGCTCTTTCTCCACTTCAGGTAACCTTGGTCAGGACAAGAAGTTCCAGAGGTTTACCCAATCCCTCTTCATACTACCATATTTTACTTTATAGGATTATATAAAAACTGTTTAGCCAGAATTAAATATGCTTTATATATTTAAAATCTCTGTTCAAGTACTCAGAACTTAACCACTTTGATTCCATTTGATTTGCTATGTACTTATGTACTGGAATATACAGTATAATCGTACAAATGAGGAAGGCAAGAAAAGAGAAGGAATTGTGTTGTGCATTGTGTCAAATCAGTTTAAGAGGATGGATGGATCACAGAGTCCTAAATTTAATGAACAAAGAACTTGAGAAACCCAGTTAAGAACCCTGTACAGAGGACTTAATTGTTGATGATTTCCATGTCAGTGCCACCCACACTTTAATCATTCCTCTCTTCTTGGGCCTTACTAATTGCAGATGAGATGTATGGCTTTTTATCCCTAATTTTTCCATATGAGAAGTTAGACTACATGATTTGACTACAGACAAGTCCTCATGAGAGGCAGAGCACGGGAAGGAGAATTCTACTTTTCCAATCTCTCTTTACCACACTATATAACATAGTCCTTTAGAAACCACTTGTGTCCTCCTTGTGAGACAAACATGTATCTATCTTGGCTTAATATTCCAGAGGAAAGTAGAATATGAAAAGACATTTCACCTGTCTTGCCAGATGGCTTAAGGGTAGCATTCTTGGCCTCAAACAACTGCTAGAGTCTAGTAAATGCCTTCAGGAAGGGCAAGAAATAACATGAAGTATTTGGTCCTTATTCTGTCCTGAGACTATTATAGCCAAGCTTGGTGGGAGTATATCTTGCCAAGATATTGAGCTGAAATCAGAGTGCATCTTTCTTAGACATTTTTTTTGTCGGTCGTGGGGCTTGAACTCTGGGCCTGGGCACTGTCCCTAAGCTCTTCAGCTCAAGGTGATCACTCTACCACTAGAGCCACAACACCACTGAGTGCATCTTTATTAGAATAGGCCCTTTATTTGGGGGGGGGGTGTCAGGTTGTGGGGCCTGAACTCTGGGCCTGGGTGCTGTCCCTCAGCTCTTCAGCTCAAGGTTAACACTCTACCACTTGAGCCACAGTGCCACTTCCAGCTTTTTTTCTGCTTATATGGTGCTGAGGAATCGAACCCAGGGCCTCATGCATGCAAGGCAAGTTCTCTACCACTGAGCCACCTTCCCAGCCCAGAATAGGCCCTATTAAAGGAAGAGAATCAGATAATGGGGAAGTCCTTAACAGCTTTGGGCAGTCCACAGGTCTGAGGTCCAGCTAGGAGTCTCATTTCCTAAACCTCCAGAAAAGCTGGAATTGAGCTAAAGAATATTCATCACCACCCAACCCATCTTGGAACTCACAGTGGAAAATCATGGGGTCATATGGCGGGACAGCCTGGCCTTCTTGAGATCAATGCATAGTTACATGCTTTTTTGCATTCTTAGTACAGTTTTTAATTTTGAAAAATGAATGGGTAGCATTAGAATAGCTACTTGTTCTTAAAATGCTTTGGGGAATCAAGACTTTGGAAGAGCTAATGCCCTTCAGGGAGCGTAGAAATCAAGGAAATAAGGGAAAATTGCTTCCAAAGAGAAGAGGAAAGGGGATGTTTGGTCTTAAGCCCTAATATACTAAACTGTTGAGGATTTTAATGCTTTGTTTTTGTGATAGAGTTGGCTTGAAGATCCTTGAATGCATTCTTGGGATATATATTATGTTTGTGCTTGATACTGAACCTAGGGAAGGTAAAAATTAGTAAGACATGACTTCTGCATTTAAGCAATGGTAGACAAATCAAGTTAGACTCTCCTCTCTCTCTCTCTTTCTCTGTCGCTCTTGCTCTCCTCTCTCTCTGTGTCACTCTCTCTCTCTTTCTCTCTCTCTCTCTGTCGCTCTTGCTCTCTTTCTCTCTCTCTCTCTCTCACACACACAGAGTACCAAATTCTCCAAGGCATCCTTTAGCAATGTCACTTACTTCTGAGAATTTCCTGGTTGTTCAGTACTTACCTACATCTATTGGAACTTGGAATAGAATGTTAGGGCAGTGTGGAGTCCTGTAATACCAGTTCCTCTCATTCCCTTCCCACGGGAATGAAGAAACAGAGCTTTAGTGTCTAAAGCAGCTTCCTGAATGGCCTTCCAGATTGTTGTGTCTCCCACTTCCATGGGTCAGCAACACCTAAGATGGTTTGATCCTCAGTAGGCAATGTTGCATTTTAATCTCACAAGTAATAGAGCCTCCAATAGCTTCCCAGCCCTAAGCTGATCAAGAAGGTTTGCTGAGTTCCTTCACACTCTCTGCCTTCCCTGCCACTCTCCTTCTGCAGTGTTCCTCCCTATGGTGACAATGAAATTTCAGCATTCTCTAATATATCCTTATCCTTTTCTATGTCCTGTGCTTTTGATTTTTTTTTGGGGGGGGGTCTGGTTGTGGGGCCTGAACTCTGGGCCTGGGTGCTGTCCCTCAGCTCTTCAGCTCAAGGCTACTGCTCTACCACTTGAGCCACGGCGCCTCTTCCGGCTTTTTTTTCTTTTTGCTTATGTGATGCTGAGGAATCGAACCCAGGGCCTCTGGCATGCAAGGCAAGCACTCTACCACTGAGCCACCTTCCCAGCCCATGTGCTTTTGATTTTGTGATCAATTTACCTAAAACATTTTTCATGTACTATATTTGCTTGAAAAATCCATCTCTCAAAACCTATTCCTTTTTTCTTTGATTTCTAGTATGTTCTTTCCCTGTTGATTCTCAACCTCACCATTTTCTTGTTTGGTCCTTAAGGAGATTTGCCTCAGGGGAGCTGATGTCCTCTACCTGTTAGTCACAGGCCTAGCAGAGCCTTGACCGTGTTGTTTGCATTACAAACATTCCTTGAGCGGAGGTATTCCAGAGACCCACAGCTCCTTGTAGGCATAACCAAATTTAGAACTCATTTATCTTTTGGTCTTACCCAGTGTTCTTACCTCTACTCCTCTCACTCCTAACCTAGTTCATGACTTTGTAGGACTCATTTGAAGTCCTGACCTCTGTTCCATTGTCCACAGTATACCTTCTGTTGATTTAAGAAATCTGTAGGTTTCATCTTCCCTTGGAAACATGTGTTTCTGGTTGTGAACTAAGTCACAGACACATAGTAGAGGCCTATTGACTATTTGTAAATGATGCTTGGTTGGACTCAGAAAGAAACATAGGCTCTGTTCTGAAGGCACAGAAAATGATGTTTAGATGTTTGCTTTAGCTGCTTTTTATTTGGTCTTCTGTACTCTTTCTCTTCTTCTGCCTTCCCGTTTCTCTTTTCTGCAACACTCTCAAGTCTGCTAAACTGGAGTTGGCTCAGGATTCCACTCAGCCTGAAGAGACACATCTGCACACCAGACCCTTGGTCTAGGACATAAAGTTAGATGGAACATTTGAGAAATCTCTGAATGGAGGCTCACTCTAGAGGCATCCATTCTGGGTAATACCTAAGAACACTGGCTTTGCATCAGGAGCTGTGAGACTTCATGGACAAACTTCATGTACAGAGTGAGCAGGAAAAATGAACTAGAGATTTTACTGCTTCATTCTGACAAAGAGAGAGGGAAAGATCCCAGAGCTTGGCTAAACACACAAGGCTCCAGGGTTCCTGATGCTGGAGTGGTCTGCCCTTGCGTCTCACACCCTGGCTCCAGGTTGTCCCTCACCCATCACTCTCCCCAGTTCTTCTCTCACTCTGCTTCTCAAGCACCCACCCTCGTTCACACTGCCCTCTCTGAGCTTGAGGAGCTGCCAGGTTTCTTGGCATCACATAGTAGAAGAAAGGGAAGAGCAGGGTCATCCATTCTCCACTTGCTCAGGTTGCATTTTGCTCCATACAGTACATGAAGTCAGGAGCTGGCCTTCAATATCTCCTATCACTTTTTTCTCTTCTAAAAAGACTATAGTGAAATGCTTTGTACCATTCTGAAATCCAGTTCACTCCATCTTCCTAGTCTAGAGAGAAATGCAAATGAATATGAAGAAGATGTTGTTGGCATTTCCAGTAAGAAGCTGGCAGAGACAATTCAGGAGATAGTAAGACATTTTGAATTTTATTATATTATCTAACCTGAATAGGAATATTTATTTACCTTTATCCTCTTCAGCCCATCCGACTCTCTTATGGGTATGGAAAACAAGGCTTTCAGCCAATCTGTGCTGTCCTCTGTCCTCCCATCCTGAGTGATTTCCATTACTGTGTACCTCCTAATTGCAGGCAGATTTCCTTATTCTCCAGAACCACAAGGAGCATCAGCATTTGGCTTCAGAGATGCTACTAATCCTGAATAAATAAAAGCAAATGAATAAGATAGCACTTCTAGTCTCTTATTCCTAGACCTAGATGGAACATTTGTAGTAAACCCTTGGCTCCAGGTTTCTCCAGCATTTTTTTTTAACCTTTTCTTTGCAACAATAGAAGGAAATACGGTGCTGCAGACATTACCAACCTCACCAAGCCCCATGCTGACTCTCTAAATTGAGTTTTTGTTTGTGTGTAGGGAACAGAGGAAGACTTTCCTAAATTTTGGTCTGCAGGGTTTGTTTGAGATACGGAAAAAGTTGAAGAGGTCTCAACACGGAGGACTGTGAGGACTCCCTTTCCCTTCCCAGACTAACTGTTGACATAGACAACTGTTGACAAATGTTAGAAATCCTCTAAGACAAAAATTTGGGAAATATATTAGGTTTGGAATTGGAGTAACTAGTTTCCAAGCCTGGTTCTGCTTCTGTCACTTTTAACTCTACCTTTGTGTGTGGATGTCAGTACTGGAGCTTGAATTCAGGATCTGGATGCTGTTTTAGCTTTTTTGCTCAGGCAAAGAAAGATTCTATCAGCTTTTTGGTCATGAACCGTTGTCCTCAAATCTTAGCCTTTTTGGGCTTACAGGTGTGAGCTGTCAGTACCTAGCTATGCCTCATAAATGTATCATTTCATTTATTTAATTAGAAACCAAGAGGAGCATTGAGCTATTTATTCTGCATTGGTATTTTGCAAGTACTGAATATTCAGTGTAGAATAATACAATAATCCAGGTTTCATAGGTCTCACATTTAGTGAGCAAAGCAGTAAGTGACACACAATTATATAATAATAATAGCAACACTAATGAAAATATGAAGAAAATAAAAAAATGAATAGGGCAGCAGACAATATCAGAGAATATGTGTGTATGTAGAGTTGTGTTCTAGGACTCTGAAATGGGTCTCCCAATAATTCTTTTACTTTCTTATGGAAAAATGAAGTTGAATTCCCTTGAACTGTGGACTGGGCTCTATGACGTCTAAACAAATAGAATAAAGTAGAAGGGACGTTGTGACTTTGGAGAACAGGTAATGAAGTCACAGTGTCTTCCTCCTCATGTTCACAGGTCGTTTGCTCTGAGGGAAGTTAGCTGTCATGTTGTGAAAATACTCCAGCAGTTTATAAAGAAGATCATGTGGCACATAGCAGTGACTTCTTGCCAGTACCATGAAAGAAGCCATCCAGGAAACAGACTCCCAGCCCTGGTCCAACCTTCACATGACTGCAGCCCCTGCCAACATCCTGACCACAGTATAAGGGGACCCTGAACTAGACCACCAGGTAAGCTGAATCTGGAGTCTTGAGCTGAACCTGAAAGTCAACCATTCTTTTTTTTTTTGCCATCAATAAGAAATTTACTTATTTTTAAAAAAAAATCCAAATGCTGGCATTGTCCAGAAAATTTAACAGATTTATAGTTGTTATAAAGTTGAACTGCTGAAACATTTTGACTTGCATTAATGCTTTATATCCCCA
>NW_012267217.1:51348348-51363151 GCF_000151885.1 Dipodomys ordii | reverse complement strand
ATCTTTTGGCATAATTGTCACACGTTTGGCATGGATAGCACACAGATTGGTATCTTCAAAAAGGCCAACGGGATAGGCCTCACTTGCCTCCTGCAAAGCACCAATAACTGCGCTCTGGAAGCGCAGATCTGTTTTGAAGTCCTGAGCAATTTCTCGCACCAGACGCTGGAAAGGGAGCTTGCGAATCAGAAGTTCTGTGGACTTCTGGTAGCGTCTAATTTCACACAGCGCCAGAGTACCAGGCCTGTAGCGGGGCGGCTTCTTCACCCCTCCGGTGGAGGGCGCGCTCTTGCGCGCGGCCTTGGTTGCCAGCTGCTTCCTGGACTTGCGGGCGGTCCGCTTGGTGCGAGCCATGGCTGAGCGGCCTCAACCCCTCCTTCTCCTTCGGTTGGAGCTCGGCGAACGAGAGGCGGCGCTGGTGTCGGAGAGCAGCGCTGGCGCGGCGGCGGCTGCGAACACAATTGAAAGATGGCTGACACCGAGGCTCAAGTCAACCATTCTTGATTGTTTCATGCTATAACATTTGGGGATCATTTGTTAAACAGTAGTTAGATAACTAATACACATGTTCAGGGAAACTCTTTTTATGAGAGGATAAGTGGTAAGGAGAGATTAAAACAAAAAGGATGAAATGAGTCGTGTCAAAATATGCAGCAGGAGTGTTTGAAGCAAAGAGAATTGAACTGGCAAAGTACTGTGGTAAGAACACCCTTGGGTTTTCAAGGAAAATTTTGTCCAAAGTTTGGAAATGGTCGAGTAATTATCTTTTCAGTGACAAGCAGGGCCCCTGAGTCTCTGGGGTTCATTTATTATATTGAGATGTTCTCCTTTGATGGAATTTCTATCATCTGGTATTTTTGTAACTCAGTAGAATTCAACTTGTAGAAAGCTAATATTGATACAAATGATCTTTCCCTCAAAAATATAATGAATATTGTCTCAAAGAAATATGACTGAGCCCAACACTGGTGGCTCATGCCTATAATTCTAGCTACTTAAGAGGCTGAGATCTGAGGGTCACAGTTTGAAGCCAGCCAAGGCATGAAGGTCTGTGAGACTCCTATCTCCAATTAACCACTGGAAGATCAGAAATGGCGCTGTGGCTCAAAGTGGTAGAGTGCTAGGCTTGAGCAAAAGAGCTCAGGGACAGTGCCCAGACTGACAAAAAAAAAAAGTGGCTGAATTTGATCCTGTAGAAAAGATGGCCCTAAACAATGCATTTTAAATGGCTTTATTGAAATATACTTTTTAATTCATTATTTTTATTGTTTTTGTAAAGATGATATACAGTGGGACTACAGTTACATTAAGTGAGGTAATGTGTACATTCTTTTCGAACAAGGTGACAGTGAAATATAATTCTTATACCACACCACTGACTAAAGTTTCTAATTCAGTGCCTACAAGTTTATTCATAGCACTGTGCCAATGACACTAGAATCTAATTTTAAACTACTTTGTTCCCTCTCACTCAGCCATGCCCTATTCCCTTCATCATTTCCTCCATGAACAAGCCGTAGGCAACCACTAATCCTCTTCCCTACTCTGAGGATTTCATACAAATATAATTATATGTTCTAGAACTGGCTTCTTTCATTTAGCATAGTGTTTTCTTTCTTTTTTTTTAATTTAATTTAATTTTATTTGTGAACATACTGTACAGAGGGGTTACAATTACATGGGCAGGATAATGCGTACCTTCACATCCCTTCCCAGCCTCCCCCCTCCCCCCCAATCCCCAATCCTTCTCCCTTTCCCCCCCTTCCCCCCCCCCCCCCCCGCACCGACGTTGTAAAGCTCGTTTTGGACATGACAACTTGTACTTCTCATTGTTGCAACAGGTCCACCTGTATCCTTAAACAACTGGTTTTTCCCCATCTCCTCCACAAGTTATACTGACATCAAATATAGAGAAAGCAGGGGTTATACTGTGGGGGAGGGACATACAAAGCAACAAAGAGATAATCTTATAACTGTGTTAGAAACACATACATGAAAGGAAAAAAACATTAACATACATATCTAAGGGTTCATTTTCCTGACATCACATTATCTGACCTTTTCCGCTTGACTCATACATATACTAGATATTGCAAATAAGGGAAACCACGGGACCTATGTTTCTTTGGGCCTGGCTTACTTCACTTAATATAATTTTTTCCAAGTTTTTCCATTTCCTAACAAATGGGGCAATGTCATTCTTTCTGATGGAGGCATAGAATTCCTAGCATAGTGTTTTCAAGGGCCATCCGTGTCATAAAATGTTAATATATCATTCCTTATTTCCAAGTAGTATTCAGTTGTTGGGTATGCCTTTTGGTTAGCTGTCCATCTCTTTATGAGAATTTGGATAATGTCTACTTTTGAGTAATGTTTCTGCGAACAGTAATGCACATGTTTTTAGGGGGATTATACTTTAACTATTAAGTATCATTTCGGTGTCGTATGGTAGACCAGCATTTAATTTTGTTGTTGTTGGTGGTGGTGGTTGTGGAGCTTGAACTCTGGGCCTGGGCACTGTCCCTCTGCTCTTCAGTTCAAGGCCAGTGCTCTATCACTTAAGCCACAGCGCCACTTCGCATTTTCTGAGGGACTTATTGGAGATAAGAGTCTAATGGACTTTCCTGCCCAGGGCTGGCTTTGAACCATGATCCTCAGATCTCAGCCTCCTGAGTAGCTAGGATTATAGGCACAAGCTACCACCTAGCATTTAATATTTTGAGGAAATTGTTAAATGTTTTTCCAAAGTATTTTCACTATTTCACATTCCCTTTGGCAATGTATGAGAGTTCTGATTTCCCCATCCTTATCAATTCTTGCTATGGTTCATTATTGAATATGACTCAGTTGTTGAGTGTGAGGTTTATATCTCAGTATGTTTTGATCTGCATTTCCTTAATGACTAAAGGTACTGAACATTGTTCAACGTGCTTATTAGCTAATGTTTTAAAGAGCTTTCTTGGATTCAATAGAGAACAGTGTATTTAAATACTTAGCCAATTTTCATTTTTTCTTTTTTTACTGAGTTTTATGAAGTCTTTATATATTCTGAAGGAAATCCCTTATCAAATAGGACCCACAATAATTTTCTTTGATCTGAGGCTTCTCTTTTCTTTCTCTAATTAAAATTATTAATATTTAAGGTGCAAACCCTACTCTTTTATTGGCATTTCCCTATTACTACTTGTTAGTATTATTCTCCACCTTTGGCCCTCAGCTCCACCCAGACCTGAGCTCCTCCCTGCCCTAGAGTTCCGGCCCTACAGCTGGCCCCTCCTTCCCACTTGCCCACCACACCTACCTGCCCAGACCCTCCTGCTACTTGGACAGGGATGGGTGCCATGTGCTCCCTCTTGTGGGAAATATGGCCCCTCTAACAAACATTATAATAATCTTTCTCCTGTGCCTGTTTGTCTCTGCATGGTCCCTTGGGATGGGTGTGAAGGATTCTTACACTACTGATACTTTTATATACTTATTCCACTCAGCATCCTAACGTGGATTACCTGATTGTATTCTTTGCCAATTTTATTTTTTTATTTACTCTATTTTTTTGTGAAAATACTGTACAGAGGGGTTACAATTACATGGGCAAGATAATGAGTACATTTCTTAGCAAGCATTGTAGCATCCTCCTTTGTTTCCCCTTCCCATCCCTTCCCATCCTCCCCCGGACCCCCCAATCCTCCTCCCCCCCCCACCAAAGTTGGAAAATTCGTTTTCAACATAGCGACTTGTATGTCTCATTGTTGCAATGGGTCCACCTGTATCCCTAGTTAAACAATTTGTTTTCTCCTTCCCCTCCACAAATTATAACAACATCAAATACAGTGCAAACAGGGGTTATACCATGGGGGAGGAACACACAAAGCAACAAAGAAATAATCTTATAAATGTGTTAGAAACAATCGCATGAAAGAAAAAAAATTTGAATACATATCTTAGGGTTCATTTCCCTAACATCAACTTATCTGACCTTTTCTGCTTGAGTCAGACATATACTAATTATTGCAAGTAAGGGAAACCATGGGACTATGTTTCTTTGGGCCTGGCTTACTTCACTTAATATATTTTTTCCCAAGTCTTTCCATTTCCTAACAAATGGGGCAATGTCATTCTTTCTGATGGAGGCAGAGAATTCCATTGTGTATATGTACCACATTTTCTTGATCCATTCATCTACTGAGGGGCATCTGAGTTGGTTCCATATCTTAGCTATGGTAAATAAAGCTACAATAAACATAGTTGTGCTGGTAACTTTAGTATGGTCTTGTTTGTGATCATTTGGGTAAATGCCCAAAAGTGGGATTGCTGGGTCATAGGGGAGCTCTATGTGGAGTCTTTTGAGGAACCTCCATACTGCTTTCCAAAGTGGTTGAACAAGTTTACACTCCCACCAACAATGCAGTAAGGTTCCCTTCTGTCCACATTCCTTTCAGCATCTGTTGTTATTAGAGTTCTTGATTATAGCCATCCTACCTTGGGTGAGGTGGGATCTCAATGTTGTTTTGATTTGCATTTCTTTTATGGCTAGGGAGGTTGAGCATTTCTTCATGTGTCTATTGTTCTTTGCCAATTTTATTGTTTTACATATGATTTTGTAGAGCTCCTCATATTTGGGCAATTTTTGTTTACTTCTGTTGTATTCTAAGTATATTCTCCCAATATGACTTTTGTTTTTATAAGTTTACATTTTTCATGTATCTGAAGTTCTCTAATATTTGTTAAAATTATCTGAATTTATGTTTTCTGAGGATTGTTTTTTCTTTATCTAGAATTAAATACTTATAATCTATAATATCTCTACTGTACTACAAAAAATTATTATTATTGGGTAGTACTGGAGTTTGAATTTAGAGCCTTCTTATCGCTAGACAGGTGTTCTACCACTTGAGGACTCTTTTCCACTGGTCTTCTTTATTCTTTCTTGGTTTTGAAAACAAAGGTTTTCAATTTTATCCAATTTCTATCTTTTTTCTTTTGTTGCTTTTGCTTCTAAAGGGAGTATAACAAAGAAATCAACTAAGAAACCATTGCCTAAATCTACAAAACCATGAAAATTTACTCCTGTATTTTATTCTAAGAGTTTTATTACATTAACTCTGAACAATGGGTCAGGGGTCCTTTTAAGTTTGAATATATTTGTTTACATTGTATAGTAAAGATCTAAATCAGTTCTTTTAATGTAGAGATACCCTTCATCAAATGACTTCTCTTTCCCCCATTGAATTGTTATTGCACCTTTGATGGAAATACATGGGTGATAAATTTGTGGGTTTATTTATGGACTCTCAGTTTTATTTTATTTATCTGTATGTCTTAGTGTCAGTATTGCATTTCCTTGGTCACTGTACTTTTGCAGTAAGTTTTGAATTGGGGAACATCAGTTGTCCAATTTTATTCTTATGTTTCAAGATTGTGTTAGATTCTCCATGTCTCTGAAATTTCTACATGAATTTGAAGATCAGCTTCTCCACTTCTGCAAAAGGTCAGCTGATATCTTGATCAGGATGTAGGTAGATAAAGTTGAAGAACACAGTAATGTTAACAATAGTAAGTCATCTTGATCTATGATCATGGATGACCGTTCTCTTTATTTAGTTTTTAAGTTTTTTCAATGATATCTTTTTTAACTATATGCTTATATTTTACTTTATTATATATATTCCTAAGTATTTTATTTGTTTTAATGTAAACAAAATTGATTTTCTGATTTCATTTTCAATACTAGCATATAGAAGTGCTTTTTTTTTTTTTTTTTTGCCAGTCCTGCAGCTTGAACTCTGGATTTGGGCACTCTCCCGGAGCCTCTTTATGCTCAACGCTAGCACTCTACCACTTGAGCCACAGCACTGCTTCTGGCTTTTTCTGAGTAGTTTATTGGAGACAAGAGTCTCACAGACTTTTCTTTCCTGGGCTGGCTTCGAACTTCAATCCTCAGATGTCAGCCTCCCGAGTGGCTGGGATTATAGGCATGAGCCACTAGCACCTGGCTAGAAGTTCAATATGTTTTGCATATTGAACTGTATCCTACCACCTTGCTGCACTTATTTATCATTTTCCATAGCATTTTGCAAATTGAAGTCTTTAGTATATTTTTCATACATAATCATTCTGTTTGGAAATAGAAATTTTTTCATTTTTTCCCTTCCTAATCTAATTTTCTAAGTGTCTTAGTTGGACTCTTTATTACCATGGTGAAGAGAATTGTAAGAATTGACATGCTTATCTTATATTGATCTTATGTTGAGGAAAATTATTTTGTCTCAAGAAAAATTCTGTTACAGAATTTCCATAAATAATCTCTATTGGGTTGATAACATTATTTTCTAGTTCTGGTTTGTTGAATGATTTTATTATGAAAGGGTGTGGGACTTTTTCTTCTGTATCACTTAGTATGTGAGCATATGGCTTTGCCCTTTGTTTTAATAATATGGCACATTACATTAAGTGACTTTTAAACTAACCTTTTATTTCTAGGACAAGTGTGACTTGATTTTGGTAATATTTATTTTTACATATTGCTTGATTCAGTTTGCTAGTGTTTTATTGACCACTTTTATGTCTATATTGATAAAAGATTTTGCTCTGTCATTTTATTTTATTGTTATATCTTTGTGTATAATGACCCAGTAATTCCTACCTCACATATTAATTTGAAAAGTATTTCCTAATTTTGCTTTTTTTCTGGAAGAGTTTCTGGAGGATTTGTGTTAATTCTCTTTGATTGATAAGCTTTAAACTTACTAAATTGATTACTTGTCATTGATCTATCCATTAAATTTTTTCAGATTCAACATGTCAATTTATGAGTACATGTATCTTTTTCTGTGCTTAAAAGTTATTTTTATTGTAGATACTATTATCACTGTCTCTTAGTTTTTGAAACTTTAAAAATTATCTTTAAATGGTTGTACAAAAGGAATTCATTACCCCATGTCATTTTGTGAGTACAATGCATCTTGATTAGTTGTTTTTCATCATCCTCCCTGTCTCTTCCAGCACCATCCATCTCCCCAAGTTACCTGATTCCATTTTCACATATGTACATTGAAAATTAAGACTATGTGGGCCCACTCATTCTCCATTTGTCAGAGTTCCCTCCCCGCAACCTCCCCCATCCCAGCAGCATAGGTTTTCAGCTTTGTGGTACTCATTTTGTTACAATAAGTTAGTTGTTCAAAGGAGTTACACCATTGCAATTTCCCCTTTTTCATACCATAATTTAGTCAATATGCTTATGTATATATGCATATGACCCTGTATGTTTATAATTTAGATTTGATTCTCAGATGTATATATATTATTAATATACAATATTTCTATATACATTCATATATACATTTATATATTTATACATATAAATATATATGCATCTGTTATATACATATATTATGTAGCTATTATATATTAATGTATATAAATATATAAATATGTTGTTTATATAAATATAATTATAGATTATATAAATAAATATATAATTATATTATATAAATTTATATATAATTAATATTATATAAATTATATTATATAAATTATATTAAAATTATATAAATTTATATAATTATATTATATAAATAAATATATAGATATATGTTTGTGTAAAGTTACATATTTCTTGTGTCTTTCTGGACATTTATTCTATGAAAATTATCTTATTTGTTGTATGTAGTTGCTTCTAGGATTGTCTTGTAGATCTTTCTTTTATGTAAAGTTGATAGTGATATTTCTCCTTTTATTCCTTATATTAACTTTAGTCTTTTCTCTTGGTCAGCCTGCAAAAGGCTTACAATTTTTACCAATCCAAACATTTTTTCCTAAAATTATCAGATGTCTACCAGCTTTGTATGGATTAGCAAATTCACTTCAGCATTTATCTTAATCTTTGTGAACATAATATCCCTGTTCATCAAATTCTCGTTTAATTAGACTCAACCAGCTACTGTTTCTCTCATCAACTAATTTCTTGAATTCACATGAAGGAAATTTTTTTCACTTTTGAAAACTAAGCCTTTGGGAAAAGTATGAAAATGAGTGAAAAGTCAGAGAGAGAGAGAGCAATAGAGCAGTAGGGAATGAGATGAGAGAGAAAAACAAGACAGATTCAGCAAAGGCTTGCACACTGTACTAAGGAGAGTTAGCTTCACACTGAGATGAATGCCACTAGAATGGGTGCGACCAAATCCTTTTCCAGAATGGGACCTCAGTGGACTACAACATGTCTCTACACTGCCTCCCATGAGGGCATGGAGAAGAGGAATGAGGCTACAGAGAAGAAAACTGCCGTGCTGGCTGCCACCAGTACTTAGGCTACTTATGAGCGCTAATGATTTGACCTTAATTATTGTTTTTCAAATCCTTACTTTGTGGTACGTAGTAGTAGAGGAAGACAAAGAATTCTAAATAACTAGGCCTGTATCCTGTGAAATGCATCATTGTCCAAAAAAAGATGCTTAATAATTTGACATGCATATAGAGTATAGGATTATCATTAGATCTCTTAAAAGAAGACAGTGGGGACAGAGAAAGCTGAGACCTGAGTGCAGAAGTTGCTCCTTCCTATCTCCACATGCACTAGCTGCAGAGGCTGGCAGTTTAAGGAAGTGGAGTGTAAAGTTGAGAAAGTGAATATGGGGTCAAGAGGAAGGAGCCCAGGTGGGTTATTAGAAAGTGACAGGCAGCTTTGGAAAGAGAAGATATTCGAATTTGAAGAAGAAAGCAAAAATTCTGGACATGAGTATTCACAGCACAGGTGTGGGACATGAATGTATTATGGTGTTTGAGACTGAGAGTGAGAAGGGCCAAAAAGATACGGTGAGCCAGAGAAAAATACCCTCACAGAAAGTTTATCTTTAAAAAAAATTAGCATGCATCCCTCTTTAGTTTGCATCTCAGGCTGTTGACAGGTTTAAAAACACAAATCAAATCTGTATCCCTTTCATTCACTTATCTTTATTTTTTTATTTCCCCTGTCTTCACTTAAATCTTAATCTATTTAAGAAGAACATATACACATATATAGGCATATATATGTGTGTGTATATATATATATACTTACATATGCATATACACATAGATATGCATATATATACAAATATACATATATGTTCATTTTGTTAGACTATAAATTCATTGTTCAAAATTCTCCCTGGTACACTTCTGCCATGTGTAATAAATTAAATTCCTGCTGTTAGGCTCATTTCTATTTTCTCTTGCCTTTTGCTTAGTAGTCTTTAACCTGCCTTTCCCAGAGTTCCGCTGAAGTCCTGAGAACTGATGCAAACCCCAGACATCCTCCCAAGAAAGTCAGTGGGCTGGAACTGGCAGGCCTCTTTGGAAGGAGAATGAGTCCAGGAAATGGTCTGGTTGCTTGGGGTAATAAGAACCTATTTTGCTCTCATGCCTTTTGAGGGGATTTAGTTCGTTAGCCATAGCCCCAGTATAAGGAGCTATATTGTGAATTCCTCAAAGATTTACTTTTGTTCCTCTTTCTCTCTTTTAAATTAACAGTAGAAGTCCCCAGGAGAAGCATTGTGTAGACACAAGGATAGAATTAAGATAAATGCATTCCTTTTTCCTTAGGAAATTTTCCATGATGAATGAACAGTTCTCTACCCCTTAGTTGGCAAGGTCAAGCTGGTTCTTTAAGAGAGATCCATATTTCCAGATCTGAGGCTAAGGGTTGGGCCTGTGGACCTGACCACTGGGGGATGGTGTGTGTGTGTGTGTGTGTGTGTGTGTTAAGGTTCTACACATGACAGAGAACATATTTCTGGGGAGAAAGGAGAGCCCATGGTTAGTGCTGATCTCTCTCAAGAGGTTTTCTGTTCCTGTGGCTCCAGAGCCAACCCCATGAGCTGACCACTCACTGCTATCCAGGCTAATGACATACTACTTTATAATGTAATTTTATTATAATTATTAACAAATATCAATTATTCATATCACTGGAATTCTTTGTGCATTCCCACATGTACATACATGGTATGTTGACCTTGTCTGTCTACCTTTCTTTTCCTCTTTTTCTCCTCGTTTTTCTCCTTTCTCCCACTGGCCCCCTTCCCAATCCCTAATAATTCTACTTTGTCCGGTCATCCTTTCATCTAAAATTTGAAAACAGTTTTACATATGAGAGAAAACCTGTGGTATCTATCTTGCTGTGAGAATACTTTGTAACAGGAGAAAATGTTCTCGGATGGACACCAAGTTCATGTTTCTTATGTTCTCAAAAAAGTGAGCAGATATCCAGTTAAAGTGACTGGAAAGGCTTCGTGAAAGAAAAGCTTTCAGTCAACCTGCATCCCAAACCTGGCTCTTCCATGAATTGAAGCTCAGAGAGTGTAAATTATGTGTCAAGAATCTCCTGACAAACTTTGTGATTGGTGACATTAGTGGAAATTGGACTACCTTTTTCTAAGGTTTTTATTTTATTTTTTTAATTTTCACATTCTGTATCTGAGAGTTACAGGGATCCAGGAATATCTTTAAGTGTTTTTTTTTCTAACGTCTCCTCCTATACCCTGTCCCATGTAGTGACTTTTTGAGAGAGCTCAGTCTAGCATACTCACAGAGCCGCTGCTTTGCAGAATCATAATAAAAATTACTATAGAAATATTATCTGGTTTCTTTGTAGCATACTATTAGCTTCAAAATCAAGCAGGGATGGAAGGATCCAGATATATGGTTTTTTTCTGTCTAGGAACATCAGGTCCAATGCACACAGGTGAATGGAATAATATACAAGAGGAAAGCATCATAGCTTGGAAGTGATGATCAGACCTGTGCTCCTCACATGCTCAGGGAGAGACCCTGACCATCACGGCAAGAGAAGTATAAGTTGATGGTCTGGGGTGTGGCTCAAGTGGTAGAGCATCCACCTAGGAAGTGTAAAACCCTGTATTCAAACCTCAGTATCACTGAAAAACAAACAAACAAAAATGTGAAATACAAACTGAAGCATGATTGGACAAAAAGAAAATGAGGTAATGAATAGAACAGGTAGTGAGTTATTTTTATCACTTACCTATATTTTTATAGGTGTTCAGGATCATTGTCCTTCAGATTTGAGCCGTGAATCTCCATTTGGGCTGTACTCTCACTAGGTAGTAAATGATTGGAATCTATAGTGAAGGCTGCTTGGCCACTGCTTTCGGTAAGGTGAATGGGCCTGGTTTCCCATGTCAGGTACATAGTTAAGGAAAGATAAAAATGAGAAGGAAAAAAAAAAGGAAAAAGAGAAAGAGATGAGCTCTAGTGAAACAGGCTAGCCTTTTGTCAACAAGTCCATCCTGTTTCTATCCTAAATAAACACTTTTCTACCCCTGGTATCTCTCACTAATTCTTAAATACTGTTAATCACTTTTGAATACAGCTGAAGTTGCAGAATCAGACTTGTTTAAAATATTCCTTTCTACTCACACCGAACCCATTCTTAGAGTTCAACTTCTTAGAAACTGGTATACTTCCCCGAAACTTTTGGCTATATTTCCACACACAAAAAAATTCTCAAAAAAAGTTCAAATATTTGGCAATGGTCACCCCAAAGGAGTCCAGCAGTGGACATGACTAAACTTTCTCAGAACTCCAGGCTTTCAACTAAACAGCCCAGCAAACGGAAAAGAAAAGCTAGCTTACTGCCCTCCCTACCCATCTTCTTTGTTATCTTCCTTTCTCCTGCTTTCCAATCACCTCCTTCTTTATTAAGAACATGACACTAATAAAAGCTGCTAAACTGGTATGATTGAAGGGTCATAGACTCATCTAGAATCTCTGGCTTCACCAGAGTATCTCTGAAATGTTCACAGGCTGTATTTAAGCTCTTCTCCCACTGATTTAGGCTTATGGGATCTGGACAAAGAATTCTTTTTTTAAAAAAAACATATACTTTTATTGTTATTATTAAGGTGTTGTACAGAGGAGTCACCATTTCATAAATCACGTAATAAGTATATTTCATTTTGGACAGTGTCACCTTTTCTTTGGCTTTTCCCTAGTTTCCCCCTCCTATTCCTGACCACAAGTTTCATAGTTCATTTTCCACATCATGTATACCGAATACTACGAGTGCATTGTTCACCTTTCTTCCCTCTCTTTCTGTGCCCTCCTCTTGGTAGACAGAGAATTCTGACTCACTTTTCCACTTCCACTTTGGGACAGGCAATGGATCCAATAGACTGCCCTGCAGTGGGGAGTGATGGGATCTGGGAAGTGCATCCTGGTGAGCAAGGACTTTTAGGCCTATGTCTACTTTGGTTTTACATATATATATGTATTATTATATATATATATATGTATTATTGTAAAGATACTGTACAGAGGGGTTACAGTTACATGAGTAAGGTAATGAGTAAGGACTGTGTCTACTTTGAATCAACTGTTTGCTATAAGAGAAAGAGAGGGACTTCTCTATGAGGAAGATGGTTCTGTGGAATCTCCCAGTCCCGATGGTCATGCAATCCTTGAAACTCAGAGGGCACAGCTGATTGGGAGATTGAGAATTCTGGTGGCCGCTGAATCCCTTCTGAGGAAGAAATGGAATGGTAAGGGCACACCATTGAAAGAGTTAAGGGGGAAGATTTTTAAACAATTGAAGTCAAGCCTTGTCTTAGAAGCTATGAAGAAAACAACCCCTAAGACAAGTAGGCAAGGTAAGACAGAACACGAGAGATAAACAAACAAGTCTATGTGTGATGAAGGTGGGCAAATGTTTTCCCTAGTATGTACCTCATTCCCTGTTCACATCCTGGGCATGATCAGCTCTCTGTGCTTCAAATTCTCAGGGAAGAATAAGGGAGACTTGGATTAATGATAATGGGACTAGACTATGTTTGGGGAAAACTTGACTCTAGAAGTTTTGGGTCTTTAGATAGGTAACATGGTAAGTAGAAGTCCAGGGATATCTGTTTTGGTCATGTTTGGATGACCAAATATTTTTCATTTTCTAGTTAGAAGCATCAGAATTGTATCTTGCTGGTTGCACAGTCAAATGACTGGGTTACTTGTGAATTCTCAGTCCAATCTTAAGATTGTAGAGGGAGGGGACTTTCCAAAGAAGTATTAGTTACCCAAAAAATGCCAAATAAAGTTACACAAGCACCAACTGGATACTAAAGAGTAAGCCTGCCTCTGAAGGCATGATCAAGTGATAGTGATTCTAACCAAGAGTTTCATAGTATGTGGTGACTAACAGAAAAGAAACAACTGGGTCTTATTGGCTTGTAAAGGCAGAGTAATTCATATGCTTCCCCATTGTTACACTTCTGGTGGGGGAGGAGGATTTCCCTCTCCTCTCCTTTCCCCTCCCCTCCTCTCTTTCCCCTTCCCCATTTCCCCTTTCCTTTTCCTTCTCTTTCCCCTCCTGTCCTGCCTTCTGTCCCCTGCCTGCCATTCTTTTCTTTTCCCTTTCTTTCCCTTCCTTCCTTTTTATTTCCTTTCCTTTCCTTTCTTCTTTCCTATTCTTTTCTGCTTTCCCCTCCTTTTCCCTCTCCATTTATCTCTACTCCCTCCCCTCTTTCAGCAGTTCTAGGGTTTGATCTCAGAGTCTTTTGCTTGCTAGGCAAATTCTGCCTCCTTGCTGGGGCCCTGGGGCGGCGGGGGCGGGGGCGTTGGGGTGTTCCATTTTGCTTTAAGTGTTCACTGACTGAATGTCATCTGGGCCATTTAGAGTTTTTGTCTTTTTATTGCTAGTACAGACTTGACATGCATCCATTTAGTGGTGCACTTGATACATATAGAAAGTTAAGTTGGGACTTAATTTGAATATGAGGATATTACATTCTTACAGCAAATGTGATATTTATTTATATACTATGTATATATGTTATTGTCTTATTCTTTTCTATTTCATTTGATTTTTGCTTTGATCTCATTTCCCTCTAGTTAAGTTTACTCTACCTGAAATAATAGGTCAGAGGCTTTTATTTAATTTTTATTCTAATTTAGCCATTTGGTACCCTGTATTTTCTCCCAGAAAATTACTTTAGTGCTATAACACAAATTGCAATTTTCATGTTATTGAAAACACTTTGTAATTTTAATTTTTTAGTCATTCTCTGATAATGGTCAAAATTTGGTAATTTGATTATTACTACTATGTAAACAAACAGAAAAATGGGTGCCATATAATGGAGATTCTTGTTACCTGAGAGGAAGACATAAGGGAGAGCCTCTGGGTGGAGATGACATTGTATTCAACACCAGAAAAGTAAAGTCACACAGCTAGAAAGCTGTCTCCAGAGCATCCTAGGCACAAGAACAGCAAGTGAAAAAGCCCTGTGACAGGAAAGGAAGAATCAGCAGACAGGTGTAACAAAATTTGTCTTAAGGTCTGTTCTCAAAGCATGACTTTTCCAAAAAAGCATGAAGTATAGGAGCGAGTCAGAGCCACAGGACAGGATTTCCATGTTTGCTCCACTGTAGTTCGTTAGACTCAGGGTAAGGGATCAAATTATCTTCTCCTTCAAAAGCTTGTCATCCTAAGAATCCTATCTCAATTAGGATAGTGTGAAGATAGGTTGCATCATTCAAAAAGGCTGCTCTATATTTTTTAGGGAATTACATTCCTTCTCTTTCTCTCCCTCCCTCTCCCCCCCTTGGAAATTGAGCCCAAAGCCTTGTGCATAAGCACACACTGAGCTATGTCCCCAACCCAAATTAAATCGTTTATCCTTGAAAATGTGCCACTTTTTCAAGCTTCTTTTTCAGTATATATAAAAAAAAACCTGCCTAGATTGACTTAAAGCAATTGATTCATATCAGTTATCTTGACTTCAAGCAATTTATTCATACCAGTTATCTTCCTCTG
>NW_012267217.1:51330848-51345848 GCF_000151885.1 Dipodomys ordii | reverse complement strand
ATTTTCTCTCCATTGATACAAACTCTGCAGATGGAATGGTGATCCTAGCCCCATGGAGAAGCCTTGGATGTGTTTAATTTCCTGCCATACTCTGTGACAAGGAGCTCATGTCGTGTCTTGTGATCAAATAACTGTAACTTTCCAAGAGCAGAGTGTGTTGGGATAGGGTCCTTGTGTCATTTGGGACATTGCCAGGACAACTACAGGGTCTGAATGTTTTTATTTTATTCCTTCTTTATTGCCCTGCCTAATTCTTTCATTTCAGAATGTCGTGGAGTAGGCTGGTGTCATTTGTTTTCATAAATTAACGTCGATTGCAATTTATGGCCAGATGGACCCTGAAAAATAAGAGCGTTGTGAGTCTCTTGGAAGGCTCAAAGAAAAGCAGGGAGCAATGCTTTGAGTGAACTTTTGCACTTCAATGTTTCATTCTAGGAGAGAGTATATACTTAGGAAAAAAAATTTTTAAACAGCTGGGTACAAAGGATTGTTTCTTAGGATTATTTTTGCTACTGCTTCTAATTCCTCTTGCAACTAGGAAAAGAAAGTAAACACAGCGAATTCTTCATACTGGGAAACCATGTGTCTTGGGAAGCAACTTTACTGTGCTTGGAAATCAGAAATCTAGTGCCTGAATCCCCCAGAAAGTTCCACAGCCAACGAATGTGGGCAATTTGGAGCATGTTGGACCATAGTGTGTGAAGAATCTAGATCTCTCTTTTTGTTACTTCTTCGGGTCAGTGGAAAGAACTGGGTCAATAAGAAGCACTGGAGGATTTTTTTAAAGTATAAAGCACTAGAGAATTTGATGATTCTATGATTCTAAGAAATAATGGCCTGTGGGAAGTTGGTCTCAAAGGTCAGCTGGCAGTAGCCAAGGAGGAGGTTGCTTGGCGACCATAAACATTCAGAGACCACGTGTAGCTGGATTGATTCCTCCACAAAGGCACATGCCTAGGGATCTGAAGTGCAAGTACTAAAGAAACACCTTTTCCTGAGCCCTTTTGGTATCTAGCCTTATGACTTGAACTACTCACGTAGATTTCCAGTCAGTTTCCTTTCCAGGTAAAACAAATTACTTAGACAGGACAAAATCTAGGCTCCTTTCCACCTCTAGCATTCCATGGATGGCAATCTTTGATTTATGAAATGGCGTGAGGATGACAGTATTATTTTGTCCTTTTAGTCAAATAGTTGGCCTTTCAGTTCTTAATAGGCACAAGGCTATTCAGTGATCTTTATGCATCCAGTGCTCTTGCCATGTATTTTTAGATCCTTAAATTTGAAAAGTAACTTATAAATATATAGATAGATAATGTAGGAACTTTGATTTCTTTCCCCCTCAGAAACCCATCAGTGGATTAGAATTTAAACTCAGTCTTTAGGACATATTGACTCTTTATCATTCAACAAAACCCCTCACCTATCTTTTAAAACACATACTAGATGCAAAACACTTGGCTGAACAGTGGAAAGGCAGTAGGGCTGGGTGCTAGTGGCTCATGCCTGTTCCTAACCCAGAAGTCACTGGGGTTAATATTGTGTGACTGTCAGCATTCCGGAAACATCAGTTGGCCCAGGGATGGACATCTGAGCCAATGACTATCCTAAGAATTAGTCCAAGGAAAGAACTCTGACACCCAGAGTACTCTAGATTGATAATAACCAAGGGACCCAATGAAGTGTTTGAAGGTAAAATAGGACCACAGGGGGTCAACAGACGCAATTGATGCCATGAGTGAAGAGAAACCCCTTGTAGAGTGGGGGAGAAGAAAGCAGGAAGTAAGAACAAGTAGTTCAGAGTGGGAATGAACAGTTAAAGCAGAGGTAGCTACAAAAAGAAAATTGTGAAAATAGAAGAAAATAAACAAAGGAAATAGCTCCTAGGGCAAGGCTTGAAAAAGGCAATAAAAGTTGTTTAAAGAGGATTTAAAAATAGGTAGTCATATCATGCCATGCACTGGTGGTTCACACCGGTAATCCTAGCTGCTCAGGATGCTGAGATCTGAGGATCACAGAGACTCTTATTTCCAATTAACTATCAAAAAAGCTAAAAGTGGAACTGTGGCTCCAGTGGTAGAGCACTAACCCTGAGCAAAAAAAAAAAAACCAGTCATACAAAACAAGCATTTTATTCAACTCTGCCACCTAAAAGGGAAGAAAAGAAAAGCAGAAGAAAACAACAAAAATGAGGAGCACACAAGCCCCTCTTTTATCATGTGACAAATCCTAGGCTCAATAATTTAATGCCATGTGTCTTTGTAACAGACTCCTATCAGTGGAGGTCATCTGAATACCTTGATATCCTTAATTGTGCTAGGGATTGTATAGCTGTATAAAGAGATCTAAATAACTAATCAAATTGCTTTTATCAGGCAATTAAGATGGTTTGGAGATCAGGATTTGAGCAAGGAAATGGCAGATAGGGGCTATAGCTCTTGAATAATCTATCCTGTCCCCATGCTCCATCCCTGTCTTGGAAGAGAAGAGCAAGGGCCAAGGCTGAGAAATGTGATGAGGCAGGTGTTGTCTGAGGTAGTAAGATGAAGACACATAAGCAGGAGGGCAGAGATTATAGGGGCTAGCGGCATGGAGCTGACATCTTGGGTTCAAATCCCAGCTCTGCATCTACTAACTTTATCATCTGAGGCTAGTCACATTTGTCTCTGTGCTTCATTGTTCTTGTATGTAAAAAAAAAAGGATATAACATATTACCTATTTTCTAATATTGTTTTCACTATTCCCCGAGTTCATATTGTTGTGGTGTCTACTTTAGGGAGCTTCAGTCTCTCCGCGCTGTGTTTTTACATGGCTCCACCTATCCCTTGTTAAATGGAGGGAAGGCATCTGGAGAACCTCAGCTGGAGGGAGGAGAGAGGAGTGAGCAGAAGGGCCAGGCAGTGAAGTGAAGGGACACGTTGAGTGGAGTCTGCAATATGTATACTTAGGCATCAGTCTGATAAACACAAGAGGCCCAAGCTGATTGCTTGCTCACTCGTCAGGCACGTGGCTTCTAATGTTATATTTAAAGCACTACTGAAATTATAATCCTCTTGTAGTTTCCTTGCCGGCTCTTCATCAACCTGGGCTGAGCGTGTGGCTGGCGGGGAGCCAGTGCCACCCCCTGACCTCCTCCTCCATGTGACTCAGTACACATCAGACACTTTAATAGCCTCCAAGTCCAAGTCTGAACTTGTCCTCAAGTGAAAGCCTCCCTCCTCCTCCACATCACCCCCTCCCCTCCTCTTTCAGAACCCACTCTCTCATGCCAATTTATCAGCCAGTAAATTCTGAGTTGAACTTGGAACCAGAGTTTCATTTATTTTTTGGCAAAAGACCAATTTCTTCCAAGAAAAGAAAAGAAATAAAAAATAAAGGAGGGTGTAGAGGAAGATTTTTTTTAATACCCACTTAAACAATAAGAGCTCATGGAGAGAGTCTGACCATGTTAAGTAGCTCACTGAGGAGAACAGTGCTTTTGGATGCATGAAATGTGAGCGAATTTGCAATCAGATTTGAAATGATTTGAACATACAGCTAGGGTGACCAACCACGCACAGATGGTCTCTTGGTTGGGAGGGGTGATGGGGTCACTGATATCCTGGAGACTTCAGAACTGAAGAAAGGGTTTGGGAGTAACTATGGTACTGGCACTCATTTCCATTCATTCTGGGTTGTGTGGCCACTGGATGTGCGATCTCTCTCCTGCTTTGGGGTAGCAGAAGACTTGTTGATATAATATCTCCCTGGTAGGTTTGCCAACTCTCTAAAGAACAGAGTGCAATGAATCCTGAGTTACAGAAAAAGGCACACAATTAGCTCAGCCTCACTAACAATGGGAAAATGAGACCCAAATCATCAGACTGAAAAATACTGAAGTTTGATTATAGCCATTAGCTTGGGAAAATTCATTATGAAGTTGGGTGCTATTTGCTATTGGCAATATTATGGAAAATAATGACCCTTCTCACCAATGCAAATGGCATTACATTTCTGGAAGGAAATTGGACATTATTTTTTTTTACTTTAGCTCTGCTTGATTGTTTCATTCATTCCCTGTTAATCTCATGGGAATTCACTCCTTCTGTTTTTAATGTAGACCATTTTATATGAGTTCTTGAAAAATGTGAGATACCATTTTGTGTGAATCTATTTTAAAATTACAAACATGGTTGTATTTCCAATGTTATTATGCAGACATTTAAACTATTGCTTCAAACGGCTGCCCAGAATCCCAGGGTCTGCATCCATTATGGTTTGCCTAACGCTCAAGCACTGGACTGGCAATTCCTCCCAACTTCTCACCTTCTGCCCAAAAGAAAGACAAGGCAAACAAGATATCACCAGAGCAAACAAGGTATCACCAGATCTCTGGTGATATTCAAATAAATGGATATTTCTTTGATATGCTTTTGTATCTATTGGTACAAATATAAATCTATATCGATTTAGGGTAGAATTATTAGATCATAGTACTTGAATATATTGGGTCTGATTGATCAAGACAGAAATTTGACAATATTTCCTCAGATTAAAAGTTATGCACACTCATTGACTAGGCATAGCTAAGAATGTGCCTATGGATAAAATGCCATACATGTATGAAGACAAAGATACAAGGATGTTCTTGGAACACTGTATTAACAAAACCCTGTGAATTCCTGATATGTCATGGGAATACACTCACAGATGAGTCTTCCAAATAGGTAACTCTGTAAAATGGGTCCAACACAGGGGTGAGAGTGTAGTCTCTGGGCAGTAAGTTCATGGTCCATCTCAGGTCACATCATGGACTGTGTACCTTGCCTGGGCAGAAAATTTCTCATCTCCATTTTGTCAGTGATATCATGAGATCATGGAATCAGTGATATCATTGAATCAATTTGCACAATTAAATAGTGTCATTTGAATATAGTTTAAGAAAAAGATCTATTTAGGAAGGTGCAGACAAGGTAAGGAAACCATGTCCTACTTCTGGGCTGGGAAAGGTGAAGAACCATTTCTGAGAATGGGAGAGAGAGAGAGAGAGGGGGGGGAGAGGGAGAGAGTCAGAGAGAGAGAGAGAAACAGAGAGAATGAAGAAGGAAGAGGAGGAGGAAGAGGAAGAGGAGGAGGAAGAGGAGAAGGAGGAGGAGGAGGAAGAGGAGGAGGAGGAGGAGGGGGAGGAGGAGATTTTATTCCCTCTTACCTCTTTTGATATCATATGGGAGTTGACCCCACCTGAAACCAGAAGGAAGAGCCCTGCTGCCACTCATCCTGCATTAGAGGACATGTACTGTGGATTGGGAGTGGGTGGGTAAAGGGAAGCCATCCTACAAAACACCACGTATGGCCTTTGTGTGAAGTAGTAAGTAAATGAATAAACATGAGAATTGCTTAGAAGAGTGAGGGGCATGGAGTAAAGGCTTCATACGTATGGGTTTGTGCTGCTATCAATATTTTATACTTATTGGTATTGACTTTCCATTAAAGCCATTGAGTCATATCTGTATATACTGCAATGGGGTGAAGTTGACAGGACAAACACCAGTGGGAAAGGTGGACAGAAGCTGCTTGAGGAGAGTGAATACTGTAGAAAAGACAAAAGAAAATCATGCTAATGGTAGTTATCTTTGTGTAGAAAGTCCCGAAATGAAATGAGAGTAGGGAGGAAGTCTTTTACCTTCTTCTTTAAGGTTTGTAACTTGTAACATTGTACATGAATCTACTTATTTTTATTGATGAAAATATCAAATAGATGCTAGCTAGGAGGCAGATTCCTGGGAGTGAGGATTTCATCTTTGTTTCTGAATATTTTTGTGTGCTTGTTAATTTAAAAACAAAGTATGTTATTAGGAAAGACAATATCTTCTAAGTATCAAAATTAATCCATTTTTGGTAAATAATTTTGTTGAGTGTGTGAAGGTTGCCAGATACTCAGTGCTCACATCTGTAATTCTAGTTACTCAGGAGACTGAGATCTGAGGATCACAGATCAAAGTCAGCCAGAACAGGAAAGTCCAAGAAACTATAATCTCCAAGTAACCAGCAAAAAGCCAGAAGAGGAGCTGTTGCTCAAGTAGTAGAATGTTAGTCTTGAGTGAAAAAGTTAAGGAACAGTGCGTAGGCCCTGAGTTCAAGCTCCAGTACCAGCAAAGAAAAAAAAAGCGTAGGCTTCTGGTTTGCTTGTTGTATATTACAGAAATGTTAACTTGGCCTCATGTACTCTCTCACCTTTTTTATTCTAACTGGGAATATATGTTTCAATAGTCTTAAGCAGTAGGAAGGAAACTTCAGTAGGTCCTTTATGAATAGATATCCATATCTATATGTCTATATATGGTATATTATATGTGATATATAGATAGTTATATCTATATCTATATATGATCGATATCATATCTATATATCTATAGATCCATAGATCATATATAGATATAGTAGATAAATAGATATTAATATGGGTATTGATTGATGTTAGCTCTATTGATCTTAAAACAGACACAGAGATGGGGAAGAGACAGACATATATAGATATAATTGTTTCCCCATGCTTTTGTGAGTATGCACAAGTGAACTTTATGGATGTGTGCAAGTATGTATACATCTGTTTTCCAAAATGGCACATGTATACTATAAGAATAAAGAGGCTGAGCCCTGACAAGATTCTGCTTAGGTTGTAAATCGGACTCCCGACTTGCCAGCTGGTAAGTGTGGACAGTTATTTGATTCCTGTAAGCCTTGGCTTGCTCACTCCTATGATGGAGATTGCTACTGGTCTCATGGGAACTCAGGAAGATTAAATGAAATGAGCATACCTGCCATTATAGTAAGCACTCCATATATGGTAGAAGGTATTTATTGTTAAAGGAACAGTCCAAACCAGCTCTGCCCAGTAAGGAATTTTGTTTCAGTTCAGTTACAGCTAACCTATCTACTGGGATTTTCCTCTGACTGGGAATGGGATGGAGTAGATCAGAGGAGCTACCCATAAAATATGGTGCTCTTGGAACTCAATTACCCTTCCAATTTCAGAGGTTTTTTTCTTTTTATTTAGACCAAGGCAAATAGAATGCCCATGGAAATTCAGTGCCTCATGACAACTAAAGCTGAGCTATAAAATCCAGCTTCCTGATGGGCACCAAGTTTTCCTTATAGGATTTAAAACCATCTGGGCATGGAAGCCAATGGCTATTAAGAGGAGAAAGAGTGATACCTAAAATGAATTGTATGAGTCAAAGTGTTCCAAAGGGCTCTCTGACCCATTACCCTGCCTCTGCTTTCTCTCCTGCTATGGCACCAGCTCAAAGGACAGTGACTGGAAGCAGGGCGTTCTTTGACAGGTGGGGAGTTGAAGAAATGAGCAGGCCATGGCTGGGCTTAGCAACTATACTAACTCACTTGTTCCTTGCAAAGAAATGAACACTCCCCATTGCTCTTCAACTGAGAGAGCGTGTGGATTATTTGAGACTGGATTGACTGCCCCAGACAATCTATTTAAGTCTTATTCCCAAAAGATGACAAGTTTTAATTATCTTCTGATAATGATACCAAATCTCACTACCCAGAAGTCAATTCTACCCTCATGTGTTCCCCAGTAGAAAGATGTCATATGGATCAATGTCAATGCTGACATCATCAGAGTCAGTCTTTGGAGGAAAGGACCTGGGCATCAATACAAACTAAATGAATGAAAACATAAAGGAAAAAGTCTTTGGTCTCTATCATCTGGCATCATTTTGGTTTGGTGTTAAGGATTTTTTGATTACTAGAGCTTCTGAAATGAAATAATAAGTTCCTTATCCCTGAAAATGTTCAATCACAGACTGGCAAATCACTTGGACTCAAGTGATTTCAAAGGCCTCTTTCCATGGGAGTGCCCTCCTCCTCCCTCTGCTCACCAAAGCAGGGACTTATTGAAGAGAGTAAGGGGGAGATGCATCTGATTTCTCATATCTAAAGTTGTCTTGTGGAGGGAAGCCAATGTATAAGACAAAACCTTACTTTAGCAGTAGGACATGGGCCAAGTGTGTCAGCTAGCTTATTTTTTGGCTTTCATGCTAGTTTCTTCTACTCTCCTAATCCAGGTTCATTACCCATCATGGAATAGTCAGGTCAGAGCATCTCTAAGCTGCCTTTGTTGGGAATTTGGTTGGGAGTTCATAGTTGGCCACAAAATAATATCCTGTCAACAACAGGTAGTTGAGTAAATGGCAGATCCAAAGGGAAGGAATAAAACCCACAGAACAGTGTTCACTCTGTTCTTAACAAGAGCATATGTTGGAGGAATGAGTTAGGAGAAGTCTTGAAACTTTCTCTGATGATATTTCTCAGTTTCCTTATGGAGGCCTAGAACTCTTAGTAGATGTCCTCCAGGTAATATGCTATGCTTCAGGCCAGAATAGTTTCCTTATGGAGACCTAGAACTCTTAGTAGTTGTCCTCCAGGTGATATGCTATGCTTCAGGCCAGAATAGAGAGGACATGCTTTAAATTGCAAGAAGTCTGATTCTGGCTGGTTAAGAAGATACCATAACACACAACCACAACCAAGCTTAGACAAGAAATGTATTGCTAGAAGTCAAAATGTCTGTTGTCTGATTTCCTGTGGGCTTGGAAGAGAGCATCTTTTCCAGGTCTCTCCCTTT
The DNA here is from genome assembly GCF_000151885.1 of Dipodomys ordii. Classification (NCBI taxonomy): domain Eukaryota; kingdom Metazoa; phylum Chordata; class Mammalia; order Rodentia; family Heteromyidae; genus Dipodomys; species Dipodomys ordii. The sequence goes on along the minus strand of NW_012267217.1, from coordinate 51,337,221 downwards.
GGCCTGTGCATGGCCACGTTCTTTTTCCCTTTGTTCACTCTCTTTCCTCTCTACATGCCCTGGGTACAAATTTCCTCTTTTTGTGAGGATAGTAGTTATACTGGATTAAGACTCTCCCTAATGACCTCATTTTAGCTCGATTATTTCTGTACATATCCTGTTTCTAAATAAGGTACTAGAGGATAGAATGTCAACATATAAATTTTAGAGGGACACAGCTCAATCCGGAACCCCTCCCATATTGCCCTAGCTACCCCACAGGGTCATGTTGCAATTGGCAGATAGGTAAGTGGTAGTGAGTCATGCAAATGACCATGGACTCCTTTACATCTTCCCCATTTGGCTCCATTCCCCTCCCCCCGGATATTTAAACTAATATTTGTCTCTCTTTGGCTTTGTTGGGTGGTGTGGATGGCAGAGACAGAGTGAGACAAAGATACAAACATGTAGAAAAAATAGTTTGCTTCTACTCAGTGGAGAAAGAGAGCCTGTGGGCTGAATGTATGTCAGATTTCTTTATAAATAATAAACCTTGAGCTCTCCTTTTGAGATTTCCTAGAGGGCAGGCTTAATATAGGACTAGGAAGGCTATGGCATTGCAGGATGAAGCTGTAGTCTCACGTTCACACCAATAGCAAAATAGCTAGGGTGATGTAACTCTCATTTCAGTAATTACCCCACCAGACATTTATGTTGGGCTGGGTCCCAACGCCCTTCCATGACAGCTTGTCATCTCCATTCTGGGCTCAAATGACCTACTTTGCAGTTGAGTTCATCCTGGAAATGATATAAAAATGGAGGGTGGGAGGAGAAAGGGCCCTGAGGAAACATCTTCTGCTGTGCTAAGAGTCCCCAAAGGCTGGGACCACTGGCCTTCCTTGGTCATGTTCAGAGTGGACACAGTTCTAGGTCAGTGCTAACTGGTTCCGATGGTCACCTGGGAACAACTTCCAAGTCCATAATCCCATTTTTTAAAACCTTTGTTTTAGGGTTAACTGCTAAGATTAAACCCATGATCTTATTTACTCTGTGACTAGCCAAATATTTAAACTGGCTGGAAGTAGATATGTCAAGCCTTCATTCCTCCAAACAGTTTTTCTAACTTCATGCAGTAAAGCTTTTAGAGTTCACAGGAGGGAAGCGAATGCAAGCCATTTTGAAGAGAGCCAAGAACTTAATATAGGTAGCACTCAGGCTATCTTGGGTGACTCAGTGGATGAGGACAAAGACTTTGCCTCTTATCTCCTGGCTCAAGTGGAGAACTGCTTTCCAGAATTCCACTCCACTGCCAGACCTGACCCCACTCTGCAAAGCCAGTGGTTGCACATTCCAAAGACAGTTGTGAACAGCAAAGCACTGCTCCATGTGACTTCCCAGATCTGTCAGCCATGAATATACTTGGGCCTCCTCCGGTTTCTGGAGTTGAGAGAGTGGTTGCATCCTATTTTAATGCAGTTCTCTCACTAGGGAATACCAGTATAAAGCATCATTTTACTTGTCACCTGGCAACAAACAAATTAAATAAGCAAATATGAGCTGGCTAAATTGAGGGAAATAATTGGTTGAGAAAAATCGACCATATTGTTTACCAGTTTCAAAGAGTAACAGTTCTAATAGGCGATAATTTGGGGGCATATAATATGTGCTAGGCATTGTGCTAAGGGGTTATACACACACACTCTCTCTCATGTGGGTACTTGCTCGCTCACTCTCTTGCTTTCTTTTTGTGTCAGCAATAAGGCTTGAACTTGGTACCTCATGTTCTTGCTTAGCTTTTCCCTCAAAGCTGGCACTCTACCACTTGAGCCAGACTTCACTTTCAGCCTTTTCTTGGTTGAATAGAGATAAGAGTCTCTTGGATATGTCGGCCCAGGCTGGCTTTGAACTGGAGCCATCAGATCTCAGTCTTCTGAGCAGTTAGGATTACAGGTGTGAGCCTCTGACTCCTGGCTAGTATACTCTCTTATTGAATTTCTACAAAGATCTTCAACTTAGGACCAATTTCTAACAGTAATGAGGATTAAGTTGATAAATACCCCTGGATGTGCTTAGAAATTGTGAAATGATATCAAGATGGAAAATTTAAATACCTGATGTTATTTTATTAAATGATCCCTAAAATTCCTTTCAGCCTAAGACTTACATAATGAAATACTAGATGACTGAAGAGATACATGATCTAGCACTATCATCTATCACAAAACATCACTCAGAGAAGTGACATCAGCCTTGTTAGAAAGAGATAGAAATGTTGTGCAACCTGCTTGGGAAACCACAATAATCTAAAATCTTCCTTCAATAGCCATGAGGGTGCTCAGAGTAAGGAGGCTGGTGATGGACCAAGACTTACAAGTTTCATCAGCCCCTCGCCTTACACAAACAGCCAAGTCTTCATTGCCTTTTCAGCCTTGATGAGTGGTTCTGATAGGGACATAGCATGTCCAGGGTCCCAGTGTTCACATTCACAAAAGAGTGAAAGCATTTCTTATGTTTGCATGAAGGTGTTAAATGAGCCATGTACTTAACAATATCAATCAAAATGCTGACACGTAAGAAGCACTAAAGTAGGAATTACATACCCATTGTTTCAGCCGGTTTGAGAAATTAAGACTCAAAGGTGTTGGGCCTTATTTACATGACACATTTTATAAAATGGGCGGTGAATGGCAGGAAAGGATCTGATGGATCATCAGTGACTTCTGAATGAGATCCTCAATTGCCTTTACTCGTAGAAATACACTTGCCTTGTCCTTGAGTCTCTTACTCACTGTAGTTTTCTGGGAATGTGGATATATATGAAACAGTTTGTGTAAGAATTCTGTAGAATATTTATTTTTTATGTTTTAGATTTTTCACAATTTTATTGTAAATGTGGTGTACAGAGGGGTTACAATTGCGTGAGTCAGGTCATGAATACATTTCCCTTTGAACAGTGTCCCCCCTCCCACCTCTCCCAGCTTCCCCCTCTCAGTTCTTCCCCTTAAGTTCTATACTTTATTTCCAATATACTGTAAAGTAAGTTTCACTGATGAATTGGGTCACCCTTTGTGCTTTTACTTCCTTCTCAAATCAGATAAATTTATATACAAGACAAAGGATCCAGAAATTAAAAAAATACCAGCAACAGAAGGGAATAAACCAAAGAAAAAAGGAAGAAAGGAAGAGAAAGGAAGAAGGAGAAGGAGAAGGAGGAGGAGGAGGAGGAAGAGGAGGAGCTGAGCACTGTTGGCTCATGCCTGTAATCCTAGCTACTCAGGAAGTTGAGATCTTAGGATCATGGTTCAAAGCCAGCCCGGGCAGAAAAGTCCATGAGACTCTGATCTCTAATAAACCACTAGAATAGAAAACCAGAAGTGGTGCTGTGGCTCAAGAGGTAGAGCACTCGCCTTGAGCTGAAGAGCGCAGGGACAGCACCCAGGCCCAGAGTTCAAGCCCCACGACCAACAAAAAATAAAAAGAAGAAGAAGAAAGGAAGAGAAGGAGGAGGAGGAGGAGAAGGAGGAAGAGGAGGAGGAGGAGGAGGAGGAAGAGGACTGTGAACAGAACAATAAAAAAAAACCTCCTGCTTCCATTTTTGGAGTTCATTTCAATAAGCATTATTTTATATGGTCATATTCACATAGCTCTTGAGTTATCTTTAAGATATGCTGAACTACAGTCTGGAACAAAAGTTAAAGGATATTAGCACCCCATGTAAATAGTTTAAAAGATTTTGGCTGAACTATCGAAAGATTTTCCAAATCAGAAAGGCCTTTTGTACTTGTGGATAAATTCCTGAATTTCTCTGAACATCACTTCAAGGATTAGTAGGGTAATTCAAGTAAAGCACTGGGCAAGTGCATGAGGCATTCTGTACTACACTTGTGTCATTGTGTTCCATATCATGTCAATTATTGCAAAGCAGTTTTATGTCTGTCATCTGAAATGATCTTATCTGATAGTGAGGTAATCAGAGCAGGAGTTAGAAACAATAATTCTGAGATGAATGTATTAAATAAGGTCATGTGTTCTTGGCCCTAATACCAATAGCTCAGTTTTCTGGTTTTAGCCAACTATTGATCTAGTCACTGCTCTCTGAAGGAACTGGATGAGATCACCCTCAGGTGGTATAGTTTACAGATAACAGCATAGTCACATATGTTGTAGAAATTGGAAGATAACGCTCCATATTTGCAAGTTGGAGGTATGAAGGAAAAGGGGTTGGGAAGATTCCAGTTGGATCACATGTGAGCCATTGAATCACAAGTTTTTTTGTCTCCCCCCCACCCCCACCAAAAGACTGGCTTATGAGTTCTGAAAAGTAGATTATCTCTAGTATTAAATCCTCAGAGTATAGAGGCAGAGTCCCAAATAAAAGAATTCTTGGCTATTTCCCATGGGCTAACTGCCCTGCATAAGTGGGGTAGGGGCAAGGGGGAGAGGCAGTGGAGGGAGCAGCAGGATGAGATATGGGACTGATTGATCAGGTAGCTCTACTACCTGTCTTCTTTATGTTGGCCTCAGATCATTGTACCTAAGATGGCAGATTGGACACTGACCAGATGGTTTTTGGCCTGGGACTCCTAGAAGTCTCCTTAGGCATCAGTTGCCCCACTTAAAGTAGAGGTGATCAAGGTGTCAATTCTGAACCATATTTTATCAGTGATGCAATATGCATTTAAGCCTTCCCTGCTTTCCTTTATGATCTCAGACAGTACTATGTCCGTTCCTTGATAAGCTCAGTGGGAAGCCTCAATGGCAGTCCAGTGGCTGAGCAGGAAGTCAGCATGGTCTTTTCAAAGCCTAGCTTCTTCTCTCCCAGAACAAGTGGTGTCAGAAAGCACAAGCTACCTTCCTCCCATGTTTCTTATTCACCCTGTTATACTGGCCACTGTCATAAAGCAAAAGTAGGTTGGGCCTTTTTTGCATATCTGTATGTTTATCCTATCAGGTGTTTGATTGTGTTAAACAGGTTCTTGTGCCTCAAATAGTATTCTTCTGGCAGAAAGGAATCCTATCCTTCACAGCTAATCTCAGTACTTGAAGTTTCTCTGGTGGTAAGCAATCTATGTTGACAAAATGATTGTGATTATTACCCAAAAATATTCCTTTATTTTTTTTTAGGGTGAGAGGTCACAGTGATCTAGTCTGATTTGAAGACCTTTGAAAAGTATCTTTTTTTTAAATTATAAAATGACCTGTTATTTTTTTTCCCTAAATCTCAACCTTTAGAAAATCTTTTCTTAAGCTTAAGTTTTTGTTTACTGGAAATATGCTAGAAAAATCACTGTTTCAAATGATACAACTTGATGCTGATCTCTTCGTTAAACTTTAAGGGAAATGAATATCAGCTTTTATGGGAAATTAATTTTACCAGAGAAGGAAAGAAGATCACTGGATTGGGTTGCAGGAGAGAGACTAGGAGGGACCAGACAGGAGTATACAACAATGCTGAAGAAAAACTTCTTTTCATAATTTTGAAGACAATCCATTCTTATGATGAGGAGCATCTGGGAATGCAGAGGTGAAAGATTAGTTAGACTTTGCCAGAGAATCTCACAGACATCCAGGTACAGAGAACAAAGAAACGTTTATTGCCACAAAAGGGGCAGAAAAGACTCCTCACAGAGAGAAGTGAGAAGAAGCTCTGGCCATTGTCTGAGGTGATCTATATAACCTAGGAGGTTTAGGAGGGGCTAGAAGGGGCTGGGGGGGGGCGGAGACCTGGTGTGGCCGTGTAGGCCAGGGGCTTCATCATGGCAGACTAGGATTTATGGCTGCTATCCAAATAATAGATAAGGCGTCCTGCAGCTTCCCAGAGCTAAAGGTGACTCTAAGGTGCTCCTGTTACCTTATATGGTGGTAGCTGCCTCAGAGAAGTGCCATCCCAAGGTAAAGAGGGTTGGAGGCTGATTATTTACTGCCTTTACTACATGGACCTAGTGTTGCCTAGGAAGGGAGCATGCTAAGCTGTGGAGAAGGGAAGGAGTGTACTAAGCTATGGGAAAGGAGCTCCTTTCGCTATCAAGAGGTGCAACGTTTCCATTTCCTAACAAATGGGGCAATGTCATTCTTTCTGATGGAGGCATAGAATTCCATTGTGTATATTTACCACATTTTCTTGATGCATTCATCTACTGAGGGGCATCTGGGTTGGTTCCATAGTTTAGCTATGGTAAATAATGCTGCAATAAACATAGTTGTGCTGGTAGCTTTAGTGTGGTCTTGTGTGTGAACATTTGGGTAAATGTCCAAAAGTGGGATTGCTGGGTCATAGGGGAATTCTATCTGGAGTCTTTTGAGGAACCTCCATACTACTTTCCAAAGTGGTTGAACAAGTTTACACTCCCACCAACAATGCAGTTGTCCACATCCCCTCCAGCATTTGTTGTTA
>NW_012267217.1:51317848-51330543 GCF_000151885.1 Dipodomys ordii | reverse complement strand
GGAAGGGGAAACAAAGGAGGAGGCTACAATGCTTGATAAGAAATGTACTCATTATCTTGTCCATGTAACTGTAACCCCTCTGTACAGTATTTTCATAATAAAAAAAAAGAGGTGCAACGTGTTCTCTTCAGCTGATCCATTGTTACAGCCTGAAGCTACAACCCTTTGACATTGCAAAATGAACATAGCAGAGACTTTATGTTGCTCAACAATGAATGAGGAAGTCAGCAAGGTGTTGCAATTGGTTTGAAAGGGAAGTCAAAGAACTTCATATGTATAATGTATGCTTATCCCAAATCAGATTTGGCTTAGAGGATGTGTTTGAAATAGTCAAAATCCTGGAATCGAAGAGTGAAAGGTGGTCTCCAGTGGCTGGAGAGAGGAGAAAATAGGAGTAACAAATCAATAAGCATTTAAGTTTCAGATGAGTACTTTCTAGAAATTTGCCATGCACTGTACTTATAATCAACAATAGCACGTTGTATGCTAGAAAGGTGTTAAGATCTCATGTTAAGTGTTCGTGCCAAATTTACAAACTGATCATCATTGCCTGTAGGGAGTTTTCCTGGAAATCCCCAGTTTGTGCCACTTCAACTATCTCCAAGCCTCTTTGGTGACTCTAGTAACTACTTCTGTCTTCATCATTTTCTTTATCATATTAACAAAGTATTTTATTTCAGCGTCTGCCTACATCACGAATGTGTCAGCCAAAGATTGCATCTTATATGTTAGCTTGTACTGGATTTCAGACCACACTGCCCATTCCATAAATGTTTGTTTAATAGCTTTGTATTGATTATAGCGATAGTGAAGATGACTTCATAGGTGAATATATGGTCCAATCTGTAACTTCATGTTTGGATAAAACCTGAAAAGTAACCAACTGTTTTTTTGAGAATTTTTAACCTAAGTTACAATTTGATAGGAGAAAGAGGATCTAGTGTGCAGTTGTACATGAAAGCAATTAAAGACATAAAAAAGTCAGAAGAAAGAATCATAAAAAAGTCATAAAAAGTCAGAAGAAAAAATCTGGAAGATTTTTCACCTCATTATACCTCATTTTTTGTTTTTATTTTTATTTATTTTTTGTCAGTTATGGGGCTTGAACTCTGGGCCTGAGCTCTGTCCCTCAGCTCTTCAGTTCAAAGCTAGTGCTCTACTACTTGAGCCACAATACCACTTCTGGTTTTCTGGTGGTTTTTCTTATTAGAGATAAGAGTTTCATGGCTTTTCCTGCCCAGGCTGGCTTTGAATTATGATCCTCAGATCTCAGCCTCCTGAGTAGCTAGGATTACAGGTGTGAGCCAACAGCACCTGGCTTACACCTCATTATTATGTATAACTTTTGTGTTTTAATGTTTTGGTTAAAAATAAATGTAGAGCTGGGTGCTGGTGGCTCATATCTGTAATTCTAACTACTCAAGAGGCTCAGACCTAAAGATCACAGTTTTTTTAGCCTAAACAGGGAAGCCCATGAGATTCTTATTTCTAATTAACCTTCAAAAAGCTGGAAAATGGAGCTATAGCACAAATGGTAGAGTGACAGCCTTAAGCAAAAGAGCTAAGGAATAGTACCCATGCCCTGAACTCAAACCTCAGTATTGGCACTAAATAAACACATAAATAAATAACAAAAAAAGCCCTTAGGAATCATCCAGTCAAAAATCCTATGTGAATATGAGAAAAAATAACATAAAGTGTACATATGCATATATGTTTTTGTACATATACATGGAAGACTGGAATGACAGTGTTTCAGGTATGACTGTGGAAAGGGGTGACGTTGATTAAGATGCATTGTATTCATAAACTGCTCTGATAAATGGCATCACCTTTGTACAACTACTTAAAAGATAATCATAAAAATAAAAAAAATAGAAATGAAAATAATCACCACTGATAAAGTAAGAAAAAAAAAGAAGAACGCTAAAAATCAATCATAACTAGTGACGTTTCCTGAACTGGACCCTCAACTTGAGTGAAGCATCCTATAACAAAAGCCTTCGTGCTCTTTGTTGGTTGTGGGATTTGGTGTTTCCTTGAACATTTCGGTGTTTAGTTTTTAAAAGCAACAATAAAAACCTGATTCTGTTCAAGTTAAGTATAAGGACTTGCTACACCCACCATGCTGATTTCTGGACAGACTCACTCAGAAGCTAGCTCTGACACTAAATGCTTTCTTCCTCAACATCTGTGTCCTGGGGGCTGAGAAAAAGAACCCTATCTAGCCCCCTCCCCCTCCAACCAGGTGACACCAGCTTTAACTTGTTTTCCCAGAAGTCTTTGCAAGAGAGCCAGAAGAACAACTGTCAAGTGAATTTTAAGAACCGCCAGATTTACCACCCTAGCACACATAAGTTGCTAACCATCAGTAAGAAAACAGGGAGATCTTCAGCAGCCCCATTCTACCTGACTGGTAGGAGCCTCTCAACTTACAAATACCCTTGTCATTTCTCTTGGCAGCCTTCCCTGTGTTGTTTGTTTGCAGCGACGTGACCCACTGGCGCCTAGAGACAGGGCAGGGCAGAGAAGGCTTTGGAATCTGTTCAATTCATTGCTCGCCCCACCCCCACTAAGCTTTGTCCTCCAGCTCCCTCTCTGGGGCCCTGGGATCAGATTGCTTGCTTCCAGGTGCCAGAAAGACACTTTTCTGTTTGTTCTCCCACCCAGACTGCCCTCCGTTTGTCCTTCCCCCAGGTGGAGTGGCAGTGACTGAGGCTGTTTTGAAATTAATCTGTCTTCTTTCCTCCCTCTCTTTTCCCCTCTATCCCCTTCAAACCACAAGAACACGTTGGCTTCTTTCCATCTCTTGGGGTTTGTGTTGTAGATTTGAGTCTGCCCTTGTTTTCTGTAAATAGCCCAGAACTTTAAGTTAGAGGGTGCAGTCTGTAATGGTGAGCTGCCTTTGGGAGACATGAAAAAATGCAAGTAGCTGGTTTGAACTCTGGGCCTGGGAACTGTCCCTTAGCTTTTCTTCACTTCTAACTGGCTGCTCTAGCATTTGAGCCACAGCTCCACTTCTGGCTTTTTGGTGTTAATTGGAGATAAGAGTCCCAGAGACTTGCCTATGTGGGCTGGTGTTGAACCCTGATCCTCAGAATCTCAGTTTCTTGAGTGGCTTGGATTACAGATATGAGCCATCAGCACCTGGCTTGACTCTCCTTTGATACTAAGACATACAGTCTGTACTCTTCCTTCCATTTCCATCCTAGCTCAGGTATCCTTGTCCCTGTCATACCTTACTCCCTTTGAGTATAAGACATTGCCTTCTTGCAGTACCTTTCTTTAATCTTGACCAGTGGTCAAGATTCCTTTGACATTTTCTTTTGGGGGAGCCTACCTGTCTTGGTTAATGTAAGGTCCACTCCTGGATGGCTAGCAGACTCCACCCTCCTCACAGCAAAGTCTCCACCCAGTACCTGCGTTACCTAGGCAACTGAGACACCTGGAAGAGGTCACATGTGCATCTGCTGAGGTCACATCTGAATTTGATGTGGCCACATCTTTCTCCGCCCGTACCCTAGATAAGGCCTAGTGCAGGCCCAGGCTCTGCTCTCTCTGTATTCTATTCTAGCTCTCTCTCTGTTCATTTCTAGCTCTCTGCTCTCTCTCTGTTCTATTCTAGCTCTCTCTCTGTTCTATTCTAACTCTCTCTCTGTTCTATTCTAACTCTCTCTCTGTTCTATTCTAGCTCTCTCTCTGTTCTATTCTAACTCTCTCTCTGTTCTATTCTAACTCTCTCTCTGTTCCTCTCTGCTCTCTCTCTGCTCTCTCTGCTCTTTTCTAGCTCTTTCCTCTCTTCCCAGCTCTCTCTCATTCCCAGGCTCATTCCCAGGCCTTTCCCAGCCACGTGGAGTGCCAAACCTTGCCTGGTCCCAGCAGGTCTACTGAATAAACCTACCCCTTACCTGAATACCACGTGCGTGCTGGTGCTCTTCTTACTCGGCTACCTCTTTTTAAAAACCTAACAGTTAAGATAGGAGAATTTCTATACAACAGGAGAAATTTTATGGTGCAAGTTCACTGAAACCCATTTCAAACTTATTTAAGCAAAGCAAGGAAGGTGATGTTCCATATGGGGTGATGAGGAATTCAGGGGTTCAGAAGCAATCACCAAGACCCAGGCTTCCTCATGTTTAGATGGCCAGAACTATTAAATAAGGACACAGCATACACAGGTAAAAAATGAACTTTTTTTTAAAAAAGCATGATTATGTTTCATATTGCTTCCTGGATTTCACCTGGCCAGATTTTCCTGCCATAGTGTGTCAGCTCTCCTAATCTTTGGATTGCACTCAGACCAGCTCAGTTATGGTGATGGCGCGATTGCTAGAAGCCCCAGCTCATGTTTCTGAGTTTAGAAACCACAGAAGCATTGAAAGAGAACCCATCTTTTCCATGAATCCTGGCAAAAATCTTAGGGCTGTATCTCATTGGCTCACTGGGGTCTTAGGATCATCTTGGAAGTAAAGAGCAATGGCAGAAAGTATCTGGAAGGTCTGGGTCACATGATTACCTCTACAAATAACATGTCTAGAGTTAGCTTCATCCAGGCATGGAGAGTCTCACATCACCAATCACATTGGAATACAGCTCAGGTCTTTGCTTCCACAAGTAAGTATGAAGAATGGATGACAATTTAGCCAATTCTGAATCTCTGTCCAAGATAGTACAGACATTTATGTCCTACTACCTTCTTTGTGTGGCCTACAGGTTCTACTAGGAGTCTTCCACAAAGATAGCAAATATGACATGACTGATATTCCTGTGTTCTCACCACAGATATCATGTGGTCCTTTGTTATAGAGGCTCCTGATACCTTCTTTGTTTTTATAATGTACAAATAAAGGATAAATTAACCCCAGGTAAGGCTTGCTAGAGGAAATGCATTTGAGATGGACCATAAAGAAAGACAGGGTTTAGAAAGGCAGATATGTAGAAAAGAATGAGAAAAAAAATCCAAATAAAGGAACTAGAATTACCAAACCCATTGCCTCTTAAGGTGTCTCTTGATGTGGGCCTGAATTGCACTGTGGATGAGGGAGGTACAGGAAAAAGAATAATTTGATAATCCTTCAGTTAGAGAGAAAAATGTTATTTGGGAGATAGGGGTGAAGGATTGAAGTTTGAGGCCAGCCCTGACAAAGTTAGTGCAAAATCCAACCTGAAAAGCAAAACTAAATGTCTGGGGGCATGGTGCAAATATATTAGACCTGAGATCAATACCAAGTACTAAACAAAAAAATAGACTTTGATATGAGGAGACACAAAGAAGCACAAAAAGGGGGTGGGGTGGGGAAGGACTACTCAGCCTCTTTTCTGTTGCCCTTGAAAATTGCACTCTGCCTTTCAAATTTGGACACCCATCTTAGCAGACAAAAGACTTACAGTCAAAGGGGCTCATTTACTTAGTGTTCAAATAGAAAAGGTTTGTTTGAGCTTAGCTGTATAGGAAGGAATATCTCATATCCATGCCTCTAGCTGATTTCATATTTCCTCTGAGTATTTAGCATTTATTTTATAGTTTTCTTTCAGAATATCATCCCCCATCTCACATTACTAGGATATTGCACTTTTATCATGAAATGGCCATCAGTTAGCATGATGACCAATTTCTTCCACTATCTCCTCCAAATTGCAATACTTTACCCTTTCAGTTCATGTCTCCCTGCATGTGCTTTTTCCAAGGTCTAAGTGAATGGCACTGGATTCTTTAATCAAAGACCACAGTGTGTGAAGTTTTGACCCAGAGTAACCTTCAAAGGCTGCAATAATGGCTGAAGAATAGATGCATCCTTCACAGGAGATTTCTAGGTCTTCCATTTGTCCTACACCCTAGGTGACCATGTGAATTCAAATGCACAACTGAGGGAACATTATTCACCTGTTGGCCCTCTTCTGAGAACTGCCTAGTTTAAGGATGGTATTAGAATAAACCCAGTAATTCCAGCCCACAGTTCTTCTTCCTCACCTGCTGCTCTGATGCTTATCTCAATTTCTTCTTCATTGCACATCTTCTGTTGACATTGTTGGATCAGGGTTCTCTAGCATGGAAAACCTTGAGTTAAAGTCTGCTGAGAAAGTGTTATTGTTTCAAGACTGCTTCTCTGTTTTTTTTTATTTGATCATTTTGGAAATACAGATTATAGAAGAGATTCCCTAATGAATTGGAGTGAGAGGTTCTAAGTAAAAGAAGGCAGTGGAGGAAAAAATACTATTGGGGGGAAGATAAAAGTCATACTTTGGAGTCAGTGACTGGATATTAAACTCAACTAGACAAGAAGAAAACAACATAGTGGAATGACAGATCTAAATGATGTGGATTACACTCTTGCCCCTAGGAAATCCCATACCTACGTCCTGTTGGAAAGCTGGGTTCTATTTTATATAAATGGATAATGTTTCATTTTTGGTCTGACCATGATTAGGTTAGACTTTATAGACGAATTCAAGATCCTCTCTGCAGCCATCCCCACCACCAACCTTATCCACCACAGAATATGTTTATTCGTGTCTCTGCCTTCCTCTCATGCATGCATCCTGGTTCATTCTAGGATCTCCTTCTCCAGAGCAGGTTTATCCTTTATGTTTCTTTGAGAGTAGGTGCCAACAAAACAATAGCCTAGTCCTAGTCCAAAATGCTCTTCTTCTTCATTCTCAGCTCTCATAAAAGCCATTGCTTGATTTCTACTTGTTTTCAAAGGGATCTCAAGGAGGAATTTGAAATGCAGATGAAGCCAGTGTGTAAAAGCTACATCACAGATGTAATCCATTGGCATATAGGTAATACTGTAGGAAAGGCAACACTATAGAGCTAGTAAAAAAAAAAAAGATCAGTATTGTCAGGAACTGGAGGAAAGGACAAAGGAGTAGTCAGAGCACAGGAGTTTTCGAGTAATGAAATTATTTTATGTGCTATGTCAATGGGGGATCCACGACACTGTTCATTTGCCAAACGCCCACAGTAGGGTTCAATACAAAGAGTGAACTGTAATGTCAATGGGTGGTGCTGACTAATAACAAGGTGTCAGTATTGCTATCTCAACTGTCCTGGCTGTATCACACTAATGCGAGGATATTGAAAATCAGAAAACAAAGGAATATATGGAAACTCTGTTCACTTTTTCCTATAAACAAAGCCACTTTAACTATTAGAGTCTATTATTTTTAATAAAGAGTCCTTTTGCCCCAAGTATTATCTTTTCCTATTTCAGGAAAATTTGAGTTAAAAATGAATTAATTTGCCGAGGGTCAAATTTAGATCTTGATGTTATCCTTCATCCTTAGCATTTAAAGATATTTCATTAGAACCAAACACAGAAGTCATTGCTTTAGTGCTATTTTAAAATAATTGAGGTAGTTGTTCCCCTTGGTTGTGCCCTTCGATCGATACCCTCCATTTCTTGTTTGTTCTCTCTCCTTCTTACTGACCTGAGTCTATTAAAGTGTCTATGCCACGTGCTGGTGAACTAGAATCCTGAACATGATTTTAGAAAAGTTCCCTTCCCTCAGCCTGGTTGGGAAGTGTTTTATTCCCCCCCTCCCCCACTTCCCCCCCCTTAAGAGGGATAATGCTCTTAGTCATCTTTAGATGCCTCAAAATAGCTGACTTGGGATCCACTGAGTTCAATTCCAGTATACGAGTCATCATCTCAAAAACCTTGGTCACACATATCTGAGATGATCCATGAAGACTCTCTAGATATTTATTTAATGAGAGCTGCTAACCCAAACAGAGAACTGTGGTTACAAAAAGAATTTTAAACAGTCTTTGAGCAGTGTTTAATCCCTGTCTTCTGTAAACAACTCCCCCTGACTGCTCCCCCGCTCCGCCGCCCCCCCCCCCCCCCCCCGCCCCCGTGCACCCAGAGTTTCCAGAGTTATCTGCCTTGAGACATTGAATCTACAGAGGGCTTCCGTCAGGCAGAGAAAACAGCATGGCCATTGAGGACTGCGGGTCAGAGGCAGATCTGCCAGCCTCCTAGTAAGACTGTTTTAGAGGCTGGAATATTTCCTTCGCTCAGCAACAGAGGCAGGCTACTTAGCAGAGAGTAGAGAAACAAGAGAATCTGACATGTCAGATTCTGTGAGATGTCTTATACATGCCACATTGTTTAGCCCTGGAGACCAGCAATCGGGTGCCTCATTTACCATCCAGGAGAGAAGGCAATATGTCCAAAAGGAAGAAGGGGCAAGATCTCTCCTCTGGTGTTGATGCCATCCAATGGTAATATTGCATGAGGCAAAACTACTAGCCAAGTAGATGACTTGAAATTTTCTAGCAATGATGAGAAAAGTAAAATACTCAAGAGAAATTCATTTTAATAAGTACTATGCTTTATTTACCCTCAATACAACGAACACTTCATCATTTCCATATAGAACTAATATAAAATAATGAGCTTTTGTTCCCTTTTTGTTGTTGTGTGAAGGCTTCAGTATGTGATGTGTGTTTAATGTTTAAGGTTCATCTCAACATAGACGTCTTGCATTTCAAGTCATGTGTGGCTCTTGTCTCCAACAGTGCATTCTAGGTCTCTTGCTTTTATCCTGCTGTATCACTCAAGGTCTGTTTGTCCTACCCACTTACTGGATTGTTTTAACATACTACCCTTGACTTTTGGTGAAGAAATACACTATAGGAAATGTCATAGCCCTTTCTGTGCAGAGGTCACTGATAGTTTCCAGATCATTCTTTGCTGTCTCCATCACAACACTATCTAAATGAAAGATGTAATTGTAAAGCTTTCAAAATGATACTCCTCCTTCTTTATCATGATGTGTATTTTCTAGCTGAATCTGTTTAGTTTTTGCATTGGCTGCTTGGAGACTTGGGGCCAAATTGGACTCCATTGGAACTATGGATCAATTCACCATTGAATGAGGAATTATAATTACATGTTTTGTTAAATGTTCTGAACTTCATAAATATATGTCATGTGTTCACAGTGAAGTTTTCTTTCTTGAGCTGAAAGTAACTTAAATTTGCTAGAGTTGAGTGCTTTAGACTCTTTCTGATAATGAATAACTAGTGTTTATGAGAAAAGGTGTACTGAATATCATTTAATAAATGAACATCCCTAGAAAACTTGTTAATTTCTGAGAAATTAGATGGCTATTTTGCTTTAAAATTTTTAATTATATTTTTTAATTATCTATAAGTAGTTGTACAAAAGAGGTCCTGTTCAATGCATCAGTTTGTTAGTACAATGCATCTTGATTGATGTATCTAACATTCTCCTCATTCCATCCTTTACCACCACACCTCCCAACCTAATTCCTCCCCTGAACTTTCTTAAAGTGTGGATTCTTTTTTTTTTTAATAATTTACTTTGAGGCTTTCAATAGCTCTTTTCCTTCTTAAAATTTCTTAGGTTGTGCTTCTAAAATGAAAGCAGTTATTATCTCTTTCCTATGTGTAATATAACAAAAGGACAGTGGTGAGCAATATTTTTCTAGATGGCAGGGAGATTTTTTTTCCTCCCTCTGTAAAGATGATGTACCGGGATGTTTACCCTGAACTTCAGCTTGATTTATGAAGGGGTCGAGTGCCAGTGGTTCTGTTTCAAGAGGGCCTGTCAGAGGGGTTGGCATAGCTGGTACTGTTGTGTTACCACCTTCTGAAAGGCATTTCCAGATAATTATAGAAGGTGAGAGACACCTGGAAGGAGCCTTTCAAATCTTTGTGGTCATCAAGTATAATGACCTTACTTTACTTATGAGAAAACAATAGTTGTATCCACCATAGTATGATAGCTAACTCAGTGTTTAGAGATGATCATGTTTATGACAATGACATCGATCTGAGTTCCAATGAGCAGGAGTCCTAATGGGCCTTTAAGTGGAATGGGAAACAATTCATCCATTGCATAGGATGCATCCTTTCATCTTGACTCCATACTGCATTCGCCTGAGCTTGCTTTTTCAATTCTTGCTCATCACTTCACCAACTCATGCCCAAGTCCTCAAAATTTAAAGAACTCTATTTCTATCTCAAATGTTGTACTGTTGATTTTTCTTATCATTGTTGAATTTGGGCTAACATCTGGAATAGAAGTCTCTCTGTCATCAATCTATCTATCTATCTGTCTATCTATCTATCTATCTATCTATCTACCTACCTACCTACCTACCTACCTATCTTCTACCTATCTATCTATCTATCTATCTATCTATCTATCTATCTATCTATCTATCTATCTATCTATCTACCTACCTATCTATCTATCTATCTAATCTATACTTCCTGTCTATTTTCTATCTGAAGAGAGAGACTAAACACTGAGATAATTGACTAACAATAGTACAACTATTATTGTCCCTTCCTCAGGCATGAACTACCCTCCAGCCATGTTGTGCAGAAAGATTCACCATTAAATAAGACACGCTTGTGTACCTTACTTCAGTATCACAAAATTAAAATATATAAAATGGAACCCTTAAATCTCCCTCATCCTCTTCAGTCTGTCATGGGTAGGTACATTAGGTACAAATAAAAGAATCATTGATCCTTGATTCCATGTCTGCCTTATTCTTCCAGACTCTCATCCAGCCATTCCCCAGTTTCCATCTTTAACACACATTCATCTCTCTCTATTTCTCTCTAACCATACTACCAACAGGCTGGATTGATGCTTATAACTTCTCTTAAGCTGCTGGGGTGACGCATTCCTTACAAAGAAGCCAGTGTAAGTGTTTAACATCTAAATTAGATTACCTCTCCGTTGAAAGCCCTGCCATACTGTTCCAATTAGATGCAAACTCTGACGGTCTGTGAGGGGTCAGCCCTGTGTCACTTCTACAACCACTTCTCAAGCCACTCTCTACTTTGCCAGCCCAGCTCCAGCTGCTGGACACCTGCCATCTCTTCTACTTCACTGTTTATAATTATTTTGATGATACTCTATATAAACAAATGTGACATACATGTTAACCAAGTGTGCAGTTTGGTTTCTACCTATTCTGTAGGAGCATTTATGATCTATTTCAATTGCCTGAATAAAGCTCAGCAAAGGCTTCAAGGATCACATTTGAAATCAACATTAAAAGGCATATTAATTAGTATAAAGCTAAATATAAAGTACAAAGCTAAATATGAAGTATAAGATTAAATAATGTTACCCTGAGGAAATGAAAGGCATGATTAGATAAAAAGTCGCAGAGCTCCTTTCCTTTTGTATAATGTAGATGATGGTGGAAAGCTCAGCAGACAGGACTTTCTAAGTACCTTGGTCTAGAACTTGATTTGGGCATCTCCTCTTAGTGGAGTCTCAGCAGTCTCTGCAGACTATATTTCCTCTACCTCAAGGTTTACAATGCAGGCAAAGTATTCGTGGGGTCCATGAAAAGACCTTGCAGGCAATGTTTGCTTGTTTGCCTTTCTGTGTGTCCACTAAAAATGTGTGGGGAGTTTGGTCTGAGCTTGCTTCCATTGCAATATGCCACTTGGCCCAGTATTGTGAAAGGGGAGCCAGCCTGGCTTTCTTACTATTCTGATTTTTAAAGAATGTAATAGTTGGAAGTGGCGCTCAAGTGGTAGAGGCCTCACCTTGAGTTGAAGAGCTCAAGGACAGCGCCCAGGCTCAGAGTTCAAGCACCACAACCACCACCACCACCACCAACAAAAAGAATGTAATAGTGGTTAACAGCTAGATTGGGCTTAGGTATGGTCTTGTTCCCTTCCAAGTTGCAACGTTCAGTTGCAACTCCTGTTTCAATTACTCTCCTTCCTCCTACCCTTGATGTTCATCTTCTAATTTAGCTAGTGTCAACTCAAATTGCAGTTTTGTACGGTGGCCCTAGTTGACCACCCTTTCCACCCTTTCTGTGACATTCGAATTGCCCGCCTCTCCCAGCCATCCCTGCTCTTTTTTTATGCTACATCACAGAAATGTGATCTGGCTAGACAGAATCAATGGGCAGTACAAATGGAGAAGGGAGATACTTTATTTCTTTGTGCTACCTCCACAGGCATCTCCGGTAGTCAAGTCTTACTCCTGACCCTCCTGAACAGCCCTACTTCTTTGAGTCTAGCTCCCAGAGTCTCAGTTTCTGAGCTGTGTTGTAGCCACCTCTCTCCATCACCCTCTTACGCCAGGAGTGGCAGCAGGCTTCCTGTGTTGTTAACCTGACTACTCTTATTGCTGTCTATCTTTCTAGCTGATGTACAACCAATTCCTTGTGTGAAATCTCCTGTTTATAAGATCAGATCCAGATGGCTTCTGTTTCCTGATTAGGCCCTGTTACAGTAGATTATGTCACCTAGCTTTGTGCTTTCTCCATACTTCCTTTAAAAAGTTATAATTATTGCCAGGCACCGGTGGCCCATTCCTGTAATCCTAGCTACTCAGGAGGCTGAGATCTGAAGTTGGAGGCTTGAAGCCAGCTCAGGCAGGAATATCTGTGAGACTTTTATCTCCAATACATTATTCAGAAAAAGGCAAAAGTGACCCTGTGGCTCAAGTTACAGAGCACTAGCTTTGAGCAGAAGAAGCTCAGGGACAGTGCCCAGGCCCAGAATTCAAGCCCCAAGATGAGCAAAATACATGCATACATACATACATACAAACAAAAGAAAGATAGAAGAGAAAGAACGAAAGAACGAACGAAAGAAAGAAAAGGAAGGAAAGAAGGAAGGAAGGAAGGAAGGAAAGAAGGAAGGAAGGAAGGAAAGAAGGAAGGAAGGAAGGAAGGAA
>NW_012267217.1:51253095-51314467 GCF_000151885.1 Dipodomys ordii | reverse complement strand
AAGTCTTTAGCCCACTTATTTATTGGGCAGTTGTTTCTTTGAGGATTTGTTGTTGGGGGATTTAATTTTTTGAGTACCAAGTATATTTTAGATATGAGATCCTGGTCCATTGTAAGGCAAGTGAAAATCTTCTCCCAATCCATGGGCTTTCTATTGATCTTGCTAGCTGTGTCCTTTGCCATGCAGAAGCTCTGCAACTTCATGCAATCCCATTTGCCCAACCTTTCTTTGATTTGTTGTGTTTCTGGGTCTCTATTAAGAAAATTTCAGCCTGTGCCAAGGAGACCTAGGGTTTCTTCTATTCTGTCCTCTAATGTTTTCAGGGTGTCTGAGGTCTTTGATCCATTTGGAGTGATTCTGGTGCAGGGTGATATATAAGGATCTAGCTTTAGTTTTCTACAAGTGATTAACCAATTTTACCAGCACCATTTACTAAAGAGGGGCTGTCTTTCTTCCATTCTATTTTTTAGCTTCTTTATCAAAGATTAGGTGGCTATTGGTCTATGGGTTCATATCTAGGTTTTCAATTCTATTCCATTTGTCCTGAGGTCTCTTCTTGTGCCAGTACCAAGCTGTTTTGATAACTATGGCTTTGTAGTAGAGTTTGAAATTTGGTATTGATATTTCTCTAGCACTGTTCTTTCTGTTAAAGATCTTTTTTGCTATTCAGGGTCATTGTTCCATATGACTTTTTGGATTGCCTCTTCTATTTCCTTGAAGAATGAGGTTGGAATATTGATAGGTATCGCATTGAATTTGTAGATAGCCTTGGGAAGTACTGCCATTTTCATAATGTTGATCCTTCCAATCCAGGAGCACGGGAGGTTTTTCCACTTTCTAAGTTTTGTCTTGATTCCCTTTTTCAGGTTTTTTAAAGTTTTCATCATAGAGGCTGAACTGATTTCTTCTGATTTGAGATATACACTATTGTATGGACATACACCACACTCACACCAACTCACAACATCAAACTCATACCCATACACTCATACCAACATACATACAGCTCTCTTCCCAAGGTTCTGGGACATTAAAAGGTCCACTTAAGTAGATCCTGGATTCAAGCATCCTCGACAAAGGTCCTAAGTTCCAAGAAGCCCTGAGGGTTCCACCTAGGACAATGGTCTGAGTGTGCTGTCTTGCAGCAGGCCAATGACAGGTCAGCTGACCAGATAAAAGCTCATCATAAAAAAGAAAAAACAAAAAACCCTTCAACCCAAACACCACAGCCACACTCCTCAATCCAGGTCTATTTTCCTAGAATATCTGGTTACAGCATTTTAAAAATGAGCAACCTCATTATCAATACTGTTTCTGAGAACTAAGCATTCTTCTAGAAAATGCTAGCTCTTCAGGGCTGGCAGGAGCTGCAAAGCACACACATTCTCTTGCCTGCCTCCTCTCCATCCCTTCAGCATCACCCAGCCAAGTACAATAGCCCAGCTGAGCAAACATGAATACCATGACTCAATTCCTTTTAAGGAGGTGGGATTCTGGGTAATGGAGGGAAGGAATGGGATCCCCTTCTCCAAAGCACCCAACAAACAGGAAAGACTTTGAATTTGTGTAAAGTCAGAATTCTATTTCTAGAGAGAACATTGGCTAAAAAAGGTAAAGTTTTATTTTCTAGCTTTGACGTGTACTAGTAGTGTAATCTTCAACAAATAATGAAATATTCCCAGCCTGAGTTTTTTTATCTTTGAAATAAGGATATTATTGTAGAGAGGAAACGAAATAAGGTCTGAGAAACTGCTTTACAAATTATAAAGCCTTCAACTTTTACAAAGGAATTGCCATTTAATTCCTCTTAATATAACCCTACTTCTTTATACACACACACACACACACACACACACACACACACACACACACACACAATTATGTGTCTTAGCTAGCTCAGGCTGCTATAACAAGAAATCACAGACTGAGTAATTTAAACAAAGACATTGATTTCTTACAGTTAAAAAACTAGAAATAGGAGATCAAGGTAACCAGCATGGTTGGGTTCTGGTAAATACTCTCTCTTCACCATTATGTCTTCATAAGGCTGAGCTCAAAGGACACTAAACCCATTGCAAGAGTTTCACTTCCATCACCAGATAGCCTCTCCACCTTCAAGGATCATCACATTGGAGATTATGGCTGAAATATATGACTATCCAAGAAAAAATATCCTATCCATCTTTAGAAAAGCTAATGTGGTCCTGAGTTTGTACAAGTTAAGTTAGTCTCACTCTTTTGGCCCATGGGAAGAGACACCCCATTCCATCCCTCAATCACACAGGACCCCTGCTTCTTAATAGGAATTAAGCCCTTTAATTTTTTTTCCAAACTCTGCTGTGGGGCTTAGCTAGGTGATGGTTAAGGAGGGGCAGCAGGCCAGGGGATGTGTGTGCTTTGCAGCTCTTGCCATCCCTGGACAGTTAGTATCTCTTAAGATTACAAAACCTCCTAATTACTCAGGAGGCTGAGCTCTGGGGATGAAAGTTTGAAGTTAGCTCAGACAGCCAGATCTGAGACTGATCTCCAATTAGCCAACAAAAAGCTAGAAGGGTGGAAGTGTGGTAGAGAACCAGCCTTGAGTTAAAAAAGGTAAAGAAGCTGGAGGTCTGTGGCTCACACCTGTAACTCTAGCTACTCAGGAGGCTGAGATCTGAGGATCACGGTTCAAAGCCAGCCCAGGCAAGAAAGTCCATGAGACTCTTATCTCCAATAAACCACCAGAAAAACCAGAAGTAGCACTGTGGCTCAAGTGGTAGAGCGCTAGCCTTGAACTGAAGAGCTAAGGGACAGCACCCAGGCCCAGAGTTCAAGCCCCATGACAGACAAAAAAACAAAAAAAAAAAAGTAAAGGAGACAGGAGACCCTGAGTTCAAGCCATAGTATCAGCAGGAAAAACAAAAGATCTCAAAACCTTAAGAGTTTAGAAAGAAAATCTACTTAACCAAATTCAAAACACTGTTCTTGATACAATAATAGGCATGGAATGTATACAAAATGAGCGAATCAAACTGGTGAAATGGTTACGGCTTATAATCCTAGCTACATGGGAGGCTGAGAACAATAGGATCACTGTTCAAGGTCAACCCAGAAGAAAAAATTTGCAAAAGTCCATCTCAAATATAACCAATAAAAACCAGGAGAGGTGTGGCTTAAGTGTAAAAGCTCTAGACTAGCAAGCACAAAGCAGAATCCTCTGATAAAATAAATACAAATAAACATCAAAAATGATTAGGTTATTATTCATCATCTCCTACTTCAGAATACAGGGAAATGTATGTTTTCCTTAAGTTTCAAACATATCTCTGTCTGCACAAAAAGACAGAATGCATGTGTGTGTGTGTATGTGTGTGTACGTGTGTGTTATCTTTATAGACAAAGTATGAGTGTCTCCTTCTAGAGACTCAGCTGTCAAGCATTGCTTGTGTTTGACACCATTCAGTGGCTCTTATGGAGCCTTCATAGCTTTTCATGGAAGAAGCTTGCATTCCAAAGCCCCGCTCCTTTCTAGCAGTGACCTTCAGCAAATTGCTTAATCTCCTTGAGCCTCAGCTGTGACATCTGCAAACTGGATCAGTGCCTGCCCCATTGGGTTGTGGTGTGGATGGAATGAGGTACCATATACACAGCATATGTCATCAGTCCTGGCCCTTATTACTCACTCAAGACAAGGCCAACGTTCTCTTGACGTGAGGAAGGGAGTGACAGCCATGTGGTAGGAATGACACACTCAACAGGAACCCAAGGGTGAGAAGAAATGCCCTTTGGAAAGTACCCCCTAAGAATAAAACCCAGTCCTGTGCAGAATTAAGTCTGAGAGACCACACAGGATTGAACCAAAGTTTCAAGGCTGAGAATGTGCTGTCATTCCAATGAGACACTCATGATCCCTTTAGTTTCCCCCACAGGACCCAATCCAGATTGGCTGCTGGATCTGTCCATGGAAAGATTTGATATTCTGATTGACAATCTTTAGGCAAGCAAGGGACTGAGAAAAGGGAAACAGGCAACACATCATGAACAACTTGTTTTTCTCCATTGTCTCCCTAAGGGATGTCATTATGTGTCAGAATATCAAACACCATCTATGATGGTTGCCAAGTTTATCATCTCCATTCTGGACATGTCTTCAAAAATTGTAAATTATAAATACAGCTGCCAGCTGTAAATTTCTTCTTGCGTAGTTGCAATATACGTAGATAGATGTCATCTCTAATATCAGTTTCTGGTCTTCCTCTCTCCTCACATAGCTGGGTTCTACTATACCTTGGCTCTCATGAATGGTTTCATACACTATTGCACAACAAAGGAAGGACGTATTGCTAGAGCAATATAATGTGCTTAGGACTGGGAAAATAAGTAAAATAAACAAAATAAAATAAAGGGAGACAGAATCCCTGCCTTCAAAGGGTTTGCTAAGTAGTATGGTGAACTACATACTGTCTTGAAAATATTTTCTCATCTATCTCCTTGTGATGTTGTGGAAGAGAATATCCCCACCAAGTGATCCTGGGATGACACACTGAACTGCTTCTTAATGGATGAGAACATGGGTATTGTGACCTTAGGGCTCCCTATTTTCTCACCTCCACTCGTTAGGGAAAATGGTACTCATCCAACCCAGAGACTAGCTTATGATTTGTATTTGCTAATAGAGTGGAAACCGGAAAGATGGAGGCTGCACTGGAGTAGAACCTTCAACAGGCATCACCGGGTTGTGTTGTTGTTTTCCTTTTTTTTTTTTTTTCAAGAGTAGTATGTTCCAAAAAGGGGCTTTCCCTCCAGTCTGGACCTTGGAATGAAGAAGAACCATGGAAAGAACAGCCACCAATGTAAAGATCAGTGAGCAGGAAAAAATTGTTATTGTAACTGTCTAAGGTTTTAGAGCGATTTATGACTATATTTAAAAAATGAAGCTGACTAATACAACTATTGGTACTAGAAGTGTAATGCAATAGAAAATATACAATGTGTGACACTGGTGTTCAAGTTAAATGTTACTCAGCAAGGAAAACGTGTGTGTGTGTGTGTATTCTTTATTAGCAAAGTAAGAGTATCTCCTTCTACAAGACTCAGCTGTCAGTGGTTGTTTGTGTTTTGTATTTGAGGCAGCCCAGTGGCCCCTTAGAGAACATGTCCTCTTCCCTAGAGGGACCAAAATTTTAAAGCCCATTTGCCCCTCATTGTGATTGTCAGCATATCCCCTAGCTTCTTTCAAGTTCAAATATGACTTCAGAAAATGGTCTCATGTCATTCAGTGGAGAAACATTCAGCAATCTGTTGCTTGAGGTAAATTGGTAGACAGATTATGTGCCTATATAAAGGCTACACATATAAAATGGTGTAAAAATCACCCCAAGGCTCAGTGGTGTACAAATGTAAGCATTTATTTCTTATTCATCTGTCTGCAAATTGGCTAGGGTTCAGTTGTTCTACATTGGGCTTGATTGGGCTTAGTGCCAGTTGTATGTTGAGTTTGGGTGTACTCCAGTCATTTCTCAAACTTCTCAATAGCATAGTGTATTAGTGTCCTATAGCTGTAACTAAAGAGCCAAGGCTGGGTCATGTATAAAGAAAAGATGTATTTAGTTCACAGTTTTAGAGGCTGAAAGTCTAGGATTAGGTGGCTCTTTCTGTCTGTTTGACTTCAAGGAGGGCTGGATGCAAGGGGAGGAGGGGATGCTCAAAGGAGAGCCACACCATACCACTCCCCGAGGAACTTAACTTTCTGAGATGAAAAGTAACAAGGAAATATATTCCAGAAGGAAGAGGCAGCGGATACTTGTGGCTCTGGGTGAAACAGTGAGGAAGAGTCACACCCATTTTGTTGTCACATGTGCTAGATTTTAGTTGTGCCCCAGCATTGACAGGTTTTTATCTTGGACAAGCCATAGTTTCTCTAAATCTAATTCTCAGTTTGCAAAGTAGTGAAAAGCTAACTTAATTTTTTTTGCAAGGAATAGAAATTTTAGATAAGCCATATAAAAATAACAATTGGGTGATAGTGTTGATATTCTTGGGAAACATCTCCTGGAGTCCAGTCAACATTGAGGCCATAGGACAGAGAACTAGGCAGCCCAGGGGACTTTGGACTATTTTGACATTAGTGGATATCAGCTGGGATTGTATATATCTTTATTATTGCACCTCTATTATGCATGTGTTTGTGCATTGGCACACATGTATTACTGAGAGAGTGTCAGTCAGAGTCAGAGAGAAAAACAGAGAGCTAGAGAAACAGAGAGAAAGAGAAAGCGATTTTGCTTATAAGAATCATTCTTAGGCTTTGAAATATCTTCCCACTTGCATAATACAATGCTAAGAGAAATAATTTCAAGTTCTGAACAATGATTTCCTCTTAACTTTTTCTCTGATAATAGGACTATCAAGGGACTATCCTTTCCCCTGGAGGGAAAGGAAAACAGAGATTTAAAAGATTTTTTCCCATTTCTTTTTATTATTTTTCAGTAATTGTTCAAAGGAGTTGCTATTTAATAAAGCAGTTTATGAAATCAATACATCTTGATCAATGTCACCCCTTTCAATATTCTCATCCATTCCTTCACTACCTACTTCTTCCTTCACCTTCTTAATTGGATTATTGACTGCATTCTCCCCTCTTCTTCTCTTCATTTGTTTACCCCTTTCTCCTTGACCCCCACCCCACCCCTTTTGCGTATCCACTTCTTGGTGTTTTGCTGAACTTGAAGTCTTTAATACAGGGTTGATTATTAAGCAAACATTAGCAATGTTTCTTTCTAAATATTTGTAACTTGGTGGCCTTTTTCAAGTTGAAGTTGGTGTCAACAAAACTCAAGCAATATTCAAAGAAAGGTCCATGAAACATAGTCCTGAGAAAATAACAGATCTGCTTCAGGGGGTCTTGGTGACTGGGTAGAGTTTAAATCCAGGTGACCTAAGTATGATTGAACATTATCCAAGATGTAGGGTACTAGAGCCCTTCCTTGGGGTCCAGCACCTTGGAGGGTCCCATCCTGCTTCTCTTATAGTAGTATCTTCCCCCATGAGACAAGTAATTTATGGAGTATGCCGATGTGTGTGTCTTGAATCTCAGCCCTTCTGGATTTATGGAGCTCTAGAATCCTGTTCCTATAGTCTAACTGGCTTCCTAGTCTGCATAAGGTTCTTGCCCAAGTTCATCAGCAAGTGTGTCTTCTTTGCCAATATGTACACTCAGGGGAACTGTGTCTGCAAAGATGCTAATGAAAGTTGGCACTTGGATGGTAGGATGTCCACATTCCTCCACGTGAATCACTCTAAGGGCTAATAGAGTCTGGGGTAGGAGGAGAAAGGGGTTGTCCAGGAGCTTGCCTTGGTGCTTTTATATCAGGCCTTGAAATCTTACAGGAAGCTTTGTTAAGGAAGGGCAGGAAGGCCCTAACTGTTATCCCTGTAGCATTATTTGAAGATACTGTAAGACCATAGTTATAATACATGGTGGTATTATTATTGCTTAGGCAATTCTGCCGGGAATTAGCCACATTTCTTCCTGATAGGTACAAGTAATGAGGCAAAAAAAATCCAGTTACAATTTTACTGCTCCAAAGCTCATCCATCTGCCTTATAGTCCTGTAAGAAAAACATGCCAGACCCAGCCACCTGTAACGTGAAACAGGCAAGATTTGGTTCCCTCACAAGACATTCCTTTCTCCATGCGGAGTGCCAGAATGTTCTTTCCTTGGAAAGTTTATAGAGCGCTCATATCCTGCATATTTGCCCTTAATAAAGAAAATGTTAAATATTTTTTTAAATAACCTTTCTTTTACAGGCCAGGAATATGTATCCTCAGGACTTTTGCTTTTTCTAAACATCCTGAGGACTATAAAATTCCTTGGACTGGACTGGCTGCCATGTCAGGAATGTAGCTACTCACTTAGTTTTTGAGGTGCTCTCCAGTTTATGGGGTACAGCTGGGCAAGAAGAATATTCCAGGCCTCCAGCCCTGCTCTTCTATTGGTGTTCAGCATCTAGTGGCCTTTACCCTGGTGCTTGCATGAGTAATCACAATACTTTCTTTCTTCTGTGCTTTTATTTGTCTGAAGCGACTCAGATGTATCGCCACATGTCTTCCATCCTCACAGAGCGTGTGTGTCTGCTCTGCCTTGTTCACTTTCTCCAGGCGTCTGCTCACAGGCAATACACAAGAAGGGCATAGAACTTGGAATTGGATGGTAGGGCTGAAAACCAAAGCTCTTAACTTACTAACTGGGTCACACTGGGCAAGTCAGTTAAAAAAAATACTCCTTTGGGGAAAAAGCCAGGTATTTATTTAAAACAAAATTCAAAAATATGCATACATAGGCCTACTCTGGGTCAGACTAGAGGAAAGGCATGTGTACAGAAAGAGGAAGCACTCAGATAAACATGGTGAGTCCTTTTCTTGTGACTTAAGCATTTAAAGGGCTGACAACACAATATCTCCCTCCCAGATAAGGTTTGGGGTCAATGTGTCTATATCTGGATTATGCTCTGTAGGTGTGAGTCCTCAGCTGCTGGGGAATAGGAGAGTATTAACCAAAGGCAACATTTCTCCACCTTATTTCAGGGTATCACATGTCATTTGTGTGCCATCACTGTCTGGATTGAGGGGGAGGGTAACATTTTACTGTTCATAACTATTTCTGTTTTTGTAATCTCATCCACAGCTTCCTTTCAAAAGTAAATGCAGGAGTATCCTAAAGTGGGACAGACTCAACAGAGTTTGTTCTGATTATTTGAAAATGGGCTCTCTCTGGGGGATTGTGAAACAGGGCTTGGGACTCAGATCTCTGAAGAAACAGATGATCAAGGAGGAGGAAGGCAAGCAGGAGACTCCTCTAACAACAGTGGTCTTTGTGCACTGGTAAAACCGTAGAGCTGGGAGTTAAAAATCAGAACAATTTGTATCCAAATAATAACATAGAGAAAGGAAATTTTCTATTCCTACAAACTGCTTGAGCACCTGATTGGAGTTAGAGATACTACTACTGTTCTCTCTGCAGAAATGTATTAAGACTATATGTCAAGATAAATATTCTGATCCAAGCAAGATATGAAAACAAGAAGCAAAGAGCCAGTCAGTGGGGAACCTCACAGACTGTTGTGTTTCCACACACAGAAAAGAACACTCAGAACCACAGGAGGTTGAGATCCCATTCGCCCTTTCATTTGCTCATTTATTCAATAAATATTTATTGAGCACTTGCTGCGTGCTGGAAATTCAGAATGAAGCCAAACCAGGCACAGTCCCTGCGTCCATTGTGTGTTAGTAAAGACCATAGACACTTATGGGATAATCATACAAACTCATCTATGGTTGTCATGGTGACTGCCACGGAGGAGAAGAATATAGTACAAGAGGAACTTGGAAAGAGGAGTTGATCTCATAGGGGAAGACCAAGTGAGCTTTGCTGAAGTGGTGAAGCCTATCTTCATGGTCCCAGTGCCTTCTCCGTCTCCTCTGCTTTACTCTTCTATCTTTTTGCAATCTTTGTGATTACATTGAGGCCACTTAGATTATCGGGGGTGGTCTATCTATCTCCAGGTCTTTAATCACATCTACAAAGACATTTTAATGTATAAGGTAAGGGGTTTTAGAGGTTAAGATATGGATATCTTTGAGGTATCATTACTTTGTTCATAATGTCAGGTCATCTATATGAAAGAGCCAAAGAAAGAACGATAAATGAAAAGCCATTTTTAGTTTTGAGCATCTGGAGATCATACCCTAACTGTACTCAAGCTCAGCTAAAGAAAGTGGATGGAAGATCAGCTGCCTGAGCAGGAAGAATGTTAAGAAAATGGGAGGCAGAACCCAGAACTTAATGCCTGAGTAAAATATTTATAGTATATAAGGCTGGTTCGCTCTAAAGGCAGATAAAATGTTTGATAATCCCAGGGATTTGTGAATTGATTTGAAAGTACAGGGATGCTGGCACTATGCCTCTGTCTATAGCAGCACTGCCTTGCCCGTTCTGGGATGTTATTTCTCTAAACGCATTGCCCCTGCCTTTGGAAGGAGTCTGGTTTCCTGCTCTTTTGGAGATTCCAAGTATGCACTCTTTATTAGCATCACCATCCACCCCCTCACACACACCTCTTCCCAGAAAAATCTAAATTGGTTTAATCATATTTTGTGTTTCCCTAGTAGAATTTTTCCAGTCCTTTTTCCAGTTTGCTTTTCTGGTAATATTATTTTCTTCCCTTCCTTTCTTTTCTGCCATTTCTTCCTCAAGCACAAAACATCACCATTACTCTCTGGTATAGGATACATCCTAAGCAAACTTAAAATGTCTTCAGTAAAAAGGGATAGTAAGGAGCAGAGAGCTGACAGCACACCAATCCCATCCTAACACCATCCACAGAGAATTCAAGTCCTCTTAGTTCTACTCAGGAGAATACCTTGCTTAGGGGTCAAGACTAGTTGAAGGCAGAGTAGAGATGAATTTGATGAATGGGCTAGGCCATTTCCCCAAGCCAAGCAAACAAAGGCAGTTCAATTAAGGAGTAATCATGCATTCAAGACATTACAATTAGGAACTTCCAAAATTCACTGTGGAACCAGAAGTCATATTATTATTATTATTGTTATTCTTTCTAAAAGCCACTTTTCTCTCTTCTCTCTCCCTTTTAGGGTTTCCATAGTCTAGTCTCACTTAATCCACTCTTGTGGACGAAGGAAATACTGTGCTCTGAGTGGACTGGTTTCGAAAGGTTGAGCAAAGGGCCTAAGGGAAGCTGGGTTTGATCAGCACGTGCTGTAAGATTGAAATATGACACTGAATCTTATGCACCCACTCAGCTAATGCATTTGAATAAGAACTAAGTTTAAAACTTGGGAAATAGGCCTATTCCTATTGAGCTCCTATTGAGCCCAAAGTCTCCTGGCATTTGCTCTCTGACTTGCAGAAGTTGAGGAGAGACCACAGAAAGGACTGTAGTTTCTTCTTTTTGTCACTCCTGTGCAGAGTATCGGGAAGAGG
This sequence comes from Dipodomys ordii, assembly GCF_000151885.1. NCBI lineage: Eukaryota > Metazoa > Chordata > Mammalia > Rodentia > Heteromyidae > Dipodomys > Dipodomys ordii. The sequence continues at coordinate 51,303,485 of NW_012267217.1, read as the reverse complement.
TGTCTCCTTTTCTCAACCTGTATGTGTCAGGCAACAATACTCTATCCCTGTGAGAGAATGCGTGAGGATTGTGGTAACACCTGTAAAACACTCAAAAGATAGTTGGCATCCAATAGACTTTTGGTAAATATTCACCAGGCAGCCAGATGATGCGATGATGGTGATGATGATGATAATGAGATCCTCAAGTTTTCTAAGCTTTCATTGCAAGTGAGTGCTCCAGCTTAAAGAGATGAGGACTCTGCTTCTTTTTTAACTTTACTCCATTAAAAAAAATCAATAAATTTGAGCAAGTTATTATTCCATTAACAAATCCTAGCACCTATTCTATCCCTTGCTGGGCTAACCCACAACTAGCATATTTTCTCAAGGTTAGCTTTGATTTTTTTTGCCTCTCATGTCATGTTACATCTCTAAGAGGCTGTCTGCCTGTTGTGGGGATGTTGTGAGTAGATTGTGGTATCCTAGGGGGAATTGAAGAGAGAATTCTATAACACTAAATCCTTTAGATCCTACTACATCTGCCCCAGATCATCCCTCATAAAATGTGAACTCTTAAAAATGCTGATAAAAATCCATATTAAAATCACAGGTCACACATTCCACTTCTCCTCACAGCATGTACAGTTGACAGTGGGTTATACACAAGATCTGCTGGAATGAATGTTCTGTTGTCCCCAGATAACCAAGTTGACTGGAGACGGGCAAGCATATTAGATTTCCTGAAAGCCCACTTCACAACCCTTCTGCTTTTCTCATGCTTTGCCCCCTAAACCCCTTTCTCAACTCCCCTTGGGGATCTAAATGCTCATTTACAAGAGGGAAGAAAAAGAATACTAAGAAGATAGCTCATTGCTCAATTCAACCCCTGACAACAGGTCCTCCAGGTCCCTCTCTTCACAGCCTATAAACTGCTCTGTAAAATTTAAAAAGTGTAAATTTACAGAGCCCGAGAGGAGCCAGGAGGTGAAGACTCATCTCTAACTGATGAGCCAGGCATACTGATGAAGCAGGAACATGAGGTCTTGCCAATTGCTAACCAATAAAGTATCTTTCCTGCCTTTCGTCTTTTCTTTCCCACGCAACACTAAATTGGGACACAATGAGGGCAGAAAGGTCAACAAAAAGTAACGAAACAAAGCAAAGGACTCAGCCTGACCCGCGTCCAGAGTGTCCATTCTTCTGTTCTCTTACTCCTGTGTGGATCCCTTGGTCATCCTGATTTTCCATTTCAGGAAAGTTTGAATTGATCACTTAGTGAAGGCTGCTGTCAAAATTGTTCCAGCTGCCAAAATGGTCCTGTGGAAATTTAGGTTGCTTAGTGAATCCTGAGAAGTGGTGGAAAAGACAGGAGGAAGATTTGAGAGACAAAAGTCTGGGCTATGCCAGCCTTGTGACTCTAATAGGTTGCCTGAGCCTCAGTTGCCCTACACATAAAGACAAAACAGAATCAAGCTTGTGATTTCTTAGACCGATTTTGAAGTCTGGGACCCAGGGAGAGACTGTCAGGGCCAGTGTCATGCGGAAATATGGACTGAAGTTACTTATGTTCTGAGCCCTTGGATCAACCTTCATACATCCTATGCATATTACCCATTTCTCTGACTAAGATGAAATTGACTTATGCTCACAAACTGGGAATCCAATGATTCCAAGAAAAGAGAAAGAGAAAAAGGTTAAAATGAAATACAAAACATTGACTAGATCAAAAGGAATGGCTTGTGAAACTGTCAAAAACTGGTACCAACAGAATTATATTATTCCTTTGGCCACCTGTTTGAGAATAAAATTATTACATCTATAATTTAAGAATACCAGGGAGGAGGTTGGGGGGGAAGGAAAGTGAGAGGAAAATGAGGGAGCGGGGTAGCAAGTTCAACAAAAAATGTACTCACTACCTTACTTCTGTAATTGTAACCCCTATGTACAGCACCTTGACAAAATAAATAAATAAATACATAAATAAAATACTATTCCCAAACTCAAGAAGGCAATGAATCTGAATGATCATCCATTGCTTGGTGGCTCATTGCATGGATGGGACTGTTTTAGTCTGTTTGGTGCAGCTATAACAAAATACTCTGTGATTCTATAATTTATAAAGAACAGAAAATTATTCCTCATCTTCTGGGGCTTGAGAAATCCAAGATCCAAAGGATAGCAGGTTTGGTTGTCTGTTAAGATGGCACCATAGTGGTGCATTCTCCAGAGGGGAGGAAATATCCCCAAGTAGCAGAAGGCAGAGTGGAACACCATAGGGAACTTCTTTTCTAAGTTCTCTTTTATATGAAGAAGCACAGATGAGTTACTCTTTGGGTAATAAGTTATGCAGACATATTTGCCAACAACCTGGCTTAGGCAAAAATCAGATATGGCATGGCTTTTATTAGATCCACTGGAGCCCAATGAAAAGGTCAGTTAAATTCTCAGGGGAGTTCAGGCTTGAACTAATTGCTGAATGTTTCAAGGTTCATTGGGCCCAAAATATAGAACATCTTGGTTGGCTCCAAAATGGACATGTCAAGGAAAGGCAAAGCCATGAGACTCCTTCAGGCTGCGAGGACAGAAAGAGGCACAGCTGAATGAGAACGCAGGGTAGATTTTCTTTTGGATCAGATAACATGTGGTGTACAGCAAGTTGAAACTGCTTATCTAAGGTCACACAAACTCATTAGTTGATGGGAATTCCTTTACCTGTGGATATTGACTATGCCATGTTCTTGGCTGGATACTGGCTTCTTCAGTCTCTATTCTGTCGAATTCTTTTTTCAATGGATCATGACAACTTGATTTCTATTGAGTGCACAGAATCTGCAAAGCCACGAATTTCATTCCTTGCCAAACATTTCTTCCTTTTGTTAAAGTAATGTGATGGGGAAAATAAAGTGTAGATGAGAAATGTTTTCAATTTGGAAAGAGAGTAGTGATCATGAGTTTTGGATGAGGGCTTCTTAATAGTCTATAAAAATCCCCAAACTGCCTGAGCTGCTTCATGCAGGCCCACTTAGTCAACAAAGAGGTCTGGGGACCTTGCCAGGGAGTTTGGGGTATTAGGGTTCAGGTCATATTCTCCATATATTCAGAGGGGATGTACAATCGAGCTTTGGAAAGAAAACTAAAAAAGAGTAAACCTTTGCACTAATGCTTGGCAAGTCAAAGCTCTTCTATAAATAATATTTATTTCCTTGTTGGTGTAATCCTGACTTCAGTGGTTATATATTTCCTCTCTCAGTTTCTCTCTCGGTTAGAGGATGACTTATCCAACCCAAAGTGTGGCCTTCTGAGTGTCGATTATATACATTTAGAGTGTGTGTTAGGAGTCTGTTGAGAGGAGACTGTCCTGGCTTTGTTACTTAGGTAGCTGGGACTGGACAAGGTCAGCTTGGTTTTTGAAAGTTCAACTCAAGGCCCTCCAACAGGCAGGGACGAGGCACAACTTCCAGGAACACCCGCCAAATGCACACTCTTCTGAGAGCCACTGAGCTGAAGATCATCATGGGACCTGTAATCGCTTTTTTTTTTCACTTCATCTCCTTTATTATATGTTCCACACTTTGAATTCCTTCATTCCTGTATCCTTCGGCATCTTTCAGAGAAACCATTAAAGTAGGAAAAAATATCAGCCAACTTCCCTTCACCCTGCCCATCCTTTTGGAGTGACTCACTTGAACTGGGACAATTAATCTTAATCAGGACAGTGTGACAGCAACAGAAGACATCCATGCCACAGCCTGTCGGTCTGTGCCAAAAACTGGTGAAGCAACCAAGGCTCCTTCCTCCCTGGCTGCAGTGGGGGAGTGGAGGGACAATTTGCTTGTTTTAAAAATAGCATTTTGCAAAATGAGAGCTGACTGTATCTGCCCAACAGGTAGCAGAGCAAGGGTGGTGTGACACCTGTGCTAACCACTGAGTGTAAGCAGGCACTTTTAATAGTGTTGGCTGGTAGGGGATACAGGCCACCAGGCCCCAAAGATCAACTCCGCCTTCTCTAGAAGAGAAATAATTCTTCATGTTTGCCCTGGTGATTTTCTCCACAGAACTCACAGCTTCTGTCCATGTATCCTTAAACCATTTTCCGCATTTTCTGACAGGTGCAATTACTCATCTCTTTTCCTCTGCCCATCTCCTGTTTTCTTTTTCTCTCCATGGGTCACAGTTTCCAATGAGCCACAACTACACCTGTATCCTAGTGAGGCTTTAGTCAATGGATCATGTTGCAACCAGGCTCTGTGAGTCCTGGGATGACCAGAAGGAACCACCTGCTTACCTTACATGTGTTTTCAGCTTTTCATTTGCAATTATGTGATGAAGTCCTCAGCAGCAGCCGGTCCAGAATGACACTCTCAAGGTTCAAAACCTCCAGGGATGTAGTCAACAGTGCACAGTCCTGCTTCCATTGAGTGGGCTGAGAGACCACAGGAGTTTGACTGCCTAATTATGAGCTGGTATTGTTTCAGGTCCTCCCATGGGTGAATTGTACAAAATTTTCCTGATGCAAACTGATAGGTACCATGGTTTTGGTCATGTACTTGATGTTCTGGAGAGCAGCACAGGTTTCAAGGCTACACAATGAGTGGTGATGCAAGAAAAGCTATGCAAGAGTGTCTGGAAGCAAAGGTAGAAGGGATTTGATGTTCATTTGGGATGAAATCACTCCTTGAAAACATCACTGGGACCAATCTTGGCTCCAACTCCTGTTATTCTAATAAAGGCTCTGTATCCTAGCCTGCTCTCTGACTGCATTGTGAATGAGCCTTTCTCCGGTCTACATATTGTATGTATGAAGTATTATTGGGGCCACCAGTTTAGTTACACATTAGGAAGTCATTCCATTTATTTACCGCGTGGTTTGCTATCTAGTTCCTGGCTGTTTTCTTTTCCGAATAGAATGCTTAGTTAATTTTGTAGTTTTTAACATCATTCATACTATTGTACGGAAGAGAAAAGAAGACATGTTGGTGGAATTGTGTTCCCGTGCATCCAGTGTGCGCAATGCATCCAGGGCATTCAGAAGGAGAAGAGCAGATGGCTCTTTCTCCTGCCTCAATCTTGGTGTGTCCAGTTCAACATCATCCGGTCCTTATTGACACTATGTTTTCCAAAGCTGGTTATCATTTATTTGCCACACAGATGTTACTTGAGCACTACCACGTTGCCAGGCACTTATCAAGGAGAGTGTAGTATGGAGATGGAAAATAGGGAATCCATGCATAATAATGACTTAGTATGGTGAAGGAAAGCAAGATATATACATATAAAAACAACTGTGATAAAAAGTAAAAAAAAAAATAGTGCCTTAGAAAATGTAGCCAGATGCAAATCGGTCATGTGATTTCTTTATTTCTTTATTCTCCAGCAATGAGGGGAAAAGTGAGAAAGGAAAGATAAACTACAAGGTGGTGTTTAATGATACTTCTTGGTAATAAACAAAACTACTAACTTCGGCTCACAGGATTGTCTGATGAGAAGATCTTAAGAAATTGCATGGTAGATAGGAGGAGGAGAACGGTAAAGAAATTACTTGAACAGTAAAGAAATTAGCTATTCCCTTCTATTAGTAAAAGCTTCTATCTAGGGGGCATTAGCTCCCCTGAACTATGTACTCGTGCGTGTGTGTGTGTGTGTGTTTGTGTGTGTGTGTGTGTGTATCCGTGTATCCCATTGGATCTAATGTCTCAGTAGCAACAGGGACATGGCGAGACAGATGGAAAAAGCTTTAGAACATGGGCGCAAAGCAAAACCCTACCAGATGTGCCGCTGTGCTGTGGGATCCTGGCTTCAGTAGCAAATAGGACAAAACAAAAGCCAGGAACAGCTGAGGCCGAGGAATCTGGAGTGAGACCTAAGGGAAACTTGATTCTATGAACACAAGTAGGATCCAGATAAGCTATTCTGGAAAAAGGGCCTTGCTCTTAGAAGTGAAATTGGGGGCACAGTGCTGAGGAAGGACTTCGGGAGAAAGAATATCTTAAGTGGTACTTGGCAGTTCTGTAGAGTGGGGCTGGGCTGAGAGCATCCACAGTAAAGGAGACATCTTGGTTTCAAGTACATAGAGGACAATACTGAGGTCAAAGAGACAACAGTGCAAGGCTCAGTCTGAGCAAAACAATGGAGAATGAATGTAAAGGATATATTGAGGACAAGGCTGAAAATAGAAGTGTGGCCAGCTTGGAGAGCCAGGGTGAAGAGTTTTGATTCAAATTTTCCAACAATGGGAGACCACTGGTGCTGTTGTGATAAAACTTTAATTAGGGAACTTCAGTCCCTCTTTTTCACAAATTCTATTCTGTAAAGTCAGGCATTTGTTCATATAATGGCACTTTGAATAAGAATACAATGAAGTAGAGACTTCATATTCCAGATATTTATGGGACATGCTCATTTTTATTTTTATAATTAAAAAAATTATTTTCACTCTAGACATTCACACTCAGTGAGACCAAAGGAGGATATTCTTAGGAGAGGAACACAAAGGTACAATGCCTATGTGCATCTGACATAAAATAGTATTTATTGAAATGACCTCCAGGAAATGAAGAGGTTTTTTCTTTGTTGCTGCTTTTATTTTCTTTTCTTTTTGTCTGGTTTATCTGTCTTTGGGAGGGGAAGGGAGGGCACAGAAATGGAGGGACAAAGGGCAAACGAATGTAGCAGTGGTACTCATTAGGCACTATGTTGAAAATGTACTATACAACTTGTGAGTGGGGACGGGGGGGGGGAACTGGGGGAGGGGAATGACATTGTCCAAAAAGAAATGTACTTATTACCTGACGTGTAACTGTAACCACTTTGAATATCACCTTTATAATAACAATTAAAAACAAGGAAAAAATTAAAGTAGTTAAATAAAGGGGTTTCTGTTCAACATATAGGCATCACCCCTTCCATCATTAGCCCTCATCTCTCTCAGTCTCACCCATCCCCTCAAATTAACTAGTTCTATTTTCACATTACATACATTGAATATTATGACTATATCTGCCCCCTCTTTTAAAGCTATGTATCCTAGTGTTTCAGATGGATGACTTGAGACCTTCAAAGCTTAGTCAATAAAATTCCTACTTTTACTGGTTGTTGTATTTGTAGAGTAGAGAGAAGAGATCTGTGTTATACATGGTGTAGAGCAGATGTTCAGAGGATGGCTTGGGACTACTCCCATTTCAGCTCCCCACCGTCCCCATGTCTGTCCTGGCTTCTGTCTTAGACAGGGCCCCTTTGGTAGTAACAAGACACATCAGTGACCCCCAGCCTTCCATCCATCCTACCAGCTTAGTTGGTTCCAAAATGGGCAGCAAGTGGGGCATATAATGTTTTGTCAAAACAAAAACACAAAACCAATCCAAACAAATAAAACTAAAACAGAAAATAAAACAGATCCTGACTAGAATGGGTGGAAATGGAAATTGTCCACTCTGGTGAGAATGGAAAATGTATTGGCTTCATTGAAATTGGAGCTGTGTCCTAAGTAAACTATTTGTCCATGGAGGACACGTGGGTGGAACCTAGCGATCGCTGCTTGTTTTACTTTGTTTTTAGAATCTCTGGGAGAAGACTGCTTAGGCTGAGGACTGAACTCTCAGGAAGAAGTCTTGTCCTTTTTAAAAAGAACTCACAGGTCCATTCCAGAAGCACTGATGGACTTCCAACCTGGGTTAGCCCTTCTCCTACTAGAGAATTCACAGAAGTTTCCTTCATACACCATGAGGGCTAGCTGGCCCTGGGATGTGCCCTTCATTGCCTATGATTCTGAGCTTCCACTCAGAATCAGACCTTTCAGATTTCATACCAAGCATGGTATTTTACAACAAAATTCTCCCCCCTCCAAATGAAAAAAAGGACATCTCTTCATTTTGGATTTGTTTTTGTCCCTTTTCCTTTCCTTTTTTTTTTTTCATTTCTTGCCTCTATTTGAATCAACACCAAGTCAAAGCTAGATCTTAGAGCAGAGTTGGCTGCCACATAATTTAGACGTGTTTGCATAACATTCCAAAAATAACTCAGTAAGAATGGGTTTTTCTTGGAATTTATCACTGCCTGGCAAATGAGAGCCCAAACATAACAACTTTGTGCTAAAAAGGCAAGAGACCCAGTAAATGGAAATGACAGTGGCAGAAAGAAAGGAAACCCGGACAGCCCGTTGACTTTTATTATGCATGATGGTGTGAAGCAGAAATAGAAAACAGGAGTCAGGAGAGGGACAAACATGGCCTTTGCCTCTGACTCTCTGTTTCATCCAGGAATTAGGAACAGCTGACAAGCTAAGGAAGCAAGGGGAAGGCATCTTGGATCTCAGAAGAATTCTCTACTGCTATGTCTCCCCATCTTTACAGCTGAAATATTTTCCCTGTTGTTTTGAATGGAAAGAATCTACAGTTTCCTGATAGGATAAGCTCACCAAAACATACATGAGTCATAATAAGTAACAAGAGGAGGGGACCGAGCAGTGAGCCTGAATTCTAAGACTTGGCAGAGCCCTTATCATTGAGTTACCTGTGGACAAGCCTAGTAACTTCTCTGCCTGATTCTCCCATCTTGATGCTGGGGGCTGAGCAGCTAGGATCACAGTGTGAATTAGTATAAGTGTGATTCTTCTTATTATCAAGTGTGGTGAGATCCACAAAGTGGAGACCAGAGACCCTAGGCCCATACATAGATATTGGCACCTTCCAGTATCATCATTGTTAAACTAAAGCACAGGTTCTTGTCAGGGGTGGAATTATGTACTTGGATCCCCAACTTGGGACTCTATAGTCTGTGGTGACTCTGACATTGTAGACAAAGGGATGTCTGCGCTGCCTACCTCTCCAAGCCTCCAAGCCCTCCCTTCCATTCCTCTCCCTTCTCCTCCTCTCCAGTCTCTTCTCCTCTCCTCCCCTCTTACTTTCCATTCTTTTCTCTTTCACTTTGCCCGGCTCCCTAGTCATAGGCCTAGGGCTGCCCACTCTTCCTCTAGGACAGTGGTCCCCTAAGTTTGGATCTTGTCAGGATTCTCACCTCATGGACAGCATCTATTCAACCATTTAGATATTTAGAAGCCCTCAGTGGTACCTGGTCTTATCTGAGATTGAATGGTTCTACCTTTACTTCCTATCTGACTGTCTTAGTTCATGTTCTTATACTAAAATACTATAGACAGAATAGTGTGGGTAACAGAAACTTACTTGTCACTGTATTGGAGACATTCCAGAAGTTCAAAATCAAGGGATTGGCAGATTCAGCATCAGTTGGGGACCCTCTTCTTGGTGTATCAAGGACCATCTTCTTGCTACAGCCTCCCATGGCGAGAGCAAATCCTACTACCTAATAGTACTAATTATCTCCAAGAGGCTCAATTTCATGACACTATCCCATTGGGAGTTAAGCTCTGACACAAACATTCGTGTGAATCACATTCAGTCTGAAGTACATATTCAATGACTACATTGTAGGTGTTTAGCCAGACACTCAGGAGTCATCCCTGAATCCCCCCTTCCCCACTTATTTTCTCCTGTACCCTTCCTGCCACTACCCTATTGTTCACTTTTTTTTCTGGGCCAACTTTGTCTCTTTCCCATTCCTTTTTCATGTTGCAGACACAATAGTTCTAAAATGCAAACCTAAACATATCTTTCTTCTTCTTCACAGCTTTCCCTAGCTTCCCTTTGATCTCAGGATAAATTTTAAATTTTGTAACACAACTCCCAAGCCCCATGTCTTCAGCTTGCTCCATCTCTTCCCTCACATCTTGCCAGATCCTTACTGAAGACATGTACTGTAGTCTCTGTGCTCTACAGAACTGGGTCTTCATGAAAAACTGTCATTTGTAGAAAAATCCTTTCTGTGCCTTCAACAGACCCACCCTGGTGCTTCTGATTCCAGCTCACCTTTCCTTCCCAGAGGAAACCCATCTGCACTCCTACTCTGGCTCCAAAGAAAGAGCCAGTTGATATTTTCAGAAACAAAACGAATGGACCTTTTCCTACTGCCGGTGGGTCTTTTGCAAAGATAGGTCAGAGTCACCAGTTCTAGCATTACAAAAGCAAGGTCATCTATTACTTCTGGTGCACCCATCAAGAAGGATGCTCAAGAGAAGAAAGGTGGATCTCAAAAAGAATATAGTCACACCAAAGGAAGGGCACTTGGCAACCTAGTGTTTGGCAGCTCCTGTAGAGCCTCCTCTCCTTGTCTGGGGTAGAGGGAGATAGTGTCATAGGTCCTCCAGCAGCACTACTAACATGAGCATGAAGAAACACATGCATGTCCTTCTCAGACAGGGGCAGATGGCCCTTTCAACATGCTGAACTCTCCTAGAGCAAGTAAGATTTGTGATTAAGTCACCACTTACAGATAAGGACATGTATATAAATGCCAATCATGCTCTGATGAATTCAGTTAGCATGTTGGCCTAAGTCCAAGTCACTTTAGCTGAGGTATATCACCTTGTTTATGACAGAAAGCTGAAGTTTCAATTGATTTAGAGAGATGTCTGGCGACTAGAAAAAGTCTCATTACATGGTGACCCTTCCCTAGGACAAAAAGTCTTCAAAAGAGGGATATTTTCTTGGTGATGCCTATAAGATTACCCCCTTGTGTAGTGTTAGAAGCACCTTCTACTTAGGGGGAGTTGCCTCTAACTATAGAAGACATTGCATTCTGCAAGCTGACTATCTCCCTGTCCTAAAAGAAATGATAGAAAGAAGCTGTCACAGTAAGGGAGGGGGTGGAGGGAGGTGAGATGGAGAGAAACGAGAGCTCATAAAGTTTGGAGAACCTAAAAGAAGGGGTCAAAGGAGCCAGATGTGAGTCCCCAGCCACTTAATCAGCTTCTCTTCTGTAACCTCAGGTTTCACCAGCAATTAGGCTGATAGAATACATTTCAAGTCCTAACTCTCCATGTCCCCAGGGCCTGGTGGTCTTAATGAATAAGCTCCATTGTGAGGTGTCCGAACAGCTTTTCCCTGGCTGAACATAAATCTTGCCTTCTCTCCCGCAGCCATTCTACCTACCCCCCCCCCTACCCCAAATCTTACACTCCTGTTTGCTCCACAAACTATTAGAATGATATTCGATAAATCATTCCAGCAGCCGTGGAATGGTAAGAGAAACACCTCATCCATAACCACCTCCACCACTCCCTTGGCTGAAGAGCAGCACAAAATGGAGATTCTAGTATTCTTAGGAAAAAAACCAGCATCTGGTAGGCAATGTGTGCTGGGAAAGCTATGTCTTCTACCAACTGTCCCTCCTACCCACCCTAGACAAGATGGTAGTCTGCACTCGAGTGGGCTGGGTAAAGTTCCTGAAACTATACACTGTACCTTCACATGGCATACCTGAATATCTCCAGAACAGAGCATGGCACATGGGAACTGCAGAAAGAAAATGAGCCATGGAGAACTATATGTACTGTTGGAATCAAGATGGCTACGGCTAAATTCCAGCTGAACTGCAGTGTAGCAGGGTAGTTCCTGGGAAATACCCCCAACTCCTGCAGTCCTGTTCTTGCTATAAAGTGGGAATAATCATTACTCCCAACTTCAGAGTAACTGGAAAGTTTAAAGATGCTGATGCGAGGAAAATATCTATCTTAAGGCATAGCACCTAAAATGTCCTTAATAAAAATCATTTAGTATTATTACTATTGTTTTTAGTTCTTGTTCAATCATTTGACCAAGTACCATGGTTAAGTGAAAATAAATATGAAAACATTTACAGGAATATTAAGGAAAGATAAAGACTTCAGAGAGATTTCCTGATGGTTTCAGGATGCCTGAAGTTATCCTCAGGATGTACAATGAATATAAGGGACTTAGTAGAAAAAAGTTTAAGAAGGCATAAGTCAGTTGCCTTCTACATCTGTCTCTGTCATTCTATCAGATATCTATCTATCTATCTATCTATCTATCTATCTATCTATCTATCTATCATCTTCATATCTATATTGATAATAAATCTGAGGCTAAAGGAACTCTGCGAGCTTAAAATCAGAATCAAAACAAAATCCCAGAACACCTGTTCTCTCCTCCATTGCTATTTACACAGGTATGCATAGCTCACAATTCATTGAAAGAAACCTAAAGAGGGTTACTTCCTACTCTTTATTCTGAAAAGTCTGGAAGATTTTTCTATTCTGAAATGAAAGACTTGAATGATTATGTAAAAAGTAAATAAAAGGATAAAAGGCAAAAAAAAAAGACTTGAAAGTCATAGTGGCATGTCTTCCACAATTTGGAATGGCTGGACTCACAACATACATTGACAATTTCCCTTTGAATTATAGCTAGAGAAAAAGATGATTGGAACATGTCAGTAGAGATCTTTGGTGGACTGACCACTGATATGCCCTAAACACAAGAGGTAGTCTATAATATTTATTGAATAATCCTGAAAGAATAAACACAGTAACAAGCTAATTGGAATTTTAAAAAATTAAAAATCATGAAGGACATTACACAAATAATTTCCCTCTTAGTCTGTGACATGAGTCACCCTCTCCTAGTTAAAAGAAGCATTTATGGTTTTGAATATTTATAGAGGGAACAAAAATTGGTAGAATCCAAAAGTTAGTAGAAAACACTCTACACACCTTATGCTTCAGAGATAATAATACATTCATTTTTTTTCAACATAGAAAATTATTCTTTCCTTAGAATTCTGTGACCCTAGAGTTCATGTGATTCTGAGATTAAAAAAAGCATCCCTGATTGTCTGATGTTGACCATAAAAATTCCTGTCTGGAGTCTTTCCTTTGGAAGAGTCATTGATTCTCGTGATTTCCACCCCATCCAATCTGAGAAAGAGCCTTACTTTCCAATTTGTATGCCATCCTGTCTCTTCAGTTCTCTTTTGCCATTTTTAACAGGGTGCTTGACATTTTTGTGTGTTGGTATTTTTCTTGTGGATCAGAAATGGAACAAATTATCTTCTCTTCCCCTGGTCATCTTCTTTTACTTAGATATAGCATCACCTTCTGAGGCATCTAATCCAGAGCCCAGGGTCGTTAGTATTCTTCTCTAGTAATCCCTGTCTCAGCTCAACTCATGTAGTCCAAATCCTGGGCACTACACCTTCACATTCTGGTTCCTCCATGTCCCATTCTGTAACTTCTGCACTCTCCTCTACTTTATACACTGTTGTCAGAGGGACCACTTTGAAGCTCAGCTCCTGCCACTTTGCTCCACAGTCCATGGTCTCATACAGTTGGAACACCCTTAACCTGGCATTCAAGGCCCCCATTTTGTGATCTGCACTAACTGCTAATGTTCAACTTATCTCCGGTTTCTAAAAGGATCAAAGGGTCTGAGACCTGCCCAACTCTTCTCTGCCTCTCACGATTCCCTCGGCTGGACTTCCTTTTGTGCTCTCTTCCTCCCATCTGAGCTGGAGTAGAATAGACATGGTAACTCCCCAAATGTCCAGAGCAAGAGTCCCCGCCAATCCTCTGACAGGCACCATAAAACTCCACCTATGAATACACTGCTCAGTCAAATAGCTGCAAGCCCCATAGACTTGTACCTGCTAAATATTGACAGACGGCCATTTGTCATGCCTTGCACTTAGGCAAAATATGATTTTCTTTTTTTCTTATTATGTAAATGCAACAATAATGTTTATTAGGAAAGGATTACACCTTTTTTGGACAGGACTGGGGCTTAAATTCTGGGCCTGGGATGCCTAAGTATACTTTTAATAGACTGAAAATAGGTCATCTCAAAGGTGTGGATGACAATGATTTTTGCCCTAGTGCAAGTTTTATTGAAGTGTAAGGTGATTGGAGCATCGAATCCCCCAAAGACCTGCTCTTGGAGTAGTCAATGTCCAAACCCTGGGAAATGTTTACTGAATTACCCTTGACCTCAGGGCATGCTTTACTGGCCTGGGCAGTAAGTTAAAGGTCAGTTATTCCTGTAACTATTCACTCACCTTACACTAGAATGACAGCCTATCAATAATCCTTACGTGGGTAGAATACTTAAAATCAAACAAACAAGCAAAAAAAAAAAAAAAGAAAGCACCTGTGACATTGTATGACCATTGGTAGACTAGTTTCTATTCGTGTCCACTCCTTTCCCCCTCCTTACTTAGCTCTTTCCTGAGAGTGGTCTTTGATAAGACTTAGTAGATGATAGCACAATAGTGTATCTATTCATCCTACTAGAGGAAGACTAGATCAGCCTAAGGAATAGACTTAACATTTCAAAACTTCCAGAGATGGTTAATGTAGAAAAGAGGTAGAAATAAGCTAACCATGGTGAAGCAGGACGATGCCCAAATTCAAGGCCAGACTATGATACATGTTACATATTGCCATCCCTTCTGGATCTAGGCTAAAAGATTGATCTATGTATGGAAAGAGAGAGAGACAAAGAGAGACAGAGATACTGACAAAGACAAAGACAAAATGTAATTATAGTGGGGCTCTTTGGGGGACAAGAGGTGAGGAGAAAGAGGGAAAACAATGATAGTCAATAAAGTTCAGCATCCGAATTACAAGTGTGAATGGAATAATAGTAATAAGTCTTTCCAATAAAAGTCAACCATGTTAATGATGAAGCAGAAAAGGCATTTCTGTTAAAAATCTGTAATGGAATTAAAACACAAACAAACAAAAAGAAACAGAAGCTCAGAAAGAATTCAGGGAAAGAAGACACATTGGTGGATGTTTTTGCCAGTAGTGAGAAGTTACTGACTGATGGGCCAATTCTCCCAGCTGTAAGGGACTGTGGACTTCAGGCAAGTATCATAGGCTGAACTCCATGGTGGTGAAACTGGAAATGGGAGTTTCTATTTTCTTTGAATATTTTGACCTAAACACACACACACACACACACACACACACACACACACACACACACACACACACACAGAAAGCCATATGTTTCCTAAAGATATAAAAATATACTTTTTTCATAATAAGAAACTAAGGTCAGTGCAATAACTCTGAAGAAAACTAAGAGCCACAAGCTTTTATTCAAGGCCTTGACTGGATATTCATGCTTTCATTACACGGTTGGGTGGATTTGTGTACATGGGTGATCCAGGCTGGGAAATCAAGTACGTAGCATGATAATTACACACAATTTTTGACTGAGCTGAATTGTTCTGGCCTCTATGACCCCAATCCTTCTCTACCACCATTAGGGTCTTTGGAAATAGTAATATGTATTGAAATATCAGTAAAAATTGGGTTCTGGAAGTCTATGTATGTATGCATGCATTTGTATATCTGCTCGAGGGCTGGGGTTTTACTTAGGAATCCATAGATACACATATGATTATTTCATTCTACAAATCCTTCATGTACTTTAAATTCTACTTAAGAATTTTGCTTATCTAGCCTGTATATATTTATGATTTTGATATACATAAACAGTGAACAGAAAGCTAAATAGTTAAAATATCCACCACATCAGTTATATGTGCATATGTGGGGTGAGGACACTTTGTTAGCAAATGGCATGTATACAGCACAGTGTTATTATTAACTGCAGTCACC
The DNA here is from genome assembly GCF_000151885.1 of Dipodomys ordii. Lineage (NCBI taxonomy): Eukaryota > Metazoa > Chordata > Mammalia > Rodentia > Heteromyidae > Dipodomys > Dipodomys ordii. The sequence continues at coordinate 51,288,010 of NW_012267217.1, read as the reverse complement.
TTGCTGTATACAAGAGCTCTGGAATCTTTCATCGGGTATTCTGGTGACCTGCTGACCATGCTACTCTCTGCTGCTATGAATTTTATTTTTTTCATTGTAGGTCTATGTGAGATCAGGAGTATTTTTCTTTCCTTTTTTTTTCTGGCTTTCACTTAGCATAATGTCTTCAAGTCCATCTATGTTGCTGCAAGTGGCAGAATATTTTTCTTTCTAAGGTAAAATACTATTCCATTACATATGTAACATATGCTAAATGATGGTGAAGATTTCTATCTCTTGAATGTCTAAGAGAGTCAGTACGTTAAAGGGGACAATGCAAAAACTCAAGTCCCGTCTTTCCACTCTAAAGATTATACAGATAATACACTGTATAATGTATCCTCTAAACAGTGTACATATATACATCTATGTATACATATACATGATATCCAACTGACTTGATACCTTCATATCCAACTTCACATGGCAGTCTTTTTATAAATCATTTCATCAACATTTTTAACTGAGCCTGGGGACAATATCCTGGACTGACCCTAGGTGAGTCTGCAAACAAAGGAAAATTCGAAGTATTTCCTTTGTGTTAAATAGAAAATTCTTCGGATCACAGATGCCAGGTTAAAGACAAACAAGAGAAAAAGAAATCCAACCAGGAAATGAGATTTTAACAAATTAACTCACCCTGATGACTCATCCCAGATGCATTAAGTTTTCACATTTAACAACGTCTTCATTGAAAATACTAAATACCTTCTGTCTCTTGCAGATGAGTTAATGTAGTCTTAAAGCTTTAAAGTTCACGTTTCCTAATTCTTTTGTTTGGAAATAAATAACCTTTCTGTTTCACTGGCATGGACTTGAGAATGTAATTTCTTTGCCCAAGTGGGAGGAAGAAACTGAAAATAAAATCTAAAATGTAACTCTCTGCTTGTGAAATATTCTGTGGGTCACAGAAGGTTGGATCTGGGGATGAACCGCCACTACTGGACCCATTCTTGGGTTCTTTTTAGGATTAAGTTCTTTGACTCTTCAGCCAAATCTCAGGTTTTCTCTAAAGCGGAGTTCAACGTGCGAAGCTGAAATGGGAAATACCTGTCCTTCCCAATCAGGAGTCTGAGAAAATGCCCCCACAGGGTCGAACCAAGGCCTTGCCATCTCTTCCCACACTCTTCCCTTAACACTTTGTTTTCTAAGTAGAAAAATGCTATTTGGTTTATGCAAAAATATGTGGTCTTGCACATTTTGGTTACTTCAAGGAAGAACAAAGGAGATTTACCAACAATCTGTACAAATATAGGGAAATAATGAGGGATCATAGAAGGGAGATGAGACTGCCAATGCTTTGGTGATCCCCTGGACCAAACTATCCAGGCCAAGTCAGGTCATGAATGTAGTAGAGCCAAGAACAGGATCCAACTTCAAGATATGATTCCAGTACTATCCAATCACGATATCTGGTATGTGGGTGAGGGACTTCAGCCCTTGAGCTCCATGTCTCCTTCAAGTGATGGGTCGATCCATAGATTGAATGGATGCAGACTTCAAGGACACAACAGAATAGATTTGGCTACAACTGTTCATGTCATATAGTGAGCTGTTGGCAGCTCCAAGCCCGACCCTGAGATCATTTAGTCTTTTGTTTTGTTCAGAGTTCTCTGAACTTTGTATTTTAACATTTCAGGTGTCTTCCAAATGGGTTCCCATGCATCTTTTCCAATTTCTACTGCTGCTCTCCCCTGTGGTGCATGCTGATTTTGCATTTCTGGCTGCCCTTCTGATTACCACAGGCCAGTGAGTGTTAGTACAAGTGCTGAGATTCACTTCTGTGCTACAGCATTTAGTTGCTGCTGTGAAGCCATTTAGAACTCTCTTTCCCCTACTTTAGTGACCAGGGATATCCTACATAGTGTCTGCTTTACTGGGCTCCATCTTGCACTGAGGATGATATGGGGTCTGTATCATCATGGCTTGCATCCAAGCGTCAAGGGAAGTGTAAGATAAGTGAGATTTAATCTTTGTTGTTTTAAAGCCATTAACACTTGGAAGGACGGCTGTTTTTGCAGCCAACTGTACTCATACTCAATGATGAATGTCAGAATTTACAAACCAGCCTTCTTGCTAAACCCAATGAAAAGTCCAAGAACAGCTCCAAATGATCATGGAGGTTTCTTTTGATTCTCCTCTCTCAACCTCCTAAATAGTGGGAGTATAGACAGATGACACTAGGCCTGACCAGCCATAAATTCTTTTAAGAATCCAAAATTCTTTCAATTTTTCTCTCCCATCGACATCACAGTTCAAAGCCAGCCTGTGCAGGAAAGTCTAGGAGAATCTTATCTTCAATTAATCACTAGAAAACCAGAATTGGAGCGGTAGCTCAAAGTGGTAGAGTGCTAGCCTGAGCAGAAGAGCTCAGGGACAGCGCCCAGGCCCCAAGTTCAAGCCCCACTACTAAAAAATAATTTTTTTTAAAAAAGCCCTTCTCTAGCCCTCAGCACAGAAAATGGGTTTTCAAGACCCTCTCAAAAGGCCCAGTGCAATTATGTAATATATTCAAGATGAGGTCACTTGCAATAGGATTTCACAGCAAAGAGGAAAGTCTAACTTCATTGTGTCTGCACACTAGACACTATGTCTGGGCCTGGGCCTCAAGTTAGATGAGCTGGCACAGTACCACTCAAGCCACTTGGCCAGTCCCTTTTGTGTGTTGGTTATTTTCAAGACAGGTTGCTATGATGAGACTGGCTGGGTCTGCAGTCCTCCTATTTGCTCTTTTCTTTGTGGTTGAGATGACAGGCATATGCTATTTCACCCAGCTAAGGTTAACTTAACTCTCTTTTTCCTTCCCTCTTTATCTTTCTCCCTTTTTGTCTTCCTTTCTTTTTGTTTTTCTCTTTTTGTTTCTTTCTTGTTCTCTCCTTCCTTCCTTTTTCTCTTTCTTTCTCTCCCTCCCATCTTTTTCTTTCTTTCCTTCTCTTTCTTTCCTTCTTTTTCTTTTCTTTTTTTGCTTTCCTTCTTTCTTTTCTTTTTTTCTTCTTTCTTTTTTCTTTCTTCCTTTATTTCCTTCTTTTGTTCTTTCCTTCTTTCTTTCTGTCTTTCTTTCTTCCTTTCTTTTATGTCTTTCTTCTCTCTCTCTTTCTTCCTTTCTAATCTCCCTCTCTTCCTCTTCTCTCTCTCTCATTCTCTCTCTCTTCCTTTGGCATTTACCTTCTTCTGCTAACACTGGAGACAGCCACGGGAGATAGCAGAACAGGAATGAGCTAACATGTCATCTGTCTAGCATGATTGTGAGGTGGATTGCAGTTAGCACAACCATGAGGACTATCAGGTCATCTCCCAGTCTGTTGTGCTCTGTGTGTGCCTCCACTAGTAATGACTGAGGAAAACTGTTTGAGCCACAGGCAACAACGAAGTGGGTAAGAAATTGATCAGCATTGATCAATTCTGGTTGGCCAAATGGAAGTGCTTTCTTTTAACGATGTTCTGGTAAAGTGTTTTATGGGTAATGAAGGACATGTATGCACATCTACTACTCCCATCACATAATACGATCCTTGTCTATCTGTTCTCTCCCATTATCCTTTGCAGAAAGTTCTCAACTCACAAATAATACAATACAGTAGGTTGCCTAACTGGATCACTGTCTGTAATGAGGACATTCACCCACCAGCATAATCTGTCAGTAGCTCTGGATAAGCCTTTTTCTCCTAAGTAGTTGTCTAGGCCTGGGAGGCTTTACTGTATTCTTTCTTTCTGCTCAGTCCTGTGTGGCCTGCTTAGGGGCAGCATAGGAACTGTGAATGGGCTCATTAAACAACTTTATTACCTGATACGGATGGAATTCTATGATTACCATGACATCAAAATGACTGAGGGCTCAGAGCCAAATTGGGTGAGATGGTGGTCAGCAGTCTGCTATTCCCATAATTCTATCTGTGCCTGTAAATGGACACACAGAAGGCTGAGCTGTTAAGTAGATACACATGACTGGCTCAATAGACTGTCTAGTGACTTTTCTCTTAAGTACTCAATTTATTTGTTTAACTCATAAGTGGGTGGCATATGTTTAATATAAACACAATATTTTTTAAAAAGAACCAAATTTATTGAGCATTTATTACAGGCCTGACATATGCCAAGTCTTTTGCATGTAGTAACTCATCGGATCTTCACAGCAAACCCTGTGATTGCCTCTGTGGTAGAGAGAAGGACACGAGGAGAGGTGGAGAAGCCAGCTTCTTTCGCATTGCTATTTTGAGCCTGTCTTTGAATTCCCAGAGCCCAGACACTAATCCTGGTCTTTTCATTGTGGCGGCGTTTATTATATCAGGTAGATGTTCTGTCTTTATTGGCTTCAAATACACATAAAAATAATCATTTTTTTTCTCCATCTCATTGTGATTCTGAACTGTGGTATTAGGCAAACAGGGGGCTAATCTTGGCCATCAAACTTGGCACCTACAGCTCTTGTTTGGCAACTCAGAAAGGAATATACTGATAGAAGATGGAATGAGGCTGATGGATCATTCTGAGAAAAGGTGAAATGTGCTTGCAGTGAAAGATGAGACATGATTATCATAAATGAAGTAATAATCATGGAGGAACTTAAGGAAAGTCTCAGTGCTACCATTGGAGAGCACAAGCCAGCAGGCCCTTTGGCCTGAAAGTAAATACCAGTAAACTTCCATCTCAACACTACAGCTCGACCATTTCATTTGTCATTTCCAAAGAACCTCTGAGGTTTCTGCCTTCCTCCCATCTTTGTGCTTGCAGTTGGTTTTAATCAGAGACAACGTGCTGATTCAGCTCCTTGGCTGAATTTATTCAGCTGGTGCAAAGATTCTGTGACAGGGTTGCATTTACAATTTTATCACTGCCTCTTGAACCTGAATAATTTATCATGTTCTTTCCAGCTCTCCCCTCTCCCCCGTCCCTTGGCAGTTATCATCTTCCAGATCCTGATTGAGTGAAGTTCTTGCTGTAATAATCAAACTTATTGGGGATGTGCCTGCTTTTGCTCACAGAATTCAGATACTCTCTTTTTTTCTGTCAAGACATGGTCTGGAGGAATGTTTTTTCATACTAATTCAGCTTAGATTTGTTAGAGATTTCTTTTCAAAGATATATATATATATATATATATGCATATATATATTCTGCAAAAAAACCCTTGATGATTAAATTAATATTCCAAAAACCTAATATCTTTCACAAACTCTTTTTTTAAATGAAAAGACCAAAAAATGATGTTAGACTCCAGAGAGATAATCTCCTACACCCCACATGTCTGAGGAATTGCCCTACCTTGGGCAATTTCTCTGTTCAAATGTGGGAATAGCAGTCCTGATAGAACTAGCAAATTATGTTCACAGAGAGAAATGCTTTCCCAGCATGCCAGCAAGATATTATTGCTCCTCTCCACATGTACTTGCTCAGGCATATGTGGGTGTATCTGACCTGAATGAAATCAGTGCATCCTTTTATCAGTGAAGACAAAACTGGAATGAGCAAAGAACAAATGCATGTCTCTGCATGGACACAGTATATGATATTCGGCATACATGAATGTCTCCTTACATTGGAGGAGGTAAAATGTAATTGCTATCTGGTGTGCACAAGTCAAAGAAGCTGCTCAATTTCCTACAATGCACAGTGTGTTTCTACACAACAAAGAAAGACCTGATCCAAAATATCAATGGTACTGAACCCTGGACTCTGCTCTTTGTCAAAGGGAAGTTCTTTGGAGCTTATGTGCTAGAGGCTCATGCCTGTAATCCTAGCTATTTGAGAGGCTGAGACTGGTAGGATTCAGGCTATCCTGGGCAGAAAAAGTCTATGAAACTCCATCTCCATGGAGGAAAGCTGGGCATGGTAGCATATGCCTGTAATCCCAGCAGTGAGGAAAAGCCTAAAATGGGTGGCCAATACCTCAGGCATGCGCCACAACAGAAAACAAGACCCTATAGTAAAAGTGAGGAACAGAGTGGAAGTGTGGCTCAGTGGTAGACCACCTGCCTGATCATTGTGAGGCCTGAGATCAAACACCTGTACTAGAAAGTTTGATTGTCCTTTAAAAAGAGAAAACAAAAAAGGGGCCCATTAGCTGCACTGGACATTGATGAAAACGAACTAAGCAACTCAAGGGCAGCTATGGGAGGGAGGGAATGAGAGGGAAAGAGGGAACTGCTTACGCTAAGCACAAGGAAAGAAATGTATATATCACCATGTGTGGAAGAATAGTTGTATTGTCAAAGCTCATAGAATTCACAAACATTATAGACCATGATAATGACAATTTGCCTTGTGAAGGTTAAAATGTGTTTGTGACTTTAAGTATCACTATCCCCCAATACTGTGAAATTTGTGAAATGTATGTAATCGCTTCACGTCAATAAAAATTTATTTAAAAAATAAAAAAGAGAAAGAAAGGAAGGAAAGAAGAGAAGGAAAGAAAAAAGGTCTTTTGGTATTTCAATGCTTGTGAATTTTTGCATTTTTCTCTGCACTAGCATTACTTAATACATACTTAGATTATAAATTAATATTAATAATATTATTATAGGTTTCACATGGAAAGCAGGGTGGCGGCAGAATATCTTATGTTTAAAATGATAATAAGTAATATAAAACATGAAAGGAGCTGACTTAAGCAATCTTGACTCTGCAATTCACCAATTTTGTGATCCTGAGCAAATAGTTTTACCCTTTCAGACCTCACGTACTGTCTGTGAGATGGAGCCTTTCCCGCCCCCCCCCTCCGAACTTCAAATATTTGTACACATGGTTTTCAATTTAACATGCCCATTTAAGTAGACAATACTTCTTGATCATAGTCACCCTTCCCATTGTTCTCCCCCATCCTGTCTGTTTCCTCTGAGATGGAGATGTTAGTATCAGTTCTTGTGAGCATTACTTGAGATAATATATGCAAAGGGCTTTCTGCACCCACCCATCCCTCTGTAAATGGTACTGGTTTTTATTCTTTGTAGAGTACTTTTGGTTCAGGGACAATTAGGCTTGGTGATTCCTCACTGGCTTCACAGGCTTGGCTTATGTGTTGGGTGGTTTTACATGTTAATGTTCCTGGGTGGAGGACTATCCAGGAGGCAGGAAAAGCATTATTTGGAGTGTGATTGGAGTACATTTCCAGAGGAGGCTTAGCCAGTGTGTCTACGTGGTCTAAGCGGCCAGACCTACCCTCTCTGTGGCAGGCACCATTGTATTGTCCAGGGTCCGGAAACTACAAAGCACAGGAACCTGCTCATCTCCTGCCTGGGGCTTTAGAGCCCAGACTCTCTGGTATTTGGACTATGAGACTTAGTTCAGCAGTCCTTCTCTGGGACTGACTTTCAACCTCAAGCTCAGTAATATATTGTTGATGTATCTGGTTCTTAGGCCTTTGGAATTAGACTGTGCCGTGGTCCTGCCATGACGGGTTCTCCAGCTCATAAACAGCCTTCCATGGGATTTCTCTGCCCTAATCACAGGAAACAATTTCCTGACACAGCTCCTCTTGTGCATCCCTTTGCAGATCTACTGCTTCTGTCTCCCTGATCACTTGGTAAAGGGGGACTCCAGGATCATCTCTGGGTGTCAGTCAATGTCTATACTTGCCATCATTGCTTCTGGGTCCAAGAAAGAAATGAAATCATTGGTAGAAAAGGAGGAATGTAGCCAGGTGAGAGAAACCTTGGTGCAGTACTCTTTAAAGAGCTGTGGAGAAGCAGGGGCAGCAAAGAAGAGCCTTTCAACAACACACTCATGTCCCTATGGTCTAAGATTCCAGTAGTGGGAGACTGACGGAGAAACAGAGTCAATATGGTGGTGGATTGGGAAACGAACCAACCAACCAACAAAGCCATTTTCAATGAGCAATAATCACTCCTCAGTTCAACCTCTTTGCTGTCTGTCATCAACTAAAGCTGAATGACGGCTCCCTTGGGCATCTAGGCAAACACTCATGTGAACCATGTCTGTTGGTGAGGGTGAAGGACAGTCAGTAATCAATTTGTCCTTGGGCTTAACCTTACACCAGGATAATTATAGACAACTTAAGGGATAATTGCGTAGATAAATGAGATGGGGGGTGAAGGGGGATGCCACTTGTCTGGTTAGCACTGGCTAATATCTATTCTGTATTGAGAGAAGATGATGGAATTAACTCTGAAATGTTATTTTTATAAAGAATTATTATTGGTGTATAATTCACAAGGGAGACATGCCTTAGTTGGTATTTGGATTATGTAAACATAATATGGGATGAAAATTAATCCAAGCATCTATGGTACTTGGAAGAAAGGATGATGCTAGATTTAGACCTGCGTGCTGAGCTAAATGATATTGTCCATATTCCATGTAAGAATTTAGGTTTCTTCATTTGGATAAAGAAACAAACAAAACACTAACAGAGACAATAAACAAAGACTGTAAAAGGGTTAGGAAGATTTGAAAAAAGAACTAAATAGGTAATAAAATTGAAAACAAAATTGTCAAAACAAAATGCTTCATGTATTTTAGACTTCAATTAAGGGATTATTGTTGGACTGGAACATATGTATTATGAATTTCCTGAAAGATAACACAAAGTAAAAGAAAGTAGCAACCATGGTAAGGAAGATGGAGACAGAATGAGAATACTAACATCCCACAAAATTATCGATGAAGATGAGCCAACCTTTGAAGAAATAATGACAAAGAGATTTTAAAACCAGATTAATAGACAACATTTAATCACAAACCAAGTGCAATGCATACTAATAGAGACAAATTAAAAAATATTTAGGTTGAGATACAATATGTTAAACATCTAGTCCCTAAAGATAAAATTCAGCAAGAGAGAAGGTGCAATAAATACGTTGAAAATGAAAACTTTTGAACTTACCCTGTAATCTCAGGTATTCCGGAGGCAGAGATAGGAGGATCAAGGCTAGCCCAGACAAAGTTAGCCCCAAACCCTACCTGACACATTCCAACAAAGTAAACACTAGGAAATGGGTACTTGAACGGTAAAGGATGGAGTCAAGGGGAAGGGTGAAGACAAATGGAGAGAGGAAGGGAGCAGATTGCAATAATAAATTCAATGCCTATCCTACAAAATCAAGAAAATTGAGGAGAGGGATAGGATTGGGAGTGATAGAAAAAATTATAAAATGAGTTACATCATCAGGATGTATCGTGTTCATAAACAGATTTGTTGAATGGTAACTCCTTTGTATAACTACTTAAAGATAATTTGATTAAACAAAAAGCCTATGAAAAATCTGGGTGCTGGAGGCTCACACCTGTAATCCTAGCTACTCAGGAGGCTGAGATCTGAGGATCACAGTTCAAAGCCAGCCCAGGCAGGAAAGTCCATTAGACTGTTATCTCCAATAAACCACTAGAAAACCAGAAGTGGCACTGTGACTCAAGCGGTAGAGTGCTCGCCTTGAGCTGAAGAGTGCAGGAACAGCGCCCAAGCCCAGAGTTCAAGCCCTAGGACTGACAATAAATAAATAAATAAGGAGTTTAGGGAAGGACTCAAGTGGTAGAATCCTTATCTAGCAAGCTTGAGGCCCTGCATTTAATTTCCAGTGCTGCAAAGAGAAAAAAGATAAAAAGGAGAAAAGTAAGAGTTTCAGAAGACTTCCTCCAGCAACCAATAGTCAGAGCAGTAAGATTTTCAGAAATCTAAAAAGGACAATTGTTGATCTAAAATAGTATCCTAAGCAATACAACCTTTGCCAGAACCAGGACTGAATAGGGCAATTTGATACAAACTTAAAGAGAATTCACCATGACCTTGACTAAAATGTTTATAAAGGACATATACTTCAGGAAGAGGGAAAATTTTCTGGAAGGAATATCTAAAAAACAAAAAGGAATAGTGAACAAAATCATTGACAAGCATGAAGAGGAATTTAAACAGCTGGTTGACAGCCACATTTTCATATTGGTCAGCTAAGGTAGAGTCTAATTTAGATGCCTGGATAGATTCCAGACATAAATATTGGTAAAAGCTCTCCAGGTAAATCTAATATGGATCTATGCAGAAAGTCATCAAAATAGATAAATATGTGTAAGGAGATTCATACATACCTAAATGTATACATGTATACATACATATATGTATCTGTATATTATAATAGTGATAACTGGAAAGCTTAGAGAGGTGTATGTTAAAATAGTAGACGTCAAACCAGGAGGTAGATGTTAAAGATAACATGTACGAAGATCATTGCTTTGTTTACAAAATTTGAAGTGCGAATGAATGTTTAAAGCTAATTAGGCATGGTTATTTTTCAGTGAATTTTAGTAACTGAAAATGTTAGTTTAGTAACTTTAGTAACTGAAGAAATAGTGAGCTAACACAATACCACACACATACACAAACACACAAATCCCAAATAATAGATGAAATAAATACAGCAATAAAATTTAACAAAACAGAAAATTAAATTAATTTAAATTAAAATTGATTAAATGGAACAACAAATCATCAATTCTCCTTTATTTCTCCTTTATTAACATTTTCAAAGAACCGACTTTTGCCAAAATGGATTGAAAAAGAAATGACACAGATAAAAATATTGAAAACCAAAAGGGAGCAGCACATCTCCAGGCATATTCAATATACAAAACAATAATAGGAAAAGCACAATGTGGAAAACAATGTGGTAATAAATTCAGGAATTTGGAGGAAATAAATTCTCCCAAAAAGCTATTTATCAAAACTGATTCAAGAAGAAGTAGAAATCCTGGGGGTTTCTATAAAAACGTGAAAAATTCAATCCAGACTTAACAAGTCATCCCCGGAAGGAAGAAGCAAAGGTCCAAATGATTTTACAGGAGAGTTTTTCGAGATGCAATGTTTTTTTTTTGTTTTTGTTTTTTGCAGAAAAGCATTTGCCTTTTATTTTTGGTTGTTATCTTGAAGTAGTTGTACAAAGGAGTTGCTATTAAACAAAGCAGTTTATGAAAACAGTGCATCTTGATTGGTGTTCCCCTTTCAACATTCTCACCTGCCCCCTCCCCCCCACCTCTCCCCTTCTTTTCTCAATTTTTCAATATACATATTGCATTCTTGGCTTCATTTTCCCTCCCACCCACTTCTCTTCATCCATCTACTCTTCTCCCCTTGACCTCACACCACCTTTTCCAAGTATCCGTTTCTTGGTGCTTATTTTGTTGGACTTTGCCTTTGCCTTTCTAAGGAATTACATTATTTGACTTCCCCCCTTGAATCTACCATATTTCAGTTAATATATTTGTCACCATTTGCATAGCACCCAATGTACTTACTTACTGAAGGTTTATCAGCTAATTCTAGCTTCTATATATGAGAGAAACTATGCAACCTTTGTCTCTCTAGGTCTGGTTTACATCACTTAATGTAATTTTTTCCAAGTCTTTCCATTTCTTCACAAATGGCACAAGATGCAATTTATAATAATTAGCAATGATGTAGCATACGTTTCAACAACCAGCAGATATCGATAAGTGTAGATACATACACGCTGATGTGTACTGACTGGATGTAAGTCTTAAGCTTTCAAAACTTTCAAGAAAATAATTATTTTAGTAATAGGAAGACATCATTTATAAATTATAAAGGGGGAAAATTCTTAATTTACACAATGAGTACAATTTAATCTCAATTTCAAAATCAGAGGTTGCATAGTTTCCCTGTTTCATGGTAGCTAGAATGCGCCTATGAATCTTCAAGTAAACATACTGGGTAATAAGGACCCGGGTTACAAATTAATTAACTGAAGTGTAATACTCTGCGGAGAGCACACACAGTATAATCCTTTAAAAAGACTAAGTCAAAGCCCCCCAAAATAGGAAATAGGTACTTGCAAGAGGGAAGAATGGGGGAGGGGTAGAAGAAATATAAGGGAAGGGGTGGGTTGAAGGGGGTGAAGATGTTGGAGCAGTGATACAGATCGAGATGCATTGTACACATAAACTGCTTTGTTAAAAGGCAAAAAATTAATATGTAACCTAAAATTAAGATATGTTAGAGAAGGGGTGGGTGGGAGGGGTGGGTGAGAATGTTGAAAGGGATGATATCGATCAAGGTGCACTGAATTCATAAACTGCTTCAGTGAATGCCAACTCCTCTGTAGTTTTTATTATTTTTGGTCAGTCATGGGACTTGAACTCTGGGCTTGGGTGATGTTCCTGCGCTCTTCAGCTCTGTACAATTATTTAAAGATAATAAACATATTCAAAAACCTCACATTAAAGTAGTATATTAAACTCATTTATGATACACCATAATAAAATAAAGTTTAGTGTAGAAAACAATAGTGGTTTCACAACAGAAATTCCGAAATGTAATTTATGAGACAGGTGTGGTCGTTCATACCTGTAATCTCAGCTGCTTGGAAGGCTGAAATGGGGAAGAATGTGTTTCTCAGGAAGTCCAGGCAAAAAGTTCTTGAGATCTCTTCTCTCCCAATAGAAGCAGGGTGCTATGGTGCACACTGGTCCTCTCAGCTATGTGGGAAGCTTAAAAGGAATATCGTGGTTCCTCTGGTTTCCCAGGCAAAAACTAAGCCTATCTCACACACAGTGAAAGCAAGGAGATGGTAAGCATCAGGCCTTGAGTTCAAACTCTCGCAGCCAAAACAGAAAGAAAAAAAAAAGAGAGAAAGAAATGCTGTCAGTGACACAAACTAATCATAGGGAAACTGTATATAATCATTTAAACAAATACCAAAAAATGACATATATTTCAAAGATTTAAATGAACATTTATATAAATACATATCCACTTGTGTACATGTGTATAATTATATGCTATATAAATGGCCTTCTATAATTTTATAAGTATATTTTTAGTATGTATAATTTTTACATATAATATATGGCTATATAAATACATAGAATTAGGTATAAATTGTGTTTAAATACACATTAGTACATAAATACATACATTACTCACACATATACTGTTATATGGGTATTGATGTATATCATCATATCAATCTGTAAATAAATATATAGATACATGGTAGGACAAATTCAATTATTGGGAGCTTTCATTTTGGGACAGTCTCACCTATTCATAGCCCTTTGTTCTTCTATACAAATTTTAGAGTTAATTTGTCAAGTTTATTTTAAAAACTCCCTCTTATGGGAATTATACTGGATACATAAATCCCTTAGGAAAAATGCACATCTTGACATTATTTAGGGTTTCCATTCATTTAGATTATTTCTGTTAAAGAAACCTGAGGGGCTGGGAATATGGCTTAGTGGAGAGTGCTTGCCTAGCATGCATGAAGCCCTGGGTTGGATTCCTCAGTACCACATACACAGAAAACACTGGAAGTGGTACTATGGCTCAATTGGTAAAGTGCTAGCCTTGAGCAAATGTAGCTTACAGACAATGCCCAGGCCCTGAGTTCAAGCCCCAGGACTGGTAAAAAAAAAATCTGAAAATAGAACATATCTTTACACTAACTATTTTTGAGGTAGCTAAGTATTTCTTGAATAAGACAGAGAAATTCTAGCTACAAAACAGTGATTAATTAGAGTGCAAGGCCCTGAGTCCCAATACTGCTACCAGCAACATACACCCAAAAAGATGAATACATTTAACTGAAAGAAAAATAGGAGTTCTCGTTTATTAAACGATATCATAAAGTGAGAATCGAGCCATATACTATGGAAAGATACTTTAAGTCAAGAAACAGCAAATATTCAGTCCCTGAATTAAAGAATAAATGCAAATAGCTAAAAAAATCTTAATGATAGAAAAGTAGGCAAATGATTTGAACCAGCTTCTCACAGAAAAGTTGAAATGTCAAATAAGCACACTAAATTTTTGATTTGATGAATCCAGAAAGTACAAACTAAGATAAAAATTAAACCCTGTTTGTAACTTGAAATTTTCAAAGTGTCTGATTGAGGAGGAACTAAAATGGAATTGATAAATTATAGATAAGAGTCTAGTATGACTCAAAGTAGTATGACTAGTTTGAAAAAACAGTTATTCCTTCTAAAATTACATATTTGCATACCTGTAGGCCCATAAATTTTGCTTTAGGCAGAGAGTCTAGAAAAATCCTTGCATATAGGTACTAGGAGATGTTTCAGAACATTCAATGCAGCATTACTCATAATAGAACAAATGTAAGTATGTAAATGTACACAGATTAAAATGTATTTTCATTTGCTCCATTTTTGTACAGTGCAATAGTGATTGACTTTCAGCTATAGGAAGCGCCAAAGATCAAGCTCATACGTACAATGTTATGTGGGAAAAGTCAGAACATTTGGTGATGCATTACCATTTTCATCCAGTTCAGCAGTTAACAAAAGAGTATAATCTTTTTTGATAGATATATATGTAATAAAATTAGATACACACAAAACACAACAAAGGAGGAGGCAATAATGCTGGATAAGAAATGTACTCATTACCTTGCTCATGTAACTGTAACCCCTTTGTACAGTATTTTCACAATAAAAAAACTTAATTTAACAAAACAGCCAGGAAATTAGAGCCACTGAATGATTACCTCTGGGAGATAAGAAGAAATGCACAAGGTGATAGAATGAAGTTCATAATGGCCTCACTTTTAAATTGAAATGGAGGTACAAGAATTTAGTCTGCTACTATCAACTTTCTTTATAAACCATTAGACATATGGAAGTGTGTTTGTAAGGAAATAATGAGGGCTGTGTTCCTGACAAGTGAAATTGTTAGGGATCCTACTTTCTTCTAAGTTTGTACTATTTCTCTTTGATGAAATTAAACAGATTAGATTTCAGTGTAATGTTGCTAGACATTAAGAATGTGAATGGGCTCCAGTAATCTGAAGTAAATGATTAAAATTGGAGCTCCTTAATGTTTCGGTGATAGGATTGTACAAGCAGTACGTGACTTCTGAGAATCCACACCTTGATATTACTCTCTTGAGTATAAACAGCCCGTGTCATGCTCGTAACCCACACAATATATGAAAGGTATTCAGATCTCTCTCTCGATGAGATCATGTAATCTGGTGAAGGCTCTGGAATGTCATTCCTGTGACTTTCTCACGAAGTCTCTGCTTAGTACCTTGGAGGAAGTTCTTCTCTTTGCAATCATGTTGTCAACTGCCTGTGCTATGTAGTAGGGAACTTCCAGCAGCTTCAACAACCTGAGGACCACAAAGCCCATAAAGATTTGGACCTAACTCATACAGACTGAAGAAATGCATTCTAGCCTCAAGTAGTGGCTCATTCCTATAGTCTCTTGGAAGGTTAAGCCACCCTGGATCACGCCTAGTGAGTCTGCAGACTGGTGGGAGCCTGAAAAGAAGGCCCAAGCAAACAATTGTGGAATTTTATGATAATTGTGACATATTAAATGTGTGCTATTTAAAAACTGTTGGGTTTGGAGTGATTTGTTAGGCAGCAGTAGAAAGCCAATGTATGGGTGTGTTCATCCATCTTTGTATTTCCAGCATAACAAGGTGCTTAACTTGTGTTAAGAATACTTAACTTGTGCTATGCACTGGTTCTGGTCCTGAGGCTTGAACTCAAGGCCTAGGCATTGTTCCTGAGGTTTTCTTTTTGTTGTTGCTGTTTTTTGTTTTTAAGGTTGACACTCTATCCCTAAGCTACAGCTCCACTTCTGACTTTTTGCTGGTTAATTGGAGATTAAAAATCTCACAGACTTTCCTGCCTGAGATGGCTTTGAACTCCAAAACTCAGATCTCAGTCCCTTGAATAGCTAGGATTACAGTAGACTTGAACCATAGGCCTGGCTGAGAGGCCCCTGTCTTGGAAGGTGGTGGAATGAAGCCAGATCTTGGTAATGCCATGGGCTGATAGGCAGGAGGGAAGAAAAGACCTGGGCTGGGCTTTTTTTCCCCTCCCCTAGCCTATAACAACATGTAGAGAAAAGAAATGAATGATAACTACTTCCTTACTAAGAAATAAATGAGACTGAAGTTTGAGAGCCCTCTCTTTTATCCCTGCTTGCCTAAGGCTTAGGAGAGGACCTAGCAATTCTTTACTTGTAATTTTGCATACATTTTAAAATGGGTCTCATAGACTCCATAACACAAAACTTGGCTCCAACCTCCTCTGGTAAGCCAGAGAGAATAAAGAACCTAAGGGCTCCCTTTTGGACCTGAAGAACACCCAATACAATGTTTGAAAATAAATACAGAAGTAAAGTAAATGCTTAAATTATATTTCTGAGTTCCTCGAGTATTACATACATACCTCAAGTCTGAGCCTTCATTATTCACTCATGCTTAAAACCTGACTTACTGGTTGTGGACAATTATTTATACATTGCTACAGTATATAATTTTCAGTCATTGATTGTGTACTTTAGTCTGTGTGTGGTTAACCCCTTTGTGTCAGATAAATTATACCAAATATTCAGGGTTTCTTTGTGCTTTTATCCTGTGGTTTCTCTGTGTCTGATAATTTCTTGAGGAATTTTATAGAGAGGCAACAGTTTATGTCATATAATCTACTGAGGTCCTGTCTAGGTCCCAGTTCTTAAGATTGTTCTCTTCAATATTTATCAATGAATCACTTGTTTTGTGAAGTGACAATATCTCTCTTAGGTCTTATTGGTATCAAGGGATGATCTAGAACAAGTTCAAGTAAAAGACAAAGACTCCAATCTCAAAAGCTTTAAAGAAGCAGTAATAATATTGTATTGGATGCATCTTGTTATATCTGGGTTTCTTCTCTTTCTTTCTTTGATTCACTTATTATTGGTTGCCTACTATGTTTTCTGGCCTGCTGGACCTAGTGTGTGGAGATTTACTTTTGGTTTCCCTTATAACTATATCCTCTCACTGAAGAGATAGACAATTAAAGACCACACACACTTGCCAGGTGCTGGTGGCTCACACCTGTAATCCCAGCTATTCAGGAGGCTGAGATCTGAAGATCCCTGTTCGAAGCTTTGACAGCTTTGACAGAGAAGTCCATGAGCTGTTATCTCCAAATGTTAGCCACCAAATGCCAGAAGTAGAGCTGCAGCTGACATGGTAGAGAACCATCCTGCAGTGAAAAAACTAAGGGAAACCACCCTGAGTTCAAGTCCTAGGACCAGCCTGCGAGCACACACACACACACACACACACGCACGCGCGCGCACACACACACACACACACACACACACACTCCTTCACAATGATTTAGTGAAAGCATTTGAATAAGGCCAATTCTAGAAAAAACTATCTAGGCGTTGTTCCCTCCATCTCCCCCACCTCCTCCTCTGTTTTCTCATGTCTGACATCCCTTGCTTGTCATGTCCTTCCTGCCATTTCAGGCAAGAAGTGTCACTAAACTTCTGTACCTGGGAAGCAAGTAAATGACCCTATTTTACTCCTGAAGCCACAAGCCCCTGTCCCCATTCCTTTTAGTTTTTGGGTTGCTGCACACATGACTTATGACCTTGCCAGCTTGACATTTACCCATTAGATCCAAGTTCAAATCCATGGCCAATTTTTCTCAACTCAGGGCCAGGATTCTTGGAATTGTATCTTACAGGCACCTGTGCTTCACTTCCCAGGGTCTTGAGTCATACACCTATTCTAAAGAGACTGTCTGCTTCTACTTGTATTTCTGTAATGCAAATAATTATGTACGCTTGACACTGGGGAAGTGAGTCAGGGTAGCATTGGACAGTGAGAATAAAGAAGAAAAGCCCTCAGTACGGATGCTGAACAAGCATTTTTAAGAAAAGTTAAACATGTTTTGCAATCAGGGATTCTTCTCCAAGAGGCTCAGATCAGGTGCTTGTTGCCAAGTTTTCAGTTGTTCTTTGGTTACCTGATAAAGCAACCCCAATAGTGCAGGGCTCCACTCTCACAGCACTGCCCAGCACTGATCAGACATGCTTTAAACGTACGGCTGCCAACAGG
Organism: Dipodomys ordii; assembly: GCF_000151885.1. Classification (NCBI taxonomy): domain Eukaryota; kingdom Metazoa; phylum Chordata; class Mammalia; order Rodentia; family Heteromyidae; genus Dipodomys; species Dipodomys ordii. Next base: position 51,270,143 of record NW_012267217.1, on the reverse strand, counting down.
TCACCTCAATTTTCATTGTGATTTTTGTTTAGGTTGGTACTGGGGCTAGAACTCAGAACCTCATATTCTTGCTTAGCGTATTTGCTCAAGGCTGCACACTACCCCCTTGAGCCATACCTCCACTTTGGCTTTTGGCTGGTTAATTGAAAAGTCTTGAACTTGTCTGCCTGTACTAACTTCAAACTGGGATTCTCACATCTCAGCCTCTCAAGAAGCTAGGATTACAAGTGTGAATTTTTAATGACCAGCTGTACTGAGGCTTCAATTGTTTCTCCATGCTTTGATACCTGGAGGGCGGGGGGGGGGGGCTGAGCTTGAATTCCTATCCTGTGTTTCTGTTGGCCTCATGATTTGTGATGTACAAAACTTTTCTTATCACTGCAGGGAGCAAAATGGAACCCCCTGCAGTATACACCAGTACTTACAGGGCCTTGGGAGCTTCTTAGTTCCCATCAGCCTCAGTTTGCTATGTCAGAAAGCATGGTGATGGACCATGTGCCACACCTGGATATCACATCCACCACTCTGTGCTCATCCTCTGTGCCTGGTGATAAGAAAGCTTCAAGGTCCTCATTTCCTCAGGTTCCTATGGTTGCATTTATTCTTTCAGTCTGGGACACTGGGTCATTGAGTCTTTGTAGAAACATCACTATATCCGAGTGTCTGGAATTGCTGTTGCCTTTGCTCTATATGGAGAAGCTGAACAGCCTTGCACCATTCGGAGCTTGACATTGCCAATCCACCCCCTTTCCCGACCCCCAAATCTTTTAATGTGTCCTGGAGCTGAAAGTCATAGGCCACAACTGCTCCACACTAAGTGGATAAACAAACCATAAATAACTCTGCCGGCACTCCATAAACATGGGGCCAACACGTCTCCTCCAGCCTGCCTGTCTCTACAGGCTAAGGGAGTAATGTGAGCAAGGGTGCCTCCTCCCCAGTGCTTTAGGCAGCGTGAAGGGATCAAAATGTAAACCAGAAGTTTCTCTGGGTGGAGTGGAGCAGCTGGACTTCATCTTGCTAAAGCCAAAGCCAGAGGAAGGGGGTGATCTTGTTGGAGGAAGGAAAAAAAAAAAGAATCTCAGAGCAAGAGAGAGGTAAAAGAATTAAGACTCAATTCTAAGAAGAAAAAAAGAGTCTTATTTTAAAAAAACACACTAAAATCATGCCTGCGTGCTTGCTTGCATATGTGACCACACATGTGTACTCATGCCTTTGTGTGATTTGGAGAACTTTCATTCTCATCTATAAAAAAGAAAACTGTGGATAACTAGGTCTTGGCAAAGGCCTGCCAATGTATTTGCTTTGTTCTGTAGGTTTGTAAGTTATCTTTTATATGAAATGCCTACAAAAAGTGCCCCTCAATGGACAAATGGATCAAGAAAATGTGGTACATATACACAATGGAATTTTACTTATCCATTAGAAAGAATGATATAGTGCCTGTAAAGAACTGGAAAAACTTGCAAAAAAATATTAAATGAAGTAAGCCAAGCCTAGGGAGACAAAGAATATATCTTTTTCGTCATATGTAGAAGCTAGATGTAGCTTACAAACTCATAAGTAAATAGGCTGGGTGGTATGCAAGTGTATACAAGTGTATTGCGTGAAATACAGTAGATTTAAGAGTGATCTCAAATAGGGTGGTTCTTTAGAAAGGCAAAGATTCAGCAAAATAAAACACCAGGAAGTGAGTACGCTTAAGGGGTGGGGTAGGGTCAAGGGAAAGGGGATAGAAGACTGAAGAGGAGGAGACAGGGAAAATGGGGGGAAATGCAGACAAGAACCCAGTGATTACCCTACAAAATTAGTAAGTAAGGGAAAGGTAAGTAGAGGCAGGAAGGGTGAGAATGTTGAAAGGGGCAAGATATATTGTATTCATCAACTGCTTTTTTAAATGGCAAGTCCTTTGCATAACTTCTTAAAGATACTGACTATCTTATCTTTTATAGATATATGCGCTGAGGGCTGCAGTTTTCTATAATACTCTCCATTCACTGATAGCACACCTGTCAGGCCTCACAAGGTCCATTGCCTCTCTGGTCCCTATGGTAGATTTCTTAACCCTAGTAGTGACAGGTTTCTGTAGTAAAGCATATCTTATGCATTGTAGGATATTCAGCAGCCTCACTGGACTCCACCCAACAAATGCCAGTAGCACCCCATTTATTTCCCCCTACTTAAAGGTTTTCTGAGAATTGAAAATGGAAAACAATTGACTTAGAGTCTTATGGCAAATTTGTGCCTGGAGCAGGAGTGCTTCTATAATTTTACACTTCTAGCCTAGTGTTCTTCCTCCCACAGGGTGGTTATTATATTTCCAAAGTACCTTATTTTCCCCATTTTATAACAAATTTGTACTCATGGTGGGAGAGTACTTGATCTTTTCGATATAGCATTTGTGACAAAATGGATGGCTGTAGAATTTGCAGATGATGACCTTGTCTCTGAGCTTTCTTCACTAAAATGGGAGTAGTAGACATTGATTTCAAGCCAGTTAGGGATATTTTGACCCACGGGTGGTTGGCTCTGGGAGTATCTGATTGGTTGATGCCTGTGAGATACTGCTTGTTAAATACTTTGGATATCATCATATCTGTTAAATTGTGTTGTTGTAACAATTAAATAAAGTGGCCCAGATATGACTAGCACATTATAAACTCTCAGAAGACATTAGCTATTATTTCTATTGCCCAAAGCCATATCTAAGTAAAAGAAAGAAGCTCACCTACCACTCTGACCTCACACCTCCCAACTCTCCCCTCCCCTGCCTAGTTCATCTATAGTCACACTTCTTGTTTCTCTATTTCACTCCTTCTTGCTTCAGGGTCTTTCCTTCCTGTACCCTCTGCTTAGTATGCCCTTCTTACTGGACACTTTTATTCTTTATTATGCAGATTTCTGCTCAAATATCACAGCTTCAGGGAAACCTCCCCTAACCTTCTGTCTTTGTGCTAGCTAGATCAATATTGACATTTATTATTGTTTTGTTATCTAATCTGCCCTCTTATCTACAACACGAATGTTTTCTTGTGTGTACTGTAGCTCCGCTTTCTATCCCAGCCTGGTAGAAGCAGATAGAAGCAGACAGCCTGGCATACAGCCTTTGTGCCCCAGGCACACGTGTGGAGTGGATAAATCAAAGCAAACTCCAGCTGTGACTCCAAGTCCCGTGCTCCTTCCACTCCACTAGATATAAAAATATAGATCTTTGAATTAATTGGTTGACTAGATCATGCATTTATTTCCTTGATTCATACATTCGTTGATTCATCAGTTACACAATTTACTCATTCATTTGATAAACCTATCCTGGGTTTCCTATTGGTTATATATCCTCTTTGTACAGAAAAAAATATAATAAATGAATTTCAGTTTCTATTGTTCTTCATTACTGGATGTAAGTCAGTAGTCAAACCAGAGAGTCAAGCTTGGTGCTGGTAGTTCATGCCTATAATCCTAGTTACTCAGGAGGCTGATATCTAAGGATTGTAGTTCAAAGCCAGCCCAGGCAGAAAAGTCCACCTGACATTTATTTTCAATTAACCAGCACAAAGCTAGAAGTGGAGCTGTGGCTCAAGGGTTAGTATACTATCAGCATTGAGCAAAAAAGCCCAACAAGAGCTCAAGGCCCTGAGTTTCAGCCCCAGTACTGGCAGAAGAAGGAGACAAAAGAAAGAAGAAAGGAGAAGGAGGAAGGAGAAATAAGAAGAAGGAAGAAGAAAAAGGAGGAGGAGGAAGAAGAGGAGGAGGAAGAGGTAGAAGAGAATGAGGAGAAGGAGGGAGAGAAACTAGAGACTCTCAGCTTCAAACTGCCAACACATTTTTCACATTTGCATTTTCCTCAAAGTCTCCAGAGCCAATTGCCATCTAAAGGCTCAAAGAGAGCCTAGACTATGGTGCCAGGTTCCATCCAGGCACCATTGATCCCAAGATGGATGAGGCCTGGTCCTAGACCCAAGCTGGCTTTGTGTATCACAGTCTTTTCTGTTCTGTTCTTGTTGCTGTCCTCCGCTGCTCATTACCCTCGCCCTGGGCTGCTGTAGAGCTTTCTGTTGCAAAGCACATCGGCTTGGCAACACAGGCCAGCTGCTGGCAGGTCCTCGAGATAAAGCTTGCTGTGTTGTTTTCTACTGAACTACCATCGGGTCATAGTAATTCCTAAAATGACACTCTTTCTTGGGATCATCTGTAAGCAGCTCAGGGCTGCTCACATCTTTTTTTTTTCTTTTTAAAGCACATAGACACTATTCATTGTAAGGATTTCAAATCCATACATTCTGAGAAGGTAGACACAAACCATGGAAACAGTAAACATAGGAATCTTTGGCATGTAGATGGATCCTGACTCGTTTTCTCAGGTGCTGCTTTTGAGGTCTTTTGATTTCCAAGGACCTCTGGTTGGCTTGCTCTACTGAGCATTAAACAGAGGAGTCTTGATTTTAGGTTGAGAGGTGGTTTTTTTTTTGTATAATTCTCTGCCATCGCAAGAGCTCAGCTCCCCACACAGTGTTGCTTGATCTGTGTTCTGACTTTGCTTATTGAACAAAAAAGATCCCCCCACTTTACCTCCAGAAATCAATATTTCCTCGGTCTCTGCTAACTCAAATTTTGGAGGGTAATATTCAAAGTTCCCAATGCATGTGTGGTAGAGGAGATTACTCAATAGAGCAGACAGCCCTCAAACATGAAGGAAATAATACACATCTGAGTTCCAACCACAAGGATGGTTGAATATCCGAATTGAAACTCAACAGCAGAGCAAACCTTATTATGGAGACTATGCTTGTCATCTGCAAAAAAAAAAAAAAAATGAGTCTCATCCCAATTCTTGCTGCTTCATCTCTCCATTCCAAACAATTCACCATGGAGCAAATAAATCACAAGACACTTTAGCATGTGCTAGAAAAGCATGCTGACTCTCCTTGATCATTCCAATATTATATTACTTTAACCTCTCTACACTTTGATACTATTCCAATTCAGTTTTTTTTAAGGGAACTATTTGGTACTCAAATACTGAAATTCTAGGTTTTCCTGGGATGGTACAAGAGATATAAGATCCCCATAAACCTAGATCTTCTGCTTTTCATCTTGTTCACATACATCTTCCTACTCCACAGCGTTTCTTAGGGCTCTCACTGTCCTTTATTCATACATTTCTCTATGGCACTGTTGATACTAGAACACATTTAGCTCTCGTCATATTTTCCCTTCCTGTTCAGGTCATATAGATCAGTGTCTTCAACTTCCAATACCACTCAGGTGTGGGGGTGGGGGAATCTTAATCTTACCATCATAAGATTAACTTCTATTTGCACACCAATATGTATGTCCAGGGACTGTCACCTTAAGCTGTTGGTTAAAGGCCCTACTATGGTCTAAGCTAAGGTAGGGCAATGATACTTTCCCCAGTTTTCTGTCACACATTTCCATCTAAACAAGATTCACAGCATTTTCTACAGGGGTGGCTTCCTCAGACTTGGTCTCTGACTCTGAAAGTCATGATGTCTGAAGCCAGTGGGGTACTCACCACCATCTGTTCATCATCACCACCCAAAGTCTGAATTTACCGCCCTCATTCCCCACGCATGACAAAGCCCTGTACATGTCACGTTAGCTACATATACCCAACCCTGAATTCAGCCAGGTTTACCTGAACTGTGCTGAATTCAGCCAGGAAGCACAGCTGGGGTTATCTGAACTGTGCTAGGAAAATTTCACAAGGCCTTTATGGGATGAGGGAAGAGAACTGAGAAGTAGGGGTTGACACCGTTTGTCCCGTCAGGACTGAATTTGTCTAACCCCTTCCACTACATCCACTGCTCTTTGGATCCTGGCCTTTTGTTCTTTTCTCTTTGGTTCCTAGCCTGACCTCTGATAATCTTTCCCTGGATTTTACATTCATTCATAATCTAAGCGCTTGAATTAAACGTAGGTTTAGTGTGACTTGGATATTGTATTGGAGGCTAAGTCGGTAGCTGTTAGCAGAAGCCTCTCTCCTTGAGACTTGATTCTGTGGTTCATTTGCACCTCTGCATTGGAGCAAGAGAAGCAAACTTCCTTGCTGCCTAACGAGATAGCCAAAGAGGAGGAGACAGGGTGTACAGGAGAAAGCATATTGTAAACCCACAGGTCCACGTTGTTCTTCATCGACATTGCATATACAGTTTCTGAACCCAATTAGTTGTCATCTTTCCATGAGGCCTCTGTCCTCCCCTAGCATTCATCTGACATTGTGTGTTTATTCACAGCTCATGCCATTCATTTGTATCACCTCTCCGAAGAAGCACAGAACTATTTCACTGTTTAAATCAAGCCTCTTTCTGGGAATCCTCTTGATACATGCTCCATAATGCTATTCTGCCATTCTGTCATGATTTTGTTAACAAAATCTATCTTTGAAGTGAGTGTGCTGTTAACCTTATAAGAATCATTTACACATTTTTTATTAAATTACTTGCATCCCAGCTATAAATAAGAGTGGAAAATATCAACAATGGTTTTTCAAAGCAAATATACTTTTCAAATTTGAAGTAAACCCCTCTCTGAATAGATTACCAAATAGATTCTGTTTATCAAAAAATTATTTTGAGGGCTTGGAAGGTGGCTCAGTGGTAGAGTGCTTGCTTTGCATGTATGAGGCCCTGGGTTTGATTCCTCAGCACACCATCAGCAGAAAAAGCCAGAAGTGATGCTGTAGCTCAAGTGGTAGAGCACTAGCCTTGAACTGAAGAGCTGAGGGACAGCGCCCAGGCCCAGAGTTCAAGCCCCAGGACAAAAAAATATTTTGAAGGAATTATTGCTATATCCTTTTCCATAAAAATCATGATTTGAGGAAATTATCCTGATTTGTACTTTTCTAAGATCCCATCTTAGGGCTAGAATTATGGTTTTCCAAAAGTCAGTTAACTTCGGGGTTCTTTGTGATGAAGAGAGCTGGGAGTGACGACGTGAGCACTTGTGAAGTATCACATTACAGCATTAATAATTTGGTCACATAAAGTGTCCTTTGTGAAACCCACAGCCCAAATCAAATGGGAACTGAAGATATTGTGCACACTTAAACATTTACTTTTATTTATTTGTATATGCATTTGCTTTTTTTTTTTTGCTGATACTAGGGCTTAAACTCAGGGACTTGCACTTTGACTCCGTTTGCTAACTTTTGGCTGATGTTCTACCACTTGAGCTATATCTCTAGCTCATCCTTTTGCTGGTTAATTGGAGATGGAATCTCATGGACTTTTCTGCCTTAACTGGCTTTGAACTGTTCTCCTCTGATCCTCAGCCTCTTGAGTAGTTAGATTACACACCTGAGCCACCAGTGCCTGGCTGTCTTAATTTATTGTTCACCTGGTTCTAGAAATAACTTAGGGCAAGAGATCTAATTTCGATAGGGTTTATGAGAAGAAAACTATGATTTTTCTTAGCCCACAAAATCAGTATGAGTAATAATCTCAGGTGACCGTGCTGGTCAGATTCATCTGTGGGCACCTGAGAGGGCAGATGGGATCAGGACAATGTAGAGGTTATCAGGACAATGGAGAACTTAGAACTTGTATCATGAGGTAAGATTGAAGGGCCTAGGAGCATGATACTAATTTTGAGAAGTGAAAAGCAGTGGTCTGTTTGAGAAATGCTTCTGACTATGAAAAATGCCTATGAGAAGAGCATTCGCATGGAGTAGGCTGCACATGAAAGCCAACATGCAACCAATTCTTGGGAAGTGAAAGGAACCATCTCTCCACAAGGAATTCTGATGGAGCATACAGATTTCCTTGTGCTCAACTTCTCCAGCAAGACTTCGAAAGAGGCTCTGCAACCATCTGCATGATGTTGTGCAAAGACTGGTCCTCTGGGATCTGGGCCAAGGAGAGGGCCAAGCAAAGGCATACAAGCAACAAAGCAAGAAATGATGCCAGCAGTGGGTCACCCACTGGGAAGGACAGACCAGTCTAAGCAAGATGAGCACAGTAGAGGTAGGTGGAGATGAATGGGATCTGACTGTATGAATTCAGTCTACCTGCAGTGGCATCCACCAGCATCTACATTGACTTGCTTCACTGGGTCAAGTGAGACCTACACTTGACAGAATTTTGCTTTCATACTATTCTTAGATTTCCAATTCCAGTGTTGCATGGGAAGCTAGTCAAAATCCTCTTTTGCTTGCTTGTCTTATTTTTGTCAATCTTGTTGTCATCATAGGAAATACTGGCTTTATCTACATTTCTTTAGCCTCTTATATCTTCTCAACAAATGGATGCTAGATCCAGGAATGGTAGTTCACACCTGTAATCCTAGCTACTAAGAAGATGGAATCAGGCAGATCAAAAGTAGCCAGGGGAGAACAAACAAGTTTTTTTTAATCTCAAAAAACAAGGTTAGAAAATAGATCTGGGGCATGTTTAAGAGGTAGACATCTTGGCTGGTAAGCACAAACTCAGGGTTCTATCCCCAGCACATTTTTTAAAGAGATAAAACAGAACAAACAACAATAGAGACAAGGTTAAAAGGATGATACCTGAGTTGTAATTTGGCACTACAGGTTAAGAAAAATTGTCTACCTTGTCCTAGTCTTATCTGCAAAAAAAGGATCCCCGGAAAGGTCTTATACCAAGCCTAAGGTAACAAGGGAAGGACTGACATTTATTTTCCTTTGTCACTTGCATGTATTTTTACTTACCATGAGGAATATTCTGTCATATATTAGCTATTTTCTCTTGGTCTCCAAGTGGATACACCTGGTGTCCAATTGATGTTTTAAGTTCATTTAAAACACAATTGAAGTAAAGCTCATTGGTAGAGCACTTGTTTCTCTTTTTAATCCTCAGCACTGCAAAAGCAATAATAAGTATGAAAGAAATAAAACATCTGTAGCTTTCCTTGCTCTAGATGTCATGGGACTTGGGAATATGGAGATCAGATAAAGCACCACAGAGACAGCAGGAAAAGTGAAAGAACTTCAATTTTTTACCTTTTAGAAATATATCTTCAAGGCCCAGTTTTAAAAAATACTGAAGCCCAGCACCAGTAGCTCATGCCTGTAATCCTAGCTGCTCAGGAGGTTGAGATTTGAGGATTGTGGTTTGAAGCCAGCCAGGACAGGAAAGTCCATGAGATTATTATCTCCAATTAACCACCAGAAATGGAAAGTAGAGCTTTGGCTCAACACGGTAGAGGACTAGTCTTGAGCAAAAGAGCTCAGGGACAGCACCCAGGTCCTGAGTTCAAGACGCACATTGACAAACCCTCCTCCTGCCCCCCACCAAAAAAAAATCCCTGAGAATGAGAACAATACTTCAAATGACAAATTCTTTTTGTGGGTTCCCTCATAAGCAGATCGAGATGTGTGACTACTTATTTAAGAATACAATCCTGGAATACAGGATTGTGAGAGAGAAGAAAGAATTGGGAAGAGGGTGAGTCAGTCCAATGCAGCCCCACTGAGTTGGCCAACACCAGGGTCAACTAGTTGCATGCCCTGTGAGACTGTTTCAGAAGCGTTAGAAATTTATTGTGGAACCCTGTTCATTTAAAGAGACAAGAAGACGTCTGTCCATCCATTCCCATTTCCCATGAGTCAAGGGGTACTCCACAAATGTGAATCATCTGGTCTTTTGGTCTGTGCATGTAAAACTCTGAGAGATGGCCATAAATTTCCCATGCTATGACATCAAGGGGCATCAGGCCATGAGGCATGAAGGAGAGGAACACTCGGGTGACCAATGGCTGTCTAGATGGAGTCCTCAGGGGAATGATCACTGCAGCTACAGTGAAATAAGAGATAAAACTATACTACGCAAATGTAGTATCCCTAATGTACTCCCTCTTCCTGCCACTTCAGAAAAACTAACCATAGCAATGTTCCACAAATTCTTTTTTTTTAATTTTATTTTATTTGTGAACATACTGTACAGAGGGGTTACAATTGCATGGGCAGGAAAATGCGTACATTTCTTACCAAGCATTGCAGCCTCCTCCTTTGTTTACCCTCCACATCCCTTCCCAGCCTCCCCCTCCCCCCCCAATCCCAATCCTTCTCCTTCCCCCCTTCCCCCCCACCCCCCGGCACCGACGTTGTAAAGCTCATTTTGGACATGACAACTTGTACTTCTCATTGTTGCATCAGATCCACCTGTATCCTTAAACAACTGGTTTTTCCCCATCTCCTCCACAAGTTATACTGACATCCAATATAGTGAAAGCAGGGGTTATACTGTGGGGGAGGGACATACAAAGCAACAAAGAGATAATCTTATAAATGTGTTAGAAACACATGCATGAAAGAAAAAAACATTAAAATACATATCTAAGGGTTCATTTTCCTGACATCACATTATCTGACCTTTTCTGCTTGACATATACTAGATATTGCAAATAAGGGCCTTAAGATAGTGTTCCACATATTCTTGATCCAATCAGATGAACTTCCACAGAGAGTCATTTGTCCCTCCCACCACTGCTTCTCCTGGAGAGGGCTCTTGCTTTCCTTGGGCACCTCCACCTCTACTAGGCACCAATTCTCCTTCTGCTAAGAACTCCAGCTCTGCCTCTAGGCACCGTGTTGCACTTAAAATTCTTCCTCCCGACAGCTTCAAGGCTTAGTTATTTGGCCAGACTTCTATGTCCAACTCCGCCATGTTGCTGAGTCCTTCATATTCAAGGTTTTCAGTCCTTCCTGGAAATGGGCCCTTGGAGGTAGGGCCTCTAGAAAGCTTATTGGGGTTCAGAGTTCAATTTAATGTTGGGACTAAAACTATATAAATAATATTAACGTGAACATATATAAGTAAATTTATAAATTCTAGAAAAATTTAAAATAGAGATAGAAGTGGAGGAGAGAGAGAGAGAGAACACATAGAGAACTATGGAGGAGATGGGAATCTTGAAGCCCAATTCAAAGCAAAAGAAGGGAACCTGCTGTCTCTTCAATCTCCCCTGTACCTATAGCTATGACTATATGATGCTGATAGATACACAAACTGATTATCTTGGGAAAAAATTATATTCCTGCCTTGGACTAGGTTTTGAACTTCATCTGCTTCTGCATATACTGCCAAGCCTTAGCAGTTGACTTTCTAACATTTTCCAGAGAAAGCATTTCAGTGACTTTCATTATTTATCTACTGCTATTAAACTGTGCTTACCATCTAGATAGAATTCCTTGCAAATGGTTTCTGTAAAGCCCATGTGTTCTATTCTAAGCCCATTTCCTAGGCAAAACCCAATGGAGACAGAGAACAGCTGTTATGCACGGTATGCCCTGTGGGCTTTATAAATATGCTTTGCCTGATTAACTAGGTGATTTTTATTCCCTGCATCTCAATTTCTCGTATTTATGAAAGCTAGGGATCAGATGCTAATAACTCATTTTCCCCAAGTATAGCTAATCTCTGTTCAAATGGAAAACAGAAGGAAAGGCTCTTTACCACGTTTTAACCAGCAATCAGTTATTCCCTGCGTTCCTACAGTGCCTTGCTCTAAGTGTCCAAAGAGCGGTCAGACCTTCATAGTCTCTTTTCAGAAACCCAAAGCATTTGCAGAGATGAGCTAGACAAAGACAAAGGCAGGCTGCCATGAAGAAGCATCTTCAGGGTGAAGAAGAAACTGTCATAGAAAGGTTGACAGAATGCAGAACAATTTTCCTGCTTCTTTGTAAAGATGCTCACTCCATGCAGCCATTTTGTCTGCTCACCATGATCATGGAGCTCATAGTTATTAGGAGAAAGGAATCTTCCAAGATCACTTTATGTATGGTGATATCTTTGGATGTAATTATCCTTGATACATTTACATAAAACACAGAAGAGAAGATAAAAATGCAAGACCCAGAAATGAACAACAACAACAACAATAATAATAATAATAATAGCTCATATATGACAGATTCTTTGCTTATTTGTTCTTTTGTCCTAACCTGAATGTATTAGTCTAGACCAGAATCAAGCTAGTTTAAACATACTGCTGGGTTTGAATTCTGTTATGTCTTGATTTTCGGGTCCATTTGTTTGTTTCTTTCTTTCTTTTGTCAGTCATGGGGCCTGAACTCTGGACTTGGGCGCTGTCCCTTAGCTCTTCAGCTCAAGGCTAGCACTTTACCACTTGAGCCACATCACCACTTCCGGCTTTTTCTGCTTATGTGGTGCTGAGGAATCAAAGTCAGGGCCTCATGCATGCAAGGCAAGCACTCTTCCACTGAGCCACCTTCCCCAACCTCCATTTGTTTCTTATGCTGTCCACGGGACTTTGTCTCAGTCTCGTTCCCTTGGCTTTGCTTCCCTGGGTCTCCTTTCTTCTTGGGTTCTTTTGTGGTGGCAACTTGGACACCAGTAGGTCTAAGATTTTTTTTTCCTATTTGTGTGCAAAAGGAGGATTATTTTTCCTTAAGGTTCTGACAGATTTCCAGAACTGAATGTCAATGTCAATGATTATGTCCTGAGTCTACCCTTGAACCTAACATTGGTTATAGGTTGGTCTATGTCCTTTGTTGATCTGGAGAAGTAAAGGGGGTAAATGGTGGTGGTGAGCCAAGAACTGAATGAGAAGGCCACTTTCCAAGCAGCCTTGCTTTGCAGTTACAAAGGAAGCAGGAGAGGACAGTAAATAGCATTCAATTTGTCTAAGGTTGCATACTAAGTTTCTAAGAATCCATTTCCTATATGGCACCAGTTCAGAGTCAGCCCAAAGAGGATCTTGTGGAGCGCTGAAAGGTGGGGGATTAGCATAGATGGCTCAGTTTGTTCATGCCTTGCTCAGCTTTTTGTCTCCACCACTGGCCCAGTTGATCAACATCAGGCCAGGCCACATGAGATCTGAACTCTTTGTGTCCCGGTCCTTAGACTCTCCTGTAAGACTGATTTGTCCAATCTTACCACGGACCCACACAAGCAGCGAATTCTCTAGTTCTTAGCACTCCCTCTATGACTCAGCCCCTTCTACTTGTGCAAGGTCCAATTCCAAGAAAGACTACCATTCTCCTTATACTTATTATGGGTCTGGTTTTCTGACTGCACCTAAATGACATACTGAATAAGTAATCATGACATATAATCAAAACACCTAATATTCTTATTTCCCATCTGAGAAAATAAAATGAAGGCTCAAAACAGTTAAGAATATATCTCAGAAATCACAGAATTGCTAAATCAGAAGAACAGATCTCAAAGCCCAAGAGCTTAAATATCAGCTAACCTGAACCGTTTTATTCTTTTCTTCTTTGCTTCTCAGTTATAGACTCCCTTCTTGCTTCTTGAGGTCCACAAATTCATGGTAAGGCAGAATCCCTTGGGTTTCTGAGAAGAAAAGGAAATAACTAAGAAGAGGGCTCCGTTGTTAGAGCATTTATCTAGTAGGTGCTTGAGGCTCTTAGTTCAATCTCCACTGCTGCAAACACACAAGAAGTAGAAAGGGCCCAGCTTTAGATTAACTACTATCAAAATAGAGCAAATGAATAGCCACAGGTCTGAGGCTGCTCAAGACTTGGGAAAAGAAAGCAGGGAGCATCATTAGTTTCATCCATTGGAATAAAGTCCTAATGTACATTCTTGGAACTTGTATATACATCCTTGGCAATTCAGTCTATCTGTGGACAAAAGTCTTCTTTTCACAAGCAGCAATGTTCCTAGATGATGGCTATGGCCACTCAGCCAAACCATCACCCTCTCCCTGTCATTGTGTATTTAACCATAAGCAGGTAAACAGTTAAGTCAATTGTGCACCCTACTTGTTTTGGTGTACAGAATGAGATGAGCCATGACTTCCATGTGTCTGGTAGGCCAGAGGTCACTGTTAGGTTTCCATCAAAGCACTCCAAGCCTTTATGAGAATGAAGAGCACTGCTCTTTCAAATCATACTTAAATGATTTAGTACTGTGAGAGTTGAGGGAAAGAGCCAGAAATGACAGTGTATTAAAATTGAAGATGACTAAAACCAATTGTTTAAATAGGGATACAGGTGGACCCATGGCAAGAATGAGATGTACAAGAAGTTATGTCGAAAAACGAACTTTACAACATTGGCGCAGAGGGGGTGGGGGAGGGATGGAGATAGGAAGGGATGGGAAGGGGAAACAAAGGAGGAGGCAACAGTGCTTGATAAGAAATGTACTCACTATCTTGCCCATGTAATTGGAACCTGTCTGTATGGTTAAAAAAAAATAAGAAGTGCACTCATTACCTTGCTCATATAATTATAACACCTCTGTATGGTATTTTCACAATAAAAATATGTATTAAAAATTACAGATGACTTCCATAACTTATCCAGAAAGTGAATGAATGAATGAGTGGAATTCATTAGAATATGTTGAAGGACCCCTCTGCTATGCTGACTGAAGAAGGATGGAAATTCCACCACTAGAAGTTTTCCCTACGTGGACAGGACTTTGTCTGCTCTGTGTCTGTTTATTAGAGTGCTTGATGCACTAATGCTTGGTGAATGAATGGTAAATGGGGTGAAACTTGGCTCATGAGCCAAGCAAAATGAAAAGTAAATGGGGTGGGTACAAGTGAGAGAGTGAGCAGGCGGGGTCCAGAGTACACACCAAAATAGCTCAGCCAAGATTGGAATAATTTAGCAAAAACATTGGCCCATGGAAAGACCATAGTCTCATCCCAACCTTAGCCAGTTCAGGGTGCCCACAGAAATTCCCCTTCTCTCTGAGTCTTACTTTCCCTCCTTCAGTAAGATGGACTTGGATCAGGTGGTCCCTGGAAGCTTGGAGCTATATAATTTTATAGAAGGGGGGGAACCAAGGCAAGATCAGCCTCTGTGCGGTGACTTGGAAGGTGGGAAGGAGGACAGGACACTTCTAAAGTTTTTCCAGCCACTGTTGCCCTTGTATCTACTCCCTCTCCTTGCCTTTCACCCTTCAGGAACATGAGTTCTTTCTCAAGTCTCTGACTCCTCAGTCTCTTTGGACCCTCTTTGCCTGGAGCCTCCATTTCTCAGCACTTATTTGGCTGGTGCCACCAGAAGCAGCACGAAAGGGGCTTCTCTGAGTGGGGCAGAAGAGAACAGCTGCAGTGAGCTTGCAGTGGTGGAATGCTGGGCCACCCAGAGTCAGTGGACAGTCTGTGCTTCAGCCTGAGCAGGAAGGCAGCAGAGGCCCACCAAATGCACACTGTGGGTCCCTCTGGACTCTCACCAGCACTGGAGATTTTCATAGAACGTTAAATTCACTTGCTACACTGCAAGAAAAGCTGAAACTCTGAGCCATCTTTCCTTCAGCAGTTCCAATTTGTTTGTCCAGCTGCCCTTCTGCGTTTACCCAGTGCAGCCATCTGCCCTTGGGGATATGGGTCTGAATAATCAACGAGCTGGTTAAGTACCCAGAGCCCTAGTTACACACACATACAAGAGTGTAACCACATGATCACATACACTCACATACTCCCTTTCTGCTCTTGCTCTTCTTATCATTGACATTAGGAAAAGAACTTAGGAAATGTCAGAGTACCTTTCAGTTATCAATGCTTCAGTTCTAAAGGTTCTCCTTCATCCTACTTAATCATTATCATTATTATTTTGTAGAGTACACTTGTTCTAGAGATGATAGAGTCATTTTGTTAGTGCTGGTCATTTTTTTCAAGGATCTTAAGGAAATCAACTCATGGAATGAATTACGTGGCACAGATTAGAAAGATATACAGAAGTACCACTTCCTGGATTATTGCTGCTGTTGTATATGGTTATCAATAATGATGAATATAACGTTTGTAGGTAAAGTGGAGAAAACACTGCTTAGATTCAGACCTCCTCTTTAAAATTCTTATTACTAGCTGTGTGGCATTAGAAAGATAATGTTATCCATTAGGCTCTCAGTTACTTCTTTGGCAAAATTGGAACAACAAAATGTTTATCCAGATAAGTAGGAATTTTAAAAGAAACAATGTAGGTGAAAGAACCTGCACATAGGGAAATTCATTCACAAGTGAACAAACTGTGATTAATCCACATTCATCCAGAGTAAACTCATCTGAAGTTTCATCTAACTATCTTTAGTTTCTCCCTTGGTCATACTGACAGTCTTGCAAGGTTTTGGTGTGTTTCCCGAAGAACCAAATAAAGATGAAACCATATGGTTTTTATGTTACAGGGATTAGTGATTTTCAGGAAATTAGCATACAATAAAATAATTTAAGTGTGAAGCAATGCTCAGATTTCAGATAACAAATGCAGCCAATTAACCAGAATAATCCAGTCTTACTGACACAATCATTTCCACGTAAGGAAACACACACCTGCCAAACTCAGAACTAGTAGATCCTTTGTGATTTTTCCTGGAGCTCTAGCATTGAGAAGCTGCCAAGGGGAAGGAAATGAATGCCCTTTAATTCCTTGGACCTGTTTTCATTAAGATATTGAATATTTTCAGAAGGTCTCAGCTTATTCTCCTCATTTTCTAACCCAGTCATTTTACTCCTCGGAAGATATTCAGTGAGACATGACCAAGTTTCACTTTTTTGGAAACACCAGTTGAGTTTGTGTTTGGGCTTAATACTCAACAATGTTCACAGTCTTTCTTCTCCAGAGTCTTGTTCAGAGAATGTCTTGAGAGTTTTGTCGAGCTGTAGCAGTTTCCAAGCAGAGAGCTAACAATGTACTTCTTGGCTTTAGTCTTACTCTTCCTGAACCATGACTCCTGTGTGGGCATAGGTGATGACCCAGATAGATACCAAGCTGGCTGGAAGGTGTGTGTGTGTGTGTGTGTGTGTGTGTGTGGTTTGTCTGTAGCTTGGTTACCATGATAAGGACAGAGCAGGGCAGAAAAATAGGAGTGCTATACACTTCTAAATCAGAAGAATTAATTTCTCTTCTTGCCTTTATCCCCTACTCCTCTTTGTGACTCCTTGTTGGAAACCATACAAAGTATATCCCTTGAAAGAGCTAGTCTATTCAGGAAATCACAAAAAAGAAGAGTACCTTGCAAGACAACTCTTTCTAGATGGGAGGGAAACAAGAAATGCCTTTCTGACCACATTAAAAAAAAAACCAAGTTATGGGCTGGGAAGGTGGTTCAGTGGAAGAGCGCTTGCCTTGCATG
>NW_012267217.1:51252143-51252475 GCF_000151885.1 Dipodomys ordii | reverse complement strand
ATTAAATTTGTATCTGCTTATCTATAATTTGTCCTTTGGGCTGACCTATTCTTTGTTTCATATATTTGTTTTATTTGTCTTTTATTATTGCATTTTTTTCCATCCATGAATGTTTCTTTTTCATTTTGGCCTGATTATCCAGAGAATTATAGTTTGCCACCTTGATTTACTATGGTCAAAGACCATCACTTTTAATACTTCTGCAGCCTAATTAGCACCTCTTAACTATATTTATTTCCCCTTAACAAAACCTTATCTTTGGGCTGGGAAGGTGGCTCAGTGGTAGAGCGCTTGCCTTGCATGCATGAGGCCCTGGGTTCAATTCCTCAGCA
>NW_012267217.1:51125110-51252093 GCF_000151885.1 Dipodomys ordii | reverse complement strand
AGGCCCTGGGTTCAATTCCTCAGCACCACATAAGCAAAAAGAAAAAAGCTGGAAGTGATGCTGTGGCTCAAGTGGTAGAGCACTAGCCTTGAGCTAAAGAGCTGAGGGACAGCGCCCAGGCCCAGAGTTCAGGCCCCACGACCGGACCCCTCCAAAAACACAAAACAAAAAAAAACATTATCTTTGGCATTCATTTTAGCTTTATATACTTTTAAACTCTATTAAAAGTGGCCATTGTTATTTGCTCACACATTTATCTTTTCCAGTGTTCTTTATTCCTTCCTATATTTTATGTTTTTATCATCTGGGACAATTTTTCTTTTGTCTGAGAAATGTTTATTGGTATTTCTTTTTTTTTCTTTTTTTTTTGTTGGTCGTTGGGCTTGAACTCTGGGCCTGGGCACTGTCCTCAGCTCGTTAGCTCAAGGCTAGTGCACTACTACTTGAGCCAGAGCACAACTTCCGGTTTTCTAGTGGTTTTCCTGCCCATGCTGACTTTGAACGGTGATCCTCAGATCTCAGCCTCCTGAGTAGCTAGGATTACAAGTGTGAGCCACCAGTGCCCAGCTTTGCTTATTGGTATTTCTTGCAGTGCACACCTAGAAATAACATCCACACTTTTTAAATTTCTGAATTTTTTTAAAAGAATCTTTTCACTGAGTATAAAATTGTTTGATAATTCAGACTTCCAGTAATTTATGTCTCCTGTCTCCTCATTCCATTGTTTCTTGGTTTTCAGCATTTCTACTAAGAGGTCATCTGTATCATTGTGGTTTTAAAGGCACATGTGTTTTTCTAGAAATACTGTTAAGATTTGGCTTTGGCTTACAGCAGTTTTGCTATCATATCCTTGCATCTATTTTGCTTTATATTTTTCTTTCTTGGGATTCACTGAGTTTTAGACTACTGAAGCTTAGACCTTCTAGCCTTCATCAGTTTTTGAAAAAGAAATCAGTCATTATATCTTCTAATATTGCTTCTGAGCCATTTTCTCCTTCCGAGGTGCCATTTGTACCTATATTATGCCTATTGACAGGGTCCACAGGCCTCTTATAGGTTGTCCATTTTTTCCTCTTCCCTGTGACTCAGTTTGAACACGTCACAATATTTAGATTTTTATTGAAAGTATCTTAATGGAAAAATATGAAAAACCCAAACCTTAAAAAATACCTAATGGAGGCTGGGAAGGTAGCTCAGTGGTAAAGTGCTCGCCTAGCATGCATGAAGCCCTGAGTTTGATTCCTTAGCACCACATAAACAGAAAGACCCAGAAGTGGTGCTGTGGCTCAAATGGTAGAGCGCTAGCCTTGGGCAAAAGAAGCTCAGGGACAGTGCCCAGGCCCTGAGTTCAAGCCCCAGGACTGGCAAAAAACAAAAAAACAAAAATCCTAATGGTTGCTAAGTTCATTTATTGAGTTATTAACTTCAAACATTGTACTTTGTATTGCCAAAATGTCCATTTGATAAAGTTTGAATTGCCTGTTGAATTCATCCATGCTTTAATTTCTTCTGTCTTATCTTTTCCTTTTTTTCTTGAACATATGAATTGCATTTATTTTAAAGTCCTCTCATCCTAACTCCAATTATTTCTGGGCCTGCTGCTATTATGGATGGTACATTGTGCATAAAAGAACCACAGATGTTCCATATGGGACTGATGTCTACAGAGGAGTCCTCGTTCCTGTGTTAGATAGAAAGGGTGAGCCATTGGTCATCTCATTAGGATACAGAATTGAGCTCCATCTGGGTTGAGCAGAACTTGTAAAATCTGATTCACTTTTGTTTTTTTTTTCTTTTTGTCACATGTGGCTGGAGGCTTTTCACTGAAAGCCATAGTCTTAAAGACCATGAAAATCTAACTTTACAAACTTTCTGCATTTCTGTAGTCTCTTTCTTCTTGAGGTAGACTTCATTTTGTTGTTGTTGTTGTTTGTTTGTTTTATTTTTGTGGATCTTTGTGTTCCCTAGTAGCATTTGTAAGATTTTAAAATTCATTTTCAAAGCATTTTCTGGACTTCTTTGTAGCACCCAAACTTAGTAAATTGTCTGTAGGACCATGTGTTGGGAATTAATCTTAAGGTTTTGAGCAAGTCAGTTTAGGCTCATGTGTCTGACAGTAGTTTTGCCTAATCCTCTTTCTTTCTGGAGACACCCACATCTTGACAAGGCAATTCTTAGCTCACACCTAGATCTGGCAATGTCCCCAGTGGAAAAGAAATGACTGAGGCCCACCAGACTGCTTTGAACTAGTTTCATGTTTTTAAATCTTTCTTTTTTGGGGGTGTGTGTGGTCGTGGGGCCTGAACTCTGGACCAGGGCACTGTCTCTCAGCTCTTCAGCTCAAGGCTAGCACTCTACCACTTGAGCCACAGCGCCACTTCCGGCTTTTTTTTTCTTATGTGGTGCTGAGGAATCAAACCCAGGGCCTCATGCATGCAAGGCAAACGCTCTACCACTGAGCTACCTTCCCAGCCCTGTTTTTAAATCTTTAGTTGTTTTAGGCCCAATTGCTTCCACAGATGTTTGACCACTCAAAAATATGACTTTTGTGATGACTTGTATGACTTCAGGTGCAGGGACCATGACCTGTGAGTCTACTGCATCCTGCCCAGAAGGTGAAGCTGTAAGTTTCTGAAGTATGTTCTCAGTTGTTGCCTCTAGTCATTGTCCATCTTCCTTATAATAAGGAAACAATATTACAGTGATATACAAATAAATTCAAGCTTGAATCTCCATTCTTTATCAGATGTTGTTCCTTCTCCCAAAAGTATATATCCATCTATTCCACAGGTAGCATAAACTAAAGGATCAATTTGGACTGAGATATTTCATAACTGATCATGGGACTTCTAATAACCTGTGGAAAATTTTCTCTTAAAAAATAAAATTCTAGGGGCTGGGAAGGTGGCTCAGTGGTAGAGCGCTTGCCTTGCATGCCTGAAGCCCTGGGTTCAATTCCCCAGCACCACATAAGCAGAAAGAAACAAAAGCCTGAAGTGGCACTGTGGCTCAAGTGGTAGAGCACTAGCCGTGAGCTGAAGAGCTAAGGGACAGCACCCAGGCCCAGAGTTCACGACCGGACCCAAAAAACAAAACAAAACAAAAATAAAATTCTAGCCAAGCACAGGTAGCTCACACCTATAACCCTAGCTACTCAAGAGGCTGATATCTGAAAATGGAAATTCAAAGCTAGCCCAAGAAGTAAAGTTTGTAAGACTCTTATCTGCAAGAAACCATTTAAAAATCTGGAAGTGGAGCTGTAGATCAAATGGTAGATCACCAGCCTTATGCAAAAAGCTCAAGGACAGTGCCCTGGCTCTGAATTCAAGCTCCAGGACTGGTATATGTGTGTGCATGCGCCTACGTGCACACACTTACATGAAAGACAATTCCAGCTAGGTGCAGGTGGCTCATACTTGTAATCCTAGCTACTCAGGGGGCTAAGATCTGAGGATCACAGCAAGAAGCCAGCCCAGGCAGGAAAGTCCATGAGACTCATATCTCCGGTTAACTATCAACAAAGGTGAAAGTATAGCTATAGCTCAAATGGTAGAGCACTGGCTTTGGGCAAAATAAGTTCCGTGACAGCACCCAGGACAGGCACAAAAAAATGGAATTTATTGCTTTTTTTGAACTTTTAAATTTATGTTTGATCTATAGCAGGCACCATACATGAATGAAACGGTATGAAATAAACACTTATAAAGTGTTTTTAGATCCAATCCTTTTGTGAAACATAAATGTTGAATAAAACTATCTACATTTTTAAATAAATAAGTTACATATGTTGATGCAGTAAGGAATAAGGTAATGGTTCTGTACTGCACACTGGCAGTGTGGTTGCATGATTTCTGCAACTCAGATCCAGTCTGCAATTCATACAGTGTCTTTTGTATTGAACTTGTCTATTCCAAACCAAAATTATCATAATTGATCAAACTTCCTATGTTCAGTTGGTTTCTATAAATTTATTCTAAATTGGAGAAATTTGCAGCTAGTTTTGCAGCTACATCCACCTGATAGACTTCCAAGTGGTCAGGATACCAAAGTTAGTAATTTCATGAGAGCTTTTTTTATGCTAGCCTGGGACTTGAAAACTCAAGATCTGGGTGCTTTCCCTGAGCTTTTTTGCTCAATGCTAGCTCTATACCATTTAAGCCACAGCAACACTTCTGGCATTTTGATGTTTAATTGGGGAGAAGAGTCTCAGAAATTTTCTTGTACTGTAATCCTCAGATCTCAGCCTCCTGTGTAGCTAGGATTGCAGATTGAGCCACTGCCACCTGGCTCTCTTGGGACGAAAGCTTCATAATGGAATACATTGAGTGACTGACCAACTGAGCCCTTTTGTGTGCTAAACTGGCTGTTGTGATGATTTATGTTTTATAGATGGAAAGTGAAAGATCTGGGAGGAAAGTAATTAACATGGGATTTGGGGCTTGCTGTTTTCAAATGCCAACTATTCAGTATTTATCAATAAATGCAATCCTGAACTGTCTACTGTCAACATTTAACAAAAGCTTAGCTGGAAAAGGGGATTCTAAATTCTACATTTGGTTCAAGGTCAACTTATCTTAAAACAACAGAAATCCTTGGACTTTCTTTATGGTTGGTTTAGAATTATGTCACTTTTATGAGGCCAAGAGACTCAGGAGCAAATTTGAACTCTTTCATTATCTTTATATTGACCCTTAAGATATATGTGTGTATGTATATATATAAACATACATATACATACATATATACTACATACTATACATATACTATATAGTATATAATATATATACACACTGTATATAACATGCACATATATGCATATTTATCCACACATATATACACATACATTTTTCTACTCATTCTATTTTTAATTCCTATTTTGTATTTATTGTGTACATTTATTTATATTTTATATGTGCATTTGTGCTGCAACCTACCTCAACTTCTTCTAAGCATGAGGTAACACACATCAACAAAATGAAAATGTCCTTGCATCTGTGTATGAAGTCTCTACCTCTTTGTGATCTCAGTTTTGATTGGTGTTCAAATGGTGCAGGGATCTGTTCAATCTAATCTTCCAGGAAAATACCTGGAAGTTCCCTATGTAAATTATTAAATGTTTCAACAATTTTCCTGTGCTTCTGCTCTCTCAGTGCTTTCTCTTTTACTGATAAAATTTGCTATTGTAGGCAGTACAATGCTTGTGGTGTTCCTTTAGCACAACCAAATCCAAGCCTATGTAATACAGTCCCTGTGTTAGTTTCTAGTACCTGAGAGGAACAATGGAAAGATGGAAGGATTTGCTTTGATTCACAGTTTCGAAGTTTCAGTCCATGGTCACTTGTCTCTATTGTTTCTGGCAGTGAGTCTGAAAACCATGGTGGTAAGCATGTATCAGACCAAGTTGTTCACCTCGTGACCTGGGAAGCACATGTTTGTCAGGGGCTTGGCACCATCCAGGCAAGATAGATCCTTCAAAGACATGCTTTCAGTAACTGACTTCCTTCTGCCATACCCCATCTCTTAGCAGCTCTATTCAGCTACAAACTCAGTGACCTAATACACTGACGAAGTTAGCGGCCTCCTGATCCAGTCACCACTCAGCAGCATCACCAGATGGCATTTTATATCCAAAATATCCATTCAAGGACATTTTATA
Organism: Dipodomys ordii; assembly: GCF_000151885.1. Classification (NCBI taxonomy): domain Eukaryota; kingdom Metazoa; phylum Chordata; class Mammalia; order Rodentia; family Heteromyidae; genus Dipodomys; species Dipodomys ordii. Next base: position 51,246,437 of record NW_012267217.1, on the reverse strand, counting down.
GCGAAATCATAAGTCACTACATTTGTGCAAGTCAAATCTATAGGCAAGATAGACTTGGTGAATCAAAGTAGAGATTGGGGACAGCATGGTTCCAGCATTCTGTTCACTTCAGGGCCTTTGCTAATGGTAGGAAAAAGGGAACAAACACTTTACCCACTTGAGCCATACCTCCACCCTTTTTTGCTTTAACTATTCTTTTATTTCAGATGGGGTTTTCCACTTTTTGTCTAGGCTAGCCTTGGACCGCAATCTTCCTACCTATGCATTCTGCATAGATGAGAATTTGGGTGGGTAGCCACAGTGCTTTGCTTAGTTGTTGAAATGGGGAGTCTATAATTTTTGCCTAGGCTTGTCTCAAATTGTGATTTTTCTTGATCTTTCCCTTTCAAGTAGCTGGGGTTATAGTCATGGACAACTGTGTTGGTTTGGGACATGTCTTCAATAAGAGCCTCTTTGGAGTGAGGAAACTCAGCCTGAGTTTCCAACAAAATGGAAAAAGTGGTCATGATCAAAGTGACCTTAATTTTAAATGGCAAAAACATGCATTCTTAAGTACTTCTTTCTCTTAAATTATTTACCAGCATGTAGATAATGCCAATCACTTGTTAAAATTAACAGAATAATGATCTGTTAACTGTTGTTTTGTCTCAGAAGTAAAATCTGGCTAATGTTACTTGAAAATGGACCAGGTATATGCAGTTATGTGGTCTTTAGGTGATTTTGTTTTCTCTGTATGTTTGTTTTCATTTGGTTTTGCTTGGTTTGATTTGCTGCTGTTCAAGTTCACAAAGTCCATCTGTCTGCGGTCCCCTCTGTCTCCACCTGGAATCCATCTTGTAGAGGCCTGTCTGGGCTGCCAACCCTGGCCCCAGAGGCCTAGATCTGAACCTCACAGAATCTGTCATCTTTTCAGGAGAGCTAAGTGTTAACATTGTCCTGAATGCATTTGCCTTTCAGGAAGATTAATGGCATTCAGTGTGCAGCAGATAAGCTCACTGGAAGGAGCAAGGGAGACCTGAGCTGTGTCAACAGGGCCTAAAGGCAGGAGAGAACTAAACTGATTGCTCAGATAATCTCTGTTCTTTCCCCCTCCCCCCTCCCATTTTCTTCCAGGATGCAATTTGGTGTCCATATAGAAATGCAGAGATAGATGAAGTCAATCTATACAAGACACTAAAATACACCTCGAAACACAGCACGATAGATAAAATTGATTTTCCCAGGCAGAGAATCCAGAAAGTGGCCAAGGATTATGAAGATCCATCACAGTGGGGGAGGGGCTGCAGGTGCAGAAGGACAATGAGAGACCTTCAGGGGGTCTGCTTGGGTAGTGATCATTACTAAAATTCCTGTTCAAGGAGGGTGAACCTATTGACCTTATCATTCATTTTTTCTGAAGAAAAGCTGTGGAAAATTAATTTGCAAGGTGAAAGGCAGAGAGTGTTTACCAAGAGTCATCCTTCTCTGTTGTCTCCCCTGTGTACCTTAGAATACAGCAGGAACTGAACATTTAAAGGAACCTACCAAAATATTATGCTGCCCAGAGTATCTTTGCTGGATTGTATCTCCCTTGTCTTTCCAATCTGGAGCCCTTCAAGCTTCTAAAATAGGTAGAGACAGTTTTCAGGCAGATCTCTTACTTTGCATTTAATAACGATCTCAGTAAAGTTATCAATGGTCCCAAAGCCCCTCTTTCCTTGGGATGCTTTCCAGTTGCTGGGAGTGGGAAAGTTTCTTCTCATTTTCCCTAGGGTTTTTCTGTCTAACTTCTCTCTGCTTCAATGACCTGGAGGTCATAGATTTCAGGGAGGTTTCTGGCTCTCTCTGATTTAATAAAAATGAGGGTAAGAATGTCTGCACTGGACCCACTTCCTATTTTGCAGATGGCTGTCTGCTTGAACCACCCCAGGCATCATATTTTCTTTTATAAATGCATCATCTAAAGTTGTCAAATTAATTCCCTTAGCTACTCATTCTTTCAAGGCTGTTTTACAAGACAGACTGTGGATAATGTCCGAATATTAAGCAGACGTTAGCTTTCCTTAGTACTACCACTGCCATGACTAATGAGGATGATGAGAATAAGAATGGTGTGGTCAATTTTCCAGCATTCTAGGAATTATTGAAATAACACAGGGCAATGATTAGTAGTCCAATGTATACATTGTTGCATCAGAAAATTGTTTCAATCAAGGCAGATTATGGTATGTGGGCGGGAACAAGATAAGCTAATGGTTGCTGTGGGCTGAATGTTTGTGGTTTCCCCTTCCCCAAATTGAAACTTTAACCTCTGGTGAAATGGATTTGGAGATGGGACCTTTAGTAGACGCTTGGGTCATGCGGATAAATCCTGCATGCTGGGATTTGTGCACTTATCAAGTGATGCAAGAGCTACCACCTCCTGTCTGTTCTCTCTGCCACAGAAGAACATACAATAAGAAAGGCATCTGCACCACAGGAAGTAGATCCTCATCAGGTATTGCATCTCCTAGGACCTTGATCTTGGATTTTGAGCTTCAAGAACTATGAGAAATAAATGTTAGTGTTTAAGCCACCTACTCCTTGGTCATTTGTTGTCGTACCCCATCCTAACGAAGATGATAGTCGTGTGCTATAAAGTGTCTTAAAGCAAGATATGTTGGCTTTTCTCAGAGCCTTCAATATGAGTCCCAGGGTAGAGTCATTCTCTGATGCCTTCTTCCCCACACTGCATTAAGAAAATTTTCTCCTGATGTTCAGTTGCTCCTAGAAAGTGGTTATGAGTAATTTACCTTTCCTTTGCATTCCTGCAGCCATGGGTACATGAAGGGAAGGGGACAGATGTGTTCCCATTCCATGCTAATAGACTGGGGTGCCCCCAACTGAGGGGAATCCACACAGCTGAAGGATGACTCTCCTGGGAAAGAACTCACTCTAGATGAGCTGCCTGGGCTTAGAAACCAGGCTCTACCACACAGTTAAGTTATGAGAGAGAAGTACTGAAACCAAACCCAGTACTAGAACTTCCCCAGGTCCTACTGGGTGTGTGTGTGTGTCTTATGAGTGAAGGACTACTGTTATTTAAATATAAATATGGTCCCATTTTGGAATTCAAGTAGTAACATGAGACACAGAGCGGACATTTTTTCTAGCTGCTGCACAAGGGTTCTGAGAGAGACTTGTGACTTTTCCATCTCAGAATCACCATCATTTGATAAAGGCAGATCTGGAAAGCTCTGGCAGGTTGCCCAGACCTCCATGTCAGTGTTGTCTAGAAGAGAACATCTAGGATCCTTTGTTCCTTGCTTATAAAGATTTGGCAGGATTAATTCACAGTAATTGCAGAATGTGGAATAGAAAGCAAGGAAATCACAGGAATAACAACTAGCAGAGAAGATGAGGTGTCAGTGCATAATTGTAGGTATGGTCTAGTTAGTATTTGTCATTTGTCAAAAGTCTTTAACATAGGATGGCCAGTATGTCAGTTTTCCCAAGACCGAATGGTTTCCTGGGATGTAAGCTTTCCATCTGAAAAATGAAAACATCTGCATGTATACACACGTAAACATATATGCATGAATCCAAACATATCCACATATGTAGGCAGAGATGCAACAGTTAGATTAACCAAACCAGATAACAATTATATCTTATTCAGGTCAGTCCGGTAAGGATTATACCACTGCGTTACTGTCAGGCCGTGGACCTTACATGTGTTGAGAAAGGATCCATCCAGTCCAGAGGGCTAACTGGGAATAAGGCTATGCTATGTTTACCATCCAACTTTGATTAAGATGGATTCTAACCAGCAAAGAACGCAACCCATTGTGCAAAGTCTCTAGCAGCTGGCATGCCTCCCTCTCTCTACTTCATACCTTTCCTCTCTCTAGCCAGGATATGGCAAGGTGAATTCTGTCCAAAAAGGAGAAAGCTGAACTCCCACGAGAAACAGGTCTCTATTCACAGAAATGAATGCTTTTTTAAAAAAAATTTTCTGCATCACCCCATTCAGAAGCTCTCTGAGATGATCTTTGTCCTGTGGAAACCATCACTATGAAAGTTTAATGCAAAGATTTTAGTTAAAAAAAACATTTCCAAACTGAATAGTATGTCTTATAGGAGATATTTTGTTTTCTTTTCATGCTGGACCTAAATTTGGAATTCTATGGATAGTTTATTGCATAGCAGGCGCTGAGAGCAAGCCAAATCTCTCAATTCAGGAATGGCAGCTGAGAAAAATTGAATGAATAGCCTAATTTTTTTCCTTCCCTCCTTCCTTTAACTCCACATGTTTCTTGATTCCTAGCTCATAAATTTAATTAGATAAATATTTTTAAATATGGAAGCTGGAGAATGTGTGAATTTGATAAATATGAAACAAATTTCATGGACATGGTACTGTGGGCCTATGCCATGTGTTTGAGGAAGCAAGTATTGTGAAGCATTTACAGAGAAAGTAGAGTGGGTTCACTGAAAATGAAAAAAAGATTTTGGTGTCTCTCTGTAGGTGTGAATCCATGGTAGGGAGCCAAGTGAATGCAGATAATGCTGCATCCATAAGTTTGTAAGTCGTGTGTGTGTTGGAATGGAGATGGTTATATGAGCTACTGGTTGTATTTGCATCAAGGGAGGAAGGAGCATGCAAGCCAGTCACTCCAGTGGTGGTAATAAACCACCATGAATGAGATGTGGTTTTAGGGAATTGTCTCAAAGTGATACCAGGAGGGGAGTAGGTTCATGCTCTAAACTAATGCCATTGAAAGAACTATGTGTTGCTGACTCTATCATTAGGTACAATGAATAAAAGTCTTCTATTGGGCTATAAAATGAAGCTTAATTTTCACAGAGCCATGGATGAATTAGAAATTCTGTGTGGTGTCAATACCAATGTTGATCAAATAAGACTATATACATGTGTATGTATGGATATATATACACATATATTGTGCATATATGTGCATATATTACAGACATTTTTCTCATTTTCATAAGTCATTATAAACATGATAAGAAGAAAGCATAAAATAAATACAGTGGTGTTCGATTGGCATTGAAGTTCTCAAGGCATTTGGTACATGTATAGATACACAGAAAGATCAATAAGAGTAGTTATAGGTATAGAGATATGTCTATTTCCTAACAATGTCCTCTTAGAAGTCTTTAAAACAATAAGCCCCATTGACAATAAGCACCTCTGGCTTCTCAGTCTTGGTGACTAAACACCATCCTCTACTAAGAGCAATGAAGGCACTTTGAAGAAATAGCCAATTTGATGGTCAGGGTAGGGAAAGTAAAAGAGAAACCTGGAATATCTTTTTATTTTACAAAGCAAAAAGGCTTCCAAAGAATGCTAAAGACATATAAAGAATCTGAGCTTTGTCTCAATATAATAAAGGCTGTACATGATAAGCCTATAGCCAGCATTACATGTTATGATGAAAAGCTAAAACCATCTCCTCTAAAATCAGGAATAAGACAAGGATGTCCGCTCTTTCCACTCCTCTTCAATATAGTATTGTGATGTCTAGCCAGAGCAATAAGGAAAGAGACAAACATAAATTGGATCCAAAAAGGGAAAGAAGTAAAACTCTCCATCTTTGCAGATGACATGAACCTGTATTTAATGAACCCCAATGACTCCTCTCCCAAGTAACTTGAGCTTATCCAAAACTGCGGCAAAATGGCAGGGTATAAAATTAACCCACAAAAATCAGTAGCTTTGCTGGGCGCCAGTGGCTCACACCTGTACTCCTAGTTACTCAGAAGGCTGAGATCTGCCATTCAAAGCCAGCCTGGGCAGGAAAGTCCATGAGACTCTTATCTCCAATAAACCACTCAAAAAACCAGAAGTGAAGCTGTGGCTCAAGAGTGCTTGCCTTGAGCTGAGGAGCACAGAGACAGCACCCGAGCACAGAGACCGCACCTATGCCCAGAGTTCAAGCCCATGACCAATCAAAAAAAAAAAATCAGTAGATTTTCCGTATGCCAACAATGGGAAGAGTGATGCTGAAATCAGAAAAGCAACTCCTTTTGTAATAGCCTCAAAAATGCCTAGGGATTAACCAAAGGTGTAAAGGGCCTCTATCATGAAAACTTGAATAAGGAAATTAAAGTAGATTTAAGTAAGGGGAAAAACCTCCCATGCTCCTGGATTGGGAGGATTAACATCATGAAAATAGCAATACTGCCAAAGGCCACCTACAAACTCATTGCAATACCCATCAATATCCCAACAACGTTCTTCAATGATATAGAAGAAGCAATCCAAAAATTCATATGGAATAACAGGAGATATTGAATAGCAAAAACAATCCTTAGCAGGAAAAAACAGTGTTGGAGGAATATCAATACTAAACTTCAAACTCTATTATAAAGCCATAGTTATAGAAACAGCTTGGTACTGGCACATGAACAGGAATGAGGACCAATGCATAGAAATAGAGACCCAGAAATGAACTACAGATACATGGCCACCTAATCTTTGATAAGGGAGCCCAAAACAGGATCAAAGAAAGACAGCCTCTTCAAAAATAGTGCTGGCAGAATTGGCTATACACAGGTAGAAATCTGAAGTTCAATCCTTATGTATCACCCTGTACCAGAATCAATTCCAAATGGATCAATGTAAGATCAGATACCCTGAAAATATTATAGGAAGGGATAGGGGATATGCTAGGGATCCTTGGCACAGGTCAAAACTTCCTAAGTAAAGATCCAGAAACACAACAAAGCAAAGAAAGGCTGGATAAATGGGATTGAATTAAACTTCAGAGTTTCTGCCTAGCAAAGGACAAAGCTAGCAGGATAAATACAAAGCCCACAGATTGAGATTTTTACTACCTATACATCAGATGTGGGCCTCATATCTAAAAATATACTTAGAGCTCAAAAAATTAACCCCCCACAAACAAATCCTCAAAGAAACAACAACCCCATTAATAATTGGGCTAAAATTTAAAGAGAAACTTCACCAAAGAACAACTAAGAATGACCAATAGACATATGAAGAGATGTTCAATACCATAAAAGAAATGCAAATCAAAATAACATTGAGATTCTACCTCATCCAAGTTAGAATGGCTATAATTAAGAAAACTAATAAAGCTGGGCACCGCTGGCTCATGCCTGTAATCCTAGCTACTCAGGAGGCAGAGATCTGAGGATCATGGTTCAAAGCCAGCCTGGGCAGGAAAGTCCTTGATACTTATCTCCAATAAACCACTAGAAAACCAGAAGTGGCACTGTAGCTCAAGTGGTAGAGCGCTATCTTTGAGCTGAAGAGTGCAGGGATAGCACCCAAGCCCAGAGTTCAAGCCCCACAACCGACAAAAAAAGGAAAGGAAAACTAATAATAACTGATGTTGGTGGGGATGTGGCCAGAAGGGAACACTACTACACTGTTGTTAAGAATGTAAACTGGTTCAAACATTCTGGACAGTATGGAGGTTCCTCAAAAGACTAAACATAGAACTCCCCTATGACCCAGAAATCCTACTCCTGGGCATTTACCCAAATGATCACAAACAAGGCCACACTAAAGGGACCAGCACAACTATGTTCACTGCAGCATTATTTACCATAGCTAAGATATGGAATCAACCCAGATGTAAATGTGGTATATTTACACAATGCTTCCATCAGAGGGAATGACACTGCCCCTTTTGTAAGGAAATGGAAAGACTTGGAAAAAATCATATTAAATGAAATACAGCAGACCCAAAGAAACGTAGGCTCCATGGTTTCCCTCATTTGTAACCATTAGTACATGTGTAGGGCAGTCCTAGTAGAGGACAACAATAGTTCAATAGCTATGTTCATATGACCATATAAGATGATGCTAATTGAAATGAACTCCAAGATATGGAAACAAGAGGTTGTTGTTGTTTTTTTAGTGTACTATTTACAGTTCTTTCTCTCCTCCTGTTCTTTGTTTTATTTCCTGTTGACACTGTTTTTTTAATTTCTGTACCCTTTGTATTGTATATAAGTTTATATGATTTGGGGAAGGGAAGAGGAATCACAGAAATAGTGGGACAAAGGGTGAGCCAATTCAACATACTCACTATGTTAGAAATGAACTTTACAGCTGGGGGAGGGGAAAGTGGGAGAAAATGAGGGAGAGGGTAACACTGTTCAAAAAGAAATATACTCATTACCTTACTTATACAACTATAACCCCTCTATACATCACCTTTACAATAAAATTCTTAAAAAATATATCAGAGCTTGTTAGCTTATGGGAATGTCCACTGGCCATTGAGATGGTTTACACTAGAAATCATTATTATAAAATACATCCATCTGAATAAAACTAGAGCTCACTGACTTAACTAAGGAAAGAGAACCCTCTTCCTCATATTAAAAAAACTGACTAATAAATGAAGAAGGGATTATAAAATTAGAAAAATGACCGTTTTCCAAAAATGGATAGCACGTTGTCTAGACAGTAAGCCCTTTCAAACTAGTTTATAGGATGGTCATGAACTTGGTGACTGGCTTTAGGGAGGTCAAGTATCTGAATTTTGCAGCACTAATTAGAGAAACCTAGACCGAGACACGTCTCACTCTTTAGTAGGACTGTGTCAAAAGCCTCCTACTTAGGATGATGCGCTGACTGTAGAGTAGGGTCCCTCCCTGCCATAAACACTGGTGACTTTACCTCATGTCCAGAATGATCTTTGAAGCCAACAACAAGCAAAAGAGCCCCTCTGAGGTTCAGTTAAATCCATTAATTTGGAGAAACGCTGCTCTATCCAAAGGCAGCAAGCACATTATTCTGTCTTTGACAGCAAGCACGTTATTTGTGTCTATGCAAGGTGCATAGAGAGTGTTATAAAATGTTTGTGAATGAATAAATGAGCAAAAATTGCTTGTAAGAGCTAATCTTTATTGAGTAACTGGATTAAGGAATGCCTACAAGATGAGAAGATTAGAGCTCAGCCCTGGGTGTGTCTGTGAGGGTATTTATAGAGAATTTAGATCAAGGAGGCCCTGAAACAATCAATGGTTTAATGCATGGATGCATTCATAATATGATGGCATCAATTAAAAATAGGGGCTTGCTGGAGGAAGTCAATCCCTAGTTTGTGTTTGTGGGTCATACCTCTTGCCCAGTCCTCCTCTGTATTCCTTTTCTTCCTGTCCTTCATGATGTGAACTGCTCTGATCCACTATTCTCCACCCACCATGATGTACTGGCATCTCTGATATCGTGAACTAAGTATTTTCTCCTTTAAGTGGTTTCTATTAGATATTTAGTCATAGCAACAATAAAAGTGGGTAATTTGTGGATAAATTAGTCATTAAGAAAGCTTTGAAAGGGGAAAGTACTTGCTTTTGTGATTACAATTTAATTCTACTCCAGTAATTGAAGAAGAGTAATTTACTCTTTTTGGTACCTGGAGATAAGGCCTAAGCCTCTGCTTCTGTGTCCTTGCTTGAGTTTATGAATGACAGAGAGCATGAGCTATAAAATACAACCTTTGTAAATGCTTCCTGAATTTGAACATTCTGTTGTTTTGTGATTGCCTCCACTTGCAATTCTGAATGACTCCAAGCGGATTTGCTGGGAGGCCCTGAGTAGCTGGAGAGCAGAGGAGCTGAGGCGCACACATGGAACGTCCGCACACATACGCCAGCACACGTACGCCAGACACTTAACTGGAAACAGCTGTGCAGAGCTATTTAGTAAAAGCTTGAGTAGCTGAAACCAACAGGATGGGGTGGGAAGGAGTTCAAACTCCCCCCATGAGGCCTTCCTAAGGCTTTGCAGGAGAGCAAGAGCAAGGTCTGGGAAGTAGGGAAATGGAACAGCTCATCCTGTCCTCAGCATTGAGTCCCTGCTGACTCTCCACTGCTGCTTACCCTTGCAGGGTTACACTCTTTATTTATGTGACAGTCAGGCAGAAAGCAGCCTGGAGCACTCTAGAGGTATTAGCCAAGAAGAAATACAAATCAGATTTGACCAAAGGAAAGAGAAGCCTCAGACATCTGCCTGGGAATAAGAAGGCTATGATATGTTACTTTACCTGGTTTCTTTCCTGCTCAGCAAAGTCACTGGATAAATGATAAAAATTTATAGCATGAGGAGGGTGGAGTGGCCAGACTCGCAGAATTCAAGTCTGAGTTCCTGCCCTGAATATGGTGTTTATTCTCCCTCCGAGAGCCCCTCATTTCTAAAAGAATCTGGTCTGAACAGTATGTCTGTAGTCTCCATATCCTGAGTGGGAGGTACTGGCAAGGACAGCTCTTTATTTTGAAGATGACACAATCATACAACTTTTAGTTAAAATGGTGGTGTTCTAAGGATTGATACATTGTAGCATTGTGTATCTTTAGGAATAAAACAATCATCTGTAAGTAGTTGTATGAAGGGGTTTTAATTCAACATCGCTGGCTTATGAGTATGAGGCACCTTTATCAATGTCACTTCTTCCATCAGTCCACCCTGCTCATATTTCCAGAATCTTAAAGCTATAACCTAAGTACTTTATTATACAGAAGAGAAAACTGAAATATGGCAGGAGGAAGTACCTTTCCAATGTCTCAAAAAGAGACAAGAGCTAAAAATCCAAATTCTATCCCTACAAACAGTAGGTAGCAGCTGTCACCTTGCCATCTCCTCAACTGAATTAATTGTCTTTCCTGTGACACATTGGTTGTCATCCAAAAATGTGATCACTTCCCTTCATTAGTTGACACATCTGAGCCAAATCTACTTCGTGTGCAGCTATCACAGGAAGCAATACCATTCAGCCCCATTGCCTTGGTGTTGCCAACACGCTCTGGACTTGGAAAAAAAATCTAGTGATGTTTTGAACAACACTGGTATTGTTCTCACAAGCATGTCATTCCACAGTAGTGACTGTATAGCATACTAGCTTAACCTTGGAGTTGAAATACAGGTGTTGACATTTTATGGGACAACTGGGCAGATAATAGTTACTGCCCACCACATGGGATGAAATGAGTTAAGATTATCTTATTTAATTATCCCATTTAATTTATGACTATCTCAAGCCTGTCATCTTAGCCAGTGACTTAAGCCTGGGATCTTTGCTACTTGGGAGGTAGAGATATGAAGAGCAGCATTGAGGCCAGTTAGAGCAAAAAGAAGTTTGTGAGATGATCTCAACCAGTGGCAGTCAAATGTACCTGGGCACAGTGGGATCCCTAGTAACCGGGAAGTACAAGTGGGAAGATTGCCAACCAGGGAATAAAACAAAACTCTACTGCAAAAATAACTAATGGGTATAGGGGCTGGTTGAGTGCCTGAGAAAGAGAGAGAGAAAAGAGAGAGAGAGAGAGAAAAGAAACAAAGAGAGCTAATATGTATGAAGCAAATGTATAATTTCTGCAATAAAGCAACTACTATTTCTTTAAAAATGCATTAATTCTGTTTTAGTATTCCTGTTTCTAGAGAATTAGAGGCAAGGATGCCTATGTCTTCCATCTCTGTGACTGCCAGAACATAGAAATGGAATGATCCTAGCTCACCTACCCCTCATCTGACTCTTCAGTGACTAGCAGAAATTCAAGCAAACTCAGGAAAGATCAGCCAAGCTAGCCTAGACCAGACCTTCTCAGCTAACAAAGAAAGCTAGAATAAAATGGTTGTTGATTTGAGGCATCATGTTTTGAGGTAGTTTGTGATACAGACAACGCGAACTGATGCAGGGCTCTCAGGTGCTCATGCCCCCCAAATGAATGAGAGGTGATACATGTGAAGAAGATGCCAAGAGCCACCCACCAGCAGAGTTATTTACTTAGCAGAGATGATTCTGCATGGCATTCATCCTTATACTCTTCCTTGGCCCCTCCTTTCCTGATGAAGAGTGCAATTTGTGACCCCAGAATGGAGACAGCTGGTTGGGTGTGGTGAGGACCAGGATATGACCTGGCCTCATGAACACCATGTTCTAAGTAGCTGAGCCAATCAGCCTGTCTATGTTCTCCTGGAAACTCTTACTACCCACTGTCTCCCAGACTAGAGCACCCCACCCAGCAGTCTCCCTTCAAGACAAAGATGCATGTGAACACGTAGTGGAAATGCCATGCAATGAGACTTGGCAGAAACTAGCTTCCCACCACTCTGTGTTGGGGTTCTATGAGGGCAGAAATACAACACAGGAGTCGCAGGTGCCAGGAAGGCCTTGTTCCTGGGTATAGTACTCTCCTGTGGGTAGTTAGGATGAGAAACCCTATTCATGCCTTCAGAAATCCCCTCTCACTTTTCCAAGCCTTTCAGAAAAGAGGTTCTTGCTCTTGTTACCACTACAACCTATTTTCTTTATCTTTGTCCCACACAACTGCTCATGTCAAATTTGCTAGCATTTAATAATCAGAGACAAAGATCTGTAGATTTGTGAACAGCCAACTTTCCAAATGTCTTCTTTTAATCAGTGTGTGCTTAGGAAGACCTGTTGTGTATGGGTTTCCTTTGTGATTCTACAAATGAAGAAATGTTCAACATCTCTGGCCATAAAAGAAATGCAAATCAAAACAACATTGAGATTCCACCTCACCCTGGTTAGAATGACCATTCTCAAGAAAACTAACAATAACAGATTCTGGTGGGAATGTGGCCAAAAGGGAACTATATTACTTTACTATATCATTGGTAGAAGCTTGTTCAACTGCCATGAAAAGCAGTACTAAACTTGGAACTTCCCTATGACCCAGCAATTCCACTTCTGGGCATTTATTCAATAGACCACAAAGAAGGCAAACAACAGCTACTAGCACAATCATATTTGGTGTTCATCTTTCTTATTTAGCATTTCCTCTCGAGTGAGATGAGAGCCTCTTGTCCCCAAATCAGTAACCCCAAACCTCTCTTCTTTTACCATTAGATAATCTTTGCCTTAATTTGGGGTCTAGAAGGGCCCGATAATAAGTATTTCAATCTTTCCATACCGCTTCTATTTTTGTGGTTTGCTTTCTTTTATTTAGGATTTAATATAATGAACAATCATCTTTTATTTGAGGAGTGTACATACATGGGTGTGGTGGGGTTGGCACATGAACTATATTTTTTATACCTCTTTTAAATGAAAGCTGACTCTTATCTTCTTCAGACACAAATATCCCTGGAAGTGGCAATTTCAGTGTGAATTATCTCATCTCTGCTTTCTAGTTTCAACTGGGTGAGCCAGGTTTAAAGAAGGAACAGAATAGATAAGGATTCTTCTAGTCAATCCAGTTTTCTAGTCAGTAAGAAGAATGGAAGTTCTGGGAGAATAGGAGTTCAAGGAGAAAGAGAGAACAATCCTTGCCAATAATGTATTAATAGTTTGGACCAGAGGCCATAATCTGAAGTATTTCCAACCAATTACATGGGGGCACTTGTCCCATCCAAAAGACATTATATAGACTTTGAGCGAAATAAAATCCTTTTAGATGAGGCATGCAAGCATTTATTCCTGGATCATGAGGAAATACAGACTTTAGTTAGGGTTGGGGCAGTGATGTGCAAGGAAGTATTTATTGAGACACTCAATTCCATGTGTTTCCTTGACCTCTTTGAGCCTAATAGGGCTCCAAAGGTCCATTTCCAAGGGATCCTGCTAGATATATAACTTAACCAATAGGTAAGGTTTTTCCCAGCCAGATGCCCATGGCTCATGTCTATAATCCTAGCTACTTGGGAGGCTGAGATCTGAGGATCATGGTTCAAAGACAGCCCAGGCAGAAAAGTCTCTGTGAGACTCTTCAACTAACCACTCAAAAACTAGAAGTGGAGCTGGGGCTCAAAGTGCTAGAACACTAGCCTTGAGCAAAAGATCTCAGGGACAACACCTGAGTTCAAGCCCTATAATTGAAACAAACACACAAAAAAAGTTTTCTCCATTCCAGTTCTCCTTTCAAAAGCACCAATTACACACCACCCAGGTGTCAACTCAGTGAATTTTAGTTTTTTGCCAGCCCCAAATGTACTCCAATCAATTACTTTCTCCAGGAGGAAATGGAGGAAACCTCACTCTCTTGTCACTATGAATCTGCCACCTACAGCTCTTGCTTGTTCACTCTGCTCCCAAGTGCCACCTCCATGTGGGCCTGCTGGTCATGTGCTGTTCTCTTTCCTTGTGCAATGAGCATAGATGGCTAATGGGTGCTGTATACTTAGTCAATCACATGCTTTCTAGGGTTGGCATCTCTCTCACAAATGGGATGAATAGAAAGAGTAACGATTGACTTCCATTGAATCCTTGGTAACAATTTATGAACTAGTAAATAAAGAATTTGATATTTGAACAAGCAGTTGGTCCTGTGTTTGAACAGTTGGTACATTGTGATGCAGTTTGGTTTCCTAGCGAATTCTCTTCTCCAGATTTTCTCATGAACAATATCAGGTCTTCAGTCAAAGCTCAAACTGGTGTTTGTGCTTCAGCAGTAGCCTGGATGTGGCCTGAAAAGGCTATCAGTTTGTTTAAAAAAATGCACCAATCTATAGCCATAAAGAAAAATGAATCCTATCTTTTGCAGGAAAACATATAACTGGAGATCATCATGCTAAATGAAATAAGTCAGATTCTGAAAGATAAATAATGATGTTTTGTCTCATCTGCAGAATCTAGATTTTAAAAGACATGAAACTAGAAGGAAGATTCATTTCTTAAGGGGAGGAGAGACCAAGGGAAGAATGGGGATAAGAGAAGATAATGGTAGGTGGATATGATGGAAGTGCATAATATATAAGTATGAAAATGTCATATTGAATCCCACTACTTTGCAGAATTAAAAAATGAGTTTGTACTAATCTAGAGATCTCTGCAAAGACAAAGCTATCAGACTCAGTCTTATAACCAAAGTTTCCATTTTATTTGAAATAAAGAATAAAATAATAAGAAAGTAGTGAATAAAATCATCATTGACTCTCAGAAAGGAACTCACAAGTCCTCTGGTGACCTTCATTCTATAATAAGGTCACTGAAGCTCAAGGGGATGAGATAATTTGCACAAGGTCAGACTGTAGACAAAATAAGCTAGAAAGAAATGGCATGGAGGAAATAGGAAGGCAGAGGGCAAGTATGTAAAAGCAAAAGGAGGAGGTATGTATGTGATTTGTGGTTGTCTAAGAATGGGGAAGTGAAATCAAAACCTCTCAAAGAAGCCAACATGTCCAGTTCTTGGCTTCTAGCACACCCAGGAGTAATTATTTCAGTAAAATTAAAGGGGGATTTAAAATAACAGATACTGATGTTAGTTTCATAATCAACTGTTCAACTGTTTCATATTAAATGGTTGCCACTGTTAACCTCCTTTATGTAATATGCAGGTGCAACTCTGCCCTGTATTAACACTTCAATATCCACTTCCAGTGACTGTCCCAAGTCAGCAGTCTTTCCATCTTCTACTAGGTTTATGCTCTCTTTCAAAGAGGGAAAATTTAATCCCTGCAAGAGGGATCTCTCTAGCTCCCTCTCCCTCCCACTGTCTCTCTTAGATTAGCTGGCTGCTGTGTTTTAGTGAAATTTGGAGCTTTCTCCTGGCAGCAGGTACTATGTTCTAAGTGAAAGCAGGCACTTTGGAGAGTACCTAGACTAAGAACCAGAAGCTGTGGCATTGAGCCGGGTGTTAGCACCCATCAGCCCTCTGACCTTGGGAACATGATGTTTCTCACTATAAAATGAGGATTTTGCAGACAATGAGGTCTGAGGTGACAGTAACATCCAGCCCCGCCCCCACCATTCTGAAATTTTGCGGGAAACATGGAGCCATAATCCATATTTGCTTCACAGTCAGCTAGTGAAGGTCATGATGTGAACTCGGGGAGGAGCTCATGGGAAGGTTGTGGGTGGAAGTTTTTTTGTAAGACAAATCAGGATAGAGAAAAGTCTCACACTGACAGAAGCTGGGGTACATAACTGTCATGATCATCCTCCCAAAGAGTAGACTATTTTCTACCTCTAACACCTAAATAAAAGCAAAACATTTTATTATTCATCATTTGGAAAAATCTGAGTGATGGCTGTGCAGACTGACTTCCTCTCAAAGACTACAGCATGCAGAAAGGTTAACAAAGACCAAATTTACACTGGAGGAGCCTTCGGTGCCTATCAGGAGGGAGAACTCATTCATCTTCCATCTATAAACACAACCATAGTCTTAACTGTAAGAAAATCATCAGAGAAAACAAGAGTAACATGCTGCAAAATACTTTAGCTGTTGTTCTTCAAAATTGTCAAGTTCATGGAGAAACAAGGGAAGTCTGAGAAATCACTGTAACCAACAGGAGCCTAAGGAGACTAATAAATAAATTTAATCAGTTATCCTAAATAGGAGCCTACAACAGGACACTGGACAAAACTAAGTAATCTAGAATGAGATAAAGTCTTTCATTCACAATAATGTATCATTATTGGTTCATGATTTGTGACAAATGTACCTTACTAATTAAGAAGTAATTTGTATGGAAGAAAGTTTTCTATAAGGAGAAACTTTCTATAAATACAGAACTATTATAAAATAAAAAGTTTAAAGAAAATAGAGAATATTGTGTTTCATGTAGTTTTAGTTTTTTGGTTTGTTTTTTTGTTTCTGATAGGGTCTTACTATGTCGCTTATGCTAGTCTCAAACTCATGATCCTCCTGCTTCATCTTCCCCCAAGTGCTAGAATTAGAAGTGTGCTGTACTACACCTAGTTTCTCTCTCATTCTAAGAGGAAAACAGTAGATAGAAAGTTAAAAGAAGGGGCTGGTAAGGTGGCTCAGTGGTAGAGTGCTTGCCTTGCATGCATGAGGCCCTGGGTTCCATTCCTCAGTAGCATATAAACAGAAAAAGCTGGAAGTGGCACTGTGGCTCAAGTGGTAGAGCACTAGCCTTGAGCTGAAGAGCTGAGGGCAGTGCTCAGAGTTCAAGTACTGTGACTGACACACAGAAAAGAGAAAGAAAGAAGAAAAAAAGAAGAAAAGAACAAATATCTCTGGAAGAAAATACAGGAAACTGGGGCAGATCCAAGTGAATTAAGACTTTTTTTTTGGTGGTCATGGGGCCTGACTCTGGGCCTGGGCGCTATCCCTCAGCTCTTCAGCTCAAGGCTAGTGTTCTACGGTTTGATCCATAGCACTACTTCTAGCTTTTTCTGCTGAGGAATTGAACCCAAGGCTTCGTGCATGCAAGGCAAGCACTCAACCACTGAGCCACCTCCCTAGCCCAAATTAAGACTTTTTGATGTATTCTCAGTTTTACACTCTGAATGTTCCACAGGAATGTATTCTTATTTTGTTTTAATTATTAAAAAAGTAGTGAACGTGCTAATAAGAACCATTCTCCATAGTGGTACAAAAGGAGAAAAGAAAAAAATGAGCCTAGAGCTTTTTGAATGCCTAGGATGATGAAACTTACTCTGCAATCATTCACTGAATGGTGCTGGTGGCATAACCTGAAATTAGAAGTCAACACATGGAATGAGTCACTGTCAGCAAAAGTGATAAAGCTTCAGAGACATCATAAGATCAAGACACCCAAGGATAAGCATCTGGAGAAGGGACTTAAGTAAGGGACCAAGTGGGAATAAGCTAAGTAAGACTTGAAGCAAGCAGGCAAAGGTCCTGTAGCTGGCCCAGATGGTCCCACCTGTTTTCAAGCTTCCTGGTGCCCCGCTCTCTCAGGAAGTGATGTGACAAGAGTGTCAATTGGAAAGAAGTTAGATGCAGGACAAGAAAACACATCAAGCCTTTCTTGGTCCTTAAACCTGAGGTTCTGAGAGATATTTAAGGAAGTTTTATGGACTTTTAAAAAATATTGTTTTATATATGCAGAAGTATTTTCATTCTTTTTGTTTTAATATTTTTCCATGTTCTAGCCTAGAAACTGTAATTCGGAGAAGTCTGTGGACAAAGTCATATTTCTTCCACCGTGCACACTGTGGCTTTCGTCCTGATTAATTAAGTCCTCTACTACATCTGTGCACCTTCCTGTATTGTTCTCCAGGGAGAGCAAAGTATAAGCCTCGTGCCCCATACATAATCAGCTCTCTCTTCTGGGAGGAAGCGTGTCTCTGCATCTGTATATCTTGCAGCTAGCTCTGGGACAGATGAATAACTATTCCATTGTTCTAGACCAACTTTATTGGTCTGTTCCCCCCCGCACCCCCAATTTCTGTCAGAGTGTTTGCATTACTTAGCTGAGAGGAGCATAGAATTTATTGTCTCAGACCAGGACACTTGCCAGAGTAAAAGTGAGATGGTATTAAAAAATAACTGTGAGAGAACAGGCCTATGGGAACTGCCCAAAGCAAGCCAGGTTATAGTCAGGGTGGCTGTGACATTTGTTCTGCCAGGAGGAGAGAGAACAAAAGGAGGTACACATATCATGTCTATATATCTAAAATCTACATGCGAAGCTGGGAAAGTACCCCATAAATACATGCTGTTCCCTGACACATTGTGGTGGTCTGCACTGAGGTAGCCTCAGTCTCAGCTTTGACTCCCTAGAACCTGGATCACCTCCCTTTTATTTCTCCTTGGCACTTTCCTATGGGTAGACACCCCAATTTGCATTTTAGGTTCTGTTCATGTTCCCCATAACTAGCCTCTTCTTGGCTACCCTCTAAGTAGCAGTCACAGTCCCCCTGAGGCCCATCTACCTAGAATGTGGTTTAGAGGTAGAGTAAGAGTTGTAGGTGGGCATGATCTTATGGTTTCTTCTGCTCTGGGGAGGGGGTCAACCAGAAGCAAACAGAGAAATGTTCTCTAAAGTGGGGGCCCAGGGAAGGATCCTCTTATTATGGGCTCGAGGATCCTCTTGTTATGGGCTCAACTGCATCTGCCACAAATCCATGGGGTAAAATTCTAACCCCCAAAGGTGACTGTATTTGCAGATAAAGCCTTAATGAAGTAAATTTGCATGAGGTCATAAAGGTGGGGCTCCTATACTGGTGTTCTTACAAAATTAAGAAGAAACATCAGAAATCTCTCTGTCCTCATGTGCACAAGAAACTCTCTCTCTCTCTCTCTCTCTCTCTCTCTCACACACACACACACACACACACACACACAGATACATATAGCCAAAGGGCAAGTCAGCCACCTCCTGTCTATAGACTGAGCAGCGCAATCTCACCAGAACCTAATTCTGCTGACTCCTCCAATACCACACACAAACATATTTATGTTGTTTAATCCTCTCATACCCCAGTCCATGATGCTCACTATGGCAGCTAAAGCACCTGAGGTGAGTGTGATGCATGTCTTCAGCCACCCGATCTCAGGCATGCTCCCTGCCTCCCAAGTGTTATGATCTAGAGAGAATGGAATCTTGAAGCAGGAGGCCTAGATTAAAAGAAAATCATATTAAGTGAAGTAAGCCAGACTCAAAGAAACATAGGTCCTGTGGTTTCCCTTATTTGTAATAATTAGTATACGTGTAGGATAATCTTAGCAGATGAGCAGAAGAGCTCAATAGCTATGTACATATGACCATATAACATGATGCTAAACAAAAAGAACTCCAAGACATGGACACAAGAGGTTTTTCTTTGTTGTTGTTTTTAATGTACTTTGTGCTTTTTTTGTTTCCTTTGAATGTTCTTCCCCCTATGGTATATCCCCTGTTGTCCCTGTATTTGATTTTGGTAACCTGACATTGTATATATGTTTATTTGACTTAGGGAAGGGTGAAACAAAGGACAAGAGGAGAATCAATGCAGCAGTGATATACATGTTGGAAATGATCTATACAACTTGGGGGAGGGTAGGAGGTGGGAAAGGAAAGTAGGAGAAAAAATGAGGGAAGGGTAACAAGTTTGATAAGAAATGTACTTATTACCTTATGTAACTGTACTGTGTATCACCTTGACAATAAAAAAAGAAAAGGGATGAGAAGTAGGAGAAAGCAAGTTAATCCATCTAGAGCGTGAGCACCAACAGGAAGACTGAGCACCTTGGGGGTTATTTATTCATTTTTGAATGTATTTAAGAAGGATGTTTTAAATTCCTATGCATTGTGTTATGCAGTAGAAATGCCTTTTTTATTTTACAAAGGTTCAAAGGGTCCCTCTTTGCACTCAATGTTCCTACTCTGTCACATGACTAGTAGTGTTCAGATAGTTCCTATTAGCAAGGGAGAGACAGCACACTTTGGGGAACACTTGTTGGCTCCAGGATTCCTCGGCTTCGTTCCCCATATGTTTTACATCCCATGGGTTAACCCTTGAGGGGAGTGGGGGACGAGGGGGACTTTTTGTTGCCTTGGTAATCACTTCTGTCCTGACACCTTCTGCAGTTGATGGAGGAGGGGTGTGATAAGCCATTCTACCCTCTGAGCTCAGCTGGGGCCCAGATGTAGCTCTGAGAAGCTGGGTGAGATTGGAAGGTCAAGGAAAGGTGAGCATGTATGTGCAGGCTCTCTAATCCCTAGCTGGGTTGCTGAGGAGATGGGGTAAATGAGGGGAACTTCAGTGTGGGAGATGTCCTCTTTCTGAAGGTCCCTAGTGGCATAAGTACCTCCACTTTCCAACTTCTCATTCACTGGAATAGAAAATTACTGGATTCCCAGGCTACTTAATACACCTGGAATTAGCCTCGATTTCCATCAGTCCCAGAGGGGTCTCTCACAACTTTCTTACTTAATTTCAAAATGAAACATTGAGCTTTCCTCCTTCTCTGCTCCCAAACCCTTCAGCCCCAACTCCCCAAACAGAATGCAACTTTTGGTGCTTAGCTCAGAGTCCTACACTGGCATTATTCTGGCTCAGAATTCCGGGTGACATGTGATTCCAAGAGTCTCCACATAAAGTTAATCTGATTAGTATTGATCACCTACATAAAACTTTTTTAAAGGGCTTATTTTTTTTCAAGAAAGAATTTTATTTCTCCACTCCCATATCTTTTTATTTATCATCTCTTGCCAAAGCCATAAATGCACCAATTGGCTCCATACCAGAACGTAACTTTGGGATTTCATGGTGTAGAAATTAAGGAGAAAAGAACCTAAAAGTTCTCAGCTGCTACTTCCAAGTGAGGGAATGAAAGAACATGTTTAACTCCTGCTTCAACCGTGAAATTCACTTTCCAAAAGTTCTATTACTTGGAACTTCTCTTTGGAAAAAAAATCCTCCAAAACTAAAGGAAGAGTCAAATTCCCTATTCTGACAGTCAGGGGTGTGTGTGTGTGTGTGTGTGTGTGTGCACATGTGTGCATGCACATGTACATGCACTGGTTCCTGGGGCTTGAACTCAGGGTCTGGGCTCTGACTCTAAAAGGAGTTGTTTTACTCAAGGCTAGTGTATTACCACTTGAGCCACAGCTTTACTTTTGTCCTTTCTAGAGTTGATTGGAGATAAGAGTCTTTCAAACTTTCTTGACCTGGCTGGCTTGGAATGGCCATCTTCAAATCTCAGCCTCTGGAGTAGCTAGGATTATAGGTGTGAGCCACATGCTGGGCTCAGTCAGTTTTAATTGGATAGATGTACAAGGGCCCATGATTCTGAATGCTGTCCTCTGTTCTTGAGTTCCTTTTTAGTCTGTCTATGTATCCAATTTCCTTCCTCAAACCTTTGGGTTAATTTATTGCTGCCTTTCAGTTCTATGCCAACTATTTCTGCCCATGAAATGGAGGCAGAGATTGAAATAAGTTAGTAATTTGATCAAACTGGCCAGACGGTTTCTAATTTTCCTAGGAGATTTTCACATATCGGTGTCCATCATTGCTAAGCTGATGTATGTCTGTTCCACAGGACCATCAGTCTTCCACTTTTGTGTTCTTAGAGAGACCTCAGTGCCAGCATCTAGCCTTGAATCTCAGTGTCCCCATCTTAGATCCCACACCCTTGCATCTGATCCACACCTGATCTCTGGATCTAAAATTAGCCTACTTCCCAGGGAGCATCACTCTGCTCTCCCTGCCTCTTCACCTATTCACAGGGTTGGGTCCTTGGCGGGTGATAACTGGAAGCCTGCAGGGCGGAAGAAGTATGGCACTAAACTGCCTTCACAAATTCCCAGAGAGGCCAGGCACAGCACAAGTGTACAGTGCATAGGAACTTGTTACCAAGGTATTGCTTGATCCTCACTTAACTGGGAGATCCTTGTCCTACAACCTTTCATAGGTCTTAAACAATTCTTCAGAGTTTCCCATCTTCCACAGAGCTCTCACAGAAGAACCCACAGCAAAGGGAGAGGTTGGAACTCTCCTTATTCAAATGAACTCACTCTGAAAATACATGGTTTATATCATTGTTGGGTATCTACCCAACTAAGCAAGACTGAGCATGTGCTCTAAGGTACCAGGGCTAGGCAGAAAATAAACAGAATAGTGAAAAGCTAATCTCTAGCAAACCTTTGCAGAGTTTTATGATAAAAAATACCTAGGAGGAAAAAGCCATTACCCTTCGTAAAACTTGTAAGTCATGTCTTTTGGGTCCTGAGCTGAGGGTTTGACTCTGGCCCTGCATATCAAGGAAATAGCCCAGGTCGGAGGTGCTTGTGGAGGAGGGACAAACACCTTAGTATCACAGATGGATGTGTGACTTTGAACATGTCATGTAAATTTCCATTTCTTTTTGTATCAAATAAAAATCAGCTCTGATGTTTAAAATCTCTGTTAGCTTTAGAAGTCCGTGATGCTCTCACATTGTAGAAGTATACTCTTACACTGATGCCCGTCATCATCTTGGCTGGAAGCCTGGGAAACCACAGCCACTGTGAGCTCAGGGAAGAACCTCTGGCATGGGCTTTCCATTAGTTACTCTAGAATGACATAGGACCCTCTTGAAAGGAAGGGAAAGCAGGCTTCCTGAGATAATGGACACCCTAGAATTAGGGTCTGGACACTTACTACAGGTTGTCAACCCAGGAAAGACCACCCTGTTCCAAGGAGAGAGGTTACTAGGAAACAGACATGGAGTCCAACATTTGCACAGGTCCTGCCTACTCAGCTCACCCAGCCACTCCATCAGTCACTGAGAAAATCCAATGGCCCTTTCCTGGCTCCCTTTAAGACCGGGGCTTCCCCCTCCCAGAAAGATCCTGGTCAGAGCCTACCTAGGCAGTGACCTTTTGGGGAATGCAATAAATCCTGCCTAACTGGTAATCTCTAAGGAGCCTCCGGCTTTGGTGCCTTGTGACTCCTGTATAATAACCAAGAGTTACAAGGAGGTTGATTTCCAGAAAATTCACCATGGCCTCTTGCACCAAGTGTCCCTCAGAATTTTGTTCTGCCTGGGGAAGGGCAGGCAGACATCTACAGGAGACTAGCAGCAGGAAAGAATAGCACCTCTCAGCCCTGCCATCACATAGGCACTGAGGTGGAAGGGTAGAAGTGTTTTAAAGAAGGGGAGGAGGCCTTCTTGGTAGATTTGAGATTAAGGACCAAGCTCTCCAGAGGCAAAACTAAACTGCTTAGATGCCTAAATGGTAGAGGTCATGAACTTTGTGTACTACCTCAGTGGGTGGTCTTGCTGTTGTTAAATGACCCCTTGACCCCCAAGAGAAAGCTATGAGCCCCAGCAGCCCTGGCTTGGATTGCTTTCACTGCTGCTTTGGGCAACCAAAAGCTTCAGCTGAGAGGAGTTGGGAGTAACAAAGTAACTGGAGTCTTAGAATGTGATGGGCATCAGGGAAAAAGATTGCCTGGTTGTCCCCAAATCCCCAGATGTTCACCTCTGCCTTTCTCCTCATCCTCTTCCAGACCCTTATCTGCCAGATATTTTGAATCTTTGTCTCTTTTTAACTGAAGACAGCTTTTCTCTCTGCTTGAGAGAGAAGGAGAGGGACTTGCCCTGCAGGATTTTCCTCTCCTTCCTGATCCTCCTTCATTTCCAAGCAACGGGTACAGTTAAATGGCTCATCTAGCCTCTTCTAAGCAGAGAAACAGTTCTTAGAAGTAAGGGAAGGAAGTCAGTGCTCTCTTCCCAGGAGGGGAATGTTCTAACCGTATCTCCACACCCCTCACCCCTGCACCACTCACCCCAGGAAGGTACCTGCCAGCCCCCCCCCCTGCCTGCAGGGGGCGCTTCCCTTCCCAGCAGTCCCCAGGGAACAGGCTTCTATCCTCCTCCAGAGCGCTTTCATCCAGGAAGTGCTGAGGCCAGCCAGATAAATCAGTCACTTTTACCCCTAAGCAGTACCAGGTCTGCTGAATTAAAGATGTCTGTAGCTTAACAGCAGTCAGTTAGTCATGGGAACAACAAATCAGCTTTAGAAATCCTCTCACTTCCCCCAAGGGATCTGTTGTCTTTGCCAACTCAGGGGTTTCTGTTCATTGAATTGTATATTCTAAGATTCTCCCAAGATCAAGAGGCAAATGAAAGACCCTTACAGAACATAGTAGAGTATCATATTTCCATTTCATCAGTAACTTGTATCTTCCACACCACTCAAGCCTCAGGACCAAAACAAAAAGGGGGGCAGAGGGCAGAAGTATTAGGTCTGTCCAGGAGAACAGCCCCTCCCACCTTCCTCTTCACCTGCCCCAAACCAGTAATCACCTGACTATCAACCACCTGACTGTGAGTAGGCAGAGGATCCCAAACTCTGAGGTCACTTCCTCATCCGCTGAGATCATTTCCTGAATTCCCTTGCTCATGCCTCTCTTAGACAGTGAGAGGTTCCCCAGGCTCTTGGGATCACTTCCCCATCTGCTCTGGTCCCACCTCCCACCTTTTCCTATATAATTCGGCTCAAGTCCCCCCACCTTTTTCTCTTTTTTCCCTCCTCTCTGTCTTCACACAACTCCATCTCATGCAGGCTGGCAGTTTGCTCTACCCCCAATAGACGTTGTTTTGCCTGAACCATGTGGTGGGTTTTCTTTCAGAAGAACCTTACAGGGAGGAATCTTGAGAACAAATATACATAGAACTTGCCCAGGAAAATAATCTTCTGTTCTGTAGAAGTCTAAACTTTCTCTCATATTTCTTTCAAATTTTCCCAGGTTTCTGTCTCCTTGAGTGTCTAATCAGTGACCTTGAAGAGTCTTATCTATTGTTAGGGTTTGCAATCAGTCTTAAATGCAACCTCCCACTCCCATGTTGAAAGGTGGTAGAAACTTTAGGAGGTAGAGCCTAGTGGAAGGAAGTTAGGTCCCTGGGAACATATCCTCAAAGAAGGAAATTGTTGACCTAACCCCAGAAGCCACATAGTAACACTTCTGCCATAATATAATTTTTAGTAGTTTGGTTATTAAGTCCAATTCACACTTTGTGGAAGGAGAGTCTTCCTTTGTGGAAGGAAGAACAAAGAATTTGTAGACTTATTTTAAAATCATCACATGTTCAATCACCCTCAGCAGTGTCAATTTGGTTGATACCACCTCTTGAGTAAACCCAAGAGAAATAGGCTCAATAATTCAGTTTCACTTTCAAACAACTGAAATTGACATCAATTTAAGTGTTGGGGATAACAATGCCCAGGAGTCAGAGGTTCATATGCTATTATATATTGACCCTGGACACACTATAGGTCTTGAACACATCACTTCTTCTATGCTTCAATTTTCTCATTTACAAATGAAATTTCTGCTTTTTGAACAAGGGAAACAAATTTGAAAAAAATGGATGCAAACTATGTGCAAAAGAATGAAATTAAAGCTGGGCCCCGGTGGCTCATGCTTGTAATCCTAGCTACTGAGGAGTCTGAGACCTGAGGAGCATGGCTTGAAGCCAGCATGAGCAGAAAGTCTGTGAGACTGTGATCTCCAATTAATAACCAAAAAATCCAGAAGTGGAGCTGTGGTTCAAGTGGTAGAATACTAGTCTTCAAAACAAACGCTCAGGGCAGTTCCCAGACCTTGAGTTCAAGCCCCAGCCACAACTGGTACACACACACACACACACACACACACACACACACACACAAATAAAATTGGATCCTCATCTACCATTATGTACAAAAAAAAGTTTAGAATGGACCAAAACCTATAAGACTTAAAAGTATAAAACTCTTAGAAAAACACTTGGGACAAACACTTCATAACTGAATTTGACAGTGATTTCTTGGGTGTAACACCAAAAGTTCAGGAAGAAAATAAAGCCCCTCAATTTGAACTTCATGTAAACTCAAAAGTTTTGTGTATCAAAAGATAATAGCAAAGTAAAAATATCAGCCTATAGAATGGGGGAAAATGTTTGCAAATTGTGTATCTGATAAGTGATTAATGTCCAGTATATATGGAGAATCTCTAAAATATAACAACAGAAAACTAAACTGATCAATTAAAAAATGGACAAAAGACTTGGAACTGATGTTTCTTCAAAGAAGACATACAAATAGCCAGTAAATACATGAAAGGATCTTCAACATCACAAATCATTATGGAAATATAAGTGAAAATCACTACATGGTACCTCCTCACATCATCAAGATGGTTATTAGGAAAAACAAAAAGAACACAAATAACCAGGCAAAACAGAGAGTATAACTAGTGCTAGCCAGTATATGGAGAAATTAGAACCTTGGACACTGTTAGGGTAAATACAAAATAGTAGGGATTCTATGGAAAAATGGTAAGATAATTCTTCAAAAAATTAAAAATAAGACTACCATATAATCCAGCGACACTATATTTTTAGGCAAATTCCTTGAAGAATTGAAGCCAGGATCTTGAAGAGCCATTTTTATAACCCATGCTCCTAACAGTGTAATTCACATTAGCTTATGAGACCATTATTAGATTGATAGATAAGCAAAAGTAGGCATATTCATAGAATTTATTCAGACATGAAAAAGAGGTATATCCTAACATGGATTAACCTTGGTGATGTTATGCTAAATGAAATAAGCCAATCACAAGAAGACAAATACTATAAGATTGCACTTAGGTGACATCTGGAACAGTCCAACTACAGACAGAAGGTGAAGTGGCAATTGCCTGGAGTTGGGAGGGGGATGGGAAATTACAGTTGTGTAAGTATTGCGTTTCAGTTTTACAAGATGAAATGAATCGAAATGGGTGGTAGTGAATGTATGTAACACCACGAAGCTGAACACTTAAAATGTTAAAGATAGGACACCTGATGTCACATGCACTTTATGACAGTGAAAAATAATTGGGGGGAAAAGGAAAAAAAGCAGATGGCTGAGTGCAAAGGTTTTTAATGTCCCTGGTGATTGCAATATTCTCTTCTCCAGTGGTATCTTTTAGGTTTGCAGGGTTTAGCTTTCATTTATGGCAATCTCTCTTGTATGATCTATCTATCTATCTATCTATCTATCTATCTATCTATCTATCTATCTATCTGTCTGTCTGTCTGTCTGTCTGTCTGTCTGTCTGTCTGTCTGTCTGTCTATCATCTATCTCTGTTTTATGTATGTTTAAAATGTTTTTATACATGTCTTTATGTTTCAAAAGCCTATCTAAATAAATCTTTCATAGCCTTCAGTCACCAGGGGGAAGGTAGTGCTGTTTATGTTACAAGAACAACAACGTGCTTTATTTGCCCACTGTAGCCAGAGCACAGCATGCTATTACTATAAATGGGGCATGATGATGTTTAGTTATGAAACGCCTTTTGATGTAGGACAGCCACTGTCAGTCCAATGACTCCAGCCTACTGCAAAAAATAAAATGACAGATCTTCTCATGGCACAGGATCTCTACACACATTCCAGGAACTTGAGGCCATATACTAAATCCAGGGAAACATTGTTTTAATGGTTGTAGATGTGACCACTCAGCTTTGAAAAAGGCTTCCCTCCTCCTCTTTCTCATTCTTCTTCTTTCCCTCCTCCTCCTCCTCCTCCTCCTCCTCCTTTTCCTCCTCCTCCTACACTTCATCCTCCTCCTCCTCCTCCTCCTCTTCCTCCTCCTCCTCTTCCTCCTTCTCCTTTAGTTAGTCCTTCATGTCTAAGGCTTGGTGTGAATCAGTCAGTCTGGACATTAAGAGACCAACCCTTCAACTTGTTCCACAAACTACTCCTTACTATTCCTTGACCTACATCCTACATCAAAGATATACATTCTTAGTACAAAAGACTTACTGGAAGTGATATTCTTTTAAACATAGCAATATTCTGCTTCTTTAATTCCTAAATTCTAAGTGCTTTCCTAGTTTCTGCATTTCCCTAGCAGTTCTTTTGTACATATATAAACCAGAGAACTGTTCACACAGGTCCAGAAGAGGGACTTGCTCAAGGTGTTCACAATATGATATTTTTCTGCAGAATAGGACTTGGAGGCAATCAGCTGTCCTTTGGCAGAAAACAAGCAAAACAGAAAGTGGCAGAGGCATGCCCTGGATGGAAAGTGCTGATTAGAAGCATACCAATGATTTATTGCTGTGTAACTGCATTTCAATCAACAAACATTTATCATATTACCTTCTATGGATCAGGAGCCAACATGACTTAGCCGAGTCCTTTGGCTCAGGGTGTCTCACAATGCTGCAATCAAGTTATTGGCAAGAGCTCTGGTCATCTCAGATCTCAACTGGGTTAAGGGATGACTTGCTTCCAAACTCCCTAGCAAGTGTGTTGGCATCATTCAGTTTCTCCTTGCTACTGGACTGAGGGCCTCAAATGCTTGCTCTCTGTGGGCCAGAAGCCTCTCTCTAATTCTTGTTGTTAGGTTCTCTATATGGCTGTTTGAAAATTTCCAGTTGATTTCCACCAGCATGAGTAAAGGTGAGAAGACAAAAGAGGAAGACTGAGTACTTTACAATCTTATCTCAATAAGGATATCCCATCACTCTGTCCATATTCCATTCATTAAGAGAAACTCAGGAGGTCCAGCCTAAGATCAAGGTGATTGTATAAGAGTCTGCCATCATAGGGAGCCATATTTGGAGGAAACAAAATAGGAAATAGCTTTGAGTGAAATGCTCAACAGTAAAAGCTTAGAGTTAAAAAAAGTTTATAGCCAAATACAATTTGTTTTAGTCAGGAAACAGTGTTAGTTGCCTTAAAATGATCCAAAGCAGCTCACTCCAGCATTTGCATGCTGGATGTGAAGGGTGGAGAAAATGGGAGCAAATAACTACCAGAGTGGGACCTTGTAGCAGCAGATTGTGAACCCAGGACAAAGTTAAACATGAGGTTCTAAAGAATGAACAAAACCAACAACTCTGAGTCCCCCAAATCCAATCCTCATGCCCATTGGAAGCTCTCACCAAGATCCATGTCTTTAGATCTTGTCACTCTAGATTAGTTATCCCAAAGGCACAGAGATTTTTATACAGCAAAAATAGCATTTGTGTCCATGTGCTGTATCATCAGGTATAGGTGGTCCACAGATCACACTTGAGAAACTCTACTGAGGAAGGATGGCTTTGAAAGGATCTGTTGTTATTACCAAAGGCACCAGCCATTTTCAAATGTGTACATAATCACAAATATTAGACAGCCACCTCATGCAGTATCACCATTACCTGTTGATAATCCTAGGGCTCTAGTTCACAGTTCACTGATT
Organism: Dipodomys ordii; assembly: GCF_000151885.1. NCBI lineage: Eukaryota > Metazoa > Chordata > Mammalia > Rodentia > Heteromyidae > Dipodomys > Dipodomys ordii. Next base: position 51,217,113 of record NW_012267217.1, on the reverse strand, counting down.
CTAGAATTCACCTTCCTCAAGATCTCAAGAGGCAAAGTTCAGGAAGGGGTCAGGAAAGAAGTTTGTGGAGAAAGATTTCCCTGACTGGCTGTTACAAGGAACCACACCTCATAACTGGATTAGCCTCCTAGAGAAAAGACTTAGAAATCTCCCACCCCCAAAGTGCGATCTGAAGTATGTACTAATGAGATTAAGGTGAGAACTTTTCCGTCTCCAGGAAGCAGTCTGCCCCAAATGCAGTCCTTATGAGATATTTTCCATATTTGGAAAATAGAAAAGATTACACAAGCATGTTGACGGGAGAAAAGAGTGTTGAAGTTATGACAAGTGCTTCTCAGAATGCGGCAGGAAGACCTGATGTCAAAGGGAATGGATCTAAAGTGGTTGTGGTGTAGAAGGTAGATCTTCCTCATCAGACAGCAGGCACTGGACCACACAGAAGTCAGATTTCCTAGTGACCAGTCAATAGTCCTTGCTCTAGTTTTATATTCACCAAGTAGCTTTTTGGTCTCCCCTTTTTCATTCATTCTTTTTCAAATGCAGACTGAATTATTTCTATGTAGTAAGCACTGTGCCCGTACTGTTGTACTGGACTGTGGGTTAATTTTTCTGGTGGATTTTAAATCTTATGAAGGTAGACTCTAACAACCAGAACACGAATAATAACAAAGTACTTAATCGTGGTGGGCTCAGAGAAATAAGGTGTTTCTAATGGTAAGAACTGTCACAGTTTTTTATTCATCTTGAAGCTGACTCAAAGACAAGAATATAAGCACAAGTAGTCTATTTGGAAGGTGAAGGGAACACATTTAGGTAGGAGAGTAAATGAAGGAAGACAAGGAAGCTATAAAGGGGCCTACCAGCCCAACATTAAGGTATGACTGGTGTTAGAGTTTGCTGGATGGGGAAACTCTGGGAGACAATAGATTCTACATTGTCTATACTGTGGACAAAGTTATTATGCTCCCAAGTTATTCCAAGGTATATCCATCCACTAACTCTCCATCCATCATTTGTTGGGGGTTACTTCTCCAGAGATTATATCCCAGACACTTCTGTCTGTCTTATATGAGAGATGAGCATATTCTTCTCACTATGTAGAGTTACAAATGCTTTCCACAAATAGCTTTGAGAACGTAGATGGATTCCAGGGAGATGTGGGTGGGCTTTCAACACCCTGTGTCACAAGAGTTCACATTTGCTGCATGCTTCAATGTTCCAGGCACCAGATTAAATCATATTACCACATTTAATATCTGATTAATAATCTCCATTTTGCCAACCAGGAAACAGATGTGAAATAAAAAAGTGATTTGTATCTGGTCTCATCATCTCATACTGGGAGTGTTGAGATCTGAACCTAGAAAGTTGGTTTTTACGACCCATATTTTTGGCCAGTGCACTATACTGGCCCCTTTAAGAGTTTATAACAGTTGAGGGAATAAAAATAGATTTTAAGATGTTGGTATAAAATCCAGCTGTTTCATGAAGTGTGGACCAGATTTTGGGTTGAGATTTAGCACTGATATAGAAGTGCAGATGTGGGAGACTGGATATCACAGAGTTCACGGATGGTTAAAGTCTGGGATATAAATCACAAATAGTATTCTGAATGTGAAGCTCAAGAGTTCATTCACAATGGGCTTGACAATAAGTCATTGTTGAGGTTTTTTGAGTGTGGGCATGATAGCATGAAAGGAGGTGGGTTTGAATAACATTAAAAAGTGTAAATAAGATAAAATGGTGTTACTAGATAATATTCAACAAGAAGCAATTATTGTCTGACTTGACAAAAGGAAAGGGAAAGATGGAAAGCAGGTACAGTGGCAAGAATTCAGGTTTTGAGGACACTTCTCTGAGTTGAGCTGGTGTGAACATGGAATAGAAAGAGAAGAGTCACTCCAACTAGGACATCCAGAGGTCATGAATATGGAAAGATAAGGCAGTTTAGACCTAGGTACTGGGATCATTCACGGAGTACAGTATAGAAAGGTGCTAGAATGGATCATTTGGAACTTGCCTTGCAGCATCTAATTCTACCTGATAGTCTATAATTTGTTCACCCAGGGTGGTCAGATTGCAAATGAATTGGTGCAGTGCCTTCCACCAAAGAAAAAATTAATTAATGATTGCTTGAGGACTTACTTGATTCCCAAAGACACTCCTGTTAGTGACTAAAATATTCAAATTGAGTGTCTAGTTTGTACAATGCCTGGAAATGGACCACTCTCTCTCTTTCCTTTGCTTTCTATTCTGTAACTTTAAGTGCATATCTATTCGAGGATTATTTATATATATATATCATGTCATATATTATAAATATAATATATGACATGATATATATTATGTTTTATATTTATAGGATTATAATTATAGGGTATATATGTATAATATATATCCTATAATATATATACATATATATCCTATAATATATGTAATATATTATATACAAGTCATAGCTAACATATATTACATATTATATATATATATATATATATATATATCTTCCCCTTGAATATGTTATTCAAACTCTCAACTGTTTCACTGAGGAGTTTAACATTTTAGTATCTTCAGATCTCATCTTTTCTCTTGAATATATTTTCCATTAACACCTCAAACTCCACATTGCCCAAATTAAACCTGTCACAATATCCCACAAACAAGTTTGGTTGTTTTCCTGATTTCCTAATTTACCCATGATCCTATCATTCTTCAACTTGGCAAGATTCAACACCTGGAATTGTCTCTGATTTCCTTCTTGTTAACTGCAAACTCCATCAAACATGTATTAGAGCTGTTGATCCTGTGTCACTACCTTGTCTCGATGTTGGTGGGCCATTTTCTCTTTATTCTAATAAACTAAAGCACCACATTGTACAGTACAGGGTCAAAACATTAAATTAGAACAAGGTAAATTTGAATTCGCTTTATTGTGATGCTACAAATCAGACATCTCATTCTATGAAACAAAGTATTCCAACAAGTTGGTCCCAGGGCTTGGCCTTATAGGCAGAAAAGATCTAGAGGAAGAAATGGGACAAAACGTGAATTGGCCATTTGACTAATCATTTGCTTTATAGGATTTAAGCAGAGGGGATTTGCACAGCATGCTGGATCAGATAACCTGAGCCCTGTTTAATTGATGGTTGTGAATCTCCTGTTTTCTTGGGAAAGTTGCCCATTTCTGAGATCAGTTCTGTGTAACCTAGCATGAGTGACTCCTTGCTGATTTGATTTGCTCTGCAGGGGCCCAGTGAAGAAGACTAGTTGGAAATAATGGCTTCCCTGAAACTTTGCTTACCAGTAGTGTAGTGTAGGTAGTGTGGTATAGAGTAGGTAATCAGCAGTAGGGAAATATAGTGTAGAGTAATGTGAGGTCAGTAGGGTTGTACAGAGTAGAGTGGGGTAGGTTATAATAGGATCGATTAGGGTAGGGTAGTTATATATATATATATATATATATATACACACATATACATATATCTATATATATATATATATATAGGATAGTGTAGGATAGGATAGCATGGGGTAGAGTTGTGTGGGGTGGGGTAGGACAGGGTGGGATAGGGGAGGGGAGGGTGAGGTAAGGTGGGGTGTGGTATGGTAGGATGGTTGTATTGGGTAGGATAGTAGATAGTTTGAGGTAGGTTAGTGTAGGACAAGTAGTATAAGGTGGTGTAGGGTAAGATTGTATAAGGTAGTATAGTTTAGTTAGTATAGTTTAGGTATATAGTATGGTTAGGTAGTATAGTATAGTTTCAGCCTTTTACTTGAAATATCCATTTCCCACCCCCCACCTTATGTTTTCTTTTCCCAAATTGGAGCTTGTCCTCCTCTGCTTCTCACAGTATTCTGCTATATATTTGATCTAGTTGCAGTTCTCTTACGATAATAGTGAAAACAGAACTGGGTGCCAGGCATTCTCCCAAGGGCTTTACACAATTCATCTCCTTGACTCATCACACACACACACACACACACACACACACACACACACACACACACACCTCCTCAAGATACTTTTTTTTTTTTACAAAGGAGAAAACTGAGTTACAGAGTGATTGGCTTTTTTCAAGCTATCCCATGAAGTGGTAGGACCTGAATTTAAACCCAGGTTTCTTAAAAACCATGTTTATGTTTAAATTATGTTTAAGTGATGTGTAAACTCTTGGCCTTTTTTCTACTCTATGAACTCCTTAAGGTAGTGATTGTTCTTTACAACTCTTATTCATGCTCAGTTCTTTCCTAGCAGTAACTAGTACTAATGAGAATTGTGCTTGATCCAGGTGACCATAGGACTAAAAGTCAGGTGAGCCTGTTGTTGCTATAGAAGAAAGAAAACTCCTCTCCAGTCTGAATGTTAATCATTAGCCAGGCAAGATTGTTTAGGGAGAGCATAGATGGGGGAAAAGACACAGAAGAAATGAAGTTGCAGCATACATAAAATCAGACACTGCTCTCCAAACCCTGAGCCCTACACTGTCTCTTCTTTCAAGCCCTAGTTTTGTTCGACATCCCTTGTTGGGTACCTGTAAACATACTCTTACTAAACCTAACAAAAGGAGACTCAGAATTAGAGATGTGAAAACAGAGTGCTTAATAAGAATGTTTGCTGTGGAGGTGGGGTAGAGGCTTTCTGGGAGGCCTGATAAAATTACTTTGGGGCTGAATGAGCTTGCAAACCTTTTCTATTTTTATGCTTTGACTACAGACTTTTTTTTCCTCTGAAAAATCAATGACCCAAGAAAACAATTGGAGGTGGGAGGAGGAAGAAAGTCCCTGAGCTAATCCTGGAGATTGAGGCTGAAACACAGCTGCTCTGGATTTTGGCTGGGGAGATGAAGAGGAGGCATGATTGCTGTTTGGAGAGACCTGTCATCAGTTGGCCTGGTTCTGAGCCCTGGAGTCCTCTGTCAATAAGCACTTTACAAGGGAGATAATGGATTTAGAGCTGAAGGTAGAGGGAGGGTGTGTGTGGGGGAGATAAAGACGTGATCTGAGCCCTTCTATCAACTCCCTTACTACAGTGCTTATAGACCATGACTTTAATAGGGTTGAATGGGAAGGAAGGAGACTCACCACCCCTTTGGGAGAGCAAGTACGATTGAACACTTGTTAGGGTCAGACCTCTGCAGCTTGCTGCATCCATACAGGTAGCAGGTACTGTGTTAGATGATGATCAAAAGACAGTTTGGCTGCCATCTTGGAAAAAACAAGAAACAATAGTCCTCCTGCAAAGAGAGGACATAGCCATTCTCTCTCTAAGAATGGAGGTGGCTGGGCGCTGGTGGCTCATGCTTGTAATCCTAGCTACTAAGGAGGCTGAGATCTGAGGATCGTGATTCAAAGCTAGCCCAATAAACCACTAGAAAACTGGAAGTGGTGCTGTGCTCAAGTGGTAGAGTACAGGGACATTGCCCAAGCCCAGAGTTCTACCCCCACGACCAACAAAACAAAAAAGAATGGAGGTGGGAGTAGAAATTGTTATGCCAAGGTATCGCTCTTTCCTTTTGCCTTGTTTAGAATAAGAAATTCACCCTATCAGCTTGGCTTTAATTGCTTGCTGATTTGGATGATACTGAATTTCTGTGTAAGCTTGACTATTTACAGCTGGTGCATAAGAGTATGTGGCCCCAGCTTAGAGCATTATATGATTCTGCTTCTATTCCTACCCCCTATTTGTTTAAACCAGGGGACTGGGTGTTTGTTTGAAGGCACAACTTGCGATCTCTAGAACCACAGTGGAAGGGACCTTACATGGTGCTACTGGCTATACCCATGGCCCTTAAGGTGGATGGCATTGCTGCTTGGATCCACTGCTCCCATGCCAGACCGCTGACCCCTTTGCCCTGGACGACCATGGGGAAACATGGGAAGTCTCCAAGCATCCTACCCAACCACTCTGCATACACCTCAAGAAAAGAAAAATGGACTGATTGTTATTGGTGTACTTGTTCAAGATCAAGAGCTGTTGGAGTTTAGTTTTGGGCCAGAGCCACAAGATTATGGCTCAGGACCATAAGACAAGGGGGGGAATGAAAGGTTAAAGATTGAGGCAGTGACCACTTGTTGCTTGTTTCTGTCTAGCAAAGCAACACGTGGTGGTAATCAAAATGAAAGGTTAAAGTTTGAGGCAGTGACCACTACGTGTTGCTTTGCTAAGCAACATGTGGTGGTAATCAAAACACCTGGTTGATTGTGTGATTATATAAGACCTGCAAATCCTTAGCTTGGGGCTCTCCTCCTGGGCTCCGCTTTGTTGGATTATAGGACGAGGCCTGAGCTGCTGCCCATTTAAATAAAACAGCTGTAGAGTCTGACTCTCGGTGGTCTTCTTGCGGGGGGTCCTGCGACCTTGGCATAACAAAATTAATACAGCAGGGCTGGGAAGGTAGCTCAGTGGTAGAGCACTTGCCTTGCATGCCTGAGGCCCTGGGTTCGATTCCTGAGCACCACATAAGCAAAAAGAAAAAAGCCCGAAGTGGCTCTGTGGCTCAAGTGGTAGAGCACTAGCCTTGAGCTGAAGAGCTGAGGGACAGTGCCCAGGCCCAGAGTTCAGGCCCCACGACCAGACCCCCCCCCAAAAAAAAATTAGTACAGCATTATGGAAAACAGTATTGGGAGCACCTCAAAAAAGAATTAAAATCAAACTAACCTAGGATCCAGTAGGTCTGCATAGAAATACATCACCAAAGGAAATAAAACCAGTGTCAACAGGAGGAACCTGTACTCCCGCCCATATTTATTGTGGAATTATTCACCACAGCCATGATTAGACTATTGGCTAAATATCTATCAACAGACAAATGGATGTAGAAAATGGGATCTATATGCACAATATAAAACTACTCAGCCTAAGAAAAGAAGGAATTTTGTCATTGTGATAACCTAAGTGAACCTGGAGGACATTATCTTTTGTGAAATAAGCTGGGTACAGACATAAGCATGGGATGATCTAATTTATGAGTAGGGTTTCACGGTAAGTGCATGTTCAGGGTGCTGGGCTTGAGGAGATGGTGGTCAGGTGATAGAAAGTTTGAGTCAGACAGGAGGGATAAGCTCAAGATATCCATTAGATAATATGGCGACTAGAGTTAACTACTATATTGTATTCTTGAAAATTTCTAAAAGAGCTATTTTAGTGTTGTCAATATATGCAAGAGAAAGTACGTAAGGTATGTTAATTAGCTTGATTTAGCCATTCTGCTATGTACAAAGGTATCATATTGGGTGTCATAAACATAGCCAATCCTTGTCAATTAAAATTAAATATTGTTTAAAATTAAAATTATTGATTAAAAATGAAGATAGATGGTAATATTTTACAATTATGAGAGGTGACACATAGTTTCTCAACAAATTGAAGCAAAATTTACCATTGGTTTTCTAGAATGACATCCCTTTCCTACACATTTTAAAATCCAAAAAGAGTTCACCCAAAGAAAGTATAAGGATGGGGAAAGGTAGATACTGACACAGTCCAGTTATAAGATACTGAATCATTTGTTAATAACTTTATGTTATTAAACATGGCCTTCTCAGAGAGAATAGGCTAAGGAATCAGAAATTAGTGTTTAGTTGAGAAAAAACATGATTGTGAAAAGTAATACATGTCCCTAGATTCCTCTTAAATGCAATGTAGGCCCAAACCCTAGAGAAGAGCTTCATACTTATTATAATGTCACCTTATAGTTCACTATTATATTGTTAAATAAGTAACAAATAGCTTCTAATTATGTTTCATCAGAGAAAAGCAGTTTCCTAGTTCTAGTACATTCTTTTTCCATGCTGGTCTCATCCTCCTGTATATTCTTTTTTATTTTAAATACATATTTTTTATTGTAAAGATATTATACAGAGGGGTTACAGTTACATGAGCAAGGTAATGAGTCCATTTCCTAGCGAGTATTCTTGTATATACTTTATCATCTGAAATAAGAGGTAAATTTGGATGGAGACATAGTAAGTCTCGATTTTGTGTTGGCTCTGCTCATTGCCTTGCTGGTTAGCACCTCAGATTTGCCCAACACATACCTACATGACACACAGATAGAAAACACACACCATATATTCCACAAGATCTTTAGCTTCTCATTTCTCAAGAGAAAAACTAACTTAGCATGAAGATATTTATTTGCTATCACCACCTTTCAAAAATTAGGGAAAAGCAGGCATCCGTGTCTCATGCCTATAATCCTAGCTTCTCAGTAGGCTGAGAAGAGGACGATTGCGGTTTGAGGCCAGTCTGAGCATAAAAATTCACAAGAGTCCATCTCATTCAGTGGCTTGGCATAGTGACACTTGCCTGTTATCCTAACTATGGTGGACACACCAGGAGGAGAATCAGAGCCCAGGCTGGCTTGGACATGAAACACAACCCTACCTCAAGGTAACCAAGATGGGAAGGGGGTTGAGCTGAAATTCAAGTGGGTAGATCACATGACTGGCAAGCATGAGTCCTTAAATTATATCCCCAATATTGTCTAAGACATTAAAAAAAAGTATCAGGGAAAGTTGTAATAATGGTTTTTATTTTGTTCCCATAAATAGCCTCAGGTCTTTTACTTCAACAATGAATATGTAATCCTGGAATCTTAAAGATAAGCAAATCTCTACCTCTACATTTCTTTAGTCTTGGACAAGATAAACAGTCTATAAACAAAGACACATAGTGGTATGAGTGCATCATATTTAAGTCAATAGGCATATGTATACATATATAACAGACATATAAGAAAGATATGAAAAGAATATTTTCTTCCTCTCCTCTTTGCTTTTCCTATCTGCTTGTCTCCAGGACCAAAGCTTTGTTGCCTTTCTCCCTTGCCCCTACCTACCCTTCCTCCTTCAAGGCTCCTCCGATTCACTCTTTAAGCCCGGTTTTAGTTGGATCCTTTCAAGGAATTTCTCTGAGATACTCTAAGTGCACAGCACCAGCCTCCAGGCTAAACTCTGGTGTGCCTTTTAGTTATCAAGGACATAAATCTTTCCCCTTAGCTCTCTCACAGGGATTATTTAAATTGGTCAGATAGAGAATCCATCAATTTCTTTAGAGCCCAACCCAAGAATAGCTGTTAACACAAGGCAAAAGTTTAAGCTATTAAGCATGTACCTGCAAGTATTTGCAGTCTTTCATTTCCTCTGGGGAGTGCTTTCTGGTAGGAGGGGCCCAATGGGAAGAGAGCCTAGAGCAAGGAAGCTGATTTATCTGGGAAAGCACTCCTCTCCATCTCTGCCACTTTAATAACGCTTAGCTCAGGGAGAGATTTGGAAGACTTCAGGAATAGGCCCATTAAAACAATTGAGGAGTGTGTCACACGCTGCTCCGGCCCCCGCATCCCAGTCTTCAAACCGATGTCACCTCGTAAATCCACAGGCACAGCCTAGACCCATCAATGACTGCATTTTCTGGAGATTATTTGTTCAGACAGGGGTCAGGTGGCAGGGTCTTTGAAAGATTCCTCCAGTGTTTTGGTCCACCCCTTCTCCTGCAGGTGAAAAATGGAGCTGTAGAAAGGAGAATTGTGCACCGAGAAGCCAGTCATCCGAGTGAGAGAGGCTTTGGGGCATTGACCCACTCTCCGAAGAAAAGAGGAGAGGCAAAGAGGGGCTTTTACCTTGTTGTTCTACGAATCTGAATATCCTGTCTACAGTCAGGTTGCTGTTGCAATCAACAGGAGAAAGGCAATTGACAGCGAGATAGTTCTAGAAAGGGATTTAGAAAGCTAATTGACAAGAATAGTCAGGAAGTGGCAGCAATCCAAGGGCAATCGGGAAAGCTTTTGGTAGTTCATTGTCAAGTCAGAGTGAGATTTCCTTCCAGGAACTGGGGGGTGGGGGGAGGGTGCTAACATATCATCCACCTGGATGTCCCCCTGGGGAACCTCTACATAGCAAGCATGTAACATAAAGCATAAAAGAGGAGAAAACACTTAGAGGTAGCACTTGTCAGATGTATGAAATGTATGAAGGTTTCCAGAAGCAAGACAACAATGTCTGTATACTCAAAAATGGAGTTTTCTTAGAAAGAGGGTCAGGGGTGGGAGGGGGTGGGGGGTGGGAAGGAGGTGATTAAACTAAGTGAAGAATTTACTTTAAACCTTGTCCTGAAATTTTGAGAGAGTGGTAAGCAGTGATTTGTTGGCAAACGTTTACAAACTATCCCTTCCAAAGGAAAGGAATAACACTCATCTGTGGTGACTCGCCCCACTATTCAGCCATCATCTCAAGTGCGATGTTCAGAGCTGGTGTCAGCTGGCTCCAGCTAGCCACTGATTGTATTACACTAGAAAGATCGCTGAAGAATGCTCCCAAGTTGTGTGTTGTGCCCCAAGGTTTCACGGTAGAGCTAGGAGGGGCTGGGAAGGAGGGGACCCATTCGGGCAATTCTTCCCTGTCATCTACTCCCAGCTCTAAATGATAGAGACAAGCTCTCTCTTCCTCTTTCCCTCTCTCTCATCGCTAGATCTGCATATACATGATGTTTTGATAAAACATTTTAACAAAATGTAGAAAATTTAAATTGTAAAACAAAAAAAAACCTATCCTCTGCATCCACAAATATATAATGTTTGCTACTTTCAAATCTCATTTCTCAAGAGGCTTCTCATCTTTGACACCCCACAAGAGTGGACTGCCTTGTCAGCAGGGGAGAAGAGGAGGTTCAGATTGCACCAAGAGAGCGTGCCCCCTTCTTCAGGCATTGGAAAAGATAGCACCTAGCTCTCCTTTCGGGTAAAGGGTCTGATTGATCCAGCCTGGTGGGGATCATGGAGAGTTCTAGAAGGTAGCCCTTGGCTCTGTTGCATGGCTCAGATCAACACAAGATTGTGGTTGAGGGTTTCAGATGTCACATGTATCCTGCTGCAAGAGCCGGCCCCGCAGTCTGGGGCAGTTGTGGGCCTTACCCTCCAGGGAGGAGCCTGGCCCAGGGCTGCCATGCTGAAGTGGAGTGGAGAGGCAAAGGGGAAAGGAGTCCTTGGAAGCCAATTGCAACATCCTCCTGGCTTGGCAGAGAGCCTGGGAACCTTGCTGGCTTCTGGGGGAAAAGCCAAGTTGTTGTAGGGGACAGCATGAAGGAGGGCACGGGAGAAGAGGAGGGACCTGCTTTCACAGGCTGGGGAGCTGTATGTGCCTGTCAGGGCAGAACTGTTAACTATTTTCCTGAAGTCACTTTCGCCCTGCAGAGAACAGGAAAATGCTGTAAGTTGCTGAGGGGCCCAAAGAATGCTACATTCACCATTGTGTTTCAGTCTCATAACAAGACCAAGAGGCTGGCCATTATGATTTCTCAGAGGGTGAAACTGAAGCCCAGAAACATTCAGTGTTCAAGGTGATCTGTGATCCTGCCCTTTTCTGTACCAAGGCTCTGCTTTTTGTTTTAGGCTCTCTTCAGCACTTCAATTTCAAGCCTTTGGTCTCCAAAACCAATCTAGTCCATCATGCTCTATGTGACTTTCCCTAGCTTTACCCTCCCTCTTGTAAGCCAGCCCCACAGTGGCTACCAGTGAGGTTTCTGAATCTGCAGCTCATCTACAAAGGCAGACACTACACTTCTAGAAGGTGCACCTGACAATCATAAGCTGACTTGGCATAACCAGGGCACCAGTACCAACCTCTTGCTGCTGGATAGATGGTGAATAATGCTTGATGATTTCTTCGGCTTCTGGCTTTGGATAGCAGCACACTGTGAGACACGTACTATGGGTCTTCGCTAGAGTGTCAGCCCTGGTCATTGGTGCAGTCATAAATCCAGGCACATCTATCTATCTATCCATCAGTCCTTGTGGCTTTGCTGCCTTCTGAACCCTCCCTGCACAAACATGAAGCTCAACACAGGCTCCTCACAAGGGCGCTCAGCCCTTGGCTCACATTCAGAGTAAACAAGCGAGTCTCTGGCCTCTAAAGCTCTGCCCCAGTGTCAAGTGGAGCCATCAGGCCACACACTACCTCCTTTGCTCTCCCTTTGCCCCTAGTTGTTTTCCTCATTGCCATTTTCTTCTTCCCTATAAAATAACCAGGTACTAAAGTTTCTCTTACAAACCCTTGTTAAATTTTTATGATTTAGATGTACCAGTCTTACAAACTGTTTTTACAAACTGGTGTTAAATTTTTATGGTTTAGATGTGATACTCTGCTTCTTCTATGGATGGAGTGGCTTCGCAGACTGGGTTGGCAAGAGAGTGGTCTCACTGCAGCATAGCTAGTTCATTGCTTTGCATGTAGGAATACCTATATGTGGATTTCCATGGAGCACCTAATATTTATCAAGCATTTACCATGTACTGGGCAATCTAGTAAATTCTTTATAAAGACAAAGTCTTCAATCTTCATAGCCCCATGAAGTAGAGTCTGTTATTATCTCCATTCTCATATGAGCAAAAGAGGCTAAGATAGCTAAGTTAAAACACAATGATTGGGCTGGGAAGGTGGCTCAATGGTAGAGTGCTTGCCTTGCATGCATGAGGTCCTGGGTTCGATTCCTCAGCACCACATAAGCAGAAAACTGGAAGTAGTGCTGTGGCTCAAGTGGTAGAGCACTAGCCTTGAGCTGAAGAGCTGAGGGACAGCGCCCAGGCCCAGAGTTCAAGACCCACAACCAACAAAAAATAATAATAATAAAATAAAACACATTTATTCAGTAAGCTGGGCATGGTAGTGCACTGCTGTAATCCCCATCTGTGATTGTCTGGAGGGAGATGAATGAAGTGAGTTCATAATTTGTAGATGAATTTGGTCACTATAGTGAAATGTTGCTCAAAAAAACCCAAAACAACCACCTCAAAGTAAATGAATTAAACAACTTGTGGGTGGGAATGTGAAGGAAAAACGGGAGAGATTGAGGAAAGGAGTGACATTATCCCAAAGTAATGTACTCTTTACCTGATTTATGTAATTATAAGTCCTCTGTACATCACCTTTATAATAACAATTTAAAAAAAACTTTTAAAAAGAACAAAGTTTGCAGCTGGGAGCCAGTGACTCACACCTGTGTAAAGCTATTCAGGAGGCTGAGATCTGAGGACTGAAGCTTCTTCACCACCAAAGACCTAGAAGTAGAGCTGTGGCTCAAGTTGCAGAGTGCTAGTCTTGAAAAAAAACAACACCTCAGGAACAGTGCCCAAGCCCTGTGTTCAAGCCTTGGGACCAGCACACACACACACACACACACACACACACCATACACACACCCCATACACAGTTTGCAAAATTAATAAATAGTAAGTCTGGTGCCAAAAGTGGTGTCCTTAGCAACTATTCTTCATTGCAATGAATGTAAAAATATGTGTGTGAATGAAGGCATGCTATTGAATTAAACTATATGAAGTGTCCATTTTAGAGGTCAGAATCTGTCCAATATCAGCAGTTTCCTAAAATTCAACCTAAAATACCCATCCTAGACTTTCTCAAATGTGGTGCCTTCGGCATGAAGATACATTAATAATCAATCAACTCTGTTTTCTGGGCCTAAGAATTAAGAATTGAGTGGGTATACAACTAGGGAGTGGATATGTGTTAGCAGAAGCAAAGGTGGGCTTCGTTTTCACAGTGAAGGAGGCAGGAGGCAGGGAAAGGTGTGTGTATGTGCATGGGGAGTTGTTATGAAGTAGGACCTGAGCCATGGGCCCTTTCACAAAGCTTCACCCTGTCATTATCTTCCCTGTGGAATAGCGTGATCATTGGGTTTTTCATCTCATTGCTGCCATTACTGTCTTGTTTTTTTTTTTTTTTTAAAAATCAGAGCATCATCATAATACCTTTGAAAGAAAGCATCTGTAGTAGAAAAGATATTAATCCCCTGTTAGAGGAACGTCCAGCCAACATCTCCTCCCATTCCATTGTCAGAACAATGTTAAAGCAAATAATGCAATCAACCAATCAGCAATGGAATAGACCAGACAGCGCATGCTCACACACGCACAAATGGGGGTTGGCAAAGCATGAGGATAGCCTTGTTTTCTAACAACTAATTTTATCTTACTAGAGTGACAACCCATTTCTACAAGAAAGACATTGTATGAGAAATCCCTCTTTTATGGCCTTATTGCCTCAAAGATTCCACTGGCTCTCAACAATGTTTCTTTGGGAATCAAATTTCAGTATGAGTTTTGGTAGTGGCAAACCATATCCAAGCCATAGCAGATATCAAACCCTAATATCCAGAAAACGGAAAAAAGTACTTACTATGTTTTAAGTTTCTCATGGCATATCTCTTATCTGTCAAAATGTTTTAAATTCATCCTTGAATCAATGTATGTTCATTGGTTGCATGTTATACCCACTTGCTTCCATTCCTGTCTTACATACACAATGAAAGACAATGTGAAAATATAAAATAGTGTTAATATAAATAATATAAATTAAAGTATAAAATAAATAAGTAATTAAATATCATAGATAGTTGTTAAACATCTTTCTCTGAATCCTTGATAAATTTTCTTCTGTGTGTGTGTGTGTGTGTGTGTGTGTGTGTGTGTGTGCTAGTACTGGGCACAGTTCCTTCGCTTTTTCAAAAGCTCAAGGCTGGTACTCTACTACCTGAGCCACAGCTCTAATTATGGCTTTTTGGTGGCTAATTGGAGATAAGAATCTCACTGATTTTCCTGCCCAGACTGGCTTTGTACCATAATTCTCAGATTTCTGCCTCTTGAGTGGCTGGGGTTAGAGATGTGAGCCACCAGTGCCTGGCTGCATCCTCTTAGTCTGAGTCTTTCCTGGGGGAAGACTAATGACTCAGGTCCTTTTGGAAACCTTTGGCTTAGCATAGAGTTGCCAATAGAAATAGTTTTCAAGTTGTACGTGTAATACAAACATACACGTTAAAAAAAAACAACCTAAAATGAAATCGACAAAATTCGTTCCAATAAGAATTCTACCCGATTAAATACATCCCAATATTATGTTTTCAGTAGTTAAATTCATGTAAAAATTACCCATGAGCGATTTTAATTTCCTCATTTTACAACTAATCAGGTAGAATTCTTATTGGAACTAATTTTGTCCATTTCTCTCTCAATGGAATTGTCTTTTTGAGGATTGAGGATTCCCAACTGGGAGACAGTTAGGAGAGGCTTCTCATTTTACCTGCCACGACACAATCATTCTGAAAGAAGACTCATCACCATGCCCCGTCCCTCATCCCCACATTCCTTCCCTCATCCCCACGTCCCGCCCCTCATCACATCACCCTGTATTTGAGCAGCTAAGTTGTTTGGTGCTCATATTTGGATTAATTTGAGAAACCTGACAAGAGAAGAGATTTTAGAATTCTTAAGTGTTCCCCACCCGCAAGGAAAAAACACACATGACTAACCAAAGCAGGTAAAGATGTCTGTTTTATACTCAGCCCTCAAATAATTTATAGCACTTAGTATGGAACATGGTCCACTATTTTATTACATACTCATATGTAGCACTCTGCTAGAATAATATAAGTGGTGTAAAAGACTGGGGGAGGGGTCAGAATTCGTCATCCCATACCTAGGGTATTACTAATTGCTGGTAAGCAGATGCACACTGACTTACATTAAGCTTTCAGAAAACCGAAGAGGAGGTCAAATCTTAGGGAAGCTCTACTCATCGAATTCAAGTTTTCAGTCTTCATCAGCCTGGTGTTAGTTCTTGTCTTTGAATGATTTAAGATAAACTCAGCCTCCAATAGCTAACATGTCATTCCATCCCCAAATGCAAATGCTTGAGAAATTAAACGGGACACCTGCTTCAAGAAACCACAATATTCTTTTCCTGGCATCTTAACAATGCATGAATCCTTTGATCCAGAGCTTTCTAATGTCTGATCCATTAGTGGAATTGCTTTTTCCATCATAGTCATCTTTAGCAGATTCAATTAGCTCTGTCTATGGGGCTATACTTCAGACTGGAAGATAGATACCCTATCTAGGTCTCAAAATGTTCCTATGTGTCAGTGTTCAACAAATAGGGCATAGATATGTAATTTAAAGAAATAAAGAAAAGGGGTTATTAAATTATAAAAACCCCAACTTTACCAGCATTCAGAGAATACTTAAATTGAACTAACATGTCATAGATATGCATACATATAGCTTCTGCATATATATATGCATACATATATACCTATGTATATATATATATACATAGGTATATATGTATGCATATATATGATATATATGATATATATATGATATATATGATATATATATATATATATATATCAGACCAGCTACTTGGCTTCACCTCTTTCTCTCTTTGATATCAACCTACAGTCCTTCAATGTTAGTATATTTGGAATCAAGTGATTTCACAGAAACTTATCATATTATAATCATACTATACAGAAATATAATTAAAGAGAACAACACACATTCACATACAAGATTAGTAAGTATTCTAGAAATTATCTGTAATGATGACTTTGTTTTGTATTTTATAGGTTAGAACTACATTTTGTTCAAAATGGTGTGTGTGTGTGTGTGTGTGTAAGGACATGATATATTGAAAGAGTAGAACATTGCAATGCCTATAATGTTAATTTTATGAACTCAGAAAGTTATTAAGAATTGCTAATTAAATAAGAATGTATATTTCTAGTTAATAATACAGCAGTCTCAGTCTTATGATAAGTAAGCTGAACAATTTTCTGACTTCATAATGACTCAAAAGTGACACACATTCAGTAGAAATGTCATTAGATGTTTGAAAGCATGCTATGCTACCTCCCAATGTTAGCAATCAGCTGGCTGGCTACTTTTACTCTGCCTGGATAGGAATTGTATATATATGGAAGATGTTCATTCAGTTCTGGCAATCCTGGGCTATTGAATGCCCAAGCCCTAGTGGCTAAAATGGTAGACCTGAACATTTACAGCTTCAAGCTCTGAGAACTGGTAGCCATTACTCCATGTTTTAGAAGCCAGAGACTTACAGTGGTAGACATTCAGATTGGAGGCTTACAGCTCTGTGCTATAACCGCCAGTGGCCCCATTACTTAATAGCTTTTGTCATCACAGGCTTCCAGTAGCAGTGAGTAGGGGTGAACAGCAGCAGTGAGTGACAGTATTAGGTGGTGCCACCTAGTGCAACAGCTCTTGTAAAGGACTTTCTTGCTGGGACCTTCAGCCCTACATTGAGTATTACTGGAGCCTGCAGTGTTGGCATCCTCAGCCCTTAACAGTGACAAGTACTACAACCTTCTAGCCTAGGGTGCCATGACTGTTAGTCCTTAAGACTTGGCAGCTCCCTGGAGCTCTTCCAGTGACCAGGGCCTGCAACTTATTGTCTTTAGCTCTCCATAGCCTTCATTGTCTCTATCGCCTGTGTCCTCTATTGTTTCTGCCATAGGCACTCTCTCAAAGCCTTCAGCTGCTATCTTGTTTCTGTTGTTAGTCCCACTCTTGCTGCCATGACCACCACTATTGTCACTTTCTCCGCTGATGCTTTGGTCACCTCTGTCACCCTAATGCCTCCATCATCCTCCCTTCTTGTTACCAGCTCAGTCCACTGTACTAATAATGAACATTAGCATTCAGCAGGAAAAGGCCCCTCAAGGGAAGCTCTTTTGGTTATGATACTGGGGTTTGAACTCAGGGCCTCCTCTCAGCACTCCACCACTTGAGCCACAGCCCTATCCCACAAGAAAATTTTTATTGGACCTGATGTTGAGCACCAGGCAGAAGCACAGAAAGGTTTCTCCTAGCTGACCAGCACAAAATGAAAACAAGCAAATAGCCTGTGTCTATGTCAGAAAGAGTGTGGCAAGGATATTTCAACCAATCATAACAATCCTTCATGTATTAGCACTGTATTAGCACCAATCATGACACAGTTCCATATGCAAATGATGGACCACACTTGCACTAATCACAGAAGTCCCTCATACAAATGGAGGACTGTGGTTGAGCCAAGTATATGCCTTCTGCTGAACCATGAGGGAAATGGCCTGGGCAAAAGTGACTGCAGAGTCATCTAAAGATCACAGGCACTCTTAATGGCAAAGAAGTGCAGTTTAAGCTGCTTGAAGTAGTCATGATTAAGATAGTGCCTTCTAGAACCAGAATTGGGCTTCAGCAGGCAAGAGCCTTGGTTGCGGTGTAGCTTCCTCAAACCAATTATAGACTGTTCAAAGCAGTTAGTGCTAACATAGGGGCTGTCTTGCTGGTTGTGTGGCTGATAGTCCTTAGCTCAAAGGCAGTTGGGGCAATAGGGACGGGTTTAATAGCTCTAATTAGGAAGTCAAATTGCCTGAGCCCTCAACATCTTAGCTGATTTTAAAGGAAAAACAAACATTAAAACGAGTCCTCATAATAAAGATCTATATTAACATTAGCAGTGATTTAATGATGATCAATGTGCTCTAACAATGCTTAACTTCTGTCCCAGTGCCCTAAGAAAAAGTGGATCCCTCCAACTTGTCTCACTTCTTTCTCTGAAACTTACTAAAGTTAAAGAAAGAGGGGGTATTCTATATAAAGAAAACATTAAAACTTGGTTTCCTATAATGAACCACGCAGCTTTGAGAAGGTAGTACTTAAGGCAGCGAAGAGAATCAAGAGAAAAAAAATTAAGAAGCTTGAGAGCAAAAAGAAAATTAAATTTTTAAAAATTAAAAAAATGAAAAGACAGCTGGATATGGTGCTTAAGTCTGTAATTGTATGTAGTGAGAGATAGAGATAGAGAGATCATAGTTTGCAGCCAGCTGAAGGATAAAAGTTCACAAGATGCCATCTCAATCAATGTCTGCTTAGAGAAACATGTGCTTGTCATCCCAGGCTACAAGGGATATACAATAGCTAAGTATAGTGGTGTGTACCTGGCAAGCCAGTTATTAAGAGAAGCACAAATAGGATAGTCACTGTATTGACCAGCTCTGGCATATCTTTAAAATATTCAGTGCAGAAAGGTAGTAGCAGAGGGGGAAAAAAAGCAGGCAGAGTAGCTTAAGTGGCATACCATCTACTACAAAGCATGAGGCTCTAACCCATACCCAAACCCAATACTAGCTACAGCAAAAAATACTGAAAAAATACACAAACCCTTTCCCCATCACTTGACTCCCCCGCCCCAGGAAGTTTTCAAGTACCAAAACCATCTTCTATTAGACTGACAGAAAACAGTGCTTTCAAAAAATATCTCATAAACCAACCCAAATCACTAAACCCATGCACAAAAATGCAGGGGCACAAATTATCTTCATTTATAGAAAAGTCTATAAATGTCTTGATCGTCACATGCTATCATTTTATGTTTTTCTTCCACCAAAGAAAAATCACAAAATCAGTATCAAGACATTGCAGCTAAAAGGAAGGAAGGCAGTACTCCAACCTAAATTAAACATCTTCAAACAAGTGCTTATTTATATTTGTAAAAAAAAAAAAACCTGACCCTGTGAATTTGAAATATGAAACACACATACAACTAAAATTAAGAACATAGGAAGCAAAAAAATTTTATTTGATTGAATTCCAGAAAGAAATTGAAGCAAAGAAAAAAAATCTATATACAAAATAATAGCTAAATTACAAGGTGCCACAAGAAGACTAAATTTGAATGATAACATAATAAAGGTCATTAAGGCAAAAAAGAAAAACAATCAAAAGAATAAAAATTATACTTCTGAACTATCATATTTCAAAGATAAATCAAAATATAAATCTCTGACTATCAAAGTTAAAGAAAAAACTATTTTTTTAATTGTCAAGGTAATGTACAGAGAGATTTCAGTTTCACAAAAACTGTTTTAATCAGAAGAATTCAGGAAATTTTCACGACACTTTGCACCCACAATCCCTTCCTGAGAAATCTATTTGAAGATGAAATTCAGCCAAGCAGGAGATTAGCAGGGACATTTTACCAATGGTGAGCTTTAAGTGCATTTAATTATCTATACATGACAATAAGAGGGAACACTCATGAAAGAATAGGGTATTATATACCACATTCCCTATTATATGAATTCTGACAAAGTAGAAATATACAAGTTTAAATGCAACCTGTCTTAAAAATAAATGTAAATAAGCATTATTCACCTATTAAAATATACTCTTACTTTGGCTGAAAAAAGCAAGACTCAACTACATCCTACTAATTGAAAAGAAAAGAAAGCCTAAAGTGATTTAGAGAAAATAAATATATAGAGGGATGGACAAAATAGTAAAATGAAACAAGTGGGAAGTAAGTGTAGTGAAACTAATGTCAGACAAAGTAAAATTTGTAGCAAATTAAATGTGACAAATAAGGTCACATTTACAAGCCAAATTTTACAATAGGTTATCAGAGTTGCAAGTATACATGAACATAGAAATATATTAAAGCAAAATAAGAGACAAATGGATAGATAATTAAGAATACATAAATAATGAAAGACTTTAAAAATCTCTCTAAGTATAAAGAAATTCAAACAGGCAAAGTAATTGTTTTAGGGTTCTCTAGAGGAACAGAATCAATAGAACATATATGAAATTATAAGGAGAGGTTTATTAGATTGATTTACATAATCAGAGACTGAATAGTTCCACAATGGCCATCTGCAGGCTGGAGAGACAGACAAACCAGTAGTAGCCCAAGAAACTGGAACTTTAAAACAAGAGAGTCAGTGGTACAACTCCAGTCCAAGGCTGAAGGCCAGCAAGATTCCTGAAGAGTTGCTGGTACAAGCCTACAGTCAAAGCCTGAAGAATCTGGAGTCTGATATCCAATGGACTTTCAAAGCCAGCACCCCCTCCCTCTCCCCAGAGCAATAAAAACACCATTGGCGCAACAAAAAATGTCCGCCATCCCTGAGGGCAAGTTTCCTTCTACCTTCTGTTCCTCTCTATTTTTGTCCAGGCTTCCAGCCCGTTGGATTGTGTTATTCACCTTCAGTGCATGTCTCCCCACACTGTTTCCTGTTTCACATGGTAATTTTCTCAGGAAATAATTTCCCAGATTTGTGTATCACCAACTTTCTTAGTTATCTCTCAATCCATCCAACCCTATAACCAAGATAAACAACATTAATCTCCCTCCAAGTAACATGATGTAGTTCATCTTGTTGAACTAAATGCTAGTTGGTTTACAGAATGGGACTTTATTCCTGCAAGTACCATACTTCAATTATGTCTGTTATATATATTTGTAAGTATCCTGTGTCTCTGTTTGCTGGGGACATTGCATTTCGAGTCTATAATCCACATATATGAGAGAAACATGAATCCTTTGTTTTTCTGGGCTCAATTTCTTGATCTACTTGTCTGTTGTAAGGCATTGGTACTGCTTCCATAACATGACTATTGTGAGCAGTGCTACAAGAAACATGGTGTTTAAGTGCCTTTATTATGTCCTGTTGAAATAAGGATACTGGGTCTAAGTAACTTCATCTTGTTCTCACAGCCATTCTGGAGTCTTGCTGGGTGGTGGGGGCTTTTCACCCAGCTCTGAAAAACCTAGAGATGAGATAGTCCATTCTTTGAATTGCAGATATCATGCAGTTCAACGCCAGGAAAGCTTTGCTACAGAGAATGCTCATCCCTGATTATGGTTTGATTTCCCTGAATGGTTTGATTTGCTCACTGCTGAGTATTCCCCTATATGGTATGCTTTTGTTGGGCTTAGGTCTCCACCCCAAACATGTGGTTTTTGTCTTTAAAATCTTTGTACAAGGCTGGGAATGTGGCTCTGTGGTAGAGTGATTACCTAGCATGTATGAAGGCCAGGGTTCAGTTTCTCAGTACCACATAAATAGAAAAGACTGGAAATGGCGCTGTGGCTCAAGTGGTAGAGCGCTAGCCATGAGCACAAAGAAACTCAGGGATAGTGCCCAGGCCCTGAGTTCAAGTCCCAGGACTGGCAAAAAAAAAAGAGAAAAAAAATAAAATCTTTGTGCAAGCTACATTCTGGGCCGCAAGTCTTTGGAACAGGAATCCACCTGTAGTTGCTGGCTTTCTAATAAAGAGTCTCAATTCAATGTCTCAAGATACAGCTTCTTTGTTTCTCAGGATTGAATTCCTATATAACAGTCTTGAAATCTTTCAGATAAATGCCCAAGAGTGGCATTACTGAATCATAAGGCATTCAAATTTTAGGGTTTTTTTTGAGGAATCTCCATACTGAGATTTCTTTTATGGTTGGACTAATTTATGTTTCCCCCAGCCATGTATTATTAGTGTCTCTTCTTTCCCTCCTCCTCACAGCATTTGTTGTTTGAATGCTTGATGATGGTCATTCAGACTAGAGTGGGGTAGAATTTCAATGTTGTTTTGATTTTCATTTTCTTTAGGGCCAAGAATGTTGAGCAATTTTTCATTCGTTTATTGGCCATTTGAACTTATTTTGAGAAGTGTCTATGTCGCTCTTTGCCCGCTTATTGATTGGGTTATTGATCTTTAGGGCTTTCATTTTTAAGCTTTTTAGATATTCTAGTTATTAGACCCTTGTCAGATGTACTGCTGGCATAGATCTCCCATTCTGTCAGCTATCTTTTTGGCTTAGTAACAATGTGCTTCACTGCGCAGAAGAAGCTTATTAGTTTAATGCAATTCTATTAGTCAATTTTCTCTCCTATTTGCTGTGCCCATGGAATTCTATTCAGGAAGTTTCTATCTATACCAATCAATTCTAGAATTTTCCCTGCTCCTTCCTGTAGTAGTTACAAGTTTTCAGATCTTACGTGAGGGTCTTTGACCGACTGTGAATCAATATTGGTACAAAGTGAGATTGGGGTCTAACTTTAGTTGCATGTGAATGCCCCTTTCTCCAGCACCTTTTGTTACAGAGGCTATCCTTTCTCCATTATTTTGGACTCCTTTATCAAATATCAGTCAGCTGTATGTGCATGGGTTTGTTTCTTGATCAAGTCTGTTCCATTGGTCTTCAGGTCTGTTTTGTTTCAGTAGCAGGCTATTTTGGTCTAAAGCCTGGTATTTTAACATCACCAGTATTGTGTATATGTGAGTGTGTGTGCATGAGTATGTGAAAATCTGGGACTATCTAGCCATGGGCAATTTCATATAGTAGCTATCTATATAAGCTACCCAAGCCTCAAGGCTGTAGTCTTGCTAGAGAAACAGCCTGTTTGTAGATAAGCCATTGCTAATTCTGATTATGGTATTTTCTCTGGATACAACCAGAAGTTCACAGAAAATGAGGCTTCCTCTGAACTCCCAAGTAGGCAAATACTCTTTTGACTTACTTACATCCCTGTCAATATCAGATGCCTGCTTCCTGTGTCAAACTCCCCCAAGGAGCCCCTACTTTATGGAGCCTGTGGTCATTGCTAAAGCCTCCAGACATATTATCTACTCTAAAACATCTCAGTCTCATTGGCCACCAAAGGCAGCTTCACATTTACCATGACAATTCTAGCTGTTACCTAAATATACCTCCTTTTCTGTATAATCTAATTCCATTCTTAGCCATGATACCATCTGCTCCCCACCCCCCCCCCCCCCACCTCCCCCATCCCCCACCTAAAAGTACTAGCCACTCACTCCAGGGCTACTAAATCAGGCCATCTCAGTAATAACCAGACACATTTTCAATGTGGGATTATGCTTTCTAATGGTCAGCTTTGTGCAGATCATCCTGGTTTCAGTTTATATTATGTTTACATTGCTCATGATTACTCAAATTCAAGATGTAATCTCAGCATTAGTCTTGTAAGAAAAAGCCAACCTGAAGCACCTTCATAGGTAACAAGAAAAAAATAGTCTTTGGCCAAAGAAGAAAAGGTACAGTTCTGCCTTAGGACCTGAGCTTGCTTAGGTCAGTCAGCCTGTGATAGTCAGACTGCCATAAAAGGGAAGTGAGAGGAGAAAGAAGAACTCTGGACATCCTCCATTTATAAGGGTCAATATATAAAGCATGTTCCTCAAAAATGCCACAGTGACCTATTGGTCCATTGCTCCTACCAAGGCCAAGAGATGACCTCAGTAAGCTAGTGAGCTTGCTGAGGAATGAGGCCGAAATGGCAAACAAACTAGTTACCACTAGTAACTCACACTCAAGTGTGAGGCTTGGACAAGAGAGGTTAAATGGGGTGGCTAGTAAAAGCTTAATAGGGCTGGGGTCCTGTAAGGAAGAACACAGGATGTACTTTAGAGATTTGCTCCATCTCCAGCTCAAGTCTGAGTTGGGCAGAAGGGTCTGGACATGGGAACCTAAACTACTTGCTGCCACACCAACCAGTCAGATTAACATCTCTCCTCTTTGGTGAGTGCACAGGGATGTTCACGAATACCATTCACCATCCCTTGATTATCAAGACTAGGAACTAAGTCTTGCTTGCACTGTACTGTGCCTAAATAAAATGAGACATTACAGAAGTTAAATACTTTCTATCTCTGCTCCCTACCATTTTTATGAGTAGAAGCCTGTCTGCTCATTTTCAGGTCTTTGGAAATGCCCCCACATGGCCAGGGAAACTCCAAGTATATCTTTGGGTTGCTTTTTTTTTGTATGTAGAAGATTATAGTCCTACTGGAAATGAGTGGTGTATTAGTCATCTCTTGCTGCATGGCCAACTATCCCCAAGGTTAAAAGCTTAAAACAACAGCCATTCATTATCTCAGAGTTTCTGAGTCAGGAATTCAACAGCATTGTGGCTGTGAGACTTTGGCTCAGGGTCCCTTAGCAAGTTACAGTTCAGATTTGATCAAGCTGAAGTCATCTAAAGGTCTTACCTGGTACTGGAAGATCTGTTTTCAAGATACCCACTACCTGCCTCCATTGGTTTACCCATAAGGCTTTGGCCTTGACTGTTGTAGGTCTCTGTGAAATAGCAGCCGGCTTTCCACAGAGCACATGATCTGAGAGATAAAGGAGGATAGAAGATACTAGGCCTTTTATAATATACCCTCCGATGGCATTCTCAATGATTTTGGCTTCATTTTTCTTAGTAGAAGCAAGAGGAAGAAAGCAATTAAACTTCACCTCTTACTTCATTTATCTGATTTTGTTTTGTTGTTGAGACCTAATCCATAGTGATAGCTTCGTGCTCTAGCACTGAAGTGAATCTCATACCCTAAGCCATCTTTTAAAAGAAAACATGTTAAATCATTCATGGGTGTGTCTTGAAACTCTTCACCACAACTGGAATGGGCAGACCAGAGTCTGAAATGTCCAAAGTTATAATTTATTACATTCAATTGGATTCAATATAACATGGAGGAGAAAGAAACATGAGCTTTGAGTTCATATGGACTCAAGTATGAGGCCTGGACAAGGGAGGTTCAAGGGGGTGGCCAACACTGTCTTATGGACCCCTCCTATTCCAGGAGGTACCACATTTTATTTAATGATTTGTTATTGCAATTTCCAAATTGAAATTCTTAGTAATTCTGAGTAACGTGTACAAAGTGTACATGTGCTTTGTAAGTAATGTCCACTGGAAGTATAGAACATGTCTGTGAGCAGAACAGATGATCACATCTCAAGTATTCATCATTTTTGATGTTCTAGACATGCCATGAGCACATTAACCACAATGCCTGGGAGCTCACTGAAAACTCAAAGTGATTGCAAAGCAAGATGCAGTGTGCATTACTGCATCTGCGCAAGCGGGACTGTTCAGTCCTAAAGAACTCCTGATTTTTCCATTAGAAACAGACTTTTCTTTGAATGCAGGAAGTGTGTAATGACCTTCTAGGAAACAAAATTAGCAAAGCACCCTGCCATATGCTCTATTACTCATATTCCTTCTTTGTCTTAGTCAATCTCACACTGAAAATGATGATGTGGAATGCAAAAGAAAGAGCAGGCACACCCACATGCATTTTCTTTTCAGTCCAGTCCTTCTTTACTCATCTGTCAATCTGTAGAAAATATGGATAGAGGGCGCATATATTAAGAAATAAAGTAGTTGGTGATGAAGCTCAGTACTTGAGTTCTATGACCAGCTCTGCAAAAACAAAACAAAACAAAAACAAAGTGAAATAAAAATAATTGAATTCGTTTTGCTCAGTATTTTTACTGAACAAAGCATGAATGTTATTATTTCAGTGATTCCTCAAAGTGAAATGCTCTCGGATTTCCAGATATAGTGTCAATGTACAATACAGTCATCCTTGGGTTTTCATAGAGAATTGATTCCAAGACCTCCCAATGGATTCCAAAATCTCAGATGATCAAGTTCTTTATTTAACACAGTAGTATCTGCACATAAATAATGCACAGCCTCTTGCAGACTTTAATTATCTCTGGAAGACTTACAATACCAACAACAATGTAAGTGTCATCGATAGCTGTTAAATTATACTGTTTCAAGAATTATAACAAGGAAAAAAACCTATACATATTCAATACTGACACAATTTTTTTTTAGAATTTATTCATCTATAATAGGTTGGATCCACAGATTGGTCCTAATATGGCAGGATGTCTATATTAAGACCAATGGTAAAATCTGGGCTAAGGGATTTTTTTGCCGGTAGTGGGGCCTGAACTCTGGGCCTGGGCGCTGTCCCTCAGCTCTTCAGCTCAAGGCTAGCACTCTGCCACTTGAGCCACAGTGCCACTTCCAGTTTTCTCCTTGTGTGGTGCTGAGGAATCAAACCAGGGCCTCATGCATACAAGGCAAGAACTCTATCACTGAGCCACCTTCCCAGCCCATAATTATATTTTTTACTTAGAACAACATTAAATAGCAAACTAGCTCAAGAAAAACAAACCACTGTGACAAATCATAAAAGATCTGGAAGAGGGCTGGGAATGTGTCTTAGTAGTAGAGTGCTTGCCTAGCATGCATAAAGCCCTGGGTTCAAGTCCTCAGTACCACATAAACAGGAAAGAAATGGGGCTGGGAAGGTAGCTCAGTGGTAGCGTGCTTGCCTTACATGCATGAGGCCCTGGGTTCGATTCCTCATGCACCACATAAGCAGAAAAAGCCAGAAGTGGCACTGTGGCTCAAGTGGTAGAATGTTAGCCCTGAGCTGAAGAGCTGAGGGACAGCACCCAGGCCCAGAGTTCAGGCCCACAACTGACCAAAAAAAATACAGAAAAAGAAGATCTGGAAGAAAGAAGTAAGTTTATATTTTACAATCTTTTCTTTGCATAACCATGCACGTGTGTGTGTGTGTGTGTGTGTGTGTGTGTTTGCATGCGTGCGCGTGCGTGTGCGCGTGTGTGCATGTGGGCTGGGGCTTAAATGTAGAACCTTGTATTTTTGTACTCATAGCTGGTGCTCTATCACTTGAGCAACACCATCAGTCTAACTTTTGCTGGTTAATTAGAAACAAGAGTTGTTTCATCTGCCTTGGCTATCTTTGAATGGCAATCCTTAAACCTCAGTTTGCTGAGTAGCTATAATTATTTGCCTGACTAACCACCACCTGGTTCTTACTGTCTTTAATGACAGATTTTGTCTGCTTTTTTTGTCAGTCTGAAAATTATTTAGCTACCTTGATTCTGCCTCACTTTGTCACTGATTTATTCCATAAAGACTCCCTAAATGACTGTTTCCAGGCTTTAATTTTCTCTTATAAAATGGCATCCCCAACATGTCATTTGTAAAGTTATTAGAGGATTAAAAAACTAAGATGCTCCAATAATATTTGGTGTAGTGCCTGCCTGGTATAAGTTCAATAAATAGGATGCTGCTGCCAGTTGATATGCACCGGAAATGCAGAGGAAGGATATAAAGAAGGGAGTGGAAACACAAGAGAAAATATAGAAACATCACATCAGAAAGTGACAGTCTGAGCAAGGCAGAGGTCCGTTGGTCTGTGCTTGAGATTAAATTCTAAGGATGAAATATTCCCTATGTGTGTTGGGATGATGTTACTCTCTCACTGTACTACACCTCAGATGAATTTCTATTGAGATCCATCTTTGGTGGTTTTCAATCTTTGATCACAGTTACTTTTTCTACCTAAAGTATGTCATTCCTTTTTACTTATCAACTAAAAACTTCTTCCAAGCCCTAGAAATCTTATGTTTATCTCCAGTTTCTCCCCATCACTCATTTGATTAGGCAAGAGGAGGAGAAGAAACTTAGAAATGGCCTGGGAAATTCCATCTCCATCCCACTGAAAACATGCTCTCTTTTTTTCCTTTTTTCCTTTTCTTTTCCTGTCTTTTTTTTCTCCTGTGACAGTAGGTGTTGTCTCTGAGCTGTTTTTGCTCAAGGATAGAAGTTCATGGATTTTCCTACTTGGGTTGGCTTTAAAGTACGATCCTCAGATTTCTAAGTATTCTCAGGCAATCTCAGCCTCCTAAGTAGCTTGGCTGACAGGCATGAGCCACTAGTGCCCAGCTTTTCTATTTCTTATCATCATAAAAAGCTGATTTTTACACTCTTCAGTGAGATTATAGCAAGGAAAAATACTGCAATGTCAAATAACAACTAAAAGTCTTAATTATAGTCCCTTCTACTGACATATATGACTGCCTTCTTAAGAAATCAAACATTTTCAAAGATCATCTAATCAAACCACTGTCACTATAGAATAGTGCAACTTCTGGGCAAGAGAGTTTACAATTAGAAAAGGTATAATTTTTCCCTGAAAATAATATAAAAAATTAAGTTGATTTAATAGTTTCATTTTATTATGGCCAAAACCTAATAGAAAGATTTGATTAGCAAGTCATCACAACAAATCTTAAATACTGCCACGAACATTTTCAAAAGAGTAACAAATGTCTCAAATTTGCAATCGTTTAAGTAAATTTTAAATCAGTTCCCAGCCATTAATGTTAAATAAAAAATTTAATCTGTTCAATGAATAACCAGCCACTTAGACAAAGGAGGTGTGGATTTCTATATCTTTGAAAAACTTTTCTCCCCAGTGTATGCGTGTCATGGTTTTTATTAGAGAAGCATTCTAACCAATGGGTATTATCATATTACCTAACCATGGGTTTTACCATTATCAGTGGGAATGATCAGAATCAATATGTATTATGCACCATCATAGTCAGCTTGGGTTGCTGTAACATCTTACCATTGACTGGTTGGCTTGTAAACAACCTAAGTTCTGAAACCTGAGTGGTTCAAAATCAAAGCTCTGGTAGATTTGGTGTCTGATGTTTCCCCTTATTTCAGTGTCTTTTTGTTCTAGAGCAGGGAAGCACAAAGCCATTGGTATGCTTTTTATTAAGACACTAATCCTCATGACCAAACAACTTTCCAATGGCTCTACCTCCAAATGCTGTCACATTGGGTAAATAGGATTCCATCTATGAACTTTAGGGCCACTGCAAAACATACAGACTATACCTTACATGTAATAATAACCTGTTATCAGAAATGACTGAAATATAAAGGAATGTTGTTACATGTAGAAGATAAAAATTAACTTTCTCTTGTAGTTTTTATAGAAGCCTATGGGTACACTTTGTGAAATTAGATGCCATAAAGCTTTAAAGGAGATATATTCACAGGCGTGAAATAATGGATCAAGCTGAGGAGAAAGTTGGTAGTGATAGGCCAAGCCCAGAGGAATGAGAAAGTCTGGGGAGAGGGTGGTTTCAAGTTCAAGAAGAAAAGAACTAAGCAGGAATCAAAAATTGAGAAACTAAACAGATATAACTATGATATAGCCACGAAGAAAGGGCAGGAGAGAGGCAGTGAAATATCTTAGTTTGGACATAACATTTCTGAAGACTGAGCTCAGCACCAGTGGCACATCTAAGTGGTGTGGCCATAGATTTCAACTCAAAGGATGTGCTAGTAGCAGGGACTTACCTAAGTCCAGCCACTCACTGTTGGGGGGGGACTGAGGCTTAGAAAGGACATGATCTATCCAAAGTTATATAATAGAAGATACTTCAATGTATCATTTACAGAATCTACATCAGACTATATGGCTCTCCTCTAGAAACAGAAAGTAGGGATGTGGTCAGTTCCACTTAGAAACAGTGATTGTGATGACTAGGGCTGAAATTCATGACCTGAACCTCCAGTTCTTATAAAGTTTAAGGCACAAGAAAGAAGGCAAAGGCTCACAAATGATTTCCTTGGAGACTGTAGATCTCATAAGGTTAGAGACTAAGTCTTGCTTATGTTTCCATCTCTAATACCTGGGTAATAGTCATGTTTTAATAAATAGTGATGGCTTTCAATAAGTAATTATTTTAGTTCTAAGATCCCTTGCATGTTTACTTCCTACGCTTTACCCATAAGCAAACTGATAATAGAGAAGTGTGGTCACAAAATGAATTTAAAAATAGATGTCGGGGGGAGGGAGGAGTTGGGGAGGTGGGGAGGGAAGGAATGGCAGGGGAAAAACAAAGGCGTGGGTAACAATGCTCAATAGGAAATGTACTCATTACCTTACTCATGTAACTGTAACCCCTCTGTACAGTATCTTTACAATAAATATATATATTAAAAAAAGATGTCAAGAGTAAGATGGTAGCAGAGCAGAAGCTTCCTCTGTGCAACCCCACAAAGGAGCAAAGCAAGGGCAACAAACAAGAGACTATGTTCCAAGGCAAGAGGAAGAGCATTGGGAATTAAGAAAGAAGAAATAACCAGACAGCTAAAAAACACAGAGAAATAGAAAAGCAATGCAAAGCAAAGTAGGAAACACTCCACAGTTCCAATCCTGACTCCCCAAGGCAGAGGGGAACAGAAGTGCAACCACAAAGTAAATCAGGCAGCCCTGGTAACATCAGACTGGCAGTCCTAACCACAAGACGAGTCCACAGTTCTCTCAAGCCTAAATTCAGTATGGAGCTTTGGTTGTAACAGTGACTCCTTCCATTATGGCAGGCTAGCATAGGAGAAGAAATACATTACACTGTTTCCCAGTATCTTGGATTGCTAGAGCTAGGAATTCTCCTGAATGCCTATAGTTTGAGAATAAGATACTTTAGGAACCCCAACATAAGGAGCAATCTCAATCCAGGGAATCAGGGAACACCTTGACACAGAATCCAAATAGGAGATGTCCATGAGAGATATTCATGGAGAGGAGGGCAATCAGTCACCGATGTGCTGAGCTGTCCAAGCAGCAGGAAACATGGGCTGTAGAGAGTATGGTGGTTTATGATCCTACCCTGATTTGCTGTCAGGAAGGGCTGAGATGGCTGAACTCAGGTCCAGTGGATCACTTTGTTTCTTTCTATTGCTTTCTGCAGAGTAGTTTACTGCTGAGCAGGTTTGGAAGCTCTCAGACTCAGAAGCAAAGTGCATGTCTCTTCAGTTCTCTCCCTTCAGTGTGAGTAGTAAGTTCTCAATGCTCACTTTGCATTCCCCACTCTCTCATGTCCTTTGAGGATGTCTCTGTGTGGACACTTGCTGTCTCAACTGGAAGACACTGAAATGAGTGGGAGCCTGCCCAGTCCACAGGCCACAAGATTGACAAACCCTTAGCTGAACTAATCAAAAGAGAGAAATGACCAAATTCATAAAATCAAGGGTGAAAAGGCAATATTACAACAGATACCACTGAAGTCCAGAGCATCATTAGAGAATATTCTGAAAATATATTTCAGTTAATTGAAAAATCTAGAATAAATGGCTAAAGTGAAGTTAAAACAGTAATAAAGACCTCCCCAACAAGAAAATCCCAGGACCAAATGAATTCATGTCTAAACTCTACCATATCTGTAAAGAGCTACACTAATGTTCCACAAACTAGCTGGTGTATAATCCTAGCTACTAGCCTATCATCCTAGCTACTCAGAAGGCTGAGATCTGAGGGTTGTGGTTCAAAGCCAGCCCAGGCAGAAAAGTCCAAGAGACTCTTATCTCCAATAAACTACCACAAATAAATAAAGCCAAAAGTGGAGCTGGCTAGCCTTTGGGCAAAAGAAGTTCTAGAATAATGTCTAGGCCCTGAATTCAAGCCCCAAGACCAGCACAAAAACCAAACCAAACACAAAAATCTTATTTGATGAAGCTAGTATACCAAAACTGAATAAAGATACAGCAACATTAGAAAACTATAGCCCAATTTTCTTGGCCCACAGAGGCAAGGAAATGGATGTGTAGTAAGAATGTCTCTTGAATCTGTGACTACATTGGTTGGCATCTGAATATTGGTAGCCAGCCTAACCTGCTATCATAAAAACTAGTATCATCAGCTTAAGTCCAATATCTGAAAACAGTATAACCTGTTCTTGGACTGTTTATAGCAGACATCAAATAAACAGATCAGTGCTTCAAACTTGAGTTCAGTTGAGAAAAGGCTTCAAAGCCATATTGTATGACATAAATACAGAAGTGTTTGCATCTGTGACCTGAAATTCTTTTCCTGTAGGAAGTCCAGTTTCACACATGATTTGCAGGTCACATGAGGTCCACATCAAAATAACACAGCTTGTACTAGATTACAGTGGGCAGGAATAGAGAAGGTTTTGTGAGAACAGTTGGGGATTAGCTGTGTTCTTTGAGAGTGTTATCAAGAGATGGCAGCCCTAAGTGGGATCCAGGAATCAGCTATGAGAGAGCAATTGGAACTGCTGGTGATGTAGGTAGGGGGAGAGCGCTGCAGCCTTGAAGCTGGTTAGGTTGTCTCAAATCATTGAATATTCTCAAGGGAGGGAGACTTCATTGCTTCCCCAAGGCCCCCATTCCAGTTCACACCAGTGTTCAACTATCCCTCAAATGACATTTTACTGAATTGTTAGGGATTCATGGGTTTGACTTTTTTAATCCCTTGGAAAAAAAAATAAGCACCAATGACTTTTGTTTCTTTCTTTTTTAAAAATAGATGTATTTATCTTTCAGAAGGTATTTGAAGTGGTTTCAATTAAACATCAGTTTATGAGTATAATGCATCTTGATCAGTGTCACCCCATACATCATTCTCCCCTCCCCCATCTCCCCAAACCCCAAATTAACTTTTTATGTTCATTTGTACTATCTTTAAGTCATTGTTCAAAGGAATTACCTTATAACAAATCAGTTTATAAGTATAATGCATCTTGATCAATGTCACCCCTTTTATGGTTCTCTCCATTCCCTCCCCTCCCCTCAGTTTTCTTAGTTTCCCAGGATATGCATTTGATAATATGATTGTATTTTCCCATCGTTCCTCTCTTCTTCGTCTATCTCCCTTCCCCTAACCTCCCCAACTTTGCAAAAAAGGAAACAAACAATCTAGATGCAGAGCAAGCAGGGCTGCCCTGGTGATGAGACACCAGCTCAGAATGTTCCTGTTTTTCTTAGAAAGCATTTCCATTCTGCTTGGCTTTGGGAACAAAGCCAGTCTGCTTTAGAGGAACAGAGATTTCCAGTATGTTGGGCAGGCAAAGGTAGCTGGACGGATGGGAGTCGGGGGGAGGCTTGTAAGGGACCAGGGACTCTTCACCAAGCCACAGGGAGGCCTGGGAAGGGCGGGATGCTTGATGTACTTCATGTTTTCAGACTGACATCCTTTTGAGAAATTTCTAGGTGCTAGGGAGGGATAAGATTAACTAGAACACTGAGCCTAGACTCCTTCCACCCCTTGTTTGGAGTCATTAACAAACTATAAAAGCAGGGAAAGGAAGCAGGAAAGGAAGCAAAAGACAGTGTTAGGTACAGTCTCTTGCTAGACTAGACAAGGTCACGCTCTGCTTCATAGAACATTCAGTCTTGGCCTTCCAGCATGTCCTAAACAAGGCCCTGGAGATGACCAACTCACTCTCCTTTCTCTATTTTCCCAGTAGAGTCAATAGAAAAAGATGTGCCAGTCTGTTATTCAAGAGGAAAGAGACCAAGACTTATTTTTTATCTTAGTGCTGCACATTTATTTATTTTTATTTGCTTATATCAGTTTCATAGGGTGAAAGTTCATTCTTACATTTGCTTATATCAGTTTTATAGGGGGGAAGTTCATTCTTACATCTCTGCACATGTTAGCATTGTATTCTAATCAGTTTCATCCCCCTCTGCCACACTCCCTGCACCCTTCCCTCTAAGAGCATCCTTATAGAAAACAACATTTTTTAAAAAATATTTATTTTTATTATTTCTAGTTGCACAGTCAGGTGCCATTTAACAAAGTGGTTTATGTTAATGAATGCAATGCCTCTTGATTTAACACTCCTTCCCTGACTTAATTTTGTGGCAGATACAATGCATTCTTGCCTGCATTCTCCCCATCCTTTCCCCAGTTTGTTGGGCATACCCCTTCATTTGTCTCTCCCTTGTCTCCACCCTTCTCTTGTATGTACCCATTTCCTGGGGCTGATTTTGTAGGCCAATGCTTTTTTAACACATTAACATCACCAAGTACATTTTTAGGTGTTTTACCAACCAGATTTATCCATACAGTATTTATTTATATGTGCTTCTGTCATAGTTTAGTTTTTTTGTTTTTGTTTTTTGTCGTGGGGCTTGAACTCTGGGCCTGGGTGCTGTCCCTCAGCTCTTCAGCTCAAGGCTAGCGCTCTACCATTTGAGCCACAGCGCCACTTCCGGTTTTTTCTGCTTATGTGTTGCTGAGGAATCAAACCCAGGGCCTCATGCATGCAAGGTAAGCACTCTACCACTGAGCCACCTTCCTAGCCCTGTAATAGTTCTTATACTTAAAAAGTACAATGGATGTGGGCACATCACCTAACTTAATGAGCAATGTAGCATGTGTCGTAAATGGAGCCATGTTATTTCCCAGTTAGTCTGGAAAGTCATTAGAATCCAAAGATAGTGAAGAAAGAAGCATTTGTGGAACTATGAAATGCCCAGTACATGTAAGGGACTGTTATTTGCTCAATAAATTGCTTTATATGAGACCAGTCTGTGAGATTCTCCCACTTAAAAGTTGGCTCTTTTCTCCATTTATCTCCAATGTGTGTTCTGACTATAATCCAAAATCACTTGGAAATAATTGATTTCAAAGATCTGACCCTATTTTTGGCATCAGCCAGAAAAATCAAATCTCTCTTCCTTCAATTGTCTTTATTTGCAATGTCAGCCCCCAAAATAAGGAGTTTTCACAGCCTCACATCCCAACATTGAGCTTGACAGAGGAGGGAGTATCTGGTTGATGATGAGGAAGAGTACAATAAAATTGAGAGTTGGTGTCGGGAGGAAGGAAGATTGTTGTCCTGATCATGATAATATCATCTTAAAGGATGATAGGAGATCTCCTGAGAAGCAGTATTTGCTATGGACAGTCAGGAATACTGAACCATTCCCAGACAAAATGAATGTGGCCAGAGGAAGACGGTAGAGAAGGAAACCGTGGGAAACTGGTGAGAAGAAATATTAAAGAAATGGAGAGCATGAAATTGCTCAGTCTCCTACTGTGTGTCAGAGCCTTTCCCTCCCTCTCTCTCCCTTCTTTCCCCCCTCTCCCTTCAGTCTCTATCCTGACTTCTTGCTGCTGATGTATTATGTCAACACAGAGAGGACAGAGAGGACAGATCTGGGTGGTATTGTTCTAGAAGCACAAACCCTTTAGGAATCCAGACAGTACCCACCCATTGACTGCTAGAAGAAAAAATAAATCTGAGTCAGGATGTGAATTGACATGGAGGAGGGAGGAGAGCTGGATCGTGGGGTGGTAGTGGAAGTGCATTTGTCAGGAACAAAACCCAAGCAGCAACTAAGATCCATCCACACACCCATTGACCCCTTCCAGCCGTCTCTCCCCAGCCTCGTCTTAACTGAGCATCTGCCAACACTGGGCTCACCCAAGAGATTTTTATCATCATGATTCAAAGCTGAGATAAGATTGGAGTCCAGTGCCAGTTCCCTTGCTTCCTAGCTGTGTGGCCATCCCAGTTAACTTTTCCCACTCTGTCCTTCTTCCATTAAACAGAGCAATAATGACTAGTAGGTGTTTAAGATTGAGATTTATTAAGTGTTTAGTCCAATATCAAGTACAATAATTGAAGTCTTTGGAATTTTATTTTTAATTATTCACCTTTTGGGAAGAACTGGGGATTGAACTCAGGGCCGCAAGTAGGCTGAGCAGTAGAAACATGCCCAGGTCCTTTTTGCTTTCAGTTTACTTTTCAGGTAAAGTGTCACACTTTTTCACAAGCTGTTCTTCCATCATACTCCTCTTTTCTTTGCTTCCAGAGTAGCTAGGATTAGAGGCATGACCCTCCATTCTGGCCCTATTATTATTATTATTATTATTATTAATCATTTCCCAGGCTACCCCCATTTATTAAATGTCTACTATTTACCATTGTATTAGTCATTAAGATCTGGAAGATAAAACAGTTACAACCTCTGACCCAGAAGAGCAAGCCATCAAAGGTAAATAAGTAAGATGCAAAGATCTCAAGAAGATGTGCTGGCTGTAGTCCTGTGTATGAATCCAGTGTGTAGTCAGAAAAGTGGATTTCTACCTGGGGTAGAGAGGTATTCCAGAAGATTGTGGGGCTGATGTGGGAGCAGCAGGAAAGCTGCTGTTTATTCCCATGAGAGGCTGTCAGAGGTCCTGCTGTTGGGCACTGACTTCTCAGAGGTTTCTCAGATTTATTCTATGCTGCGTGGGCCAGGCAGAGGCAGTAGGTATTTACCACCCCCACCCCCCATCTCCTTTGGGGGCCTTACCCAGAGCAGCTTTGACTCTGTCTGCTTAACATATCTGAAATCTGAGTTGGAGTCTAAGAAAAGAGCCAGCTTCTAAGACTGCACAGACACCACCAAGCTAAATGAATCTAAAATCCTCCCCAGAGATAACGTGTCAGCATTCTCTCCAGCCTGTCTGTGCAGAGGGGTGTGGAGCAGACACAGCTCAGCTTCGTGTGCATCTGTATTCAGAGACTGGGTCTCCATGAGCATCTGTGACTCTCCACCAAGGGCTCTTTAAATCACAGCATATCCCCCAATGCCTCTTTAGCATCTCCATCCTTCATCACTTTCCCATCAACACAGCTCATTCCCACCAAGACAGAAATGAGAAAAGAGGCCAACTGATCCAAAGAAAGGCTTAACCTGTTGGGAATTACTAGAAAAGCAAGTTTTCTGTTTGTAGAGGGACCAAGTAAAAACATAACAAGTCAGACAACTGTTGGCTTTATTTAACTTGAACCCTATTTCATCAGTCAAAGTCATGACCTACAGGTCAGAGGTCAGGCTGACAGAAATATGCACAAATAAGCCCTGTGGCATAATGGGAGTCTGAATGTTGCACTCAAGATTTTTTTCCCTCTCCAATGTGAAGTTCTCAGGGTCTAGAAGTTTCTATAGCTAAAAAGAAACCTACAACTAGAGCTTGCTGTACGTTTTTCACCCCAAGAATTGCACACTACATCTAGATAGGGTTAGACTATACATCCCAGGAGATTTTGAATATAGAAATAATTTAGGACCACGACTGCCTTCTTTATAGCTTCATGAGAAAGAGCTAGGACCTTTTTTATAACAAAAAAAATTAAAAAGGAAAAATAAAAAAATTAGAAGGGAAGGGAGGGAGGGAAAGAAAGGAGGAAAGGGAAAAGGAAGGGACATTGGAAAAAAGGGGGAAGGGATAAGACAAAAGAAAGGAATCTTTAGAAAATAAGAATCCCATACAGTAAATAAATTCCAGTATGCTTCCAAAACAGCCTGTGATGCAGTCATGGTTCTAATGGTTTAAATAATATTGTTTTTTAAATAATGTTTTAAATGTTATTTTAAATAATGTTTTGAATATTTTTCCTGGGTCATAAACATGCAACAGAGGTTGCTAAGACTTATTCTCACTCTAGTGTTAGAAGCAGCTGTCTAGGCAATTTAACAATGTCTACAACACACAACTCTTCATGCTCCTATTAGTTCTATCCCAAATAGGCCTGTTGTGACATATATCATGGTCACATGTTAAAGAAAACCCCCATCTTTCTATGGAAGGAGCCAGAAGAGACAATGTAAGAAAATAATTATGCAGCAAACTTTTCTATTTTCAATGATCTATTTCCTATTCCACAAATGTCTAAACCTAACTTACACATCAATTCATCCATCCCATTGATTTAAATGGGCTGACATGATTGTGTGACAGTTCATGTGTTTATAAGAAAGGATCCTAATAGAAACATTGAAGTCTCATTTCTGTGTAAGGGAATCTGTCTCCCACACAACCTAGGTATTTTAACCATAATTGCAGGAAATCTACCTGGCTGGAATGATATTTGGAGCACATCTGCTCCAGAGATAGGCAAAAGCTATGTGGTACACATAAGCTGTCATGGAGCCTTACATATGTAAAGAAAAGACCTGTGTAGCATTTCTCTTTATCCTTGAGCTCTCTCCTGCTTGGTCTTACTGAAACTTTTATGGAGAACTGCTCAAGGGGACGGCTTTCCTGAGCATTGGATAAAATAGTATTCTATTAAAGTTTCAGTTCTTACCTTTGTAAGTGGCCTGGCATTTGCTCTTTGACCTCTAAGAGGGTCCAGCAGAGCTTGCTTCTGTGTCTGGTGACAGTTGTCTACCATCCTCACCATGCAGACTTCTGAACTGAGATCTAGATCCAAGAATCCCCAAGGGCTCACCAGCTGAAATGCTTATGAAACTAAACAGGAGAGGACTCTGGATCTAAAATCTGGATCTAATACTTCCAAGTTGAAACTGAGACCAAAATCCGAGTCAGAGTTGGTACTGACTCAGCCAACCTCACAGAAATGTACACCTTCCCCACGTTCTGGGCAGGAGTGAATTAGAGCGCGGAACATGTGCCTTCTTACCTTTCACTTCGACTGCAATCAGACAGGAGGATGGATCTGGGGATGATGACCTCCCCTAACCCTACCCCTCGTCAGTCAAATAGGTCAGTCCATCAATTGTCTCATGAGAAGGCGTCAACCGGGTTGACCAAGAAATGTCAGGGCAGAAGTTGCAAGGAGTACCAAGAAATTTGCAGGAATGCAAGGGGGTGGGGAGAAGGAAGCTTTATTGCTTCTTTCTCATACCATTGCAGGATAGATCAGAACTAAGAGAGAGTATGGAGGCCAGAGACTGACCCATCTATGTAAGTTCTCCTTCTTTACTGGTTGGGTGACTTTGCAAAGCTTCTTTTAGCCTCCCAATAAACGTTAGTTTCTTCAAAAGTGAAATAGAGGTAATTATAGTGTTTTTCATAACATGGTTGTGAAAGCTTTAAAAAAAAAGCCAGGAGGTGAAGTCTTCAGCAGTATGTCTGGGCAGCCAAGAATGCTAACTATATGTTGCTTGCCATTTGGGTCCACTGGAGCTTTTTGTTTGTTTTGTTTTTGAGATGGGTCATTATCTTTCATCATTATTCATTTTTAAGTATTTGGGGGTTACTCCATTGCCTTTATACAAACATCCTTTTTCCCTACTTTTTTGGTTATACAAACATCTTTTTGTTGATTATAGTTGCTTAGCTGATAAGCTGCATCTCTTTCCTGTGTACAGAC
This sequence comes from Dipodomys ordii, assembly GCF_000151885.1. Taxonomy (NCBI): domain Eukaryota; kingdom Metazoa; phylum Chordata; class Mammalia; order Rodentia; family Heteromyidae; genus Dipodomys; species Dipodomys ordii. The sequence continues at coordinate 51,177,912 of NW_012267217.1, read as the reverse complement.
TGATGAGTTTGCACAAGTGCAAAGGGTTGGGATTTGAAGGGAGGCTTTTCATCATTTCTGCTTTCATATTTCAGTTTCCTGAAATCTGCGATCCTGCATATCTATAATTCTGCACTTCAGTGAAGGACTGGTTCAATTGTAGCCACACCTGATGAACTAGTAGGATGTGAGCAAAGATGACCAACATTCTGTGAGGGATTCAGTCTTTCAAATATTGAGTTCCCTTCTTGTGTAGAAGGATTTTGGAAAAGGAATGACCCTTTGTCTCTGCCATGTTTACCCAGATGACTGAGGAAGATTTTGAGCTCAGGAAAAGTCTCTTCTGAAACCATCTCTACCATGAAGATGGAGAAAGAGCCAAAAGCATTTAGTGAAGAAACTTGCTTTCTTGAAGGGATGTTTTCCTTGGAATCTTCTGGTAGTCAAGCCATGGAGCCAGTTGAAAATTCTCTGATGAGTTGGATAGAATGGGGGAAGACAAGAGTTCCTGGAATTATATTGAGGAAGAGATAATGAAAACTTAAATGGATTAAGAGTATGAGAATAATCTTACAATGCCAGATGAGAGGAAGATATTAGTAGCTACCTGTCATGGTTAATTTTGATTTTCTCCTCTTCCTCTGTATCATTTAACTTCTTGCCTTGAGTAGTTTACATTCTAATTTCATTATTAAGAAAGAGAAGAATAAAAAGATAAAAAAGGGTAAAGAAAAAGAAAGAAGAAAAATAAGAAAGAAAAACAAATTGTGCCTTAGTGTCTTGTCCATAGACACCTAACGACTTATAGAGCAAGTCAGTTCTTGGCTCGCTCACTCACTGGGGCCCGCACCCACTGTGTTCCCTCTGTCCTCTCCTCTATGGTCATTGTGCTCAGAAAAGAAGAATCATTGGCATCACTAGAACTTAATTTCATTCTGTTTTCTCTATTCCCACTGGACCAAAAACATTCCCAAACTAACAGGAGATCATTTGTTCCTTCTACTTTTCAATTAGATATCGAACCTCAAACCACAGATAACAGAAGTGTTTCTTCTCAGATTGAGAGTCCCTGAGCACAAGGACAACAGGGCCTCAAGGATTTCATGCCAGCTTGTGATCTACAGCAGTAGTTTGAAGCTGAGTCCTTCACTACTGTCCCAAGCCCTCAACTGTGTATGAATGTGGCCAAGACAAGAAAGACATAAGAGGATTGAGCTTATCTAGTTATAGTCCTGTCTGTCCTGTCTTCCGTCCCTTCTGGATTGTTCTTAGTGCTCCATCTGCCTGAGACTCTTTTACCTTCTGGACTACTCCTCTTCCATTCCCACAGAGACTTGCAGAGAGCATATAGACTTTGGGAAACAAGGCCCTCAGGCAGACAGGCCCATGATTGTGTGGACTGGCACAGGTGTCTGCACTTCCCCTGAAGGAGGAGAAGGGGTAGGAGGCACCAGAGACTAGCAGGTTAAGTTGCAAGAGCATGCTGGGCTAGACACACTCTGGCTTCTTGCCTATTTGTAAAATGAGCACAAGAATTACTGCTCATGGGGGTACGGGGTAGGGGGAGGCAGAGAGTTAATGAATCAGCATATGGCACAAGGTTGATGCCTTCTTATCATCTCTTCACAGTATTTAGTTTCCACCAGGGCTTGCTCTCTGATAATTCCTTGCCATCCCTTTGCTTGTGCCTCAAGTTAAACCTGAAGTTCAGCTTAATAGAGAGAGTCAGGTAACAGCTGCGCCTTCTGGCCTGGATCACCTTCTGAGACATGACTCTTGCCTTTGTTATCTCATTCAGGAGAGGCAGTGATGGAGAGAGAGAGAGAGAGAGAGAGAGAAAGAAAGAGAGAGAGAGTGCAAAGTGAGAGTGAGTGAGAGAGAGCAGAGAGTGAGAGCAAGTGAGCAAGAGAGAGAGAGAGAGAGTCATGGATTTATGGAGACAGCCAGGCTAAGATATGTGATACATAGGAGTCTCCAACTCTGCTTATAGAGAAATCTCTCATCACCTCTCCACAATCTGATCTTTGTCTCCTGTACCAAAAATGAATGATATCTTACCTCATCTTTTCACCACCTCTATTAACAGGCAGATGGATGTTACAGTCTGCCCTCTGAGACTGGCATTCTCCAGTCACACATCACTTAAACTAGTGTCTGGCATCTTACATTCTTCTTGTGAAGAAAGAAACTGAAAAAGAGGCTAACATCATGAGAGAGAGAGAGAGAGAGAGAGAGAGAGAGAGAGAGAATGCACACCCAGGAAGCTCAAATACAGCAAAATACAAGATGGGGAATATGGCAGGGTGTTCTATAAATGCTTATTAGACACAAAATCCTTCCTTTTGGTTTGAGATTTTCTGATTGCGGGCTGGGGTGTGCTCTTTCTGTGTAGATGAGACTCTGCTATTTGGACAGTATGCAATGGGGCATTTGAGGAGATAAGAATAAAGAGACTAGGACATGGCCAGCCATATGGTTTCCATGGCTTTTTCCTGAGGCTGTGTTTACCCAAGCTGAGTTTATTCCATGTCTTGAGCCTAGGATCACACAAGCTGGAGGTATTCTAATGTGTTTTCCACATACACAGATTTTTTTTTTTTAGAGACCTTTGCTCAGCCAACCTTCACAGCAAGCCTCTGAGAAGGGAGTTTCTGTGAACTTAGTTGTGGAGAATGCAAAGTTTTGTCCAGATTGTAAACTTAACCACAATGCGACCTTGAAAGTGTGACCTTGAATGACTCATTTCCTATCTTTAAGTCTCATTTTCCTTCCCTATATCTTGGAGAGGATGAAGAAAATGTCCTCGTCATTGCCTCCTACCTTGGTCTCTTTGTAAATCCTTTAGCTATTGCAAAGGGAAAAGATGAAATCAAGGCCAACTTTCAGTTCCCACATTTAAAGCTAAATGCATAAACATTCATTGGCATCACTAGACTGCCACAGAAATCTGAACTTTTCCTGTAATTCTTCATCCCCTCCCTACCCTGCCCATATTATTCTCCACTGTTCCTGCTCTTTGGTCCCAACTAAAGCTGTACAAGGTGACAAACAAAGGCTTCTTCCTTTCTTTTGTAACTGGCTGCAAGGCTATCATCCTTGACACAAGCTCTGACTTTGACAGTAGTCCAGGGACATTTCTTTTCCATATTTTTACCTATTTCCCTGATGCTCACAGATGGCCCTGTGCAGCTTACCACCAAAGTCATGTTTATAAAAATAATATTCATTTCCCGCCTTGCCTCCAAAGTGAAAGAGAAAGGAACCAACTTCATTTAAGCATGGAAAATAAAATTAAACACAACATATGTCTGTTCCAAAACCCCAAACCGGTACCTCACATTGTGTTGTGGTTACATGAGATTGAAGGGAAGAGCAGGAGGACACTATTTTAAGTTTCCATAAAGCACTGAGGAAAAGTGTAGAAATACATCCAGACTCTTAAGGTTTGTGCAAAAGACATAGAGTGGCTTTATTCAGCAGAATGGCAAGCCAATATTAGAACCTCTGCCTTAATAAGCAACAATTTAAAAGATAGAGGGGCAAAAAGAGCTATGTTGTTACAAAAAGGGTGTCTTGTGACATTGGTGGGCAACTCCCAGGGAGAATTTGGCAAGGGATCCACAGCCAATACACACAGTCTTAAATGTTACTTTAAATTCAATTTGTAAAAGGAGGGAGGATTTAGTGGGCATGATTGAAGCCTCTGGTCTTTGAATCTGCAAACCCAGAAATACGCTGCCAAGGAATGTCGCCATTTAGCATGGCCTTCAGATGGCTGCTAACCTTTCAGCTGCCTTGGGATGATTTAAAGATGCACATGCCTGCTCTTCCCTCCCAAAATACCCAGATGGTATTAACAAGCAGAGGATGATGAACACTTTTTAGTGCATGTTGAAGGTATGGAGAGAAATTAGACAAAAAGTAGGATTGTTAGTTCTTGTTTTTTGACTCAGGACTAAATTAAGTGTTCTTGGTAGAACCTTAATTCTAAATAGCATAAATAATAAAGACAGTTTATCATCTTCTCTTCTCCTTGCACAAGAAGTTCAATGTCAGCATGGCTTTAATGTTGGTTCATTCAGTGGTCGAAATATGTTGTTGGAGATCTAGACTGACTTTCCTCTTATTGCTTTGCTATCCTCCATCTGTCATCCTCCACATCTCATTGCTTTCAGAGTCACAAGCTGGCTGCTGAAGTTCCAGGCATCACCTACAAATGTTACCAGAGAAGATGCTTGTCTTTCCCAAGTGTCTACTTTTAAAAGGTAGGACAGCTATTCCAATAGTCTCTATACTCTTTCTTCATGATCTGTAAGCCAGGGTCATGGCTTATAAACTTACACCAATCAGAACTTTCCTTTTGAATCACATGACTCTGCAGTGGACTGTGGGCACCAAAAAACACAAAGTTCTCTAGGCAACTGGAAATTAGAAAGAAGTGTATATTGTCAGGGCAACACATAGCATCTGCTGTATTCTATAATGTTAAGATCTTCCTGATATTCTGCATTATCAGCACATTCAGAGAATTCAAGAGGAAAAAAAAAGATCAGCAAGTATGGAGGAACATGTTTTCTTATGTCTACCACAACTGCATTTCCCATGTGGTATATCTTTCTGGGAAATAAAGAATGGAAAGAAATATAAAATCTGAGGCCTTTGGATATAAAAAGTCCAAGCCATACAGGTTCTCTAGATTTTCTCATCAGTACAGCTAGAGGTGAACAGACTAGACTCTGAACCCATTGTGCTGCAGGTCCCAACCTGGCTTGATCTCATAGTAGTTGCCAATTTGGGGTAAGCTGCTTTACCCCATCAGGGGAATGATGACAGGTCGAGTGCCACACAAAAAATGTCACGAAAGCATTAGCTGTACAATTATTATCTAATAAATGCTTTGTTTTGTCACATATAAACAATTCTTTGGGGATGTACACTTTCTGATCCATGTGTGTGCAAAGGTAATGAGAGAAAATGTCAATGTTTGCCTGCACTGCTTTTTATTTTGATCAAAAGATAATTAAATTCTCTTCTTATAAGTACTACATGCTAACCACTGGAGCTCCATTAAATGCTCTTCTTTAGTTAGTTTGTGTGTGTGTGTGTGTGCGAGAGAGAGAGAGAGAGAGAGAGAGAGAGAGAGGGCGGGGGATACAGTCAAACTTAGGCATCTAGCTGGATTCCGAACATCTACTAGGATGAAAACTCCACACAGCCAAGAACCATGTCTGTCTCCTGCACTTTGATCAGAGCTCTGTTGTGTAAGCCATCTGTTTTGTGGTTGTTTATTATGGCACTTCTAGTAAATGATAGACCACCCTTGTACACACAATTAAAGACTGGATTTAAAAAAAATAGAAGGAATTGTCTGCACAGGAGATGGCTATAGCACATCCCTGATTTCAAGAGACTTTTCTGGGGAGCTGGAAATGTTTGTACCCAGCATGAAGTGTGGAGTAAGTGGTTACGTTGGGATATACATCTGCCAAAAACTTATTGCACTAATTAAAAGAGCTATATATCTCACTGCTTGTAAATTTTGCCTCAGCTCAAATACATCCTCAGGCCAATGGAGTATGTTTCTCTGCTAAATAGTGAGCATCAGAGAGGTATCTGGGAGAGGTTACAGACTTCACAGGAAGGCATTGTCTTGGGAGCAACTCTTCCTTCTGGAGTAATTCTGATTGCATCTTCTCTCTTTTCAATGCTCCCTGCCCTACCCCTCCACCCCCACCTTCTTTGCATATTTAGTCTCATCTTCCAAGAGTGACATAATCATTATCTGAGTGTATTCATTCATTTTTAAGCTTTTCCTAAATATCAACTTGGTTTTTGAACCTTTTACAAAGCCATGTTTAGCTAATTCAAACATAATGTTGATGACCAAGCAATGAAGAACTCACCAGAAAATAATGAAATCCCTCATCCTTCATCAAAGAGTTTTGGACCTCAACCTAAATTTTGCTTCCATATTGTGAGACTCTCACTTCTTCCCAACAAATTGCTCCTTTAGATTCTACCTGCCCTGGGGTAGGAGCAGAGAATAAAGCCTTCCCTTATTTAGACATTTATTGCTAAGCATTATTTGATATTTTATTTTATTTGGGGTCAGAGATTTCAAAGCAGCCTCTTATTCTTCTCCATTTCCTTTTCTTTCTCCTCCTCTTTTTCCTTTTCTTTCTTCTCCTTCTCCTCTTCTTCCTCTTCCTCTTCCTTTTCCTCTTCTTTCTCTTTCTCCTCCATCTCCTTTCTTCTCCTTCTCCTCTTCCTCCTCCTTCTCTTTTTCCTTCTTCTCTTTATATTCTCCTCCTCTTTCTCCTTCTCCTTTTCCTCCTTCCCATCTTCCTCTTCCTCATTCCCTTTCTCTTTTTCCTCCTTCCCCTTATTTCTCCTTCTCTTCACTTCATCCTCCTCCTTTTCTTACTCTTCCTCCTCCTCCTCCTCTTCATGTTCCTCCTCCTTTTTTTCTTTCTGTCTGTTTTTCTATCTGCACAACACCATAGTCATGTTTCTCTATAGATCTGTCATCAGTGTGAATCTATGAATACACATGGCTTTGTTTATATAGACACACAATATGTGCATCCAGTTTCTCTCTGTGTTATGTGTACACCAAGCTTAAATTTGGAGAAAGCTTCTGAAGGCCAAATGTGATACAGTGCAAAGGCAGCTGACAGTGGTGAGAAAGAGTTCCCATTTATCAATATAGAAAAGCTGGGTGAGGCACAGATACTTTAAATGCCAAAAGTTCCTGGACGCAAGATGGCTGAGGACACCTAGAAGAAAAGAAAGACAGACGGAGAGAGACAGAAAGGGAGAGAGAGAGAGAGAGCCTTACATAGACATTCAATCCCTCCTTAGTTTAGCTTTTGCTTTTAGTAGGAACAGGCTCAAAGTAAAAATATCACAGTAGAGGGACCTCACAGCCCAGCTCTTCCAGACAATTGTCTTCTGGCTGCCACTTGCTCCTAAGCAAAGCCTGAGGACTAAGTGGAGGGGGGGGGGGAGAATAATTAAAATAAATTAGAGGGTGAAGGGGGATGGGAGATCATGCCTGATCCTGTGCCTCAGCCTGAGGCTCCCAGGCTTGAAAGGACATGGCTAGGCAGGATTATTTCAAGGAGCCTGGCTTCTCCACACCTTGTCCCCCAACAACAATGAGGGCACCGAATCCTCCCCAGCCACCATGATGTCCATTTGTCCTGTGGCCCTCCGAGCTTGGAAGGAAGTAGCAATCATTGCCAGTCTACAAGGGGCTCAGACCACGTATTTCTGTTTCCAATATACAAGAGTTTTTACTTTTCACTAAGTAGATCCATGATTTTCAGCAGACTATGATCTTGTCCCCCAAAGGAAGGCTGGCAATGTTATAGAAAATTTTTATTTACGAAAATAAGGGATTAATTCACATATGCTACTAGCCTCTAGTGTAGGGTTGACAAATGAAATGCGAATGTCCCAGTCATATACATTTCAAATTAACGCAGAATAGCTTTTAAAATTAGTAGAAGGTACTAAATATTGCCCAGGCCATATTGTATTTGTAAGATCTCATTTATTATATATTTGAAATCACTAGACTTCCTAGATTATTGTTTGTTGAATGTGGCTAAAATCCTACAATGCACAAAAATCCCTTTCTGCTTCAACAAAGAATTTTCCAACTTAAATATCAAAAATTAAGAGGCTGACAAGGATCATATAAGTAGAATTCAGATGTTTGGGAGTAGATAGCTTTTCATTCTGAGCATCTATGCTAAATATAACATACATGGAATGAATATATGTTCTCATAGAGCCATTAATGCATACTCGTGTATATGCATTACGAGAGTGTATGGCAGATGCCACAGCTCTCCACAGAATGTACTGAGAGGTATTTATGGTAGGCTGAATCATGGTTCTGAAAAATCTTAGTCTTTATCCTTGTAACTTATAAATATTATCTTATTTGAAAAGGACAGGTCTGTGCAGATGTGACTAAGCTAAAGATCTTTAGATGAGTAGATTACTGTAGATTTCCCAGTGGTTTAAATGGCATTGTAGGGAAGAAGCAGAGAGACTTCACAAAGAGGGAGAGAGAGAGAAAGAGAGAGAGAGAGAGAGAGAGAGAGAAAGAAAGAATAGTATGGCAGAAGCAGAGGGGCATATGGAAACGTTGAAGTGATGCTACCACAAGCTATAGAATGGCTGACACCACCAGAAGCTGGAAAGGGCATGGGAGAGTTCTCCTAGATCCTTTGTGCACCCTGTAAGTATATACTTCAATTTCACCTTGATGTTAGTTCCAGCAAAACTGGTTTCAGACTTCTGGCCTCCAGAATTACAAGAGAATACATTTATTTTATTTATTTTTTATTTAATTGTTTTTTATTGTGAAAATACTGTACAAAGAGGTTACAGTTACATGAGCAAGGTAAGATACAATATGTATAGTCATTTGTTACAGCAACCAGAGGATACAAGTACAATGTTTTCCTGGAAAGTCAATCAGAGGCCATTCTGACTTTGCTTTATTATCAAGACTGGAGCACATAGGACATTTTGTGTCCCAGGAAAGGAACCAGATGCAACGTGGGTTTTATTGACCTTATCCTTATGCACAGTATTTCTAGTGATGGATTTTAAGCTTGGTTATTATGGTTGTGTCAGGAAAATAATGACCTCTCCAACTTCCTTTGATTTGAATAAAAGACACATATATTCTTTCCAGGAACTGTGAAGCCCGTGTCTAGAACTTGGGAAGAAAGTTGATTCCATGCAAAGTTAGGCATACCTGTCTCCTAGCAACCCAAGATTACATTCTTGGTTTGTAATCTGGATTTATTCTATCCTATGATTCAATTCAGCTAGGCCTGATGAGTTGACCGTTGGGGGACATAAGACTCTGTACCATCTAAGGCTTAGGCCAAGGCATTGAATCAAATGTTTTGTTTTGTTATTTTGGCTTGCGGAAGGGAAATATCCTATTTTGGGTTCCTTTGAAAATATTTCATGAAGAGACAAATCTCACAGGACTGCTGCACATGTCTTTGAAAGCCTTGAGACATTTGGCCATGCTCTTTGGGTGAGTGGCCAACAGCAGGAAAAGCACATGCTTCCAACTGAAAAATACGAAAACACGTGGAAGTGCCAAGAGTGATAAGGAGTTGTTATTAGTTGAGTAACTAGAAAACATGCCGCGGTTATTGCAGGAGAACAAACAGAGGCTTTGGGTCTAGGCTGGGTCTGCACCTCTGAGCACAATGCTGACTCTACTCAAATTATACCTGGGATGTGGATGTTTTTCAAAACAATCTGATATTGGGGGATCCACAGACATCTTTCTGCTACAGGAATCTCTGGGGAAAGATATCATGTAGTCCCACTTTACTGGAAAGCCATAGAGCATTATGATTGTGTGTGTGTGTGTGTGTGTGTGTGTGTGTGTGTGTGTAGCTATGATATGGCCAGGGTTTAGACAGCTGGGTCCTACTGGACCTGAATGATTCTCAAACAACACACAAAAATGACCAGAGTTCAATGAGTGGTCAGCCTTAACTCCAAGAAGAAAAAATGTCCAGAGGAAAGGCTTACTCCAGACAGCCTAGTCAACTATACACTGCTATTGCACAGAAAACAACCACCACCCACCAAATAAACAAATTAAAATAGATTCTTGCAGTGAAGTTCAAGAGTCTGGAGAAGAGCCTTCAATCTTGGGTTGCAATCTAGACTCTACCATCTAAGCTTTGCAACTGTAGACAATTTACCATTGGTTTCTATGACGTTCTGTTTCCTTATATGTAAAATTGGATGGAAAATAGCTACTTCAGGAAGCTTATCTAAGAAAAGATTTGATAGGCTTGCTTCAGGGCCTAATATACAGGAAACTTCTCAATAAATAGCAGTTATTATTCTATGCATTATTTAGGGCAGTGGAGAATGAAATGGGTAGAAATCACTATCATAATCTACCATGTTCTAAAGTCCAATATAAAGAGACTTTCTGTGTGTGCGTGCACATGTGCGTGAGTGCATGCATGCATGCGTGTAAAACACTATTGTTAATAATAGATACTCTGGTGTTTCCAAGTTGGTCTGACAAGATGGAATGCATTATCCTGCTAAACAGCTGTTCCTTGCTCTTTTATAGAACCCCCACCTGTCACAAGGAACGTAAAACATGCTCCACAAACACACTCAATCCTATTCTCTGTGTGCATCTGTGTCTGTAGATTTGCGTTTGAAATATCTAGACACTGCTATTTGGTATTAAACTGAGGTACCACTTGCATCCAAAATCTTTTACTTTGTATGCCATCAATACAAAGTAAAGGGAGTGCATGGTAGGCTATCCACCATGTACGAATGAAAAATTATATTTTCCTTCAGCTTCCCATTCTTTACCAGCCAAGAGAAGACAGTGACGGAAGACCCCAAAAGTGGTCCTTTGATGCTGAGATTCTAACCTGAGCCAGAAGTGCTTCGGTGGCAGGGCCACCAGCTGAGGGGGTGGGAGAGGCTTGTATCTCGTCTGTGACCTGCAAGGCAGCAATAAATTGTTTCTCCTAGCTTTATTCCCTTTCCAATATACTCTGCCCACCCCATGGCATCCAGACAGAAGTTATAAATAGATCTGATCTAGCTGCTCCCCCCTTCAGCGATTCTCTCAGCTATTTGTAGGATTGGGTTTCTCAGCCTCCGAGGGAATGGCAACATTTGGAGACAGAAAACTCTATTTTATTTTTTTATTTTTAGGGGGAGTCTGCCTGATGTCCTGTAGGATGTTGAGTAGTACTTCTGGCTGCCATTCTTAGGTTAGATGTTAGTAGTAACTCAGCTGTGGGATAACTAAAATTATAAGGAGGCATTGTCAAATATCCCCTGGAGGGCAAAACCACCCCTGCTAAAGGGACTTTTCCATTTTTTTAAGCCATCAGGGACCCTTGTATTTTAATTTGCAATGTTCTCTTCTGTGGCCTTTCTCTCTCTCTCTCTCTCTCACTCTCTTTCTCCCCAGACCTTTCCGTTCAAGTATAAGCCACTTCCACCCCTCAAATAATGGCAGCTCTTTGCTCTCTGATATGCCATGCAGAGTGTCGTAGCCCTATTTCCCAATCTACAGGCATCTTCTACCTTCCTGCCCTTGCACAACACACACACACACACACACACACACACACACACCAGTTCTGGATCAGAGGGATCAATTTCTTTTCTGCCATATCATTTATTTACTTCCTTACAGCTGCCTGCATGTGTCCTGTAATAAGTTTCCTTCCAAACACCTTCCTGTTGGTGTGTGAGCCCCAGGAAGACAGTGGTCCTGCCTCTCCTGTCCACTTCCCTCCCCCAACAGCAAGCACAATGCCTGCACAGAGCAAATGCTTAATAAAATATATATTTAATGTTGAACTTCAGGAATGACATTTTGAAAGATAGGAGTTTTTTTTTCCTTTGGAGCCCTCTAATTTGTGGAGACAAGAAGTAGGCCTTACTGACCTTTTTTGTTGTTGTTCATACATTAGTGAGCCTTAATTACAGGATTGGTGTCCTGGGTTTTGAGGTTTACTTCATGAATCTCCTAACTCAGTGCAAGTTTATGCTTGAGCATTCTGGGCAGACAAATTGTCATTAGCTCAACACATGATCATCAAAATATTTTTAGAGAAGGAAAAGAAAGGGGGCCTGGGGCCAGTAAGTTGCAGGTCTGGTGTCTGAACTTCTATAAGAAGCAAAGCCAGACAGTAAGTCTGTAGCTTGGAGCAGAATGAAAACCCAGCTTGGAACAAAAATGGTTAATAAGAGAGCCTCAGAGTATGAAAAGCTGCTGACAAAATCAGGACTATTTAGTCTACAGGCAAGATTGAGAAGCAATCTGATAGTGGCAGTTTAAACTACCTGTAGCCTGAGGCTTTTGCAAACAATGCAGATGGATGGCCTGTTTGAGGTGAGTGGACAGGCCCAAACTTGTGTCTATTGAGAAGGGGCTGCTTGTTAAAGGAATTTAGGCAGGCACTTTCTAGGCTGTAATTTCAACTAAGCCTTTGGAGCATGTCTGAGAGTAATAAGTAAAACAAACTCTACTGAGGGACTGTCCCTAAATTTTCTACTAATAGGCTATTTACTATGGATTTTAATATGGGACTGAGACATTGAAGACCATACAATTTCTTCCCCTAGCTTCAGACAAGATAATCAAACTAAAGTGAATGTCTGCTGCTAGACACACACACACACACACACACACACACACACACACACTTTTACATTCAGTTTTACAAACTAGTTCATGGAATTTTTCCTACCATAGATAATGTTAGGCCTGTCTAACAATTAATTATGTGAGAAATATAATTGTTTCTTTTTACTGGTTTTATATGAGTTGTTGAATGTTGGAAGAGAATTTGGAAGTCATAACTCAACCCCTTTGTTGTGTGGAAGATGAAGGTCAAGGCACAGACAGAATGAAGAACTTTTTCCAAGGTGTAGGAAGGCTTAGCATACCCAGCTCCTACTCCCAGTTCTTTAGTCTACTGCCAATAACCTTCCCCACGTAAATGTAATAAAGAGCCAGCATCGAGGTTTAGGTACAGCATAGAGAGATAGGTACAGAGAGATTTAGAAAATTGGGTAAGAAAACAATTTATGGAGCATTTAGGATCCCTTGGATTTGAATAGTCTTTTTCAATTAACGTTTCACGCAAAAATTAAGCTCTGCAGATGATGACCTGAATTATTTCCTCAGTTCTTCCAATGGGGCGTCCATATCTAATTCCACTCTAGAAGCATAGAAGTGCACTGACGGCACACAATGAGAATCTTGGAGCTCAGGGGAGCTATTCTCTAGTACAAGGGCTATTCAGATTTCCTCTATACATGTTTTCAGCTTTGTGGGACTATATGGCCTTAGGTGAAACTCCCTCTCCACTTTGCAGGAGGAAAGCAGCAATCGATACAGCATAAATGACTGGGCTGAATTTGGCCTGTGGATCACAGTTTGTCCACTTCTACCCCAGTGGAGCCCTGACTGAAGAGGGGCTGAGAATATGCAACAGAAATATCCTCATATAGTCATCAAATGACTCAACAAGGAAAGGCCACTGGGAAATTCCAGGGAGTCATTTATAATTTCCCCCCATATCCCTAACTAGGGAAAGTCAGTAAGTTCTAAAACACAGGCTCATTGGCATAACCGAGTCACCATTTTATGGACAGGCAGTTCCGTCAGTGGGATGCAGTAAGGACAAGAGACTCCTCCTGAGGAGCTCTGGCAAGAAGAAAACATGTTTTAAGGCCTACCAGAAAATAGTATTTTCAACTAACCCAGACACTATGCTAGGGTTAGGGAAGAGTTAGGGAGAGACTGTTGGAATTGCCAGTGGCCACATGTTGGCTTTTCAGCTTTCATGCTGAGCTAGAGCTAGACTGGGAACGCTATGAAGGTAGAAAATAGGTTTGTTTTCCTCACTCTTATAATTGTGCAAGAATCAGTACAGCGTTACACATATCTCAGTCTGCTCATTCGGGTGCCGATTCTCTCACTCATTCGGGTAACAGGTATTTGAGAGCCTTCTCTACATAGGCACTTTGCTCAGCACCGGAGATCTACTGGTTTTCAACAACAGATAAAACTTCTACTCTTGTAGAATTTAACATATGGGGCAGGGGCAGGGGAGAGAAGATGGATCTGAACTTTAAAAAAATGAAGGAATGTAAACCTCTAATGTGGTAAATGCTGTACAGTAGCAGAAGATAGATCTATTTTAGACGTGAAAGTAACAAGAATGGGGTGACAGTAGTTCAAGATAAGGCCCCGATGGCACTGAGGATTCGGCTGAGTCTAGAAAGAAGAGTATGAGTTAAGGAGAAGAGGGAGAAGGTGACGGAGAAATCAGGTAAAGGTCATGTGGCAGGAGGGAGCATGAACAAAAAGTGATGCGTGCTGGAGCACAGAGAATATGAAATGACCTGCCAGGTGATGTTTGAAAAATGGGAAGGGAATATACTGTTTAAGATCTTGTAGAGTTAAAATATTGCCATTCAACCTAAGAGTCTTGGAAACCCGAGTTAGGGAGATATAATTCCGACTTCCATTGAAGTTAGATCTTCAACCTTAAAGGAGAGATTGGGTGAGTGGCTAGCAAGTGCAGGTTCTGGATCAGGAGACTAGTTGATAACTGGCTGGCAAAGTTGTGATGTGAGGTGATAGTGTGGAAGATGAAGGGGAAAGATACACTTGAAAGATAGGGAGAGAGATTGAATGAACTTATTATGGATTGAATGTTGGGCTGGAGGAGAAGGAGATGTAAATACTAGTTCCTGGAGTTGTGGATGCCAACATATACTTGTTGAATCATTAAATGAATGTCAGTCAATGAGATTGTATATGCAAGCATCCCTCATGCCTTCCTTTTGCAGATATACACTCAATGCTCACTGGTCATGTTATCAAGCTATTGTCAAAGCTTCACTCAGATAGCTGCTGGCCAGAGAAGCATTCATGACTTCATCCTCTCCCTCATCTCTACCATTCCCCTCGCAAAACCAAACTATGATTTGTGGGATGGGCACTGGGCTGTGTTAGGCAGAGGACCATCACGGCACTCTGAGGGCAGGGCGCAATCTCTTTCACCCCTAAGTTGCTAAGTTCAGCCCTTGGCACATAAAAAGGCACCAGAAATGTTATGCTAGATGGAGGCCTACATCTTCATGCTCAGAGTTTCCAGTCTAGTTGAATAGATAAGATGAAAAGACAATAAAAAGAATTAGAAGAAAAGCCATCAGACTGAGTGAGTCAGGAGTTTTCCCTACCAAGGTCATCTGGGAATGCTTTTCAAGTGCCATATGAATATGTCATTTTGGAGAGAGTTACTTCCAAAGTGTCTCACTTAAGTAACAGCCTTTTGAGTGGCTCTATATACTCCTGGCAATGGCCCTGAAGGTTTCTCAGTGTTGGTATAATGGAGAAGAGTAGAGTATGCTAGGGGAATAGCATTTTAAAGACAGAGAATAAAAATCACATGTGAAGGACTGTCTTGAGAACTCTGCTCAGGAAAGATGGAAGGGGCCCTTTGGTATAGTGCCAAAAAAAAAAAAAAAACACACCAAGAGACCTTGAGTGTCTTCAACCATGACTTTGTATTTTATTTAGCTAGGCTCAAGACAAGATGGAAAAATTTCTCTTAGCCTCAGTTTTCTCATTTGCTAAATGAGGATGAGAATAACAACAATATGTGTGTATATTTGTGTGTGTGTGTATGTGTGTGTGTGTCTGTGAACCAGATGAGAAAATGAACTTGAAAATGTCTATTTTGGAAAGTCAAGCAGCACTGTACATTTTGTTTTCCTGGAGACTTGCCACAAAGAACCATGAATCACAATTTCTGTGGATAAACCCATGAAACTGTATTTTTGTTGCTGTTGTTGTTATTGTTGTGGTTGTCACCAATTTGGGAAACTGACACCTCCAGTATCTAGAATGGAAATGTAATTTGTTAAGCTGTTGCAAGAAGTGAAAGAAAGGTGGTAGAGGCTGGGTCTAGAGGATCTGGGTTATGAATGTGATGAATGAGATGCAGATTCCCAGTTAGCCCTCATCCCTTTCCCCTTCTAGGTGCTCAGTGGCACCTCCAGGGTGAAAACGTTCACCATTGAATGCTCATTAATTTCAATCTTCGCTTGCAGTCTTTCCACCCTCCCCATCACTCTGTGGCTGATCAGATTCTGCAGGGAAGACTAAAAAGGAAGTTTATTTTGGAGGATGCTAAAAAAAAACATATGGGAGTGAAGAATACAGGGTGAGGCAGAAGAAGGTGATCTGTGATGCAGTCACAGCAAAGGCTGTAATTGTACATAGAGCCCTGGGTCCCCAATTAGGGTCCTGTGGCCATACTCTACCTTAAGACACTGGGGAGAAAGATGTGGTCTTAGGTGAAAAACTCCCAGGAATAAGCTATCCCTTCTCTGGAATCCAGGCTGTCCCTCTCAGCAGCTGGGAAATTACTGCTTCCGTCCTGAACAGGGCGTTTAGGCACTTGACAATATGGCACAATGCGGAGTACAGCCTGACCACGGCTTCAGTGCTTCTTTCCAACATTTAGGACCTCCTACTGTTCTTTTACTAACCCCCCCAACACCCAAAAGGAGGTTAGCATTATAAATCCAGCACAATTGACATCTAAACTGCTTCTATGACTTTCTTTTATCTTCCTTTGGGTCCAGCCTCAAAACTGGCCGCTCCTTTCTCTAGGACAAACCTACACTTTTCACTGCATTTTGCATCAACAAAGTTCTTACTCCCTCTCTGTTCATCCTTCAAGTACTGTTCTGTTCTGTTCATCCTTCGAGTACCTGTAATAAACAGCTTTAAAATATTTTGGCTGTGTAAAAATTCATCTTTTTTTAGTAGTAATATATATTTCCTGTTTCCTCATCAATTGATTTCTCCTCTCCTCTGTCCCCCTCCCTTCCCCCCTCCGGCTCTCCTCTTCTCTCTTTTCCTCTCTTCTCCTGTCCTCTCCTCTCCTGTCCTCCTCTTCTCCTCTCCTGTCCTCCCCCAACACACACACACACACACACACACACACACACACTGCCATCTGTTTTGCGTATGGAGTACCTTGGGCAATGATTCTAACATATTACAAGGTTCTAATTAATTGTGAAAACATCAAAATATGTATTTACTTAGAAGAGAAATACTTGTTAATTACTAAACCAGAATACTGTGGAAACAATCAAAAAGTTGCAGCTATAAAATGTTATTTTTTCCAGCTTAATTTCCAATGAGCTTATGCACTTCATTTATTTTTGAGATCCAAGAATGCTACATCAAATGTTTTTTATGGTTTCAGATATTCCAAAAAAGAAAATAATCAGATTGTGACAAGAAACTTGGACAAAGTAGGTGATATTTGTATAAGTGGTCCTGATTGTCCTCATTTTTAAGAAGTAAGACTGATAACCACAAATGTCCCTTTCAGTCTGAGAGTCTATAAAGAGAGGAAGTAGAAATGGAAGCTTCCCCAGCCCAGTCTCTTTCTCTTCTCCTGCTCTTTGTCTTATAGGATGCAGACTTAGGGAGCATCGTCAGCTTCTCAAATGAGCCATGTTCTTTTGCCCCAAGCCCTGACCAATCTCCTCTCCCAGATGCACTTTCTTTTGGACTGACTGATTTCTGCAGTCCTGTGAGTATCCATGCATATGTCATTTTCTTTGAGAAGCTTTCCCTTGACTTCCTTGATTAGATGCAAGTCCATGCTAAGTACTCCCACATTTTATACTCTAGAGGAATACAGTTTATTTTATGTATTTGTTCATTTAATGTTTACATCCCCATTTATACCTACATTCTCGAGAACAGAAACACAGGATAGGACTTGGATTAATTAATTGATGAACAAATGTAACATAAACTAGTGAAGGTCCAGTGTCTAATCAATGATCGTTTGCTTCTGGCCTTAATTTATAATTCATATGTTTATTTATCTCTTGTCCCACTGTGGGGCAGATGTTCACATCCAACCCATGAATTGACAGTGAGAAAAGTCATTAACACAACAAGAGGACAATCAGGCTAACCATAGTTTTAACCTCTTTGACTTTCCAAGAATTGCTTTAAGTACATTCTGTTTTCAAAGAGCAGCCTCTCTTCTGCTTCCAAAAGCCTGTTCCAGCCCATCCAGCTCATCCCTGGCTCTGAATACAGGAGGGATATTGAGTCCAGCAGTTTCAGAGCCAGTTCTAGCAGAAAAGCAGAGATTAGGGAAGCTAGAGGAAACAAGATGCAATTCACTTGACCTCTGTTGTTTCATATTCTGAGAATAGATTAGGATGAAGCAGATTTGGGACCATCATGAGAGAGAAGCTGCAACGAAGCCTCTTCCTAAGCAAGCATTTCCTTGGGGGAAGGAATCAGGACCCATCCTCCAGCAAAACAGGCCTACCAAGTATAGAGATGACCAAATCAAACACAGCCCAGAGATCAGCTTGTTCCTTCTCCCCCTGTTCCCAGTTATTAATAAAAACTTAGTTAGGTGACACAAGTAAGAAGACCCAATCACCAAAGATAATGTAACCCCACTACCACCCCTTGCCCTGATACATTTTCCTTAAGATTTTGTTGCTGAATCTCCAGGGATCCTCCTGACTTTGTTCCCAATTGGAATAATGTTTACTGTTGAAATCCAATCTTGGTAATTTTGGTAGTAAAGTTTGAGGCTCCAACTGAGATTTCTTTATCATGGGCCATAAAGGATATCCCTCTTGGCATCAGAAGACTTTACTGAGTGCTACACATAAAATCAAAGATGAGAGAGTCTGACTCAGCCATGAACACAGTGCATTTTCAGTCAAAACTCATCCATTCAGCCATTTATACTTGTAATTAAAAGGCAAGGGGGACAGAGAAGAGTCCCAGCTTACACCTGTTATCCAGTATAATTATTAACAATCTCTATTTTCTTCTTAAAAGTATCCCATGAGGTTGGTCAGTTTATGAGTCCTTAGAACAGAATCTGCTTCTGAATTCTTCTCTGGAGGGCTCCTCTGTTACAATGGTGTGGATTATAGGCTCATTCATAAATGCTCATCTTTCTGTTTTCCTTTCTCTTTTTCTTAAACCAAAGACAGCCCTATAAAATTCCCCCTCTTTTGTAGAAGTACTTCACAGATGGTAGAGTAGTGGTATAGAAACCAACCCCACCCTTGGATCTAGAAGCAGGATCAAAGAAATGTTTATTTTCCCCATATTTTGTTCTAGGGAAGCCATTTAGATCCGTTAAGACACAGCTCATGAAGTTGTGGGGTATTCTGAGTGACAGATGACTGTGTGATCCAAGACAGCAAAATGTGTTTGGTGGCAGTTTCTTGGACAACCCAACACAGCATTTTACATAAAATCCAAGCATGAATGGGTGATCATTGAGTACTCAAAGGAGAAATCCCCAAATTAGGAAAATAGAACAGTATCCATGTAGTCCAAACCAGTCAGTAAGCTACAGAAAATGTACTGTGCATCTGTCTCTTAGATGACTCCAGTCTGCTACAGAGGAACTTTGGCAGTAGATTGTGTTTTCACTATTTGAATAAAGCCAAGGAACAATTATGTTGACCAGGATGGCTAAATGAGGGAATTGGAAGTGATAATCACTATTGTGCCATCTTAGAACATGTCACTAGAGACAAGAAATTGGGGTGTTTTAACTTTTGATATTACTTTTCTGCACAGTGCTTTTATATAAATGATGCTGTTTCCATACCACACTGCGGGGGGGGGGGAGAGGGGGTGGTGGCGTATTGGGTGCCTCATGCTTGCTCAGAAGACCTCTACCACTTGATTCATGCCTCTATCCCTGCCTTAGGCCAGTTATTGTAGATATGGAGTCTCAGATTTTTCTGCCTGAGCTTGTTTTGAACAGTGATCCTCCACATCTCAGCTTCTGGAACAGCTAAGGTTGATTATAGGCATGATCTACCAGTTCCTGACTCTTTTCAAAATTAAAAAAAAAAATTGAGCCCAATTGTGGGCCTCCCAATCTGGTTTAATGACTGAAGTCTTTAGTCTTTTCCTTTGCAAAAAAACCAGATGGCACACCTGTGAATGTTCAGCCTTGAACTGTCTCAGATCAACACTACATGTGATGATCATTGTCTCACTCATCTTGAGTCTCTCTTACTCTAACACCTCCCTGGCTTCATGGAAGTGGGACCTATCTGCCCAGCTGTTTGTCTGTGTCCTCAGATTTGCAAAAGACACAAGAAGACAACTGTCACCAAAAGTTAGGAGCATTAATAAGAAAAATAATTGTTTAAAAAAGCTACTAGATATGTCCACAATGACTGACCCTCATCAAGATACGATGTTTTCTCAGCAATTGTAGAGAGAAAGATGAGAGGGGGAATAGAGCAGGCACCAAGAATTACATCCGACTTGCTGCTGCCAGCCGCAGTCCCGGTCTGGACAAACAGAGGCTATCTCCAAGCTGTTTTCTGGGAAAGCAAGAAAGTGGATCTGGGTATTGGAGCTACATTAGGAAGTGTCTGCTTGCCAGTGAATCCATCTGATCAACTGGATGTGTACAGCTATGCTTTCTGGTGAGTGTAAAGCTAAATTAGGCAGAAAGACACCCATCACAATCAGGGCACTTCATGTGGAAACTGTAACTTAAGGTGAATGAAAAAGAACTCATCCTGGAGGTGAGGCTCATAAGCTGGTAAAACAACATAGAAGAAAAGCTTCCTTCCCACAGGTCTGCAGGATGAACCTTTCTTTTCCATATGAATGAAAGAGCTGTCAGAATTGTACACACAGCCAGGGAGTGGTTAGATCAAAAATGAAAGAAAGCACTCATTTTCAAGTGCAGGATACGAAGTATAAATGCATGTAGTCTATCTGAAAATGGTTCAAGGCAGACATTCCTCTTCAATATGCAGTCATTTTACTCAGGGACTCAATCTCAACTCAGATACAAGATATAATTTCAAATGCAAACTGATCCTTTCAAAGTCAATGAACTCTTTCTCTCTAGACAGTAGTGGAAATACTCTTTGTCATATGACTGCCTTCCATATTCAAACCAATGATAGAAATGTTGGTCACTATACTTTTGATAATACATTAGGAACGTTCCCAATCCCCAATATCATGTGAGCTGTCCATCCAATAACTGGAAAAAAAAGTAAAGGAAGAAGGTATCAAGGTTGTATAGCCATATTCAGGGAAATAAAGAGAAGTTGTGATATCTCACTAATAAGATATGTGTCACCATTATCCTCTTTTGTGACTTAGGACAAGTCAATTAACATCTCCCAAACCTAGTTTTAGATTTATAAGGACTGGTTCCACTGACTTTGGGGCCTTTTTGAGAACTAAATATTACAATCTAAAAATGATTTGAGAAGTATCAAATGTGTCCTCAAATGCAAGCCAGTGTTCTGATTTCAGGACAGCAAAAACTGGCTCATTGTTGACATATCATTAAATTAAAAGGCCTACTTTTTAGGAATTTAAAAATAATAAAAGAACCAAACTCTTGTAATTCTTTCTTTACAAAAAAAGCCTCAGGGTATTTTATTTAATTCACATTCCATTTTGCAGGGAGTCTTTGGAAATTACAAAAAGAAGTTAAATTTCAGTGTGGGATAAACATCTTGACTCTATCTGGAAGGGGAAATGTCTGTTTCCATTAAGCGATCCCAATTCCAAGGGCTCCATCTGAGCCCTAAGCCATCATTCTCCACTTGGATGGCAGAGAAAATTCTAACACTAGATGGAAATTCTAGAGGTTGGCTCTTTACAAAGATTCTTTATTTTCAAAAACTATGGAGAGAATTGGATTGGCAAACAATGGTGTGTGCAAGTGTGTGTGTATGTGTGTGTGTACATGTGTGCATGTGTGCATGTATGTGTACTTGCGTGTTTTTCCAATTGGACATAAAGAAAATAACAGGGATATGAAAGAAAGAAATAAGTGATTTTTTTTCTCCCTGAATATAGTTCAAGAAAAGCATAGCTGAGTCCAGAAAAAAAAAGAATATAAAAAAGTATAGGAATAAAAGAATATATACAGTTGGGTTTAGTGGTTGGCATTGGTCTCTACAGATTTTATTGATTTTTCTTTCAGGCATTTTATCCCTTTCTTCTCTTCTAACAGAACCCCACTGTGGAAATTGCAAAACCACATGCTTTACATCCCAAGCAGGATGACCCACTGAATTACTAGGGACCATTTTTGAGTGGGCATGTGCCCCTCCTTTTGATTAGATACTACCATCTGAGAGGAAGTCTTCTGGAAGGTTTGAAGAAAATATTGATTTTCTGAGATAGCATCCTGTTCTGCTGGGAGGTATCATGAATGAAACAAGGCAGACTTCTGTGACCTTGAGAAAAGCCATTCTGAGGATGGCAGATCAAAAAAGTGCACCGCTCCCTATGGATAAAGGCCCTCATGGTGTTACTGATTGGCTAAACATCCAACACTGGAATTAACCTGCTCTCTGAACTTCTTTCTGTGTGATCTTTAAACATCCCTGTTGTTGAATTGAGACTGGGACTTCAACAACTGGTAGCCAATATTGTCCTAATGCTTCGCCACCCTTGGTGGTGACACAGAGATGACACCGAGTTGATGGGTGACCCATGGACTAAATTGGTGCTCTGCAGGGGGGAAAAATCAGTTCAATGAATTGCCAGAACAATTAAAGGCCTACTCTGACCTAGGCATTATGCTCAATTATTTTTGTTTGGTTAGAGATCCAATTTCTGTTCTCAGAAAGTTCAAGGTCTAGTACTCTCATAACTTCAAGTAATATGACATCACATTCTCATAAGCAACAAAGTATGTGCATAGTGTTCTGAGCCATAATTTTCTCACAAAGAGCCTCCATTTCTTTGTGTAACAAATTGTTTATTTGCAATGATGCACTCAACCCACTTAAAGTAAAAATGATTGTTTCAGAGCACTACATGTTGGCTCAATTAGGACCTGCTAAATGGATTTTTGTTTTCCACAAAGCACCTGTTAGGTTAGGCATCCTGCCAGGGGCTTTAGGGGGTATAAAATTTGAAAGGACCATCCTTGTCTTCTAAATGTCTCCTACAATTCAAGAGGAAAGACAAACAGTTACTGTCTGAATTTGTACCACATCAAGAACACAAAGGAGAAACTCATATGAAAAAGAGGAGGGGGTGGGGGGAGGTGGAAGGAATCACTTCTGGTTGGTTATCAGACACATCTCCAGGAGAATCATGACATTTGAGCTGTGAAAATATATAGACTTTCAATAATCAGGGGTAGGGACAAAGCATGTAGGCTTTCAATAATTGGGGGTAAGGAGGATAGGGACTGTAGATGGACTGACATCACCCGTCCAGGGTGGCAGAAGGATCCTACAAGGTGTATTCACTGATAGGCTGATCAAATGTTGAAATGACACAGAACAGGAAGGAGATGGTTGAAATATTTTGATGACAGAAACCAGACTCCAAAATATCTTGACAGGCCAGAACACTAGACTGTATCTAACAGGACGAAAATGATCTGGGCTAAATGTACCATTTTGCATTGGCTTATTAAAGGGGGAAAACGTCCATAACCACAGCTGCTTATGTGAAATGGGCCTTCTGTTTTATTGAATGTATGCTCCTTATGAATCCACAGTATTGTTGCCAAAAAAAAAGAACTAAGGCATGCCTTTTTTCTCTCTCCAAAAATACAAGATGCCTTATCTTTCTGTTCAAAGTGATCATAACATATTTCATTAGTGTTCTTTTGCTACCATAACAAACAACTAGACATTTAGTGATTTAAGACAACACAAAATTGTTTTCCTACATAGCTCAGGAGGTCAGAAGTATAGCATAGGTCTCACTGGACTAAAATCCAGGTGGTGACAGGCTGCTGCATTGTTTACCAGAGACTCTATGGGAGATTCTATTTCCTGGTCTTTCTGATTGTTGCTTGAATTTTGTTCCTTGGTTTTAAAGGACCAAGATCCATATTTTCTTTCCAGCCATAAGGTGAGGGCTATTCTCAGCTTCTCGACACCCACACATCCTGTGGCTCATGGCCTTTACCTTCTAGTGTCAATGTTGGAAAGGTAAATTAAGTTTCCATACCACTCTCTCTTCCTTTGCCACAAGGTAAAGTGCTTTGTTTCTAAAGAGCTTGTGACTAGACTGTGCCTGTCTTGATTGGGATGGTCACCTCAAGTCTGAAGTCTTAATCACATCTACAAAGTCCCTGTGCTCTGTGAGATAACTGCATGTAGGAATTGGCAGGATTGGGGCATGGATGTCTTTCAGGGATTATCCTTCTGCATATGGCATACCTGCTTCTTCTCTGAATGTTCTACTCAGGGCTGGTGGGGACTGGACTATCTCAGCTAGGTCTTCATAAATTGAGAGCAGATCCTTGGAAGATTAGTTAGTTGATAAAGATAGAAAATGGTGGACATGCCACTTGCAAATTGCCCACTATGACACTTCTTGTTCCCATAGTGCCTCAGACTTTTGCTCAAAATGGTGCTTCTTCCCACAATGCCCTGAGTTAATCCTATGTCAGTCATAAGACATAATAATGTCCTATACATAGGCAGGCATGGCCAATCAGATCTACTCTCACAACTAGGCATGATCAATCAAGTACTTCCATACTTGTGCCTGAAGGTACAGTGAATAAGCCATCCAACAAGTCTAGAGCCATGTTGTTGGAAGTTCAACCATGCTACTGAGAGACCCCAAACAAGACCAGCAGTAAATCTGAGACCAACACAAACTGCCAACTCATAGAATCAAAAGCCAAAGAAATGGTTATTGTTTAATACCCTTAAGTGTTGGAGCAATTTATCATGTATCAAAACTAACAGGTTCAGGTAGTTATATGGATGTATTTGTCCAAACATGTTTGGAGTTCCATATCATGAAAACTCCAGGTTGCTTTTTTTAAACTTTTGATTGCAAAATCAAGGCAAAACAAAACAAAAGAGCCACTGGCTTTCACAAATCATTCAGCATTGTGCTTGGATTTAATGTGCTGTTTATAGACACATGTCTATGCCTATTTCCTTTACTCAATTTGATGATTTTCTTGATAACTTGAATGTGTGTAGTATTCTTAGTCATTTTACTGTCATAATTCATCTACCTTTAGAAAATAAAAAAGTGTATTTAAACTCAACCACAGGCCAGTAATTAAAAGCAGATGGTTTAAAGGGTATGTTTGAAAAAACACAAGATAGAGAAAAAGGAACAGAGAAATCAGAAATAACCCCCACATTTTTGATGGACCCAGGATAATTACAGAGGACAGAGTATTGAACTTGAAGCCTAGCACTTATCCCATGAGAATAGAAAGTTGAGAATAAGCACTGACTATCAAGCTAAACAAACACAGACATATTTATGTGTTCATTATGGGTTCTATTACTGTGACAATTCAAGTGATCCAAGCCTAGTGTTTCTTTCTCTAAAATAACTCAATGAAACTTTAAGGTTTGCAGAAACACTTTTTTTTTAATCATGCAAATCTGAATTAAATTCTCTGAAGTTTTTGACATCTCAAAAATGTGGAAAGCATACTGACAAAAGAGTGTCAATGATTTTTGAGATAGTACTGACATACTAGGTCTTACATGGAATAGTTTTTAAATTTAGTAACTTTTAAAACTGATAATAGTCCTTTGAGATAGATGATATTATTTTTCTTATTTAGTATTTTTTGCCAGTATGAGGCTTGATTTTAGGGCCTAGGTACTCCCCCTTTGCTTTTTCATGCAAAGCTGGTGATCCACCATTTGAAGCAGAGCTTCCTTCTGGTTTTTTTTGGAAGTTACGAGTTTCACAGACTTTCAAACCATGATCCTTAGATCTCAGCTTCATGAATAGCTAGAATTACAGATGTGAACCACCAGTGTCCACCTTCAAACTCTTACAGAATTCAATGTACTTACGTTGTACAACATATTTGTAATAAGTATACATCATAGAATGGTAAATCACACTAATTATTATTTCCATTACCTAACATACTTGTAATAGTTTGTGATGAGTACTCTTAACTGGGCTGGATTTTGCTTTGGTCTTTTTTGCTCTTTTTGACTACTTCATTGTGGTTCTTGTAGCAGGGAGTGATGCTTGCTTCCTTCAGCTTAGAAATCAGTGCTCAGCCTGCATTGGTTGTCTATAATCAGAGATGCTGTGTTCTCAGAGCTTGGTTCAGGAACCTTTACTCTCCTGGTGACCATATGCACCTAGAGGAAATAGGAGCGAGGAGGACCCCAGGTAAAATGTTAAAAGACCAAAGGTCACCTCTGCTAAGGTAGATTGGTATCTCCTAATCCTTCATCTCAAGGATTGGACTTTAATGACATATTCTATTCAGTAGGCTTTACCATGATAGGTTTTTGTTTTCTAAACTGGCTATCTAAGACCACATTTATATTTAGTTACCTAATGCAATCTAACTGCTTCAAGAGGCTGAATCTCATCATTAGTCTTCACCTAATGGAAGCCAAATAAATTACAATAAATAATGTTCTTTGGGAGGTAAGTTTAAGAAGGCAAATGAGAAGCACACAAATGCATACCGCTACCTGTGATTATATGTGCATGTATCACACACATACACTCACTCAAACACACACATACGCACCTGTTTGCCATGAGGCAAGGCTGTTATGGATTGTATCCACTGTCACCCTCTGATTATGAAGCCTTGCTCCTCCTTTACTAGCCTTCTTGTTGGAGTTACTCCAAATAGATGGAAATAACTTCCAAGGATAATGAACTTTGGGGGATGATTGGTTGGAGTTCAGAGTTCATTCTGAGATAGTTTATTTAGGTCCCTTTAGTAAAGAAACAGGTCCTAATTAGAAAACCACTCCATTTATATTGCTCTCAAAAGAATAAGAAGATAAAAGATGACATATTTTGAGCAGTTACTCTCCATTAATTATTTTATATGTCATATTTCTTTTCACACCTTAAAAAGGAGATAACATTATCTTTATTTCATGGATAAAATAGGGTTCAGGTTTCATATCCAGGCAAATGGATTTCAATGAAGGATTTTGATCATGAAGAGCTACAGGTGACTTCCTCTGAATACATAGACCCTGCTTCAGGGGCATGTCCAAATAAGCCAGGATCTAAATCCAAAGATGCATGTATAGATCAGTCTTGATGGACTCACATTTAAAAGGGAACTTTGGAAAAGTCTCTCCTGCCTCTGTGAGCAGGTCATAATGATGAAGGTGGTATACCTACCTATCCTCAAAACATTCTGTGTTTTTAACATAAATTAGTAAGGATCATAACCTTTTCTCATCCATGTGGGCCACAAAGAAAGGAGCTAAGTATAAATCATCTACCGTGAAGTTTGTTCTTTCTGTTACTAGTCAAAAAAATGTGTCCTTCTTCTATAATGTGATAAAGAATCTAGAACCAGAACATTCGTCGCTAGCGCCTATACTAGAATCTGATCCATTGTCCTGTTTTCTAGCTTCACAGTCACAAATAAAAAAGATCATGGCCATTAATGAAATAATTAGAATCAATGCATCAAAAGGAAGGTAGTGGGGGATTGAATTAATGAGCAATAAATGAGAAATCTGGAAAGGTAACAGGAGGAAACACACTATAAGGGAATTATCAGAAGAGAGAGGGAAGAGAAATGATGTGATAGATGTAATGAATAAAAAGAAAACTAAGAATAAAAAGACTTGGATACAAGTTTTAAGCTCACAAAATATCTGAGTGGCTCAGATGAGACACTTTCTTGATAAGATCTGAGATTTCCAATTAAAAATAGACCGCATGGGGTGCTCTAAAAGTTTATATTCTATGGCTGTACCACAAGAAGTTACAAACAGAATTCTTTCTCCAGAAAAGCTTTGGGGTATTTTGTTCATTAGAGATTAGCTGTCTATTGGCAGGGTATGCTTCTGCACTAAGGTAGGGACAGTTTTAGTTTTGATTGGCTTTCTGAAGTACATATCCATTTCCCTGACAAGTTAAGCCAAGTGCATCTTCTCATGTGGTTCAGGAATCCAGGCATTTGGCTGAGACAGAAAGTAAATGCCTCCTATTAATGTGTGACAAATCCACATGGAGAAAAACACTATTTCTCCCTTCCCATATGGCACAGCTGAGTACGGCTGGCTTTTCTGGCTTTGAAATGGTTCCACAGAGCAGGTGGGTAGTTGATTTCACAAGTTGGTGACAATTCAGTGTGTCTCTCCCATGGAGATGAGATAGGGTGAGAATTCTTCCATTATAGATAGCCCGGAGCTGTCAGCAAGGGCTTTGAAAGGGGTATAGTATTGGCTCATCTGCCAGGATGAAGGGTAGGTGCATTACTGTGAAAAGAAGAGAGGGAAAATTCAAACCCACTTAAGATGCTGATTCTGAACTTTCCTTAAAATCCAAGGTCATTGGCCTTGTAAGGATAAAATAGATTTTCCCAAAGATACCCTAACCTCTCTGCATCCCAGTCTCAATAAGGTGATTATGATGAGGCCTTTGGTGGAAAGGCAAGTCCAAGGAGAACACATTCTGAATTTCTCTTTAATCTGTAGGCCCAAAATTTCAAGATTCGATGGTTTTCCATAGTAAGCTAATTTGGGCCCTTAACAAGCCTTGATGAATCAGCTGGTTCCCTCTCCTCACATCTGTCAAACAGGTCAAAGCATCGGTAAGATTGTACCTAATAAATGTGAAAAACACCCAAAACAATAGTCACAAAAAATACAAACTAACCTGAACTCTTTTTTAAAAAAACAGTAAGGAAATTCTCCTGGAAAGAAATGAAGTCATCTGCTTTGCCCTCTAGATTGTGTTGATGTAGACTACAGATGGACCGTGACCTTCTCTCAAATGCAACTTGACATTACAAAACAAAGCTCTTATTTCGCATTAATAATTTCCTCAAATTAAGTATTTGGCTCTTCTAATTTTGTAGTGCTATGGGTGTGAGTAACTGCTTGAATAAATATGTATTGAGACACTAATCTTATGTCATATAACCAAAATTAACCAAATATGCATATTTTTCTAATGCGCAATGTAACCTCATATGCAATTAGGCATTAATGTAAAAGGTTTTGTACAAATGAAAAGCAGTCAAGTTTGAAAAAAAATACCAAAGTTTCAATTACAAGATAGAAAATCAAAACACAAACTGGCAAGTCACAAAAATTGATTTGGATAAACATACATACACACATAGATACATATGCCCATACAAGTACACATATGTTAATATTTCTTAGAAATAGCAATGACAGGTATATGTGTCATGTGTTGGGAAGGTTCCATGTTGAACACTAGAGATGACTTAACTATGAGAATTATTTAATTGACTAGTAAAAAGAAGATGTAGTTGGGTGCTGGTAGTTTATGACTGCAATCATAGATACTCAGGAGGCCTAGGTCTGAGAATCACAGTTTGAAGCCAGGAAAGTCTGTAAGACACTTATCTCCAATTAAGTACCAAAAGCCAGAAGTGCAAGTGTGGCTTAAGTGGTAGAGTGCCAGCCTTGAGAGAAAAGGCTAGGGTCAGTGGCCAGGCTGAGTTCAAGCCCTAGTATCAACACAAATAAATAAATAAATATTCTTTATATATTATAATTGTTTTATGTATTATATTTACCTATAATGTATATAAAATATAACATAATTATTTATAATATACATTATAGGTAAATATATAAAACATGCATTTATTATATAGATATGATATATAATATAACATATGTAAATATATTTAGAATATATAACTACATAATATATAGTATATCTATAAAATATATACTATAAATTTATAATATATTATAAAATATATATAATTTTAAATATATTTGTGGACTCTAAACTTTTAAATATCTAAGATTTTTATCAAAGATCACTTAGTCCAATTAAAGAAATCTTTGTCATGTTTCTATATCAAAATCCAATTCATCTTTTCTTGGCCATCAAAGGCTGGAAGCTTATACTCAGACATGTTCTAGTGTCACATAACCACAATCATGAAAATGCTCTTCCCAGTGAAATCAACATGTCTAACATTCATTCGTATTTCACCAGAGTTGTGTGGTATCCTTGATTTGTTCTCATGATACTTTTTACCTTTTCAGATCACTTGTGATAACATTATAACTTTTGCATAAGTATTAAATATGGCCAATTATTTGAAGCCATGAATGGTGGGAACAGATATCAGATATCACTTAATATTTATTTGTCATATACTATGCATCCATTAAGCTCCATTGTCCCTATTGAACTTCAATGTCTTGAACTAATCTCCCACTCTAAAAGGTTCTTCTCAAGTCAGAGCAGAATGGAACTACTGTCACTTGCCACACTTCATACAGAGCATGGTGGTCTTTCTTACTGAAGAAAAGGGCTGAAGGTATGAGCTAACTTTATAGTATCTTTCTTAAGCTTGTGATTCGGGTAAGAGCCTGATTTCTACAAAGGAGATACAAATTCTTTGTTTGAAAGCCACAAGAGGGCACTGGACTACTGTATGGACCTAGCTCTACTGAACGTCCAAAGCACAAAGCACGGGTCCGTATTGGCATTGCACTGACCTCAGTAGTACATGGTCACATCAGTTACTGGTCCTCAACATTTGTCCCCAAACACTGCAGGCAATCATGGATGAATAGAATTATTGGCAATGAAACTCACACTCAGATGCCACACTTAGATTATGCTAAATCTAGTAGAATCTACCTGCAATTTGGGAAAGAAAAAAGAAAACAAGAAAAGAGGAGTAATGTACTTTCCTGAAGTTCTAAGAAAAAGACAATGGTTGTTTGGGCTACGAGGGAGACAGATGGGAGCCTTCCACATCTACTTTTGGAAAGCCTAGCATTTGATGAGTCTGTGTTGCCCTAAGGTTCTCCCTTGTCTACGAGATTCACACTGAGCATGAATACACTGGGTATTCATTCTTTGCACCCTGAAAGTGCTTCACTGCATGAGGTTTTCAGAAAATGAGTGTTAGGCTAAGAAAACCACGCTGAAAACTTTTCTATTAAGACAGACTGAGTTCACACAATTATCACTCCATTTGAAATAGGCAAGAAAACCATCCAATAGGTTAGTCTAAGTAAAATCAACAAGCAGATTATTTGGGTCAATGAAGAAATGTCTTTACAAATCCAAAATAGCGGATGAAGTTAGTTCAGCCAAGTATGAATCCATCTAGGGAAAAGTAATCAGTCAAACATGTTGCTTGGGATCATAGAAATCACATGTAAGATTCAAAGCTTTTTTTTCTTTTCTTTAAAAATTTTCATTTCAAACAGTTAAGTATTGTGAAGAAAATGATTCCTTTAGCATCATGCATGAGATATACTTTTCCCTAAAGTTAGATAGGTATATGGATGAATAGACAGATGATACAAGAGCCAAATGGATTCAAGATTGAGTGTTATAGAAATACTTTACTAGATTGGTCACCCTGCAGGCTTTTGAAGTAGCAGGAGAGAAAGGAGAGGGGCATTTTTTTTCCTGAGGCAAGGATCAGCTCTTGGGAAGCAAGAAATACCCAAGTAATTGTATGCAAAAATCACTTGAAATTATTAAAAGAGACTCTGCTGTTCCTACTTTCTTATTCATTAATCCACATTCTGAATTCTGTATCCATGGCCTCCATTTCTTTTTGGATTTAAGACAGGGTCTTGATCTCAGTACCTGATGCTTTCACTCATTGGCCAGTGCTCTACCAACTAAGCTATGCCTCCAACCCCATGGCCTCCATTTTTATCATTTAAAAATTCTATGTATTATATTTGGGGATATGGTGTGGTAATGTGGTTACATTTCATGGCCACAGAAATGTGTCAGACTCCTCTTGATTCTGATCTTAGAAGCACATTATCCTTCTGACATCTGGCCCAAGTACCTTCTGTGGCTCTGGTCCCCCCTCATGTTCTTAACTTTGTGTTTCTAGCACCACCCTAATCTTTCAGCCCAGGAATCTTGTTTTGCCTGGAGTCAATCTATTTCTGACAATGCCTCAGGGTTTAAGTTCTTTTCAGTGTGGGGTTGTTGAGTCTGTTAATAATATCTTGGCTTCATCTCCCTTTGAAGTGGCCACTTCCCCTCATGATGGGATTTTCTTGGATTCTAGCCACCGAGGTCTCTATATTCTCTAGTCCTGGACTCTTTTGTTCACTTTACATTTCATGTTAGTGTTCATCTTGACCCCTCTAGTTCTGCCTTCAGAATGGTACCTTAAATGGTGGCAAGGACGTCAATTTTCTTCTCAAGTCTCAAGCTGTTCCTCTTCCTGTCACACAGGCTTCGGAGGGGAGGGGAGAAGGGGGGACACTCCCAAGTAGGACAAGAGAGGTGACCCAGCGTGTCCTGTCTGCATTTTGGTGATCCAGAATCTTCTGTCTGCATTTTTTCCCTCCTATGGTGGTACTTTGAGGCCGCCTCTCTGGCCTGTCTTCCATCTGTTGCCAAACACACACTTTTTAAAATTAGGAAGTGAAAATGATCGTTCTACTCTTAGCCAGGAGTTCGTCTGGTGTGATCCAGGGAAAAGATGATTAATGGAACTAAGGATTCCGCCTGGGCCAGGAGATGGCAGCTTGTAGGGAATAACTGAGACACAGCAACCCAGCCATCGCTTCAGATCAGGTGAACCAAGCATGGTGTTTGGCCTTGAGGTTAGCCAGTGGCTTTGGCAGAAACTATGCCTCCACTAAGTGTCTGGTGGGTACACATGGCCCAGAGAAACATGGCAGTTTTTCAATTCTTTGGTTTACATAGAGAACCAACCTAGACAACATTGGCCAACAAGCACTTGTCAGCAGCTATGAGAATCCAGACTGGCTGTCTGGATCACCTCTGTTACAAGGGGAATGGCAGTAGTTTCTTTTTGCTAAATGTTGTGTAGATTTAGTTCCCAAATCCTTTCTGGGTTGGTACTTGTCCTTCACCGAAGGGGGCAAGAATAAAAGAAAGAAAAATGTGGAGAATTTGAATCTGCTCTGTTCAAACCCAGAAGGGAAAGTAGGAAAATTCCGTAATGATCTTGGCTGGACACTGTTTTCCTCCGCTTCTGTCAATGTTGAAATTAATCTGATTGCAGGAAATACTCAAGAGTTACAATCTTATAATTTTGCCTCATCTAAAATTTGGAACTCAGACTTAGGGCATAAATCTTAAAGTGGGGTGGTGCGTAGGAACTCAGGGTATGGCCCCTCATGATTGTCATCTTTGATCTACCTCTGCCTGCCAAACTCTTATGCACCGCTGGACTCACCCCTCTGCCACTGTTTCCCCGAGGCTTTTCCTGGACCTTCTCTTGTTCCTCTGTGGTCCTTTAGTACTTTGTGTGTAGCTTCCTTACCACTTAAGTTCATGTAGCATTTTTCATTAAAAAAAATGTTTGTTCACCAGTAACCACTGGAAAAATGAACCAATTTACAAATTCATGTGCAAAAATAAGATCTATCCATTTTATGCATTCAAGAAGCAAGGGCAGAGTCCATGTCTATCCCAAGAACAGAGAGAATGCAGAAGAAATAGAAGTTCAAGTCTGAAAAAGTCATACCCCTCCCCCCCCTTCTCAAGTAAAACCAATCACTGTAAAACACATGATCTCACTTGATTCCTACCTGGAGTTCTTTTCTCTTTAATCGAATGGAGATTGCA
This sequence comes from Dipodomys ordii, assembly GCF_000151885.1. Taxonomy (NCBI): domain Eukaryota; kingdom Metazoa; phylum Chordata; class Mammalia; order Rodentia; family Heteromyidae; genus Dipodomys; species Dipodomys ordii. The sequence continues at coordinate 51,144,773 of NW_012267217.1, read as the reverse complement.
GTGATTAGAGCCAGAGAGGTAAAAACCACTGAGCATAGAAATGGGGGATTAGAATCAAAGACCCAGATTTCATCTGTTCCTTTCTTTCTACAATGTGGCCTCCCAGTATGCCCCAGCATCCTTCCAGACAAAGGTCCAGAGGAAGCACAAAGGGACTTCTATTTTCATCTTTTGGTTCCAACAAGATGAGGATCAGCAGGCAGGCAGACACACTTGGGAATAATGGATCTGTTCTCTCAACAGGACCCCTCCCCCAATGTCTTTATTTCCACTCAGACTGACCTACACAGAACAAGCTCGCTCTGTAATGACCACGTCGTCAGCAGGGGCTGTGTATTTAGTAGCAGGAAATATAAGCTTTTGTGGTCAATGTGACGTCATCCCACCCACTAAACAGGCCTTTATAACTTGACCACAAAAAGGCTTGAAAAGAAGAGACACATAACACACAGGGAAAGAGGCGATGGTACCATCAACAGTTGTCTGCTGTGAAAGGAGCATTGTGTCTCCCAAATGTTTCCTCTGTAGACAAAACATCTGGATGATATATGGCACTTTCTCTTTGTAGTCAAATGCCCCAATTCGTCCTCTTGCTCTCTCCCTTCCTCCTTCCCTCCCTTCCTTTTATCATTGGTTTCACCCTTAGCTTAAAATATCTATGTAGACATATATACATATTAAGTCTTGTGGGTCTCTTAAAATATTTGGACACATGGCCCACTCAAATATGTTCATAGAAACACACATGAAGATATCTCTGATTTTATTTTTTTCTCTTGGGTATTTTACTGTTAAAGAAAGAAAAAGAGAGAAAGTATAGAAAGAACCAGAGAGAGTGAGAGAGAATAAACATCTACAAAGACATTCCATGAATGTCTTAATTTGCTAACTAATTTTGTAGAGAAATAGAACTAATAGCCCAGTACCTTTCAGGGCCATATTCTCATGTTTAAGGTAATATTCCACTTTACCTTTATTTCAATTTTAGGCAAAGAAAGGCATATGTTAGGCAAGGATGCAAATGACTCACTTGTACAAAGAGAAGAAAATATATAGATAAGCTTTAAAAAATAAAAGACAAATAACTTGAATGAGAAGGATGTAAAGGAAGTGAGAGTACATTTCTATATAAAGTTTTCACCAATCCTTTTCATCAGTGTTCACGAGGTGAGAACAATCAGAGAAAAGAGAAAAGCAAAGAACGAGGGAGGGGGAGGGAGGAAAGGAGAGAGAAACAGTAGGGGGGAGAGAGGACACTAGAAGCAGATGTGCCTCCCGTCTAAGTGAATGGAAAAGTATAGCTTTTCTCAATTTGTGCTGCTGTGGAAAGCTTCCTCCCAGGCCTCTGAGATTTCCTTGGAGGTAAGGCAACAGGAAACACCTGTTTCACTTCTCCCTGTTTTTTTCCCCCACGTAGGGAGTCTGGGCCCCTACCCTTTGCTTTCTGCAGTGCACAAATAGGCTGATTTCCCACATGTCTCCATCATTCTTAAGAGAGGAAGTCTGGACTCATCTATTAGCAGCTGATACATTTAGATGACTTCTCTACCCACCACTCCATTCTTTGGTCCTCCTTCAATTGAACTTCATTATGGCTTCTTCCAACCAGCTCCTTCTGCTCTTGGGCTAATAATGTTTTGTTTTGTTTTTCCTCTCAGAATAAATGAGGAATAAGAAGTGTACTCAAAAGAAGTTTAGGGGCAAGTATAATTTCTGCTCATCATCTGTCCTAAGTTTACCCTCCCTCTCCCTGCAACCAATGGAGAAACAATGCAGTGCCATTTTAGAAAAGCATGAAAAACAGATGCAAGTATGCATCAGGTTAAGATAACAGTCTGCAAATATCCTCCCAGAGAAGGGCAGCCTTTTAGAGTAGCCCTCATCCACGAAAAGAAAAAAGCCGCCAAGAAAACATCTGCATAGCCACATATGTAATGTAAACTCTCTTTTGCATACAGAAAAAGTAAAAATCGGAAAACAAGAAAACACAATAGGCTTGCAAAGACCTACAACGTTTTCCATGTCTGACCCATCTTTAAAAAGATTAATCATTATAGTAACATCTGGCTTTTTCCAGTGGTTCCTTCTTCCATTCTCCAGAAAAAGAAATTCTTGAGGTAAAAAAGGATGCACAAGGAACAAACTAAAGTTCTATTTTTTTGTTATTGTTTACAGGAAGCTTTCTGTATCTGCTGGGGATAAATTGGAAGTGCTTTGCTTCCTGAGAAGTAAGGTAGTATACAAGGTGTTCTTGGAGCCAATCAATCTTAGTAAGTCATTAGAAAAAATCAAGACTATAGCCACAACATAATGGTGCATCTGACTACCTGTGATATGGCAAGGTTAAACCAGAGAACCTCTAGAATTGCTTCTGTCTGTGGTTCACAACATATATGACAGTACAGAGTTGGCCATGCTATTCAAATTGCTCCCAGAAACCAAGAGAAAATAAAAGCAACACACAAACTAGGAAATAAACCAGAGAATAAAAAAATTCATGAAAGAAATCCTAACTAGGGTTAGTGAACTTTTGAACAAAATCACTCTTTACAAGTGACCAAAAAAATGCAAATTTTTTATTAATAAGTTTTTTTATTGTGAAAATACTGTACAGAGGGGTTACAATTACATGAGCAAGGTAATGAGTACATTTCTTATCAAGCATTGTTGCCTCCTCCTTTGTTTCCCTTTACCATCCAACAGAATGCAAATTTAAACAAAGATATTCCTGGCTCCTGGACAAAATGGAAAAGATAAAATTTTCATAATTCTTTACAATTTTAATGTTATTCATTCCAAGAACACATTGGAAACAACATATATACCAACTATGGTACAATCATCTCTCCTTATCTGTAATTTAATTCTGGTGGTCCAGAAATATTAAGTGGAAAATTCCAGAAATAAACAATTCACAACTTTCAAATTGTGAATGATTCTGAATACTATGAGGAAAACCCTTGTCACCTCTCCATTATCCCCCCTGCCCAATTTGTGAATCATCCCTCTGCCCCATGTCCCCAAATTGTAGATGCTTCCTGCTGTCCATTAGTCATGGAGTAACTGTCTCAGTTATCAGATGAAGGGTCACAGTGTACAATGCCTATGTTCAAGTAACCCTTACTTTACTTGCAATGACCCCAAAGCACAAGAATAGTAATGCTGGCAAGTCAGAAATACCAAATTGAAGCTATCAAGTAATTCTTTTCAGTGAGCAGGTAAAATTGCTCAACTCAGTAGAAACGAAAAAAATTATGTGCTAAGTCTGCTGAAGTCTCTGGTTAGCATGAAAGATCTTTGATCCATGAAATTATGCTGGTGAGACAAGGGATTCATGTTAGCTTTGTTGTTGCACTTCATGCTGTACAAGTTTCAGCCACAGCACATGCCCAGTGTGTAATTAAGCTTGGATGGGCATTATGTCACAGGGTTCAATACTATCCATGGTTCAATACTATCCATGATTTCAGCCATCCACTTGAATCTTAGAATGTATTCCTGTGGATAACAGAAGATCGGAGATCACATAAAAATATATCCATTTATATGAATACTATTACTCAAAAGTTATACAGGTCCATATGCCTTAACAATGGAAATATGACTGCCATACATTTTCAGAACACAACTGAACATGTATACTATCATTCCACCAAAGGGAAATAATTCATATGTTTGTACAGAAAAAAAGGAGAATGGATACCCACCACAATAGTAGCAATGATTATCTCCAGGTATAAAAATCATCATATAAAAATTCATCTGTGGGGTTGGGAAGGTGGCTCAGTGGTAGAGCGCTTGCCTTGCATGCCTGAGGCCCTGGGTTCGATTCCTCAGCACCACATAAGCAAAAAGAAAAAAGCCACAAGTGGCGCTGTGGCTCAAATGGTAGAGCACTAGCCTTGAGCTGAAGAGCTGAGGGACAGCACCAGGCCCAGAGTTCAGGCCCCACGACCAGACCCCCCCAAAAAATAATCTGTGTATTTTTCCACAGTGTTGCAGTGTTTTATAGTGAACATACACTAATTTTATAATCAATAAATTTCACCTCTTTTGGGGAATAATTCATAATTAATTAATACATATATACATAGAAGAGCATAGCATTGAAAACAGATATCAGCATTACTGGGAGAGAAGATGTAAAGAGAGCTGTTAGCCTGCTTGATTCACCCAGAGCCTGACTGTCTTACATACAATTATCAACTGGCCCTTTGTGGTTCAGATATTTCTTTCTTTGTAAGTTGCTTGTATTTGCTGAGCCTCAATTTCTTCACGTATAAAATATTGATGATAATGTTCACTCTACAAGTTGCAGGAATTCAATTTAATGCCATCTACAGATTATGTAGGATGAACCCAATATTACTGTTATTATACAAAATTAATTCTATTTATACTCTAACAAACAAGAATGTGATATTAAATTTGTTACTTGATAGAAACCACACAATGGTATGCTACATGTCATTTGTAGTTTGTTCATCGCTACTATAAGTGGTGGTTAATAGGATGGGAGAGGTCTTTGGCCATGAATGGCTTTGCTTCCATTAGTGAATTTTCTGATGTGTAGCCTCCTTGTCCTTCTTAGCCAGCAGGTCAGATAGCGTCAAGTATGGAGGGATGAGGGGGAGAGTCCGGGCATTAGTATGACCTTGACCTAGATGGAACAAGGATATGAAACTTAAAAAAAAAGAAGAGGAAGAAAGGCAAATTCTGCTTTCAAGGTGCTTGCGATCAAAGGAGGAAACCAAGACAAGGGTCTTGATTGCAGTTAAGACAAAATATATATACACTGAAAAGCTGGAGAAATGTATCTGATTCACCCCCCAATGAAGACTTCAGAGAAGCTGTGATGTTGTGCTAATATTTTTTTTTGAGAAAGGCATGCGGAAGGACATTGAAGGCAGAGGAGGGAACACATGGAAAGACGTTGAAATAACATGCCTAGTATAACCAGACACTGTTGCAAAATTGGATGAAATGAAGGACTCTGTACTTTCTCTACCTATGACTGACTGGCTGTTGCAGCTTGAGCAACCCTCCCAATATACCTGAGCTTCCTGATAGGTTGGCTGTAAAATGGTGTGAGGTATGGATTTATGCCCTCCACCAGTGATAGACGGGGATCCCAATGTATGGTGAATTTTGGTCTAATGTCTAAGCATCGTCCTGAGTATGGGAGTGAGAGAAGACTTGAGTGTCTTTTCTTAGGTAGAAAAATCAACTTGACTTTTGGCTTCTGAAACTTCCTTGTTATTTCAGATTTGGAGAGCAAAACAAATTTGGTGGGCACCAATGGGAGGAGAAGCTCTCCTGTCCAGACAGATGCATAGGCCAGGCAAAGTTAGAACGCTCAGCGAACTCACTTTTGTTGACCTGAGAAAGGGTCAGTGAGTACTGCGAGGGTCAGTAAGATGAGATGAAGAACAAACTGAGACAATATGACACCACAGGGGAGTGCTGGGAAAGAGCAGTCATCAGCAGAAAATTCTGGCACCCAATTCTCCCCAATAAACAGCCAAATTGGAAGCCAGCAAGTGACCTCTGTGCTGAGCTCCAAGAGAGCAAAGCTGGCTGAAACAAAGGCATCCTGGGGTATCTGATGGAGAAGAGTGTGGAACAGAGAAGAGGAATCCTGCCTGGCCAGCAGCACTTGCCACCCAAGGACCCTTCCAGTCATTTTCCCTGGCCTTCCCTGCCATCAATAGCTCCGCGCTTCTCCACTTGACTGTCCTCCTGGGCTGGGAATGAGGGCAGAGATTCTGTCTAAGCACCTGGACCAGAAAATCAGAGAGAGCCCCAAAGCCTGACCCAACTCACAGAACTTTGGAAAAGAATAAAGTAATGCAAAATGTCTTAAAATGTCCAAAGCTCTACCAAATATTAATATTATCATGTACGAACCTAAATATTCTCAGCTTTCAGATTCCTTCTTAGGCCAAAGTACACTGGAATCTAAAACCAAAATGACCAGGAGCTTTCCTTTCCAATATGCTTGGGATGACTTGACTGACATGGTTTTTATAACATGTTGTGAAAAAATAGGAAAAATTATTTTTGAACATTTATAAAATGTAAGTTCTACTCTCTCAGAGCAAGAAATCAGGCCGTATCTGAAATTGGCTGCATCTTAGACACCTTGGTGTTTGCACATGAAAAACTACAGATGAATGTAGAGTTCTTCCTAACAATAGATAAGGACTCTGCCTTTCAGGCCTGTGCTCTCTCCCAAGTTTTGCTTCCTAAAAAGAGGGGGTTGTTCTGGGAGGCCTCTACTATCCACCAGTTCCTAAACATGTTATCCCTTCTGTATTTTTTGAGCATTTTCTGTATTCCTCACACAATGTGGGACTGAGAGGAGAATATGGGAATGTGTGTTTTGCTCTCTATCTCAAGCATATTCAGTTAGTTGAAGGAATGAGATGTGTCTAGCAACATACATAGCAAATAAACAATTTTTCTGTCATTTTTGCTCCCATCAGGTGTTTAATTTATTGGTGTATACAATGCAGAGAATAGGTTTGCACTTCTAAACCTAGAGGACCCAGAGGACCCCCAAAGTGAGGAGTATATTCAGCTAGAATAAACAGCCTAGGTCTCTTGGCTCTCAGTATTCAGATCAACTTACATAAAAGACACATGGTCTGTGGACACAGACAAAACTTGGATAGTATATTCCCTCTGATTGGGTGATTTGGGAGCTACCTAATATTCCCATCCTAGAGATGTGCTAGTAGTGGACTCAGATTGGGTTGTGGTGAGAGGTTCTGTTGTTGTTTTTTTTTTCAAAGGTAATGTGTGTGAAGTGTCTTGCATGGTGCTTGGGAAGATGGAGAAAAGCAACCTAGCAAATACTCAGCTTCTTCAGCAACCTCAGGACATAGAATTAAAATTTACGTGGGGAGGGTGGGAGCTCTGGAATGCCTGAGTATTCCACAGCTTTTGGTTATATGTCCTTTTGTTATATGTCCATGTTGGATTTCTTCTCCTAGGTTATATGTCCATGTTGAATCTCCTCTCCTAGGTCCTGGGTATGTTACAGGTCTCTTCATCAATCCCAGGATGCCTGGAAAATGCACAGCTGAAGGTACCAATGACAGCATACCTGGCCACTGAGAATAGGAAGAGATGAATGAGTATAAAGCATGGAGCTTTGAGAAGAAAGATTGTACCTGGAGAATATGCCCCTTCTTTGGTGTGTGATATAGCCTTGAACCCGTTGTTCTGCATACAGAGGAAATGGGAAGAGAAATATAGGGTAAGCATTTACTCCCTTCCTGACTATTATTTCAAAGGGAGATTTCACTGGTACACATTTGAATCAAGCTACATCCTCCTTACTGTGTAAACCACCAGCAGCATTTATTGGGTACTTATTGAGTATACCTACACTGCTAAATCTCTGGGGAAGCTTAGCATGTCTATGAAGGAAGGAAGGTAGCAGAGTGTAGTCAAGCACATTGGAGCTGAGGCTGGGTTCTATTATTTACTCACAAACTACTTAATCTCAATGAGGTTTTGTGTTTCAGACTATAAAATGAGGATAATAATTTGTACATGTAAGATTAATATGAGTACTAAAATAATATATCTATATATATATATGGCTAGAACATTATAGGAGCTGAATAAATGGTAACTGTACTTGCAGTGGTTAAAAACTAGCTACAGGCTTGGTATCCAAGTGAAGAAGTTATTAAGAGTTAGAAGCCATGAGTACTGCATACAGTGACTGAGAGACAAACCATTTAGGTGATTTGAGTTGATCCTTGAGATCTAGAGAAGATATCTGGGAAAATGGCTGCCGATGGAGAAAGACCTGAGGTAATGAGTCAAGATAGCTGGAATGCAGAGACCCCAAGAGTGGAGTGATCTGACATGTGGTCAGAAGAGTGATTATAGGGTGAAAGGACTTTGTAAAGACTTTAGCTCTAGCTCTAGATGAGATTAGAAATGGTCGAGATGACTGAATTACGTTTTAAGAGATTGCTGTATTGAGGATTGACAGTATGGGAGCATGTAAAATGGCATGCCTCATTTATCTGAAAATTAATAAGCAACAAGATAATAACCACCCTCTGGACATTTATAATGTGCCCAGACTTTATGATTGGCATAGGATCTTAGTAAAGACACGCAAGAAATCTTTGGAGAGAGATGACTGGATCAGGCAACATTTGAGGAAGCAGACTTCACTCATGGTTGTAGAGCTAGGCAGGGATGCATAGGGATGCTAGCATATCACTGTGATTTGCATATGAAGTGCTCTCCCTGAAAAAGCTTGTCTAGTGAAGGCTTGTTCCCCTTGTTCTCCAGCTGGTGGTGCTCTTAAGAGGGTTGAATCTAAAAGAGAGTTACTTCATCAATGAGTCAATCCATTGATGAGTTCATACTAAACTGGCCATTAGGAGGCATTGTTTGGTTAGAGGAAGTAGTCCTTGGGGGTGTGGCTTTGACTATTGTTGCTGGCCTCTTGACTGCCATGATGTGAGAAGCTTTGTTTTGGTTCATGTTCTTGGTGCCCGTTATATTCTGCCTCACTAGAACCACATAGCCTTGGAGCAAGTCAGTCATAGACTGAAACCTCCAAACAGTGAACCAAATATTTCCTCCTTTTCACTTGTCCTCTCAAGTATTTGTTATAGCAATAACAAAAACTAACACACACAGCTAGTGAATGATGAAAGGAAGGTCTCCTTTCAAGTTCTGGGCCCTCGCATTGTTTTGCCCTCCAAATTTGAAATTATCTGCAATTTCAGGAACCAAGAGTTGAATAGAACCTAATAAGGTCTCTGATGGAGGTTGTTCAATTATCATATAGGACCTTTTCAAAATGCTTTGAAAGTTGGAGAAATTAGACTTTAGATTAGAGGTCTACCATTCACAAACAGTAAGATGTTAGGTTGTAAAATTTATGTTTTCATAAAGAAAAACAGTAAACAGATGAAAAGACAAAGAAAAAAACAGAAGTATGAGGTAAATTGAACATAGAAAATCCTCTGTAAAGTTTCTACATTGGATTCCAGGGTGATAATCTCTTAATAAATCCAACACAAGTGAAAAATGTATATACTGTAACTAAATATCTGAAAGTTTGGGAACTGGCTAAGTTTACAAAGAAACAGAGAGTCTTGAGCAAAGAAATAGTACCTACCACATGTAAGAGGCACACGATTTAATTGAGCCCATGTTTCTTTCATTATTTTATGGAGAAACTATAGCCTCTGTTTTTGCAGCTAGAACTATTTTACCCTTTGTTCCTTTAAAGGTAGCATTTTACTTCTCCATTCAGCCTAACTCCTTTTATTTTGTTTTGTTTTGCATATCTTTTCATCTTCCTTGAAGCACTCTTGTGACCCTTCATTCCACCAATCTGTGACTCAGTTTACTTCTCCACTAGATGATCTGATACCGTCAAGAATTATAGTTGATGATTCTGAGTTAAAGATCTTTAAATTCATTTCCTTAAGATAGCATTTAAATGTGACAAGAGAAAAATCAAGACTCCCTGTCACACACATTTTACGAGAAGAAAGAACTATGATTGTTGTTCCTTTCCAATGTAAATGTTTATGTCTTCAAATCCTTAGAATTTATGTGAGTGGCTGAAGTATAAGCCACATGCACGTTTCTGTTAAGAAATCACACTTTATTCCCTGTCCAAGAGAATTAAGTGGAAAGAGAAAGACACCTTTGAAATCATGATGGGAAATCTTCTAGACCTCCTCAGGACAGGAATGAGGTATAAAGTAAATATAACCAGGCTGGAATGCAGGAATCCAACATGAATTTGTCCATTCTTTTCCTTCTGGGTAGCACCACATTTATATTCTGCCAGACAGATGAGTCTGGTGGCCTCCGGAGAAGGGCATGTTACCCCACTCACAGAGCATTTGGTCAATGGCTCCAGTGTCCAAGGAACTTGTCAGTTGTAAAATTCATTGTGTGAGCTGATCTCCTCTGCCACATTATTAACCAATGTCCCCTTGTCCATTTCCCAGTGGATGTGGAGAACAGATAGCTATTATCTCCTCTAGGATAGAGCATTCAGAAGCTCAACAATCTCAGGCAAGGCTCCTCAGTTACTTCCTTCCATCCATCATCACTCTTGCTAATACCCTCCCCTGCCCCCTCACGTATCCACACCACATAAATTCCCCTTTAAATGCTAGATAAAATACCTAATGGAAATAAGGTATGGGGCCTGTGAAATGTCTTTTAGGCCTGCTGCTATATAACATTTTGCCTGTGACAAATGGACCTTGGTGATCAACACTACTAATCCAATAAATCTGATTGTCCTCAGAGACAACAGGTGACATGGAGGAGGGTTCATCAAAATGTCAGCTAGATAGCAGCAGCAATTATGTGTGTGAAATTGTAATTAGTGTTCACGTGAGAAGCAGAAATTATGACATAAGGCAGCCTCCACAGCCAGCCTGGGTAGATTTGTCTAGATTGTTCTAGCGAACTGTTCTTTCTTGCAATCAATGATCCTAAAAGCTTCCTGAGTTCTAAAAACTCTCAGCACACAAAGGACAGACAGTGGTATATTTGCATTAAATATATTTGAATATATGTTGTGCAGAGGTAAAGTAAATTATTTACACTTTTTCTAAGTGGCTGTTTTAGGTTTAGATGGGCTAAAGCAGTAAGGGAGAAGCTAGTTAGAGAGGAAAGAGGAAAAATGCATTTCTCTTGGTATTTTTTTTCTGATCCTTTTGGGAGACACACTTTTTGGAAGATGGCTTTGCCTAGAAATGGCTGAAAAACGGCAGCAGTGAGGCTTTTGAGTGTAAAGGTAAGGTAGATGTTTCTCCGGGTTATTATTCTGTGGGGGGCGGGGAAGTTTAGGGAGAGGAGAGGAGCGGTCATTTAGCTGGAGAATCGAGAAGAATCTGAGAGAAGCACGAGAGAGCAAGGAACTAGGGGAGGGGAACTGAGTGGGGATGAAATGGGACTGATTTCTAGTTAGGTTGCAAAGCAGGATGATTGTAAGGAGCCAGATCCTTTGAAGGCCAGTTTTCCACCCAACTTCAGTGTCTTATCTCTTGGCGCTAAAATCAGAGGACCTTGAAAAGCAAGGACCTGAAAGTAAGACCCTTGATGTAAAGAAGTGCGAGAAGTCTTCTTTCTAGTCTCCTAATAAGTGTTTTTATCATCCCTACAACAACCCCAGTACAAGGCTGCCAGATTCCATTTACATAAATATTTTCTGGAGTCCATAAGCTTCTGCATATAAAGATGGCCTTAGCCCTTTGAAAAACCTTGCTTTGCTTCATCCAAACTTGGGTTATTATGTTCTTCATTTGCATGATGTCTCTAAATTTCAGAACTGACAATCTGGTGCAAAAAGGATCCTCTGGTGTCTGTAAGGCTCAGGAAGCCATGTCGACTGTTTCCCACTCTCTGCCCTTCAGTGTTCAGTTCAAAGTGCTAGCAGCACAGTGGAGACTCGTCTCCATGTATCATACACTCTCCATGTATCATTATCTTCACTAATTTAAAATCCAAGGTTGGTAGTTATTGTTTTGACATTAAAATACTATTTCAAGTGCTTTTAAGCATTTCATGGTTAAAAAAAAACAAGGACAAACAATTTGTTTGGACTTACAACAAAATTTCAAGATGCATTTATTTTTGAATTGGAGAACCCAGAGGCAATGGTTTCATGAAATAGTAATAGAACAACTACCTTTTTTATGGTGTGTGTGTGTGTGTTTGTGTAGACAGAGACAAAGACAGAGACAGAGACAGACAGACAGACACACACACACACACACACACACACACACACATACACAATCAACCTTAAACTCTTCTCCCACTTTGGTACCTTTGGCTGTGGTTCACACCTCCTTTGCAGGACTGGAATTCATTATGCCCTCACCCCACAAGCAGGCTGAGGGGTGTGATGATCAACTGCTGCACAGTTGATGTGAAGGCTAAGCTTGGAACCTGGAGTCTCTCTGCTTTGGAAGTCTTGGAAGAGGGAGAGAGAGTTACTATAGGACCATCTCATCACCTAGTAATGGTCAAAAGCAGTGGGTGGTGAACAGAGTGTCTATTAGAGATAGAAGATGCATGAAAGGAGAGAGATCAGTCTTAGTAAATATAACTCAGAAGGTCTGTGCCAGATTACCTTAAGAACCCTTTAGCATAAGATCTGACTGGGATATTGTTGACATTCAACAAAATAAATACATTTAAGTTTTCTGGTATAGGAGAACTCACCAGCAAGAGCATTAAAGATTTCAGACAAAGACCTGAAGGGAATAATGTGGGAACATTTACTTAGAATAAGCACCAGAGACTTGAAACTACTAAATTACATAAGCATAGAAACCCAAAGACTACAGTGAAGATTGTTCTCGAAGGGAGGAGAAAGAAACATTAACTGCATGACCATCTTACTCCAACTTTGTCTACTTTGAGTCAGGAGAGCCGACACTTTCATTATTTCAATATGCATTTTCTTTTCTTAATACAGACATTTAGAGTCTGTTAAATTCTGTGTCCTTCGTTTTCATGGACTACCTGTTGATATCAATAGGGGCAGAATTGAAGATGGAGTAGGATGGGGAGAACTCTCTTCCAAAATTAAGTCTCTAAACCAATCCCAGAAAATCACAGCTGTTTCAGGAGAAGAAGGTCAATGAGGTCGTTGATCAGTAGTTTTCTCTGGGCTTTATCCCCACATCTCCTTCACTGTCCAGCCCTGGGTCCAATAGGTTTACTATATACTCCAAGAAATGACATATAATAACCATGTGTGGGTTGGAAACTGTCCAACAGGCTGGATGCTTGGATGTTAGGACATACTCACAGAGCTGCATTTTAGCATGAACACTACTCCTAGGGAAAACTCAAATACCTAGGGGTCAGTCTCACCCCAAGCTCATCCATGAATCCACAGGACCCTCACTCAACACAGAATAGAAGTAAGTCTGGTGTCTAGAACTTTAACTTGCCAATGACCATTTCAACCATAGTTCCCATTTATTCATCTCTAGTAACTAACAACAACCCCAAACCCTTGCTTTGTCTTGAGCAGAAGGCATTGCAACATGAAAACCACTAAGAACCATGAAATGAAGAGGGATGTGTTACTGCTTTGGGGCTTTGAATTCCATTTTCCCAACAGTTCCACCCATTACCCCAGCCCCAGACCAACACATTTATTTCAATTCTACCCAAATGGGCTTAAAAAAATGGGGACCCTCCCTCTGGAAGCTGCCTGCGATTTGCTGAGGGTCTGGTCCTAGCCCTGGGGAATCTCTCCCTACTCTAGAAGAAAGCATTACAAAATTAATTGGCAATAAAACCAACCACAGGGGGATTGTGGGGCATTTATCTTTTTCAGATGCCGTGTTGTTTCTGTCCATCTGGTTGCAGTTAGTCCAGAGGTATAATTTTCAATGCCTCTCTCTTCTGGTAGACCATACAATTAAGGTATTTGAAAAACAAACAGCTCTTAACCACAGCACGGTGAGGAGCTAGTTTAGCAATCTGTGACCCATTTTCCCTGAGCAAACACAGTTCTATATCCAACGCAGTCATAAAGCAAGAATTGAAAGTCAGAAGTTATTATTTTATGTAATAATCTAACCCTTTCCGGCACTCCACATAGAAAAGCAAATGGGATGTAAAGATGTTGTTCTTCTTGTACCTCTCTTTGGGAATCCTTAGTAATTTCTTTAAGACTTTCCCTAAATTATTTGTATATATCTGGAAGCTTCAGAAGGAAAAGGCTCAGTGACAGTAAGCTCACTCTGTCTAGCAGTCTGGGGACCAGGAAAAGAAAAATGATGGGACCACATTCCAGAGAAGCATGACCATTGGTTTCTGAAAGCTGATAGGTATCCCATGTATGAACACAGAAGTGCAGATAAGTATTCACTGAGAAAAAATTACAGTGCAGTCAATCCTGTCCTCGTCCCCTTCATCCTGATCCATGAGACAGCCTACACAATGGGAGATTGTTGCCATCAATGGCAATTAGCCAGTGGTCTAATAGCCAGAGTATATAGAGAGCTTAAAAATTAATCCCTCAGCAGACCAATGACCCAATTGATAAATAGGCTAATGAGCTAATGGGAATCGTCTAAGAAGACTCCATAGGCCAACATCTATGGCCCTATAGGAAATGCAAATCAAGACCACACTGAAATTCCACCTCACCCCAGTTAGAATGGCCATTATCAAGAAAACAGACAATAACAAATGCTGGAGCCCAATTGTACTATTGGTGGAATGTAAATTTGTTCAAACACTTTGGAAGGCAGAATGGAGGTTTCCCCAAAAAACTAAACATTAAGCAACCCTATAACCCAACAGTTCTATTCCTGGACATTTATCCAAAAGATTACAAACCAGGATATAATAAAGTCACCAGCACAACCCTGTTCATTGCAACACTAGTCACCATAGCCAAGTTAGGAATCAGTCCAGATGCCCCTTAGTGGACAACTGGATTAAAAAATGTGGCACACACACACACACACACACACACACACACACACACACACACAATGGGATTTTATTCATCCACTAGAAAGAATGATATTGCAGCACTTGTAAAGAAATGTAAAGACCTGGAAAGAAAATATGTTAAGTGAAGTAAGTCAGGCCCAGAGAGACAAAAGTTTGTAGGAGCTAGAATTGGCTCATAAACACATTGGCTGGCATGCAAGTAGATAGATATGTATTAACTGAAATATGGTAGATTCAAGAGAGAACTCAAATTGTGTAATTCCTCATAATATGAAAGCCATATAAACAGGACTTTGGTCTTGAAAAGGGTGGGGTGCAGCCAAAGGGAGAGTGGTAGACAAATAGAGAAGAGAAGGAAGAGAATACAGTCAAGAAGTCGATGTAGATCCTATAAAATTAAGAAAGTAAGGGAAGGGTATCCGGAGAATGTTGAAAAGGGTGATCAATATGTATTGTATTCCTAAAATGCTTTATTAAATGGCAACCCATGCATACAACAACTTAAAGAGAATTAAGAAAAGAATTCTAAAATCATGTAAATAACTTTATGTTTAATAATGAATTCATCCAAGGTATACACAATTGCAATATCTATGTGCCTCTGATCATACAAAATAATTTGTATCAAAATGAACTCCAGGAAATGGAAATCAAGTTTTTTCTTTGTTATTGTTTTTATTATCTTTTCATTTTATCTTGTTTATTTGTCTTTGGAAGAGGAAGGAGGTGAGGGGGAGGGCACAGAAATGGAAGGACAAAGGGTGAACAAATGTAGCAGTGGTACTCATTAGACACTATGTTGAAAATGGACTATACAACTTGCGGATGGGGATTGGAGGGAAAAACTGGGAGAGTGTTAGGGAAGGGGTAATGTCCAAAAAGAAATGTATACTCATTACCTCACTTATGTAACTTTAACCCCTCAGGTACATTGGCTTTATAATATCAATAAAAATAAAGTTAAATGTAAGCAATAATGAATTCATCCAAGTAAAAGTCTCACATGAGAAACTCTAAATAGATTTGTTTCCTGGCTCAGTCTATTTTTACCATCTTTCTAATTCTCCCATTAAAGTATAAAACAACAATGACATGCACTAACAAGAGTTTGCAATTCTCAAAAGTGCTGCTAAAGCTGGGTGCCAATGGCTCACACTTGTAATCCTAAGTACACACGGGCTGAGATCTCAGGATCATGATTCAAAGCCAGCCTGGACAGGAAAGTCCATGAGAATCTTGTCTCCAATTAACCACCCCAAAACTGGAAGTGGAACTTTGGCTCAAATAATAGAGCACTAGCCTTGAGCAAAAGAAGCTCAGGGACAGCATGTAGGCTCTGAGTTCACACCCCAGGACTGACACACACAAACACATATACACACAGTGCTAACTACTCACAGCAGTCATTAGAGTTACTCATCAATTTGACTCCCATTACCTCCACTGGTCCCCATCCCAAACCAAAGAGGATGAAGACTTCTATCCATAAAGAAATTCACAGGAAGCCAGGCATGATGGCATATACCTGTAATCCCAGCACTTTGAAGGATCAGGGAAGAGAATTGTAAGTTCTAGGCTAGCCTGAGCTGCATAACGGCACCCTGTCTCAAAATAAAGTTAAACAAAACATAACACAACCAAAAATATAAATTCAGTGAATTTTGTTTCTATTTCTCAAGGTCCTTTGCAAAATGAGACTTCGTAGAGATGTTTCAAATCATATTAATGGTCTTGGGTGAAAAAGCCCTCAAAAATGCTGGACCAGAATTTGGATATGGAAGAGGTCAGCACCATGGAGTAGAATTGCCCCCATCCACACAGGGGGTCATGTCTGCAAGGTTGTGTCTCTTCTTCTCTCAACACTGTCCTAACTTGCCTTGGGAAGAACCCATCATTCTGGGTCCAGCACTAAATGAATGCGGACAAATTGTTCTCCTGACTCCTCTTCAGTGAGAGGGGGCTGTCCCTCTCTGGAATGCATCCTCCACACTGAGGAGGTGGAATAAGCTGGAGATCAACATTCCTCTTTTAAGACAAGAGCATGTGTGGCCAGGGCACCTGTGTGTAGGCTCCTCATCCTGTCTGCGTACTGAGAGGCAGGACTGTGCTATATTAGAGTTGTTGTTTTGTTCCTCCATGATGTGTGGATTGCATTTGGAGAATCCAGGTAAGTGGTGTGAATGAATCATCCATTTAGAAAGTAGGAACCTGTGTAACGGCAAAATGAGCCCACGTGCAGAATAATTCTGTTCTCCAGCCCGTATTCCACTTCTTCCTCTCTCTCTTTCTCTCTGTGTGACTCTGTCTCTCTTTCTCTGTGTGTCTGTGTCTCTGTCTGTCTGCCTGTCTGTCTGTCTATCTTTTACTCCTCCTCCATTGTTTCTCCATATAACAGAATCATTAAGCAAATATATGTTCCTGGTCCTGGTCTTTGTGTAAGAGATTTCAAGGTGCATATGAGTCCTCCCTGCCTTCAAGGGGCTTCGATACTGGGCTTCTTTTGGGACCTTGATTTTCATAAGCCATGAAGAATTAAATATAGACATCTGTGTCAAAGGGGGGTTTAGAAGGACACAACAATTCAAATGCTGTTTGTCAAAGGAAGAAAAAAACCCAGCTAGAATGAAAAACAGATCTGGCTGAGAAAAAAAAATAAAAACCCTGTGAATTCATTAAGCATGAAAACTCCTTATGCAAACAAAATCGGCTTTTTCCCAAAGTATCCAGACCCAGAGACATTTCCTCTTTCCTTCCATCTCAGCCACATGGCTGGAGATGCCCAATTGGCTGGTGTAAGAAGTCTTAAGAGAAGTGGCGCTGTGGCTCAGGTGGTAGAGCGCTAGCCTTGAGTTGAAGAGCTGAGGGACAGCGCCCAGGCCCAGAGTTCAGGCCCCACGATCTACAAAATGTCTTAAGTTTGCTGGGTGTGATGGGGACTACTCATAATCTCAGCACTTGGAAGACTGGAGCAGGAGGATCTAGAGTTTGAGGTTAGCCTGGGCTACATAAGAGGACCCTGATTCAAGAGGGAAAAGAAACCCAAACTTCCAGCTAACAGTTTCCCAAGCTTTGCTAATCTCCCTTCTCACTCTCCAGGAATAGCTGCCCCTCCCCCTCTCCTCCCAGAATACACTTCCAGGGTCCCCTCCCCACTCTTCCAGCCACCTGAGCAGCTGAGTTCCTCACACCCCTCAGCCAGCTGCTGATGAAGTCACAAGGTATTTTGGTCCCGATGACAGAGGTGCAAATGGCAGCTTCCATCCAACTGGGATGAGATCATGCATGTGAACGCACTTCACAATTTATAAAATTCTGATTAGGCAAATACAAGAGGTGCTTACTCCACAGCTCCGAAACTCAGTCTCCCCATGCACAAGAGGTGAGCCACGAGGGAAAGATTCTGCTCCTCTTTCACACCTCCAGCCTGGTCTGTCTCCTTCTGGCATCTCCAACATTCGCATTTCCTCCATCCACCTCTGTTGGAATCAAGTGAGGGTGAAAGCTCAGGATACAAAGACAGGCAAGCTATTAATTCATCACCCTTTGTCACAAAACATAAAAGGATTCTCTTCAGGCCCCCACAGAGGCCTTGAGTGTCGCTAAAAATGAGAGCTGCAAGCCTTCTCATAAGTCTGATTGGAGAGTTCATAAACAGTCATACACCACAGAACAATGTTTTGGTCAACAATGGATTGCACAAGCCATGGCTTCCTCTCAAATTATAATGAGCTGTCATTACTCAACGACATCAAAGTCATCATAACATCTTAGCACAAATACATTACTTGTATCCCTGGGGTAATGCCTATGTAAAAGAACTTACTCTACTGCAACTCATATAAAGTATAGTGCAAACAACTATGTACAGGACTTAATACTTGGTTATATAATTAGTGACCATTTTGCTTCTTATGTTTTTACTCTATTATATGCTTATCATTGTTTTACTAGGTCCTACCTACAAAAAGAAGCAGTACACCATGATATGCGGGCAGCAGCTTTATATCTGCCATGTTTACGTTGGCTCTTGATAGTAGCAGAGGCCACATGGAGTGATCAGCTTCTACCATCTGGGCTGTTCGAGTACTTGCTAAGATGCTCACACAGTGGTGAAATCACCTAAGGATGCATTTCTCAGAATGAATCCTCTAAGTGAAGCTGCATGTGACTGAATAGTTGGAATTTCTACCAGTCACCTCACAGGCTGGCTACGATGACTATGCAAAGAGAATATATAGAGCACAACACTGAGAGAAAACGAGGAAGGCATGTTATTTTGGTCCCCTAAGTTCACCACAGATTTGCAAAGATGCAGACTCAGAATATCAATCACCGAATGAGGCTCTAGTCTTTTCCTGTACTAGTTATATTTTATTTTCTCAAACAAACATGGCAAACTCGACCATTTCCGTGCTTAAACTTTCTCATTGGGATCCCATGTCTACATCCAAATCTCAAGGCCATATCATTCCCTTAGAACACAGACCCTCCCCACTCTATCCTTGCCTTCTACCCTACTCCTTCCTAGTGTTCACTTCCTTTTCTTTCTCATGTGCTAGATGGTATGCTCACATTTCTACAGATCCTCTGTTTCCTCAACACACTGATTTGTTTCTTTGACATGCCTGTGTGTGCCACTCACTTCTTCCTTGTTTCTTCCTTGTAAAATTATTTGTTCTTTGAAATCGAATCAAAACACCATCTATTCTATAGCTCCTTTTAGCTCCTCTCTTTTTTAAAATATAAATTATTGTTATCATTGTACAGAAGGGTTATTTCATAAGTCGGGTAATGAGTACATTTATTTTTTAAACTATTTTACCCTTTCCTTCACTTTCACCTTCTCCTATTTCACCCAGTATTCTTCTTCTAGTTTTTTTTTTGGTTGTGGGGCTTGAACTCTGGGCCTGGGCACTGTCCCTGAGCTCTTCAACTCAAGGAGAGCACTCTACCGCTTGAGCCACAGTGCCACTTCTGATTTTCTGGGGGTTAATTGGAGATAAGAGTGTGACAGAAAAAAATTATATTAAGTGAAGTAAGCCAGGCCCGAAGAAACAGAGGTCCCATGGTTTCCCTTATTTGCAATAACTAGTATATGTATGAGTAAAGCAGAAAAGGTCAGATAAGGTGAAGTTAGGAAAATGAACCCTAAGATATGTATTTAAAT
>NW_012267217.1:51103330-51121765 GCF_000151885.1 Dipodomys ordii | reverse complement strand
AAGGGGGGGAAGGAGAAGGATTGGGATTGGGGGGGAGGGGGAGGCTGGGAAGGGATGTGAAGGGTAAACCAAAGGAGGAGGCTGCAATGCTTGATAAAAAATGTACGCATTATCCTGCCCATGTAATTGTAACCCCTCTGTACAGTATGTTCACAAATTAAATTTAAAAAAAGAGAGGATTAATGACTATATTTTAAGTTTTCAGAGTTATTGCCAATAGTGTTTGATGATGTTCACAGATGTCTATACCAATGTTACTGCTTCCTGTCTCTAAGAAAGAACCCATCCTCTTCCTTCTGCCAACTGACCCTCATTGGTTCATTTTTTCCTACATTCTGAGCTGGTGAAGTTACCCAGCTATGAGTTCCCTCTCGAGTGACTATCCAGTATCTGACATAGTTGTTAGGACATCCTGGAGGGGAAGTTCAGGAGTGAATCACTCACCTCATCTACCTTAGAAAGCCATTGGGAGACCATATCAATCTACAACCTCCCATTTGTTTCAACTAAGTTGGTCCACATTGACTTTATCTCCATGAGTCTAATATGACATGCCCTGAGCAATAAAATAGCCAAGATAAGGCCATCTGTCAGAGGCTTGGTGCTGTGCTTGGTGCTGTGCTTTATTTATTTATTTTTTGGTCAGTAGTGGGGCTTGAACTCTGGGCTTGAGCGCTGTCCCTGCGCTCTTCAGCTCAAGGCAAGCACTCTACCACTTGAGCCACAGTGCCACTTCTGGTTTTCTAGTGGTTTATTAGAGATAAGAGTCTCAAGGACTTTCCTGCCAAGGCTGGCTTTGAACTGCAATCCTCAGATCTCAGCCTCCTGAGTAGCTAGGATTATAGGTGTAAGCACCGGCGCCCCGGCTTGGTGCTGTGCATTTTAAATATAAATACAAGCTTTATTCTTTGCCTCCAGGCAGTTCTTGACTGGATTAAGAAAGAAGGGCTAATTGCAAGCATAAAACAGGCAATAAGGTGAAGTTGTGGGTGAGTAAATGCCAAGTATTAACCATAGTGAGTGGATAGAACAAAAGGAAAAGAATGGTCTTTGAAGGCAAACCAACTTGGAAAGCTTCATGGAGTAAAGGAGATTTGAGTTGGATTTAAATTGACATGAGGGCTTTGGGTGTGGGAAGAAAAGGGCATTGAAGATGAGAAGAGCTACTTAAAAACTGATTTGAAGTAGGGCACTGAGGAGCAGGAAGGGATAGGTCGCAATATAGACTTTGAAGAAGAGTGCTGGGGGAAGGGAAATTAGATGGATGGGGTGATTAGATGGGTGTAGGATTGCCTTAAATGTTAAGTGATTGTCTGAGCCAATGGTTTACTTCAAAAAGAATTGAAAATGACAATAGTTTCTGTTCACCAGTGACTTCTGATTGCAGGTGTTAGAAGAAATGAACACTGGACAAGGAGTAGAGCTCAGTGGAGCGACAGGAAAAAGATTAATCCAGCTTTCTGAGTGATATTGTAACTACAGTTAGGAGTAGCCAGGGGAAATGACAATAACAGTGCAACAGCACCTTCAGAATGGGAGAAAGAGAAAATGAAGAGGACTTTAAGAGCTGTCCTAAACAACATCAGCACGTAACTTTCAAAAAGAATCTGCTCCGAGGTGTTTCTTTGCTGCTAAATGCTTTCCCAGGCCTGTCAGTGTATCACTCTACTTCTCTTTGTCTCTCTGCCTGTTTCCCTGCTTGTGCCTTTCATTTTCTCCCCCACCCCTTTTCTCTATCTCAATGTCTCTCCTACTTGAAATCAGAGAAAGATGAAATAGCTATTTCCCTAGTCTCTTGGGATATACTGGGATATATGACACATTAATAGATCTCTGCCAAAAGGATGTGTATGCATGTACCGTTTTATGACAGGTAATAGGAACACACATCTTTTGATAAAATTCAGGTCTGTTACATTTTGATTCATTCCTTTGGTAGGGATAATCATATATTTCCAGTGGTCACTGAGTAGAGGAATACCCTCATCAATTTTCCCTCTCCCTCAAAACCATCCTGAGTGATAATAGAGATGCTGTTGAATGAAATAAGATGTTGTCCTTGTTGAGTCCTCCTATGTGGGCCATGGGAAGTGTTTTCCTAAGGAGCTAGTAGGGCAAGTAGAGTAAAAATGATAAATGAAGTGGCACAGCTCATTACAAACATGCCTTCTTCTGTCCCTGACTTTGAGTCTGACACCAACAACAATGATCCATGGTTACCGGCGATAACTCTGACTTACTATTTCTTAATACCAGCCCTCATCTAGATCAAGGTCCCTCCTCACTATCTCTCTATCACAGTCTTTTCTCTAGCATGAGATGAACAGAGGTGTGCCTTCTGTCATGACTTGGCCTTCTGTAAGACATTGCTTGGAAAAAATACACTGCACTTCCCCAAAACTGAAGAGCAACTTTCTGGACTTCAGATATTTAGCAAATGCATATTTTAGAGAAAGCCACTATTTAGCAACATCTCAGTTGTATTTCTGAACCATGGTTTTACCTGAATTGACAACTTCAGTATAAGTTAGTAGTCTGGAATAGGAAATAAGTATTCATCCAGTGTCTGAGAAATTAAAGTTTACAAGGGACATTCTTGATCTAAAAAAAAAAAAAAAAAGATGGGAGAAAAAATTGTGGATCCATAATCGAATTTCTTTTTCTACTCTAAAATCCAAACTCTGTTTACAAGTCCTGAATTTTAGCTTTCTAATTTTAATTTTTTTCATATATTGACTCCTGAATGTCCTTATTCCATCATTATTTTCTCAAACAGATCCCAAAATGCAAAATAGTCAGAAGTATGGATACAGTGCTTCAGGCCACTAGGGAAAGCCAAGTAACCTGTAGTTGGAGGCCAGAGCACTAGAAATTGTTCATAAGGCTGGCAATATTTGAAACTCTGACTACCTCATTCCTCACTTCACAAACCCAATAATTCCAACAGCATAAGAATCAGGTAGTTTCCAGCCAGAGGAGCAGAAATAAAGATGTACAATCGTGATTTTGATCAAAAGTGGAGCAAAATCCACTGTGATTATGGCTAGGTGACTGTGGTGGTTTGTGTGCATAAACCCTGGAGATTTCTAGGCACATGATTTGGACTCTGGTGATCACATACAGGTGAGGGCAGTTTATTCACTCCAACTGGGAGAAAAGAAGGAAAAGCCTGGATGTGGGGAGCAACATGGACTTGTGATATAAGCATCTGGTCTCTCTACCTCAATATGCCCGAAGGGGACTATAAGAAAGCCAAGGAGTGTCGCTTGTAGAGTTATCACCATCTTCCCAGAGCATGTGACTTTGGACCCCTGCTCCAGCTGTGGTACTTAACTACCAGACCACCAAGGGAACCACCTATCTAGAAGAGAATTAAGAGTTAGTAGAGAAAATCCAGAAGCCTTGTAAGTTTTGAGAATTCAATCCATTTCTCTTCTCTATTCCTCTCTGTCCCACTAAAGTTCCTGTTCCCTTTACGCATCCTGGGTGATCCAATATGCACTGGTGTTCAGGATGCCATGTGTCTGCTCCTCATCTGCCAGAGGGAGGGATATAGAAATCATCCTGATGGCTCCCCAGAACACAACTGACAGTAAAATACAGTCAGCTCCAGCCTCTCTAGCCACTATAATGTATTGCATTCTCAACCTAGGTACATCAGAGCTTGTCAGAGTTGAGGGAAGAATAAAAATGAAACTTAATTAAGCCAAAAATGAGACTTTAATTAAGACTGTTGGCAAGGAGTAGAGAAAACCGCAGGGTAGGAAAAAGGACATAAAATATTGTCACAATATTGCTTGTTTATCATTTTTGATGTGGCCCAATGAGAAGACCCTGGCAAGCTGACATAAAATATCTTCATGTACTCAGGTACTTCAGGGATACTGTTAGTACTGACAGCAGCAAAGCAAAAGCTGCTCTGAACAAACTCTGCCCAGGGAGCTGGCTGACAGGGAGGGAGATAGAGAGAGTCGCTTCTGTCTTGTCCCATGCTTTTCCACTCAGGCAGTTCCTAGGCCTTAGAGCCCATAGGTCCTGCTCAATACTGCTGAATAAATGATGGCTGAATAAGTGATGGAAAGGGAAGAATCCCCTTGGAAATGGAAGGATTAATGCCTAGCACCTCCCTTATCACAGCTGGTAGGCTGGCCATAGGGTGGAGGTCTGATTGGTTGAGCCATAGATATTCGGAAAGGGTCATCTTCAGATGATAAGACCATCTTCAGCTGATGCCATAAGCTTAAAGCTAAGGACAAGTTTGCTCAGATCCCACAGTCTCTCAAGAAAGAAAGCATCCTAAACAGGTAAATAGTGTTAATGAGGAAAGGAAGCAATGGAGGAAAAAAAACCTCAAACATATACACTACTAAAACCAGATCATTCTTACTGTTAAAAAAATACACCATATAAAAAAATAACTGGAAGAAGAGAAGCAGGAGAATTTGGTGGACTAGACGTGAAATGTCTTGTTTAATGTCTGATAGGATTTAAAAAATTGTATCTTGGGCTAGGGAAATAATGCAGTATTTCCAGAAATAATGCAGTATTTCTCTTACCAATCTCAACCCTTAAATCGGTGACCCATTTGTTGACCAGTCTTCCTGCATTCCATCCCTGGACATCTGCCCAATGGAATGCTAGAGTGGAAGACTGTGTGGAACGGAAGCCATTCTTACTTTGCCAGATGGACAATGCTACTTAACTCATAACTTTCCATCACATTTTGCATACCTGACCAATACGAGCCTACTTCCTGCTAGATTTAAGACAGCCGACAATGGTCTCCATCCCTGGTTGACTACAACAAGTATCAACATTAGAGGAATATCCAACTGAGAGTGGAAAGGAGAGAAAATGTGTGCAGACTAAGGACATACATGATCTCAGTAGCCAGGCGATACCATGCAATGAGCAAACGAATGAATCAGACTAACAAAGAAATAAGAGTCCACCATGCCTGGCAGCAAGACATCAGTCCCCAAATCAAGAGGTCAGTTTTTGCAGCTACCTCATTCCAGTTTCACCATCAGTTCTATAGGAAAAAAAAAGACTCTACAACTTTATTTTTTCCTCTTTTCTACTGATCAAGTGAAATATGGTAGATTCAAGGGAGAACTCAAATAGTATAATTTCTTAGAAAGGCAAACTCAAAGTTCAACAAAATAAACACCGGGAAGCAGGTGCTTGAAAGGATTGGGGTAGGGCCTGTAGGGAAGGAGTAGGTGAATGAAGAGGACAGGGGACAGAGTAGTCAAGAATTCAATGTATATTCTACAGAATTGAGTGAGGGAATAGGGTGGGTAGGGGAGGATGGTGAGAAAGTTGAAAGGGGTGATACTGATCAAAATGCATTGTATTCATAAACTGCTTTGTAAATGGCAACTCCTTTGCACAACTACTTCAAGATAATTTTTTCTTTCCATATATATTTTTACTGTAAAAATACTATACAGAGGGGCTACAGTTACATGAGTAGGGTCATGAGTATGTTTCCTATTGAGCATTGTTATCTCCTCCTTTGTTTCTCCCCTACCATCCCTTAAGATAATTTTTTTAAGTTACAATTGTCCTTGGATAATATATACTAGTATTCAAAACTCAATATTCCTGAAAGATGCAAATTTTCATTGCCCTCCACAAAGGGAAGTACCCTGAGGAAAAATAATAACTGACATTTTATAGCCAAGAAATAAACAAAGACTGCCAACGCAATCAGGAGTTAGAAAAGTAGTAACCTCCTATGTGTCTGAATGCTGGTGGTTCACACCTGTAATCCTGCTATTCAGGAAGCTGAGATATGAGGATCATGGTTCAAAGCTAGCCCGGGTAGAAAATTCCATGAGACTTTTGTATTCAATTAAACACCCATTATTTATTTATTTATTTATCGGGTTGTGGGGCTTGAACTCTGGGCCTGGACGCTGTCCCTGAGCTCTACAGCTCCAGGCTAGTGCTCTACCACTTGAACCACAGTGCCACTTCCAGTTTTCTGGTAGCTAATTGGAGATAAGAGTCTCACAGACTTTCCTGCCGCCCAGGCTGGCTTTGAACTGTGATCCTCAGATCTCAACCTCCTGAGTAGCTAAGATTACAGGCATGAGCCACTGGTACCCTGCTAAACACCAATTATTTTTAAAGTGGAAATTGGGCTATGGCAAGCCTTGAGTGAAAAACCTAAGGGACAATACCTAGGCACTGAGTTCAAGCTCCAGTAAAGGCATTTACCCCTACCCCCGCCCCCAATCCCATATATACTTTGAAACCAAACAACGTGAGAGTTTATCAGTCATGGTGGCCTACTCAGTAGTCAGAGAGGCCTCAGAATATGGAAAAGAAGGAAGAAAAGACAGGAAGAAAATCTCTGATCATTCTGGATAATGACTTGGTCAGATTTAGGCTTTTAATTTATTTATTACCCCATGATTTCTTGCTTACCAAACATTTAGGTATGTAGCTGAATTGCTTGGCACAATCTCCAAGCTGGTGTCTTCAGAAGCTAGACCCACAAAAGAGATCAGAGTTTGAGAATAGAGGGCAAAAAATCACAGGGAAATGTGGAGAAAAAGGGATTGATTTCTTGTCAGTGGGGTGATCTGGAGCAGGAAGTCTGGCTGAGTGTGAATTCAGGGGGTCTGGAGAGCAGAGAGGATGATCTGAATGGAACACCCTGTCACAAAAGAGCAGGGAGCTCCTAATGGCCTTCCAGTGTCCCTCAAGACATGCAAGAACCTGAACACATAACCCAGGCCTAGGAGGGAGGTTAGGAAATAAAGAATAAGATTGAAATTTCCTGATACTTCAGGCTGAACACTTGATATATGGAAAATAGTTAGACATCATTTCTTCCCCCCTTGAGCTCACAGACTGAGGTTGAAATCCATAGTAGAAAACAAAGAACCAGATCTGAAGTCAGTACAAATCTTCCATTTGGGACCATGCTTGGTCTCCAGGAGCACAGTTTACTTGGCTGTCACAGGAATACCATGCAGAACGACTGCTAGACACCATAGACACTATTCAGCACTGTCCTGAAGTCCCTGGCAACTGTCACCCTTCCCACCCCCAGCGAGTGGTCACTCAGAACTACCGGCACTGTTCTCTCTGGTCCAGCCAAGACTCTTTTGCCAAAACTATGTCTTTGCTTTGGGTTCATCATGTCTTATTGAAAACTCCCCAGTGAGAGGAGAGAAGTACTTCCCAGGATGATTAGAAAAGATGTTCAGAAGGGATAGAATACAGAAATGAGCACCTTTGTTTGGTGCTCGCTTGGTGTTCATTTTCATGCTTGAGGTTTGTCTCTGTTTGGTGTAGATTGTAACACATATTACAGAAAAATTTCATTGAATGCCCAAGTGTGAAATAAAAATTCAAAGAGTCCTAAACAAAGTGTACTTTACCTTTGTTTTGTACCTAACTGAAGAGAAATGGAGTCTTGGAGGAAATTCTGATCACTGACTTTGTTATGCTCCTGGAACCATCTAATCAACAACATGTGATGGAATAAAATATGAGATTTTTTAAACATTTAGTTAAGGGTAATATACATAGGGGTTACAGCTACATAGGTAGGGTAACAGAGTACATTTTTTGTCAAACATTGTTACTCCCTCCCTAGTTTTCTCCCACTTTCCCTCCCCCTCACAGTACCCTCCCTCCCGAGTTGTAAAGTTCATTTCCAACATAGTATCTTGTATCACTGTGAGACAAAGGACAAACGGTGAACCAATGTAACAGCAACATACACACACACACACACACACACACACACACTCACACACATATATATGACAGGGTTTTGCTATGCTAGCTTCAGGATTATGGTCCTCCTGCTTCAACTTCAGCAGAGTGAGTATTTTAGCCTTGCTTGTTAATATGTAATTATATTGGAATGAAACCTTTTTATATAAAGAAGGATGAGAACAATGAAAATTCCTGCATAAAACCCAAATTTATCAAGGAATGTAGAGAGGACTGCCTTTGTAGGGGCTTTCTTAGAATGTTCTCACTCTGGATTTTTCAGGCTTTTCTTTCTGCTGGTCTTCCCAGTGGAACCCACCCTGAACCCATCCTTCCCTTGAAGGAAGAAATCCATCCCATCCCATACACCCTTCTTGGAAGGTGGTTTAGGAGATTAATGGTGATTCCACAGATGGAGCAGGCCACACAGGCAGCCGACAGGAAATAATCATCAGCATAAATGTGTCACCAGGACTATTATGCAGGGATGAGATACATGAATTTATCATCAAAGTTATCAATCACCTCTTTGTACTTAAAAAAATCTCACTTTCTCTTAAATTCAAACTGTATTACTACATTTTTCCCCCTTTACTCCTTTAAAAGCCAACCCTGACTTGGATCCAAAGAACAAAGTAAAATTCAACCTGTGGTCTGTGGCCAAATGGAAAGAATGCTGGGGCCAAGAAACAAAAAGCCTGGATTCCAGAGTCTGTCTCCTGCCACCAAGTACATCCCTTAACTGGTAAAGCGATGGATCAGAACTCAGATATCCCCTGTATTTTTGTCACTTCTGACATCCTGTGACCCCACCATTGTTCACAGGAGCCCACTCTCGGTGAGATCAAGACTGGCTTCTTGGTTTAAGGGGTGGCCCTCATCTCTGAGTCCTCTATGGACTAAAAGAAGTGAACCCCAGAAAAGGAATTCATAGTTAGGCAGTCATCCGTTTGGCTTTGCTGAAAATAGTAATTCTTTTTTTACACAGGATATAGTTGATCACAGTTTCCTCCTTTTGTCCATGTTATTAGTGCATATTAATTGTACAATGTGGGTTTTCTTTTTTTTCTTTTTAAATTTTTTTATTGTGAAAATACTGTACAAAGGGGTTACAATTACATGGGCAAGATAATGAGTACATTTCTTATCAAGCATTGTAGCCTCCTCCTTTGTTTCCCCTTCCCATCCCATCCTCCCCCTGTCCTACCACCCAACCCTCCCCCCCCACCAAAGTTGTAAAGTTCATTTTTGACATAACGACTTGTACATCTCATTGTTACAATGGGTCCACCTGTATCCCTATTTAAACGATTTGTTTTTTCCCCTTCCCCTCCACAAATTATACCGACATCAAATACAGTGAAAGCAGGGGTTATACTGTGGGGAAGGGACATACAAAGCAACAAAGAAATAATCTTATAAATGCGTTAGAAACAAATGCATGAAAGAAAAAAAAAACATTTGCAATGTGGGGTTTTCATCATGATGTTTCCATGTATTCCTGTAATATATTTTAATCATATCCAACCCCTTTATTTCTCTTTCTCATCATCCTCCCACTTTTTTTTTTGGAAAGGGGAAGTTCATTGCAACCCTTTCTTGTGCATGTATACAACATACTTCACAGTTATGCTGTAGATTTTTCTAGAACCATGTTTCCTGTGAGAATAGTTTCATTTTCTTACTGGTATGAAGGACCATTCTCTAATTCCCAGAGCAAGGCCTTAGAGAAATATGATCTAGGCCCAGAAGCAAGCCATCATAAGACCCAAACCAAAAGGGGCCTAGCAAGAAAATGAGAGGAAATTATATGAACAAAAATATATGCCTTTTACTACTATTTATGTCTGTCATAAAGATTCAGTTGATTTTCAAAACTTATCATATGTGCTCCAGAGAGTGAATACCACAAGAACCCAAATCCATGATTTCTTTCAACCACCAAGCGCCAGCTGTAAACCAAGACACCCTTGTTCAGCATTATTGCTCCTCATGGCGGGCAGCGATTCCCAGGGCTGTCTCTGGGTTTGAACGAAAAGTCAGTGTGGAAAGTGAGTAGCTGGTGGATTTGGTTGGCTCCCATTCAGATTCTGTGCAATGGACTCCTCCCAAGATTGTGTGCTTTGTTATGACTGGACCTTCTTTAGCAAGTCTGATGTTCAGTTTTCTACTTCAGCAAGGAAGATGTAGCCTCTGAACTCTGTGAGGTCAGGGG
This sequence comes from Dipodomys ordii, assembly GCF_000151885.1. NCBI lineage: Eukaryota > Metazoa > Chordata > Mammalia > Rodentia > Heteromyidae > Dipodomys > Dipodomys ordii. The sequence goes on along the minus strand of NW_012267217.1, from coordinate 51,111,813 downwards.
TCTTATGTCAAATATTTATTCTCTTATCACCAACAGGTAGTCAGTACTCAAGAACTTGTTCAAAGAATTGATGAGTGTGTGGATGATACATGTGGCCCCTTCTCTGTCTCACTGGGATCACAGAGGCTGGGCTCTGAGGTAGATTCAAAACAAAACACGAAATGACAGCTTCACACTCAGATAGTAGCCTCAGTGAGAGCATCCTGCTCCCTCTGCCTTCCTCTACAGCGAGTGGCTTTAGTCTTTGGTGAAGAGAGAAAATTCATCTCATATTCTTCTTTTGTGTTTTTCTTCCTTAAGACTAGGACTCAAGGGGAATCTTCTTGTGGCGAAGCATCCTCAGCCCTGAGGATTTTATTGAAGTCCAGGAAAAAAATAACAAAGGCACGGTGGTTTGTGCCCTGTGGTAGATCCATCATAAGAGAGCAGGATCAGGAGAGTAAGAGACCACCAGCATGGTAGTGGGAAGTAACTGAACAACTGGGTAGCTGATAGAGAAAGTCTGATGCATATAGGAGAGTGAGTGAGCCTTGCCTAGGGATTTCCAGTGCTCTGGAATGGTGGGAATACCCAGACCTTAGAATCTATGAAAGGTTCCCCACTGATAAACATGAGGTATTTAAGTATGATCACTTGTCATGTCCCAATGTACCAGTTCCAGTTTTTCCTTACTGACCTGGGTTCTTGTCCAGTTTAGTATTTATCATGGAGTGTTCATTTTTCAACAAAGAACTATCATTAACAGGTGTATTACAATAATCCAGAGAGGACTGAGGGGAATCACACTGTGGGCTTTGTAGTTAGGGAACAGCGTATGAGATGCACTTTAATATGTGATCACAATAGCATTGACCAGTAACAAGTTCATCTCTATTTTGCTGATTTTTCCATATGTAATGACCATCTACTTTTAAATGGGTATGTGTGAGTTGCTGGCTGATAAAATACAATGCTTAGTTGTGAGCAGACTGGGGCAGGAGCCTTCAAATAGTAGTCTCAAGTAGTAGTGGGGACTCAATAGTAGTACCCATACCAATTGCTTTGGGTACCACACAGCTTTCAGTGGTTCTGTGTCATAGCTACAGAAAACTGCCAGAGACTAGTTGGTGAGTGTCAGTAAGAAACATGGTATTGTTCAGGTGTTGTAATCATAGAATGCTGTGAACAAATAGACTCTGAGAAGTCCTTTCAGCAGCACATAGAGCCTTTATTTCAGTAGTTTCTTTTATCTGTTACACAGTATATACCTACAACCACCCTTATTACTTCTGAGTTTTTTTTGACTTTACAAGAAACAACTTGGCTGGGGGTAAGTTGCATGCAAAATTAGATATTGAATTTTCATTTCTCGAGAAGGTAGGTAATGAACACGTGACATGCACCAAAGGCTAGTCAACGTTAGTCATCCATCACAGATAATACTTCTGCCTGGAAATCAAAGGACATAAGGCTGCTGAAGAATTGGCCACACCTCTTGCACAAGTTAGTGGTGATTTTTAAGAGGATCATTTGACATGTATAGCTGCATTTTGGTGCAGCATGACTTTTTATTTAGATGACACGAGTTCTCTAAGCTAATTGTATTCCTTATTTGACTATTTATTATTCATTCACTTGTTTTACCAGTTTCTACTGTGCTGAGATAATGAACAAAAGTAAGTTATTCTGTGGTAGCTACGTTTAGAGGAGGAGAACTTGGCGAATAGTAAAATAATGATTTTTATATAAATGTCCTAGGTGCTTCAAACAGGAAGTCCCTTTTTAGTTAACCCAACCATTATTCTTTTCCTCCCTTCATCCTGTTCACTATGGTGCATACAACATCAGTATTCAGACCGCTAGTCAAAAAGTAGAATGTGGAAGACAGAACTAACCTTTCAGTGATTATATGAGTACATGTTTTATGGGGAGAAGCCATGGTGTAAGTAAGCAACATCATTACTGAAGAGAGAAGGCAATAGAGCAGAAATGTGTTTGAAATTGATTGCAATGCATAGATCATCTATAATCTTGTCAAACAAATATCAGCATCCCAGAATTTAAAATAATCGCTGTGGCCTGAAATATCCTGTGGTAGCAGAAAGTAAGGAGGCGCTGAGACTTCCCAATGATGAAATGTATTTAAGGACTACAGGGACTGACAGCAGCAGGAGCTCCTTCCTAATGCCCAGCAATTTGAGCACTAAAATAAATCACATAGTATTGGGTTATAAATACCTAAGAGTCCATTCCAACATAAATAAATGTTAGGAAAAATAAACAAGTAAGAGAGGAGAGACAAAATCCTTACGGTGTCCGAATAATTCATTTTTATACTTCCTTTCCCAAATGTGTTTAACTCCCCCCCTCATCCCTGCCCTTAGGTGTGGGGTGTATTTAGTGACTAGCCTCAATACACCACCACCACCCTCCGCTAAACAGAGTATGGGAAGGCAAAACTTTACAATATAGAATCCCAGCAAACACTGACTTAACCAAGTGAGCAAGGCTGACATCACCAACATGGCAGCATGTGCCCTGGTATGAGCTTCAGTCAATGGTATTTTTCTTTCCTTAAACTCATAACCCCTTTGTAACCACAGAAATACACTAGACAAACTCAACTGATTTGAGTTTCTACAAAACACCAGTCCACGATTCCCCTGACTTTTCAATGTCATAAACAAACAAAAACTGAGAAATTGTCACAGATCAGAGGAGACATAGGTGTCTTGATTGCTCTAAATAAGATACTCTGGACTATTAGAACATTAGTAGAAAACCTGAAAGAACCTGTAAAAATATATAAGTTTAGTTAACAATAATGATGGGACAAGTTTTCATGTTAATGTAATAATAAAGGAGGACATGACTGAGATACAGGGGAATATAAGTAATACTTGTAACCATTCTTCAAATTTGAGGTTGATATGAAACAATTAACTAAACATGGTAGCTATAGTAAGAAAATTTAGAAATATTTTAATAAATAGGTTAATGAGCAAAAACTCAAGTGTAATTTTGTGACTTTTATATGCAACATAATGACAGAACTCAAGTTCACTCTACTGATTACATGAATCACATTTTAGAAATATTTATCTATTAAAGGATTAGTGTCAATCTAAGAGCATTTAAGGTTATTTAACTTTTTATAAGCATGTTCTCTAACTTGTTTTTGGTTTTGACTTGAATTATATTGGAAATATTTCATTAAAAGACTCAATGAAATGTAAGGACAAAAATACCAGCATTTGGAGGTTTAACTGAATGTTATTGACAGCAAAGATTATGAGCAAAAACACATGGATGTGCATCCTTTTAAAATAAATGGAAGTGGTATGAGGTAAGAGGATTGTGTGCCCAAGTTAAAACAACCTAGACCCACCCTCAGTTAAAACTCAAAGCCCTATGCCCCAAAGAACAAAAGCAAATGATAGAACCCTCACCTAGCAAGTATGAGGCCCTGAGTACACACTCCATCCTGTCAAATAAATTAATAAGTGGGGTGTAGAACTAAACCAATTATGCAAGGAGAGAGAAACAGAGGAAATTGTTGCATGAAATATTTGGGACATACACTAAAATATATTTCTCTGTTTATCTAAAATTCAAATTCAACTGATTTCCCATGTTTTTATTTGCTAACATTGGCAAAGAAAGAAAGAAAACTGGATTCCAGACCGGCTCATTTATTTCACACACTCAGCCTTTCCCTGTTAAATGCTGGGGATTAAAACATTAAAAAAAAACTTACCTTTATCATTGAAAAACCTGAGTCCCTACTACCTTACGGTATGGGCTTGGAGAACTTACTTGACTTTCTGAAATAAATGCCCCTGACAGTAACGTGGCAATGGTATCAGCCCATGGGCTGGTTTGGTGTATCAATGGAGTCTGGGTGTGAAAATTTTTGGTTGTCTTAACTTGTTGCACAATATCTGTCAAATCACTCCACTGGGCATCTTTGGCTTAGTGAAACCAAAGCAGATTTGTGGGCTGAGTTACCTGACATGTGTTCTGAGGGATCCAATATTTTTGCCAGATCTCTCTCCTTTGGGAACCAGTGCCGTCCATTTCCATCTTAATGAAGCCACTTCTCCTTCACAAACCCCTCCCCACCCTCTGAATTATAAAGATAAATATTATAAGTATAACCACACATATACAAAAAAACAGTGGGTTGAGTTTCACCAAATTTGGGATGCTCTATTAAAATAAAAGCCATGACAATATGCAAGAAAATTGCTTTGGGGAGCCCAGGGAATTGGGAGGTGTTGCTTTGGTATCTTTATAGCAGGTTTCAAGAATTGTGGGTCATTCAGGAATGAAGAATCTGTAAACAGAGAAAACCCTGTTTAAATTGTGAGCCCTCGAATAAAAATCACAGCACAGATGCTGATTTGTCCATGTGAGCAGGAAATTATCTCGTGTGTGTGTGTGTGTGTGTGTGTGTGTGTGTGTGTGCGCGTGCGCGCGCACGTGTGTGTGGACACTTATTGAGCACCATATTCTAGGCATTCTCCAAGTTAAGTTACATGACTTAGCTATGTTATCACATATCTACCTAAGATATGTGTCTAAATAATTGTTAAATAATATATAAAACACAGCAATAAATGTTATTATGGGGTCTATTACAAAGGTTCAGAGAAGGTAATGGCTGTCTGACTTTGGAGACAATTATTTAAGAGGAAAGCTAAAATTTAAAACTCAGGCAATCTATTTTAGCATCACATTGTGAAGCTGGTTACTGAAATTTTTCCACTATGCAGCTCCTCTGCCTCCCCAATCAACACAGGTCTGGTGATGAACTTAGTCCAGGCTCACGTTGTACTTCATGTTAACACCACACAGACATTCATTTTCTCTTCCTGGGCTTTACACTAAGCCAGGAAAATTGGGCCAAGTCTGGGTGATGACTTGCTATCCAAAGCCTATCCTCTGGTCTGTGATCTGACCTGTGTGTTGGAAGAAAGATTCCAGATATAAGATAGAGCAATGTTAGCAGGAAGTGAAGGGAACTCTCCTCTCTGGAGGGTTAAGTGACATCAGAATGGATTAGCAAGGGGAATCATATCACCTACTTTCCAGGGGAATTTTAAAAATAGCAGCAGCCTCTTTCCATTGGAGTGATAGCAACAGTATATCTGTGGCTAAGTTTATACTGATCATTTATGAAATAAATGCAGTTTACAGCAGAGGTACATAAACCCAAGGCAGTTGTCAGCATGTCTGGTAAATTCTGATAGCAGAAAACTTACATGCTAGCAGAATTGTAGGCTCTAGTTATTGGATTTAGTTGTCTAGAGTGTTTAAACCCAATATAATGCCACTGTGCTGCCATCTACTTTGTCCGAGGCAGTGGAAATAATGGGTTTCATGTACTCATTCATTTATGCATTCAGCCCCTGCTACTTTCCAGACATGAGAGTCACAGTGTCAATGAGAGGTGATCCATGTCCTTGAGAAACTCAAAGCCTGGTGGCCTAGGTTCTGGTCCCAGTTGAAATCTGAGTAGTTTCTCTACATGAATAACTTGAGCCTTTTCTGGATCTGGCCCTTACATTATACATGAGATTTGACTAACACCCTCGCTAAGCATGGGCACCAGTTGACTCTGATACATAAAATCGATGTCATTCATTCGGCAAATACTTGCTCACATCATCCATGTCCTGGGTTCTGTGCTTTGTGGGAGATAAAAACACTGAGACTGAATAGTAAATACCATGAGGCCTAAGGTTGCATTACTGGGGTAAACTTGAGGCACTAGAAGGGGAGGGACCAGAGGCTGGGCTTGGAGAACTGCTAGGTTGAGTCTTAGAGGATAGGGAGGACATAGAAGATGGAGGGACTGAAGGAAGGAATTCCAGATGTGAAAACCATGAACTAAATATGGAGGTAAGAGGGAGGATGCTTTTTTTCATGAGTTTAACAGGACTGAGAATAGAATAGGGATAGCCAGGAAGTGAGCAGAGACATTTGTAACAATTAGCATATGTCTAGGAGAGTCCTAGCAGAGGATCACAATAGCTCAATAGCTATGTATATTTGACCATATAAAATGATGTTAATCGAAATGAACACCAAGACATGGAAACAAGTCTTTTTTTGATTGTTGACCTTGTTGTTGTCAAAGTACCGTATCAAGTTCTTTCTTTTTATTTCATTTTTCTTTTTTCCTTTGGTTTATCCCTGACAATCTCTGTCTTTGATTCTGATGCCTTGTGTCTTGTATATACATTTATCTGATTTGGGGGAAGGAAAGGGGAATAACAAAGTGGTATAACAAGGACAAAGCATGACTCAATGCAACAGTGATACCAGGCACTATGTTGGAAATGAACTTTACAACTTTAAGGATGGGGGAGAGAAGTGAGGGGGGGATTCGTGGGAGAAAAACAAAGGAGTGGACAATAATGCTCTTCAAGAAATGTACTCATTACCTTACTTGGTTACTGTAACCCCTCTGCACAGCACCTTTATAATAAAAGTAAAGAAAAACAGTGAGAGGAGAAGGAAGAAGAGGAGAGGGGAAGGAGACAAAGGAGGAGAAGGGGAAATGGCAATGTGGAAAATGGCAAGGACTAAAACAGAAAGTAAATGAGAAAACTACATCACAAAGAATTGTGTCCTCCATGCTTCAGAGTTTGGACATGAACTTGGGATAATTAGAGCTCACAAAGGACCTTACAGAGCAAAATGATGAGGTTGGTGGTGAGCTGCAGAGAATAGTATGGGTAGCAGGTATTGTGGAGGGGTGGGAGCTGAAAGAACAATCTAGAAGCTGGCTGGTTTGGGGCTGAATGAAAGGAACTCCTTCTCCCCCTCTCCTTCTCTCTACTGTCTGCCTGCTCCTCTCTTCTTTTCATTTCTTGCTTCGCAGGCAGAAAGGAACGAGCTGGGAGAGCTCCAGGGTGGTGTACACAGCAGAGGTTGTTTTGTGACTGTATAAGGAGCTGGTGACATCCATTCCTACTGTAATTCCTCATGGCTGAGACCACACTCCATCCCATAAGAAGGCAGTGACTGCCTGGCAGTGACTAATCAAGAGTGGCACAGATGATACCAGTTCCTAAGAATCTAAACTATGTGGGTTGACTGAGCTCTGTCTACAACTAAGCGGTGCTCTCTTCTTCCCTTGTGTGGTTTTGGCCCGGTAGAATGTACTAGGTTGGGTCCTATCCATCCCCAAACTCTGTAAAATAGTTGTTCAGAGACCTTGAAGTTCCCCATAGTCATGTGACATTAAGCACAAATACCTGAGCTAGATTCATGGACAAGGTATTCTCAATATAAGGCAAGCAGACCCAAAGAGGAAGCTTAGCACCAGAGGCTTGGCTGGAAACAGACGAGAGGATGTTGTTATACAATCCCGTGTTCATGGCTATGTCTAATACCTGAAAGAAACAATTGAAAAGAAGAAAGATTTATTTTGACTTGTGGTTTCAGAGCTTAAGTCCATGGTAGCTGGCTCCATTGCTTTTAGTCCTGTGGCTGGAACATCATAGAGAAAACATATTCACCTCAGGGCAACCAGGAAGCAAAGAAGAGTAACTGGAAGGGGCCAAGATCAAAATAGGCCCGTTAAGGCATCACCACCACCATGACCGATTTCCTTCTTGCATAGTTCTACCACCTCCCAATAATGTCTATTTAAAATTTGAAACAAGGCCCTTATCTCTCACCCTTTACAAGAACCAATTCAAAATGAATCAAAGATGCAAGACCTGAAACTTTGGAATGACTATAGATACAAGTTTAAATATCTAAAGAAGGTTGCAGTTGCCTGGGAATTAAGAATAAAAATTGACAGTGTGGTGGGACTACACCAAGACCCACAATCTCAGGGGGAAAATCATTGCCAGCTATTCAACAGATAAATAGTTAATATCCAGAATATAAAAAGAGAGCAAAAAATTCATCAGCAAAAGAACAATCTAATGAATAGGCAACAGACCAGTCTCAGAAGTAGCTAATAACAAAGACATCAACAGTCAACAATATTCAACATCCTTGGCAGTAAAAGAAATGATAATCAAAACTACACTGAGATTCCATTTTACTCCAAGCAGAATGGCAAGCATCAAGAAAATAAACAACAACAAATTCTGTCAAGGAAGTGGGGAGAAGGAGTAAGGAAGATAGGGAAGAAGCTCTTACACTGCTGATGGGAATGTAAATTAGTATACCTACTGTGGAGATCATCCTAGAGGCACATCAAAAAGCTAAAAGAGAGGCCTAACACTTGTGGCTCACACTTCTAATATTAGGTCCTCAGGAGGCTGAGATCTGAAGATTTTCAGGTTGAAACCAGCCCAGGAAGAACAGTCTAAGAGACTCTTATCTATAATTAACTACAAAAGGAGGAAAGAGGAAGGAAGGAAGAAGGAAGGAAGGAAGGAAAGAAGGGAGGGAGGGAGGGAGGAAGGGAGGGAGGAAGGAAGGAAGGAAGGAAGGAAGGAAGATGGAAGGAAGGAAGGAAGGAAAGAGGAAGGGAG
>NW_012267217.1:51091526-51103175 GCF_000151885.1 Dipodomys ordii | reverse complement strand
AAGGGAGGGAAGGAGGGAGGGGTAGGAGAGGAGGGGGGAGGGGGGAGGGAGGAAGGAAGGGAGGGAGGAAGGAAGGAAGGGAGGGAGGAAGGAAGGAAGGAAGGAAGGAAGGAAGGAAGGAAGGAAGGAAGGAAGGAAGGAAGGAAGGGAGGAAGGAAGCGAGGAAGGAAGGGAGGAAGGAAGAGAGGAAGGAAGGAACCATACATATGTACATATTTCATTTTTTTTCAGAATTAAACTATGCAATGAGATGAGGAAGAATGAGTTAGGGTGGAGGCAAGATTTAAATCCTCGGATTCTGATTGTACTGTCACCAGACTGAACTCTGGAATTACCTGAAGCCTATTGCTGTATCAGTGTACGAAAAGTCAAAACCAGATGCCAATAGCCAGTGCTTCCAACTGGAGACCACTGAGTAAGCACATGCTTTCAGCTCTCCAGGGGATCTCCAGCCTAGGCTGGTCTGGTTCCAACCCCTGTTGACATTCTGGATTATCTTAAACTCATCATAACTTCATTATAATGACAAAGACTCACCCACAGGTACCAGGACCAATCTGATTATAGCCAAAGTAGGCAAGAAAAGAGGTGGCATCCTAATTCCTGACAGCTTCCTTTTCGATCAAATGTTCTGGTGACAGCATACACCTCATACCATCTCATAACCCAGTCCTCATAAACTCTGAATTCTAGACCTGCTGAGGAACCTGTATCTTTAGAGCATGAGCTCCCTCCTCCGTTCCTTGGCCTTTAAGTACAATTTCCTGCCCACTAGCAAAACTCGCTGGTTATTTGTGAACAATAGTGAATAGGTAAAGAAGCTGAAGATTTGCTAACACTAGTCCAAGAAAGCTGACTCTTGACCCAAGTCCACAAACTATAGGCACTTTCCATATTATGAGGGCAGAGAACAGTAGGTACTGCAGAGAAGAGACCCCCTCCTGAAGACTTCCTCTTACCCACTTTCCTTCCCAACACCACGTTCAATCCCCAAGAATTTGCTCTTCTTGTCACGAAGTCCATACTTACGTTTGGAGTCTGTTTCTCTAATTGCAGTCTCTCTATCATTTAGGGCTCAGTAACCCTTTATGTGTTCTTTTTAGCCTCCTGGTCACATGTTTCCAATGTAGGAGATGTGGTCTGCTTACTCAGCAATGATGAATGAAAGCAATCAAGAAAGTGAAAACACATAATGACACATTCATTAGACTATTAGATTGAGAATGTTGAAAGCAGTATTCATAAACTGCTTTGTTGCATGGCAACTCCTTTGTACAATTACTTAAAGATAGTAAAAAATATTATTTTAAAAATTAGGTAGAGATGAGCATCGATGGCTTACACCTGTAATCCTAGCTACTCAGGAGGCTGAGATCTGAGGATCATGGTTCGAAGCCAGCCCAGGCAGGAAAGGCTGTGAGACTCTTATCTCTGATTGACCACTAAAAAGCCAGAAATGGAGCCATGGCTCAAGTGATAGAGCACTAGCCTTGAGCACAAAAGCTCAGAGACATCACCAGGCCCTGAGTTCAAGCCCCAGGACTGGCACATTCGCACGCGCGCACACACACACACACACACACACACCACCACCACCACCACCACCACCAACAACAACAACAACAAAAACAATGTGCCATAAGATATTTAAAATAATCATTTGTATATTTGGACACAAATATTGCCACCATCTCCATAATGTTTTATGGAGATGTTTTATGTTTTATAAAAGAACAAACATTTTTTAAAAATTTTAATTGAAATACTATAGCTCAATTGAGGTTTTCTTTCCCCCTGTGGCCAGAAGTATATACAATCTTGTGCACCCAACCCACACCCTCCTGGGCTCCAAGGAGGACTTAGAGAAGCAACTCTAGCCCATGGTTTCAAGAAGACCTCAGACTCAGAGGTGAGTCACAGTCCTGGGGATGTGGGTCCAGATCCTGAAAAAGAGCCAAAAGGAAGGTCACGCTGAGACCACTCTCTGATATCCAACAGACTGAGGAGAGGCCAAAACACATGGATTGCTTCATCTCAGGCTATTACCCTCTATCAAAGCCTTGGGTCTTAGATGATAAAGTTATTAAATACCAATGCTGAGAGGGACCTAGAGAGGTCATTGCTTCTACTTCACAACCCACATAACCTCTCGTAGTTGCAAAACCATTCTGTTTCAAGAGCTAAGAAGCAGTGGTAGAGACAGGAAATGATTCCTATTGTTTAGTCTAAGTATCCCCAGACATAGCTTATGAATTCTGCCTATTCTTTCCAGGATATCTATCATTCAGTGTCTGTCCAAGTCCATCCCCACTCACCCCCATCCTGACCCCACAACAAATACAAGCTCTCTTTATGTATGTATTATTAAGGTGCCTCTTCCAACTATATTTTCCTGTTATTTTTAAGGAAAAAGTTCAAACTCACAGTTATGAGACTATTTCAACAGCCTGGATATCGGAGAGCTGGTTAACGTCCATAACAGAAGGTTTTGCAGGAGGAGTCCATCTTGAATCTGGGTGTGGATGTAGCAGTGCACATCTGTAGTCTCATCTCCTGGGAAGCTGAGCCCTAACTATACACTAACCATTGTCTAAGGAAGGTCTTGAGTTCAAGGCTAGCTTGGGCTTCAGAGTAAAATCATGTCTCAAAAACAAGAACAACAACAACAAAAAAGCAATGAAATAGGTTCTCTTTTTTTTCTGTTGTTTGTTTCCTTTTTGGAGAGAGGATAATGAGCCTTCTTTCTTCCCATATTCCTTGCCTTCAGTAGCTCAAACACTTTTATTCTGAGTTTCCCAAACACGCGTTCTCAACACCTCTTTCCCTCCAATGTTGTTCTAGTGTGGAAATGGACTTTTTTTTCCATATAGAAAACTGAGAGCCAGAAGCAAACTGGCAATAAACTTAAACAGGAATCTGGGATGAGGTCGCTGTCTCTCTGTGAGCGTGGGGTCCCCTGGCCCCTTCTGGTTGGCCACAGGACTGGCTGAGCCTCTGTCCTCCCTGCCTTCATGTCACACCCACAAGCTCAGTCCCTGTGAGCTTTTGGAGGTAAAAACTGATGTGGAAAGTGTTCTTCATTTCTCCTTCTCATTACCGGAACTCGGATTTCTTGGGGTCTGGGAGAGGGGTACATGGTGGGAGGGTAAGAGCTGTAAAAATGTCTTTTTGAAGGATGAGCCCTCCATGAGGAGGTCTGAGAGCAGGAATCCGCCAAAGGCCCAAAGGAGGTGGAGCCAGCAGTGCTGACGTCAAGGAATCTCTGGGGTCTTGACACCGAATGAGATAATGTCTATTTCCCAAGAGAGCAGAAGCCCCTTTCTCCCTAGAGTCTTCTGTAACTTGGGATATAGAAGGACAATAGTGGATGAAAATCCTGTGCTGACCCTGAGAATCTTCTCTCTGTTAGGCTTGCCTAACACACACACATATTCACAAACGCATAGTCTCCCTGGACAGAACTCAAATGTGACCAGTCTTTACTCCCCTCCTCCTCAACAACTGTCCTCTTGTCTTTTCTTGGTCCTTCCTCTTTCCCCTTTCATTCTTTTCTTTACTCCAGCAAGTTAACGAAACCTGAGATTGCATGACATCTGCAGCAGGAATGAGGGCAGATTATATTTCTCATCAGCCTGAAACCCATCAAATTGAAGCCATTTACCCCACAATCAAGTTGAATGGCTCTCTGGAAAGGCAGAGAACTTTTCCTAAGGTTTCAGAGTAGGGGATTCAGATTCATTGAATGAAAAACAGTCCTGCTTTTTAATTATCTCCTCTTTGCCAGACCTTCAGGTTGCTCTGCAATACTGTCCACCCCAGCTCCAGGTATGCAGGTAAGATCTCCAAAAATGCCTCTTCTATTCATGCATCTTTAAAAAAAAACAGTAAAAATCTAAGCTTTCTAGACCTGAGTATTTTCAGAGAATCCAGAGCTCCTTTTTCCCTTTCCATTCTGAAAGCAGACCTCCACGTGGCTTCAAGATCTACACATAATTGTCCCAACATGCAATATTACTTGGGTCACAATGTCCACATACAAATCCTAGCCCTGTGCCATCATCATATGAGCAGAGAAACTGAGGTCCAATAGCTCTGAACTGAGCTTAAACTCTTTGCATAGAATATGGCAAGAATCCAACCAACCGACCAATCAACCAACCAAATGATCAATCAAGCCATCAACAGTTTAGTAATGCTTCTGACAAGAATGAAGTCTCCACAAGGTTAAGAACTATATAGATTGTATTCTCCCCAACCCGTAGAGCACAGAAGTATGTGGGCGCATTTCCAAGGGTTTCAAATCTACCTCATTAGAAGCTGTTGGCATGTAGATGTTGAGAGATTTCAACACCCAAGTTGAAAGGTGATGCATGGGATTAAAAATCAGCTTTTCTCATGTTGTCCAACTAAGCAAACATTCTTGGATATGCTAACCCTTCTCCTCATAATTAATTTATAGACTATTATACCACTTGGTGGGCAAAGGAGTTTCTTTTTCTACCTCAATCCTGCCTCCATGATAATCTGATTTCCATAGGCCCAGCAGTGAGGCTCAAGTTGGCCAAAGGCGGTGTGTTCCTGTGGCAACTGGGATACCACCATAGACTGGGTGTCTTAACACAACAGAAAGGGTTGGTCTCATACTCTTGAAGCCTTGAAATCTAAAATCAAGTAGTGAGCCAGGGCCTTGTTCTCTCTGAGCCTTTTTTCTGTCTCCTCCTAGCTCCTGGTTGACATTGGTGATACTTAGAATTCTCTAAATTAGAGCTGCAGTCCTCTGGGTCTCCATCTCAGCCATCACCTTGCAATCACTCTGTGGGTCTCAGTTTCTTCCCTCTTTTTCTTCTTTAAAAGCAAATTACATAAATTTAAGGTTTACCCATGACATTTTGATGTGCATAATAAAATGAATATGACAATCAAGCTAGTTAGCCTGTCTCTTCACATCTTCATGTCTTACTTGAGGGGAAAAACACGTAAGTTCTATTCCCTTAGAAAATTTCAAGTACATGATACAGCATGATTAACCAAATTACCTATACCATACACTAAGTTACTTGAATTTATTCATCCCACCTAATAGTAACTTTGAATCCTTTGACCAATCTAGCCCATTTTTCCGCCCCAGTAATAACTCTTCTACTTTCTGCTCCTATGTTTTTTATTCCCTATATAAATAAGATCATATAGATTATTTTTGGCTGGTTTGTTTAACTTAACATAATACTCTCTGAGTGTATCCATTTTAGATTTCTTCCTCCTCCTCCTTCTCTTTCTCTCCTCCCTTTTATCTTCTTCCTCCTCCTCCTCTTCGTTCTTTTGGGATTTCTTTCTTTGTGAAGGCTGAGTAGTATTATATACACATATATTATATAAATAGATATATATCTGATAAGGACATGTATGTTTCACAATTTATTTTATTTATCTGCCAACAGAAGCCTAGTTATTTTCATATCTTGACTATTGTGAATAATGCAGCAATAAGCATGAAGTGTAGATGTCTTTTCATAATACTGATTTCATTTTTTGGATATATGTCCAGAAGAGAAATTACTGGACTAAATAATGTTTCAATATGTTCTAATTATTTTTGAGACAGAGTCCCTCTGTGTTGTCCAAGCTGGCCTCAAATTCATATTCCTTCTGTCTCAGAATCCCAAATAGCTAGGACTACAGGTACCACCGTGTCTGGAAATAGTCCTTTTTAAAAAGTTCTTGAGGAAATCTCTATATTTTCTTCCATAATGGCAGTACCAATTTACATTCTTACCCACAGAGTACAGGATTTCCTTTTCATACATCCTTCCCAACACTCGTTACCTTTTGTCTTTTTTTGATATGAGACATTCTAACAGGTATGAGTCGTCTTCAGTTTCCCAATGATGTCGAGAAACTTTTTCATATGCTTACTAGCTATCTGAATGTTTCCTTAGGAATTATATCTATTCAAGTTGCCTGCCCGTTTCTTTTTTTTCGGGGGGGGGGGGTCTGGTCGTGGGGCCTGAACTCGGCCTGGGCGCTATCCCTCAGCTCTACAGCTCAGGGCTAGCGCTCTATCACTTGAGCCACAGCGCCACTTTTGGCCTTTTTTCCCCCTGCTTATGTGGTGCTGAGGAATCGAACACAGGGCCTCATGCATGCAAGGCAAGCACTCTACCACTGAGCCACCTTCCCAGCCCTTGCCCGTTTCTTAATAGGGTAATTTTTTTGTCTGCTGGTTTTGCTACTGAATTGTATGAGTTCTTAGATGGAGATGAGTGAATTCCAGCAGTCAACCTTTAATCTCATGCAGACACATGCCAGTGAGCACACCGGCATGCATGGCAGCCTTGCCTGTGGCAGAGACAACGCTAAGAGGGTGGGCTTGACCAGGGGGAGCTGAAGATATTTTTTCCATGAGCCCACTGACACCTTGCCACGAACAGACCATATATTGATTCTGTTTCCCAAAGGAAACTAAAGCTTGAGAGCTTTCCTTCCTGACCAATCTCACACAAAAAAAGGTGATGAGGAAGGACCGAAGCACACTGGTGAAAAGGGTCTTCAAACCTGGAAGCTGAATGGAGAGGTAGAGGACAAGGGCGGAAGCTGAGCACAGCGATGCCAACAAGACAATATGTTGGAAAAGATCTGTACAGGTTTATGAGGGAGTTGGGGGGAAGGAATGGAGGGAGAAAATGGGGGAGCAGGTAACAAGTTAGGCAATGAAATGTAATCACTACCTTGTGTAACTGTAATTCTTTTGTCTATCACCTTGACAATAAAAATAAATTAAAAAAATAAAACCTGGAAGCTGCACGCACACACACACACACACACACACACACACACACACACACACACGTAAGGGGAAGCCTTGCTTTCCAGGTTACATTGGCTTTTACAACAGGATGATGTCTTGCATCCAAGAAGAAGGAGCCACAGAGGTGGAGATTTTCCTGCACACAGACATGCTTTTCCTCCGTTTTCCTGTTTCTTTCTTTTTTATTTCTGCCTAGATGTCTGAGAATCTCCCACTTCCTATTTTCTATGATTGCACAAGAACCTTAGAAAGTCTTTGATCCCATCTCTGAACTCTGAAAGAGTTCAGGCCCAAATAAGAGCCAATCCCCACTCTTAGAATTTTCTGGCAGCTCAGTACTATGCAATAGATATTGTCTCCCAAATTCTACCTCTTTGTAGTTTTCACTTGCCATGCCATATTGGGCTTGGTACATACAACCAGGGTAATTTTTCTAAAACACAAATCTGATCATGTAGAAGTCTTACTGAAATTCTTTGGTGGTTCCTTATGACTCACTGATTAATGAAATACACATCCTACCTTAAGACTAAGGGTCTTCCATGGCCTGCCCTCTCCCCTGCCCTGAACATCATCGGTGCCATTCATGTACTCTCAGCTTATCCAATTTCCTTGCAGGTTGTTGATACACCAAGTACCTTTCCCTTTTATATTCTAGTCTTTCCATTAGAAAGCAAGCAACAAAATCTAACCATGTTTTGTATTTTTTCCCCCTTGTAAAGGACCATGGTCTACTTCAGTCTGGAAAGTTTGTAAATCTAAAGATGAGGAGTGTTTTGTTGTTGTTTGTTCTTTCTTTTCTTTTCTTTCCTTTTTCTCTTTGGTCTTTCTAACGCTTCCCATGTAAGGAGACATTCAACCCTGGGGGCTTTGGAATCCTTCCACTTTCTGGTCACTCTTACGAAGTCTATTATTGCTTGTCAGGTCATCATTCTAGGCTACATGGACCTGAGAGAATGGAGAGTAAGTGCACTCTGTGTGAACACCACACAGTGACAATAAATCATGCAAGCGACACCGGTAGCTGGGTCTAAATTTTCCATGTCTGTCTGTGGAGGAGGCTCATCTACCCTCGTGTTTCCTCCCTCCACTCAGCCGTTCTTCTATCCCATCCTTTTCCTGCTCCCAGCCCTCACGCGGGCCCTCCGTGTAACACAGCTGGATCATCACAAGTGTTTCCCACAGGTCTCCCTGGCAGGCTCCAGCTGGCCGGTCATCGTCATCATTGGGCAGGACTTTCCTATTTTCTCTTGTTTTCTACCTCCAAGTCCTCAGGTTTGTTTTTCTTTTCTTTTCTTTTTTGGAAACTTCTGTTTCTTTTGTAATTTTCCCATCAACTGCCCCATACAGCCAAATTAAACAAACTAACACAAAAATCACTGCTGACACTGAAGAGAAATGCAAGTAAGCTACGTCTATCCTCATTCTGAGTCAGGACAACCCCACCCCCACCCCCGTTCCCCCGCCCCGACCCAGGATCTCAGCTACTGAAACACCCAGACAACCCTCTCCTGGCTTTGGCAATTACTCCTGTGTGGTCCCCCTTCAGGTCCTTGCTTCTCCTCCAACTCCATTATAACCTGTACCTGTCTAGAGTACTTAGATCTTATTGCCTTCATCAGACAGGGACAAAGGTCATTGACTCAACCAGAAGCACGAAAACAGGTGTTTCACAGATTTCTGTGCCTCTCCCTTTGGTCAGTGGACATCAACCAAGTTTGAAGTATCAGGCCACCCTCACCCAGAAGTTGCAGAAAAGACCTGACAGGAGATTGACCAGTGTGGGCCTAATGCCTGTTCTCTTTGATGTAAAACTTTCAGCTGTGATTTAGCCTAGAAGGGAGATGGGTTCCCAGAGAAGTGTCTAGCTAGCGCATCACTATTGTGGTACCACTAAGTATCACTAATTTAGCTCCTCAGTGCCTGGCGCCACGGGAAATCCAATTAGCACTTTGGAGAAGGGGCCTGTGGGTGGGAATTACATGCACCAGAAATAAGGAAAAGAAAAAAATCAAAATGAAAGGAAAAGAAGAAAACAGAAATGTCTCTCAATCCTGCAAAGCATTGCCTGATAGTTGCAACCTGAAAGCTTCACAAGTATCTATGAATCCAGCAAAGCATTATTGTGACTTGGACAGAATATAATAAAAGAATAGCACCCATTCTCCACTAACACACATATATAAATATACCCACAAACTTACAGAAACAGGCAAGCAACAGCAATTATGAAAATGCGTTATGCATTTATTGTGTAGGTTGACATGGAAGGACAAAGTGTGGACTATGCGTTTGGTTCATTGTTGGAATCTACTGACTAGATAACTGATCTACAGTAAGTCTCTGAACTTCTGCGTCTTTATTTCAACTTCTGTGTGTAACCCTAATAGATTCAGAGGTCCCTGTAATTCCATCTGAGAGCAATAGGTAGATCAGTGTATCGTTTCCTTTAGCAGAGATGATGACAATTGGACTAGCATTTATAGGGCTCTCTAGTAAGTGTAGGGAAAGTAAAAAGCAGTAAATATTCCTAAATAATAGAGTTTTCTCATAATTTTAAGTATGACACCTCTACTCTCCTCTTGCTTCCATCACTACTTGGTAGTATAGGTGAAATACGATATTGGACATTCCTTTGGAAGACTGTAAGTCATTATATTTATGTACAGTATTGTTGTATGAATCTATGGTGAGAGGATTGGCACAAAAATACAGGGAGAAGAGGATAACTTTTCTTAATATAATCATGATAACAAGTTCACCTCTGAAACTACGTGGAACTCTCTTTGCTATGACCTTGTCTTTTCTCGCTAAAGCCCTCCTAACTGTGTTATTATAATTTTTGTCCTTGAAAATGGAGTGCTCCAATGATTACTTAGTTCATCCATGTAAGAAACATTTGTCCATGAATTAAGAGATTTCTCCATACCTTTAAAAAATATCTACAAGTCAGGCTCTCTCTGTCTTAAACCATTTCCCTTTCTTTAAGGAGCTCACATCTAATGGGGGAAGCAAGAATATAAGCTGTTATTTTGGGTCATTTATCCCCGATGGAACAGAGCACAAAGAGGAAGAGCAAGATGAAGAGTCCAGAGCAGAGAAACAGCTGTTGCTGATGCCTAGCCAGACCCTAATTCTACTGTGGGCTGTCCTCGTCAGAGGCACCAGCTGTGGCAGACAATGCTGCTGCTCCTGCTGTCATTGTTTCTATCACCTTCCAGTGCCCTACAGTAGAGACTGAAACACAGGTGTTATACTTTCTTCTTTCCTTTTGCATTTTAAGTTTCCATGAAACCATATTCTGGCCAGTGGGAAAGTTTGTTGAAGAGTCTTGGTAAATTATATTTTCCCTGATTATTGAAAGAAAAGCGAAAGAACAAAATTTTCTGCTTCTTTTATTTCTGACCTTTGAAAATATGATGTAGAATTATGCAGCACACATCTTGCAAATATGAAGTGGCAACATGGGGTTCTTAAATAGTTGAGACAATGAATTAACCAGTAGACATCTATCTCTGAGATAAACAGTAATGGTCCATCTTTTAGGCAAATGTTGCTTTCTGTTTGCTGCTCTTGCTTTCATCTGAGTATTTATCAGCTCATTAAGATTTTCAACCTCTCAGAATTTTCTGGAAGGAATAGTAGTGTTTTGTAGTCTATTATTTCTTGATTGCCAGTCAATAGTTGGTTTAAACAAATATTGATCATGTATTATAATCTGCCATTCTGCAGCAGGGAAGGAAATTTAAGTCTTCTCCTTAACTTCACTAATTCTTCTCCTTTTCCTCTCCTCTCACTTGTTAGGTTGCAATAGAAAATATAAAATACAACCCTGTCAAAAGGAGTGACATTGATCAAGATGCATTGTATTATAAACTGCTTTGTACAATTCCTTTGTACAACTACTTAAGGATAATAAAAAAATTTTAAAGATATCCCAAGTCTGTCACTTGATTAAGTTTGAAGCACTGATAATACTGATATTTTTTACCCTAAGTCAAAGAGTGTGATGTTTTCAAACAATTAAAAGAAAAAAATAATCCGGGCACCAGTGGCTCATGCCAGTAATCCTAGCCACTCAGGAGGCTGAGATCTGAGAATTGCAGTTTAAAGCCAGCCCGGGCAAGAAAGTCCAGAAAACCGAAAATGGTGCTGTGGCTCAAGTGGTAGAGCACTAGCCTTGAGCTGAAGAGCAGCTGAGGGACAGCACCCAGGCCCAGAGTTCAAGCCCCCCACGACTGATGAAGAAAAAAAAGAAAATGAAAAAAAAATATTCAAGGGACTTAATATTCCAGATTGAATACAACTATAGCAACTTATAAAGAAAGAGAATGAAACAAAAACGACCTTTTCCTATGTTTAATAGACCATTGGCAATACTGCCGGTACTGAAGATCAGTGGCAGTTTGGGATACTGGAGGAGTAAGCAGCACAAAGATAGGTTCATTAGGGCAGAAAACAGAATGCAAGCATTTTTACTGTATCCTGTGTATAGGGTTGATGATGATGATGATGATGATGATGTTTTTATTGTAAAAGTACTGTACAGAGGGGTTTCAGTTACATGAGTAAGGTAATGAATACATTGCCTATCAAGCTTGGTTACCTCCTCTTTTGTTTTTCCCCTGCCATCCTGTCCCTCCCCACCTCCCCAACTCCTCCCCCCCTTCCCTCCATCCTTGAAGTTGTAAAGTTCGTTTTCAACATCATGTCTTGTACATCTCATTGTTACAATGGGTCAACCTGTATCCTTATTTCAGCATTTTGTTATTTCCCTTCCCCTCCCCAAATTAGAAAAATGTATACACAAGATACAGGGCACCAGAATCAATTACAGTGAAAAC
>NW_012267217.1:50994426-51091401 GCF_000151885.1 Dipodomys ordii | reverse complement strand
ACAAGATGCAGGGCACTGGAATCAAATACAGTGAAAACAGGGGTTATACCATGGGAACATACAAAAGAAAAAAATCACATAGTACATTATAAGTACATTGAAAGCAATAGCAAGAAAGAAAAAACTGCTTGTGTCCCTTTCTTGGGGTTCATCAGAGTTTTTTGTAAAGACACAGATAGTTTTTTTTAAATATCCACACAACACTTTAAATTCTAGGAAACT
Source organism: Dipodomys ordii (assembly GCF_000151885.1). Taxonomy (NCBI): domain Eukaryota; kingdom Metazoa; phylum Chordata; class Mammalia; order Rodentia; family Heteromyidae; genus Dipodomys; species Dipodomys ordii. The sequence continues at coordinate 51,091,179 of NW_012267217.1, read as the reverse complement.
TTTCTCTCTTTACATATTAATAAGCCTGAATCCTAGTTTAACATCTTCTGGCCAAAATCTTATTGGAGACTCTGAAATTGGAGACATTAGATAGAAGGTAGGTGAATGCAAAAAACAGGAGAGGGAGAAAAACGTCATGTTGACTTGGATAGATTCCAGAAGTGGGGCATGAAATCACTGAGTGGGAAGATAGGTGGATGGAAGGTGGACTCTGGAGCCATGGCAACTGAAGCATACACTTACATGACAGCAAGCCAGACTCTCAGGGAATCGGATCATTTGTAATAGCCTCCCTCTCAGGAGTGAATCAGGCACAGCTGAAGTCCAGGGACTTGGGAATCCTGGCGGTGACTGATCATTGCCTTGATGTTTCAGAGTTTTCTATGTTATTATAGACAAGATAGGATTCTTGCTTTTTTTTTTGAAAGGCCTCCTCTGATATGTTTTTTTTTCGTTTTTCTTTTCAATTTTTCCTATCTTTAAGTAACTGGACAAAGGAATGGGTACTGAATAGTTTAGGAATGAAATGCACCTCATCAATGCCACCCCTTTCAACATTCTCACCCATCCTCCATTCCTCCTCCCCCAACCCTTGTCTCACTCTTCTTAATTTTGCAGAATATACGCTGAATTCTTGACTACATTCTCCCTTTCTCTTCATTGGTCTAGTCCTTTCCCCTTGACCCTAACCCTCCCCTCTGGAGTACCGACTTCCTGGTGTTTTATTTTGCTGAACTTTGACTTTACCTTTCTAGGAATTGTACTGTTTGAGTTTGCCCTTGGATCAACTGTATGCCAGTTAATACATTTGTGAACACTTGTATACCACTTACTTATTTGTGTATAAGCTCAATCTAGCTTCTACATATAAGGGAAAACATGGGTCCTGTGTCTCTGGGCCTAACTTCTTTCACTTATTTTTTTTCCAGATTTTTCCACTTCTTTACAAGCAGTACAATATCATTTTTTCTAATGGATAAGTAAAACTCCATTCTGTGTATAAACCACATTGTCTTGATCCATTTATACATTGAGGGGCATCTGAGCTATAGTCATTTAATATTTGATAAGCGAGCCAAAAACATAGGCTGGAAGAAAGACAGGCTCTTCACCACATGCTGCTTGCAAAACTGAATATCCACATGCATGAAACTAAAACTATGTGGAGTCTTTTGAGAAGCCTCCATACTGCTTTTGTATTTGATGTCGGTATAATTTGTGGAGGGGAAGGGGAAAAACAAATCGTTTAAATAGGGATACAGATGGACCCATTGCAACAATGAGATGTACAAGTCGTTATGTCGAAAACGAACTTTACAACTTTGGGGGGGGGGTGATTTGGTGGGGGGGCGGGGGAAGGATGGGAAGGGATGGGAAAGGGAAACAAAGGAGGAGGCTACAATGCTTGATAAGAAATGTACCCATTATCTTGCCCATGTAATTGTAACTCCTCTGTACAGTATTTTCACAATAAAAAAAAAAACATTAAAACTAGATGTATCACCTGGCACCTCCATCAATTCAAAATGGATTAGGCATCTCTTGAAACCATGAAACTATTACAGGAAAGGGTAGAAGAAGCATTCGGGCTCCTGGGCACAGTTAGAAACTTTCTGAATAATGATCCAGAAGCACAGCAAATCAAAGAAAGACTTGATAAATGGGACTGCAGCCCACTAAAAAGGTTTTACATAGCAAAGGACATAATTAACAAGCTAAAAAGACAGCTTACAGAATCGAAGAAGATTTTTGTCAGCTATACATCAGGCAATGGCCTAATATCAAGAATATCCAGAAGACTTCTGATTTTTGAAACACCATCTTAGTTGTTAATTTTTAAATTATATTTTTATTATCATTAAGTAGCTGTACAAAGGAGTTAACACTCCGCAAATCAGTTGATAAGTACAATACATCTTTGTCATCCTTCTCTCCCTTCCCTCCCAACCCCTCCATTCTCCTCAGCTTTCTTATTTCATAGGATATGTATTGAATGTTATGACTGCATTCTCTCCCCACTTTCTTTCTTGGTGCCCCCACCCCCCTCACTTGAACTCTCACACACATCTATTTAAGTACCAGTCTCCCGGTATTCATTTTTATTGAGCTGTAAACTAGCTTTCTTAAGAGATTACACAATTCAGATTCTCCCTTATAAATACCATATGTCTGTTAATACATGTGTTTGCACTTGCATATAACATATCATATGTTTACTTGCATGTTTGTAAATTAGATCTAGCTTTGACATATAAGAGAGAGCATGTGTCCTTTGTCTCTTGGGTAGGCCTGACTTTACTTAATCTATTCTTTCCAGATCCATTTAGTTTTTTGCAAATGATATAATATCATTCTTTCTAATAGACGAGTAAAATACCATTGTGCATATATATTACTGCACTATCCATTTTCTCCTTTTTGTAGCAACTAAAAACCAAAATGAAATATTGCCTCTCACCTGTTATGATAGTTACCATAATCAAAAGGACAAAAGATAACAAGATTGGGAAGGATGAAAATTGGGAACTCCAACCACTGCCACTGAGAAGGTAAATTACTACAATCATTACTGAAAATAAAATAGAGGTCCCCCAAATACTGTACTTTTAGAGATGTGCCCAAAGGAATGAAATAAATACCGTGGAGAGATATCTACATTCTTTTGCTCATTTTATCATTATTTACAACAGCTGTGATATTGAATCAATTTCAGTGCCCCTTGACTGCTATTCCTTTACTACTAGATGGATGGATAAAGAACATGTGTGCTAATCAGCTTTGAAAAACTAAAGAAATCTTCCCATTTGTGACAAGGATGGACCTGGAAGACACTATGCTAAGTAAAATAGGCCAAGCACAGAAGGGCCATGACTGCATTATCTCACTAAGTGTGGAATCTAAAACAAGTGAACTCATAGAAGCAGAGAATGGCAGTTGCTGGAGGCATAGTGAAAGGAAAAACTGAGGAGTGGCTGATAAAAGGGTACAACATTTCAGTTACACAGACGAATGAGTCCTACACATTCTTATCCAGTATGGTTACTACATATACTATGCACTTTCTTGATCCATTCATCCATGAAGGGATGTTTCTATGCCTCTGAGCTCTTTCTATATACTGGGCTATTTCTATATCTTGGCTATGATGAATAGTGCAGCAATGAACATGATTGTTCATACAGTATAGCAAGTAGCCTTACTGTACCCTCCTTTGTAATCTTTTGGGTTGATGCCCAATACTGGTATTGCTGGATCATAGGGTGGCTCTATGTCTAGGTTTTTTTTTTGTTTTTTGGGGAATCTCCAGACTACATTCCTACTAACATTGTTTTCGGGTTCCTTTTCCCCCCACATCCACACCAGCATTTGTTGTTGTTTGACTCTAGACATACATATTATATCCTGACTTGGTAAATATATGAATGTGTCCTTCTTAGCTCATATTTTGGGAATTTATCCCCAACATAACACTGTTCAGAGGTGAGACCTTTAAGAGGTGATGTATTTCCCTTAGGAACTTCATGAATAGCTCGGTGCCTCTACTGTAGCAGTGGGTTCATTATCAAAAGCAAATCTGGTCCTTTGTTGGTTCTTGAAATGCGATGTCTTCTTCTATGCTATGAAGCAGATAAGAGGTGCTCATCAGATACCCTAGATCTGGGACGTCTTTTTTCAGAACTGTGGAATCAATGATAATTCTCTTCATTACAAATTATCCAGTCTTGGGCATTCTATAGCAGCACAAAACAAACTAAGAGATTTGACATTGAAGTCCTGAGACTAATGAGATTTAGAGGTAACATGATCTTTTCTTCAATATCCAAAAATCAAGGTAAAGGCAGCTTCTGTGAACTGCTTTTTCTTTGGCTGGTCCTGGGGCTTGAACTCTGGACCTGGGCACCATCCTGAGGTCCTTTTGTTCAAGCCTAGCACTCTACCACTTGAGCCACAGCATAGTTCTGGATGTTTCTGCGATTAATTGGAGATCAGAGTTTTATGGACTTTCCTCCCAAATTAACTTCAAACTGTGACCCTCAGATCTCAGCCTCCTGAGTAGCTAGGATTCCAGGCATGAGCCACTGACTCCCAAATTCTTTGGACTTTTATAAGCCTCAAAGTGTGTGTGTGTGTGTGTGTGTGTGTGTGTGTGTGTCTAATCAATATTTACAATATTTACAATATTTTTTCACCAGTTTGGTTCTTGGCAATTGGTCTTGCCAGAAAGTCCAAATTGTAGTCTTTGCTGTTGCTTGTTTCAACCCTTTTCTTTCCCTTTTTTTTTTTTTTTCCGGTCGTGGGGCCTGAACTCTGGGCCTGGGCGCTGTCCCTCAGCTCTTCAGCTCAAGGCTAGCACTCTACCACTTGAGCCACAGCACCACTTCCGGCTTTTTTCTTTTTGCTCATGTGGGGCTGAGGAATCGAACCCAGGGCCTCGGGCATGCAAGGCAAGTGCTCTACCACTGAGCAACCTTCCCAGCCCCTCAACCCTTTTCTTGATTCAACCTGGTGTGACTGTGTGGTCTATAACCATTTGCTATAAAACCTGGCCCTATTAAAGAGAAATCTCCCCCCACCATGTCATTAGCCATTGTGGGATGCCAAAAGTCCTTCCATATATCTCATTCACTGTCTTTTATCCCAGATGACAATAGGGAATAATCACAAAGTCACCCAAACTCCAGGTTCCCGACTCTTCCTTTTGAGCCTGTTCTCTAAAGCCATGGCTATTTTGGATGGTACGAGACCCTGTGGAGAAGTGAGGAAAAGAGGAGCTTGATCATCACCCTAAAGCTGTGTTCATGTAGTGAGGGGTCCTGGGAGTGGACTCTGGGAATCGGATGGCCAGGCAAATTATGCCAGAAATTCCCTTTACAGGTGACATCATGTGGGCCACCCACAGAGCCACCCCAGCGCACTCAGACCATGCAGACTGCTCACACCAGTGGTTACATGGAGTGTGTGTCAGAAAGTCCTCAAGACAGGACCGTGTGGTCCTGTCAGGTCCTGTCTTCCCAAATTCCCCACTTCCACTTAGCTCCACAGCTCTATTTCTGGCCCTCCATCCGGGGCCACAAATCTTCAAAAACATCATGCTGAATCCATCTCAGCCTCAAATTAGGGATCCATGGAGCAGCCTCTGTGCTATCCTTGTACATTAGCCAGTGTCCGTGGTCAACCTTGCCTTCCATCCTTAGCAGGATTGACAGAGTAATGAAGAGGAGGAAGCAGCCAGCCCAGATGGGGAGTTCCTATGTCTAGACAGACTAATGAGTAAAAAGTGTTCCTCCCAGAGATCCATGAATCAGGACAAAACATCAAAGAGTGATTATCTTCCCATCCCCTTCAGCCTATCTCTTCCCGGACTTTCTATCCCATGTAAAATGGAGGAAAGTACCCAGTCTTCGAAATCTGGCTTCTGCTTGATACAAACCAAGCTTGGGGTTCCTCATATCTCCTAAGAGCCATGCAGTGCAGTGAAGATAGATTTACCTTTTTAGCCTCACCAAGCTGCCTTTTCAAAGAGGCCCACGGGTGGGGCAAGATCTGAAAGGGCCACGGTAGCCTCCTTCCTCATTATTTCTCATTATTTTAGAGTGGTCATTCTGAAATTCACACAATTCTTTCATCTCCAAATCAAGGGGTATGTTAGACTTCAGCTCTTCTTTCTTTCTGCAAGCTTCCACCAGTAGAAATTTATTTAACCTTTAAAACTTGTAGATCTATAAGGGGCTCATAATTTCTCATTCCATCTTTGATCAGCTCTGTTTAGAATGCTTTTTATGCAGAGGAAATGCCCATATTTGTAATCATTTGGAGTTCTATAATCATGAGATACATAGGTGGCTTGAAATAGGACTCAGAGTGAATTTAATTTAGTGCCCTGACCTTCTGAAGTAAGTTCATCACAGTGACTAGCCAGTGATCTAGCCTAGGCTCAAGTTCAAGTTGCTTACCAGGTCTAGGGGACCAGATCACTCCACCAGCACTTCTTTTTCCTACTGGAGCTAAATCTCACCATTATATCTGTCATCTTCTGTAACTTCATGTTCTAGTATATAGAAAACACAACTTGAAGTAAATTCTAAACCATTACTCCAGTTGAATATTGGATTGTTTGGCAGAGTTTTGCTTTGTAGCCAAGAATTGCCTCAAACTCATGATCCTGCTATGTTAGCTTGAGTGTTAGAAGGACAAGATTGTACCACCATCTGGCTCCAAATGTCATATACTTTTGAAAGACTTATGCTAAATACCAGGAGTTAGAAAGGACAATTAGCGCATGGAGGTCTTGAAGGATAAGCCTTAGTGTGCTACCATCTAGGGTCCAAAAGGAGGTAAAGAGCACTCTAGTTGTTTTTCTCTGGTCTGATTTTGTGGATGGGAGGATCTAGTAGAGGGAAGAGAAACTCCAGTCAAGGCCCAGCTGACTAAACAACAAAAAAAGGTCTCCCTTGATCTACACAGGGTTCACTAGATAACGAAGTCCTGTTCCATCCATGTGTTCACTCCCGCTGTTTACACAGCAGACTAAGATCATTTCTATTCCATAGAGAAAGAAAGGGGAGATGGTAAAGCCAACCATGACTTGATCTCAGAAGTTGATTCCTAAGCAAAGCAGACTAGAATTAAGGTGTTTAGACATATGTTCCAGAGATCTTTTGTCCTGATATACTATATCAGAAATGATGTCACATAACATTCTAGCTGATATTTATTGAATATTTTCTATACATCAGGCATGCTTCTAAGTATTCTCATATACCATGCATTTTGCCTGTCATAATAACACTGTGATTCGTATATCATTTTTCTTTTTATTTTACAGATAAGAAAACAAGAACAAGAGTGTTAAGCTTACACAGTTAATAAAAGACAATACACTCTATTTCAAACTCAGAAAGCCTGAACCATGACAATGTCCTGCATCTCTACAGGTCTAAACCAGCAGCCATAGACTTCAATGACACAACACCCCAATCTATAGGCTATATAATCAGTTCTAACAGTATGCTCTTGTTTTTGCCCCCTGGTAATATAAGTTTTATTTCTAGATACAATAGGTTAGAAATTTAGAAGGTGCTTTGGTCTCAGCTGTACCTACAGCTGAAAAATCATGAATTTCCAAGGATAAAGTAATATTCTTTTTCCTCTCCTCTTTCTTTCCTTTCTTCATTTCCTCTTTCCTATCCCACCAGAGTAGAATGCGTCAATCTGCCAAGCCAAACCGAGAGATGCTCCGTGAAGTCAGTCTCTCCTGTGTCCCTGTGGGTTTATCCAGAGCAACGTGAAGTCAGTCTCTCCTGTGTCCAGAGCAACAGCCAGGACTTCAAGGTGCATCTGGGAGTCCCTGGAGAAGTTTTGAGACCCGTTGGCTCAGGAGTTCCTGTACCAGGTGGTTGTTCTGTCAGCCAGCTCCCAACAGTTCCTCTGTAAACTACTCTATCTGGGCCAAAATTGAGCCCTACCTTCAAAAAAAACAAGGAATGAAAGAAAAGAAAAACAGGAAAGCCAGGCACTCCTGGCTACTCAAGAGGCTGAGATCTGAGGATCAATGTTCTAAGTCAGCCTGAACAGACAAATGTGAGAGATTCTTATATCAAAATAACCAACAAAAAGCTGGAAATGGAGGTTAAACCCAAGTGGTAGAATGCCAGAATTGAGCAAGAAAGCCAAGCAAAATCATCAGGCCTTGAGTTCAAGCCCCAGTACTGGCATAAAAATAAAACAAAAAAACAGAACTACGGAATAGGAACACACACACACACACACACACACACACACACACACACACACACAGAGAGAGAGAGAGAGAGAGAGAGAGACTCATATGTTGGAAGATGAATCCAAGCTCATCCCCTCACTAGGTCTTCATCTTCTACTCCATACTTCTGTTGAGGCCAATGGCATTTGGGCCAATACTTTTCTGTCAGATGTATCCCTTGAAAATTCAACTCCTGGTCATGAATTAGTTAATGAGTGGCTACATCTAACCTTCCATTTGCTTCTTACCTGCTCTAGAAATGTTTGCCTCTACTTCTTTCTGTCTTGTTTTCCTGATAGCAGTTTTTGCTTTCCTCCTCCTATTTTTATTTATTGATGTATATATTTTTGCCAAGTAGTTTGTACACTTTCATCTCTTGAAGGTTTTTTTATTAGAGCTTTATTCCTTTGTTGGTGCCAATTCTTCATTTCCTCTTTTATAAATTTAGTTTAATTTTATTGTAAAGGTGATGTACTGAGGGATTTTCCTCCTTAACAACCATAACCATAAAGTTCAGCTCAAGATATGATCTCTGCCGCTCTGACATCCTTAGTGGCTCTTGATTGCTTAAGTAGCATCCTAAATTCTTTAAAAAAATCTTTTCTTTCAAGACTCTACAGGTTGCTTTTTGGGAAAATGAATCAAACCGTTGCTTCTCCCAGAGTATGGCAGTGAACATGGGGTAGGGCAGGGATTTTCAGGCTATGCAATCCAATGAGAAAAAGAAGCAGCCCAAGCTGTAGCTCTGCCATGCCTGGCCTTCCTGTCCCATACCCTGTTATCCATCCATGGACTGCATTAGGGTTGCAAGATCTTTCAGGTTCTGAAATTCAGAAAGACTGGAAGGAGCATAGACACAAACCTAGACTCTAAGTGGGATGGGAAGACTATTCAAGGGGTTAAATGATGTAGAAAACCAAAGAATAGAAGGTTAGCTGGGGGGAGTATCTTGGAAAAGAAGAAACTATATTAGGAAACTTCAACGTTGGAGGTCCTACATCAATGCCTCATGCCTTGAGAACACAATGAAATCACCATGAGAGCTTAAACATGGGAGGTTAGGCCCTGTCCCCACAGATTCTAGTTTTAATTCATCAAGAGTTCAATTTAGTCATTAGGATTTTCAGTGGCTTCCTGGATGCTTCTCATTTTCTGCAGAGTTTGAGAAGATCGCCCTAAGCGAACAGGGAAAATGACATGACTTTTGTGATGCTCTGACCAGAGACCGACAATCTATGCAACAAAACCCCACAAGGCCCAGCAATTTGCCCAGGAAATAATGGCTAGTCACCCACTCACCCACCCCCTGGTGCCAACTCTACCCATGCACCAGAATCACTTCATTCCTGTCACTAATTTCTGGAAACCTGGAGTCTCAGCTCCTGTGTGTCAAGGCCTGAGTGCTGCCTCAGGTTCCATTGAAGCTAAAGGCTGATTTCATCAACCCTGAGGTGAGCTCAAGTCTCAGCAAGTGGTATCCTCCCAGTTCACCTTGTAAGCCCGTTTAGTTTTAGCCTTGCTGCCAAGATAGCCATCAGGCCAGGGAACTTTCCTCTCCTACATCTTGTCCTCGGTGAACTGTGAACAGTATGAGAGAAGTCAGTGACTGGTGTTAGCACCACACACACTAAGCTATCTCCCGCGCGATTCCCGCCCCCGCCCACCCCTTCACCCCCTCTCCAATAAGAAGATCTGACCTGGATCTGACCTGGATCTGGAAGTGAGTATGCTGGCTAGTTGCGATTGGTCAGAGATGGGCCAATAGAGAGATAGAATCATCTCAGACTAAGAGTCAATCTAGAGAGAGGGAGGTAAACCAAGAGCGTGAGTCAACTCAATGAGTGGTGTCAAGACATAGGATAGGGGACATGCTAGGAAGGGATTTCATCCGAAAGGGAAGACATTCAGCCCAGAGTGTGAGCCAAATACAAGCATTTTTACTTTGGCAACTAGTTTCAGATTAAAAGCTTTGGGTAGAGATTACTGGACAATTGAGCTTAACCATTTGAAAAAAATAGTGGTGATCACAGACTAGAAACTCTTGTTGTTCGCCCCTTTCTGTGTCTTCTCTCTATGCCTTCCAAAATTCTGCTAACTTTGGGGGTACGTGAAACATGTCTGCCATTTGCCCTCCAAACAAGCTGCCCATTTTTCTACCCTGCTGTATATATCTTCTCAAATTGGCTGCTTTCTGGTTAGGCTTAACCAATGGAACACATCAACAAATGAGAGAAGAGAGGAGAGGATTATTCAAGTTTTTAATGTAGAGTGCTGGGCTTCTCTAGGAAAGACCACAACTACACTAAGACTGCTTTTCTGTTTTGTGGCAATCACTCCCAGTCCTTGTTTCTTCCAGACTTGTGGATGTCACTAGCCTGGAAGAAGGCTATGACACCATTTTATTTTGTTTTTCTTAAATAATGCCCATATATTTCTGTAAATATCTCCTTTATTATACTCTCCTACTTGGACGACAACAAGATGGTGGAGGTGTGTGTGTGTGTGTGTGTGTGTGTGTGTGTGTGTGTGTGTGTTTACTTACATTGCAGTAAAAATGAGCCCTCTAAAAGAATTCTTGATGTAAGAAGTAGTAATCAGTCCCAGCACTGGTCTCCTGGATCCCTCCAGCTCAAGACCTCCCTAACGATGTGCATTGTTACTATCAAGCTGTGCTATCAAAGAAGCTTACCACTTCTTCAGGTTCTGTTCCAATTGAGAACAAATAACTCCTTCCCTTATTTCTCCTTACCATATTTTCACCAGAATGAGGTCTTCCACCACTGCTAAACACTAACTTGCAAACAATAAAGAAGTCCTTGAAATATACTGTTTTCTTTATTCTGCATACTCTAAGAATCAGATGCCAAGATAGAATTCATTGTGTAAGAATTTTATGAGGGAAAATGACCCCAACAATTTAAAAAACAAAACAAAAACAGGACGGAACTGGAAAAGGTTCGGGAGAGAGAAAGAACCTTCAGACAAAAAAAGCAAATATAGCCCTCAGTGAAGGTGAAACCATTCTAGAAAGTTCTGCACACTAGGGAAGGCTTGGAAAAGACATCTAGAAGTTCTTGAACCAAAATGTAATGATGTAAACATTATAAGAAAGGAGTCTGCCTCGCTATCCCTCGGGCACCTAAATCATTAGCAGAGGGCAGTGTGCGAGGTGTAACCTTGGAGCAAACCCAGTGATGATAGATGTTAGGCTGCAGCATCTGAGGCTCTCAGCCACTTAAGCTTCATGAAACAGGAGTCTGCAGGGCAGTATCTCATGGCCATGACAGCTGCATTCTGTTACAGTGAAGAAAGCTGTTGTCACACTTTTACAGGTCTGCTGCTTTGTCATGTCAAACCATGCCACATGATTCTAAAATAGATCTAGTACACACCATCAGAATTCATTTTCCTACCATCTTGATTTCCCTTGAGCAACAAAGCCAGAGTTTGTAACCATTGCAATTTTTAATGTTAGTTCTGGATAATAGACAATATCACCTTTATTGCCCCCCAAAATGCTGAAGTTTTGAGAACTGACGATTCCCAACACTTTTTAGTTTTCTTTCTTTATTAAAGCAATGTGTCTATTACAACTCAACACTGTGCTTGTTATAGCAGCCATTATAATAAATAGGAAAATTGTTTCTTTCTCCTGGAGTCTTGATGTCTAGGTGAAACATGAAAAATGTATTAAGACTGATTTTTTTCTATGTGCTGTGAACTGTTACAGGACTATACTTTCTGTACAGGTTATAAAGGAGTCACCACAAAAGAAATCAAGCTTATCAGTGGGAGGTAAGGAAAGATCTCAGTAGAAATTTCCCAAAGTGTCTGCCCCATGTCTTGGATGGCTTACCAGGTGGATCTTGTGGGGTACAAATACCAAGCAGAGTAGGCTCCCCAGAGCCTGAAGTAAAACTGAGCTTCAAGGCAGGGTGCAAGTGGTAGAGCAAAGAACTTGCCTCATGGCAACTGGGAAAAAGAGACAGGAAGGGGCCTGGGATAAGATTTAGCATCTAATAATAGGCCCCCAGTGACATACTTCCTCCAACTAGAGCCCATCTCTGAAAGTTTCCACAACCTACCCATTACAATATGTAACCATCCATCAGTGTATGAATCCATCGATTCCGTCAGAGCCTTTGTGACCCAATCAACCTCTCAATGGTTGGATCCATCAGCTGGGGACTAACCCTGCAACACAATAGCCTTTGGATACTTCATGTCCAAACCATAACATAAAGAAAGAGAGTCATGAAAATAAGTCATGAAATGAGTAATTAACTGGCTTGTTTGGGGAGCTATAACCTTTGGAAGTATTAGAACGTAACAAATGACAAATGAATGGGAAGCAGTGGGTGTAGGAGGGCCTAACGAAGGGGTAAATTAGAGACAAGGCTGGGACCATGGGTTATAAATTCCAAGGAATAATGGGACCCAATTTTCACTCAAAAAGCTTGTTCTAATTGAGGGGGTAAGATTGTAGACAGGAAATGCACATAGTTGGCAGCTATGACAAAGCAATGAGAGATAAGGTCCTCAGTGTGTTACCATGGAACAGTGGAGTTAGAGAAGGGATGTGGTCAGGAAGTTGTGAAGGGACCTCTGCACTCCTACTGTGTGAATTTAGGAATATGCAGAGAGGAGGTAAGGAGACCCATGTAGGAGCAGTCACTGGCTATGGAAGAAAGACAGTATCATCCCTTGCTGAAGTGGGCAGAATTCTTAAGATAGTTCTAACATCCCCAACCATGAATGTGGATGGGATCTATGAATATGATAGGATGGCAAAGGTGAAGTATTTTCATGGATATAAGGAAGGCCCATAACTAATTGACAATGAGCAAATCCCATGGGAACAATGGGGTGGGCCAAACCTCATCAGAGAAACTCCTGTGAGCTAATTAATAACAAATATTTATTAATGACTATCCACAAGCATTCAGGTGTAGCTGTTAATAGTCATAGAAAACAATTAGCAATTACCATGATCAAAAGAATTTTTTACATATCTTTTGTTTTTCAGGTGGATTTTATGAGAAGAAAGCAGTATTGCAGGTCATTTCTAAATTAGTTTTGTGCTGGTGCTGGTAGCTAATGCATGTAATCCTAGCTGGCTTGGGAGGCTAAGCTTGGGAGGATCACAGTTCAAGACCAGCCTAGGCAGATCTACAAGATTTCCTCTTGAATAGTAAGTGAGCATGGTAGCTCATACCTATCATTATACTTGTGTGGGAGGCTGAAATAGGAAGGATCTTGATTCTAGGCCAGCCCAAGAAGAGAAGTTGTAAGGTCTATTCATGATGATGTATATGTCTGTCATCCAAGCAATGGTAAGAAATTGAAAGTAGGAGGATTAAAGTGCAGAAGAACTCCTTGGCAGGAAGCAAGACTTTATCTCAAAAATAACCAGTCAAAAACAAGGCTGGAGGTGAACCTCAGAAGCAGTGTATTGAGACTCTAAATTTAAATCTCAGTACTGCTGAAGAAAATTTCAAATAAATATTAGTAAAAATTCTCCATGGAAAAAATCTAATTCTTTTTTTAATCTAGTACTTTCAAGATAAAATTCTATAATTCAGATTATGGACCTAGAAAGTTCAATTATCCATTTTAAGGGTCATTTGATTAAGAATTGGTTCCCATTACAAACTTACTAAAACCATTCTGAGCTGCTCTGATACATTTAATGTACTTTATTTCACCAAAAGGAGCTTTGATCTGGTACATTTTCTCACCTGCATACTTAAAATTATTCCTATGAATCTAATAAATTGGCCTTTAAAAAAGAGATTCTTGAATACAATATAAACTGTGAGTTGAATACAATATAAACTGTTTCGATCTATTTTCACATCTAAAGGTCATTCAATTACATTGAAGTTATAAGATTGACCTGAAATTCGAATAAAATCAATTCTTTTAAACATAGGAAGGTAAAATACTAAAGATGTACAGCTTTCTCAATAGAAAAATATTTGTCAAGCAAACTCATTACCTGAATGTTCTATGTCTACACTTTGTGGGTTTCTAAGATGATCACATGTGGAAAGAAGACATAAGTCATTCCAAACAATTCCTGGGGAGAAGGGCAGGCCTTCCCTGGTGGCTGAGCCTGTGTGGCATCCAGTGACACTGGTCAACATGGGAGGTCTGGCGAGGCTGATGCATAGAGAGATGTCAGATGACATGCCCTGACTGTCAGAGGAAGCACTTTTTAATCTTTCCAACATCTTGGACTCCATAAATCAGAAAAGGGGGTTTTCCCACCACTCATGGTCCAGTTTTGAGTCATGACATTACCCAATTCTCCCATCTACCCACCTACAGAAGTCTATAATCCTAGCATTGGCGTCACTTCCATGGTGGTGAACAAAGTTTGTGCCAGGGAGGTGACCCTCAGGCCACCCTGCTCCTTCTAATCCTTGGCAAGAAGTTTCCTTTCCGATAGGTACCGTCAACTAGTTCTAAGGTCCCAAGTACAAGGAACAAGTCTACATCTACAGAAGAAGAATGTTCAACTGAAAGAGATGCAGCCTGGAAAGGCTGCAGTATCTGCTGGTCGAGCTGCTCTGATTTTTTCTTAAGAAGAGCTGGCAATGTGAGGGTAGGGGCTGTGTGGGTTATTTGCAGACTTGCCAATAGGTCTTATGATTAAATTCCTGGCCAGCCACTCAGCCTTACTCTGAGAAATATTTCCTTCCCCTGCTCCACCCTTTTCTTTTTTTCCATGTGATCCTGCCCAAGTTGGTACAGACACCTTGGGTGGCAAAATCCACTTGCTCTATGAGCTATACCTCCTCATCCTCTCCCGCGGGCAAATGCTTCAGGTTTTCCAGGAGCCAATGAGCTCTGGGTAACCTCAGAGATGAGACTCTACTTTGGAAGATGATCTCTGTTCTTAAAGTACATGTATTCTCAGCTTTGCCATACTCTGCGAATGTGTGTATGTGTGTGTGTGTGTGTGTGTGTGTGTGTGTGATTCTCTTCTTTCTTCTTTATCTCCTTTCTTCTGTCCTTTGTCATTTCTCTCCTTTATTTCTGTGTCTCCTCTCATCTCTCTTCTTCACATTTTCCTTCTTCCCTTTTCTCCTACTTTTCTGTACTGGTAAATTGGAAATATACTTCTCAATAGGAATATACTTAGCAATTAGGAATATACTGAGCAATATAATTTTAAGGGAAGTGTCTTGGAGATGAAGTGAATATATACTCATGCCAATAAACATAGTTAAACTTGTCTTTCCTACATGCCTGGCAGAATAACTTTTCCCTTAAGTGTCTCATACCATTTGTCTTCAAAACCATCAATTAATTGATCTATTGATAGAGTACTGTATTTTCTACATGAGGAATTTTAGAAAGGTGATTTCCTCAAAGTAAGCATGTATGACCAGACCCCCCCCCTTTAAGATCCACAATCTCACCAAGCTACTGTGATTGTTCTGTGTCAATCACCTAGTCCACAGGAAAGAGAATGTCAATGCTATTTCTCTGAGCTTCTGGAAAAACCAACCCTAAGATATGTATTCAAGTGTTTTTTTTTCTTTCATGTGATTGTTTCTAACACATTTATAAGATGATTTCTTTGTTGCTTTGTATGTCCCTCCCCCACGGTATAACCCCTGCTTTCACTGTATTTGATGTTGGTATAATTTGTGGAGGGGAAGGGAAAAAACAAATCGTTTAAATAGGGATACAGGTGGACCCATTGCAACAATGAGATGTACAAGTCATTATGTCAAAAACGAACTTTACAACTTTGACAAAGGAGGAGGCTACAATGCTTGATAAGAAATGTACTCATTATCTTGCCCATGTAATGGTAACCCCTCTGTACAGTATTTTCACAATAAAAAACAAACCAACCCACTAAGGAAAATTCAGAAATAGTTGCATTTTAAGAAGGAGAGTGTTTATTTAACTATTCCATTCAAGGATAGAACTCTTTACTCATGCTTGCTGACATACTCTAAGTACCTGCTCTAGTACAAAATAGAGAGAAATCATCTGAAATATGGACAGCTGAGGTGAAATCAGGTTCTAGTAGATAGGATGAGATTAAAGAAGCTTCTAACTGGGGTAGGAGATACATGTTCAAGTGGCTACAGTATCTGCCCTAAGGAAGGATGCTAATCATTTGTGTACCCTAAGTCTGGCATATGGTCATAGCCTAGTCCAATGCCTTTCACACATGACTACTAGTTACTTGCTTTGATCAGGACACATCATCAGAGGTGACACAAGTAGAAGCATAGTAAGTATACTGAAGTTTTTCCTTGTCAACTGAGGCATATCAGCTAATGATCAGCCCACCTATCCTAGATATGAGAGTGAAGCCATTTTGCATCCGCCAGCCCAAAATGAGTTGTCACAGAGAACACCATGTGGAATTGGGATAAGCCATTCCACTGAGGCCTGCTCACATTCCTGACCCAACACAATCAGGAACAATAAAGTCATTTGAAGTCACTGGGGTTTGGAATGGTCAGTTATTTAGTAACAGGTAAATAATGCACAATCCTCCAGGGATATGTACCACATGATTGCTTTTAGTGGGGTTCTTTTCACACTCATTTCTCAATACCTATGGGCCAGCCTCTCTCATTCTTCGTGGGGTTTCCTCTCCTAGAAAACGAGGGCTCAAGAAATGAAAAACGGGATAAAGATAGACTTCTTCAATGTCTCATGGTCTCCAAGAAATTGCTTCCAAGCTTCTTGATAACAGCATACACAAAATAACCCAAAGGTCAGGGGGGTTGTTTTCTTTTTAAAGATAAGAACCCTTTTCATTTCCAGAGGCCCCAAACGGACCAAGTATATTGGGAATGGAGTGACAAAAGTGCCTTCAGTTCCTCAAAGGAAAGAGGGCATTTTCCAGTCAGATGATTCTCAGGAAGAGCTCTCAAACACCTTAAAAACAGGTAGGAGAGAAGATTGAGAGGCAGTGTGGTAGAAGGAAGGATATGACTCAGAGGTGCGCCGAAGGACACGCTGACATCCAGCGGGGAGCTAGATCTCTAATGAGGTGGGAGGCTGCATTTAGAAGGGATGGGGCTTCATGGAAAGGAACGATGGGAGAAAACTGACCAGTCAGCAGGCAGAATGAGTGTCCAGTTCAGATAATAAATGTTCTTTGATCCCACTACCTTTATCATCTTTGCTGTTTGGTAACCATCACAGCCTGGCACAGTAGGAAGAAACAGTCATAACAGCATTGACGTCAAGCAGGTCACTGCTCCTTTGTCTCTGCTTCTTCCACTGGGCAGTAAGGGGGAGCTGCATTAAGGGGCTGCCCAGAGGGCTTTCTGTTTTATGTTATTTGTCCTTCTGGCCAAGGCTTTAAAGGATTAAATTGGAAAGAAAATGGAGAGAAAACTATAGGTTGTTCCTCTTCTTCTTGGTGGTATGCCCTAGGTCCAAGGGAAAGACAGGACTTCTACCTCACAGTGAACCAGGGCTGGGGACCTGTCACCAGCCAGATAAATTGTCGTTTGTCATCAGTGTGGGAGAGGAAGGGAGGCAGGTGGAGCCAGGCCTGGGACAGGGACATAACACAAATATCCCAAGCAGCTGAGATAACAAGACCTATTGAGGAGAAGAGACATGTCAGAGGAAATAGAGCCAGCCAGACCATAAGTGGAAAAATTAGAGGGTAGCAGAGTGCAAGTTCATAAGCAAAGCCTTTCCAAAAGATGGAGGAAAGCAAGGAATAGGAAGACCAAGTGAGGCCTAGAGCCCCAAACCAAATGGAAATGCTTGTAAACGCATGGAGAAATAAATAATTCACTGAGTGGCAGCAGGTCATGAACCCGTGTCAGTGATGGTAGGAGAGAGAACAAGAATAACAATAACAAAAAAAGAGATGCAGGTGGGCAGGTCCAGGGGCCAAAGAGAGAAACTGGGGAACAGCACCATGTCTCAGGTTTCCCTCTGAAGACTGAACTTTCAAGCTGAAGTCTTGACATTGTAGAAATATCAATTTAAAAACATAATTGTGATTTATATTCTGCCTGGTGCTTTATGCTTTATAGCACATTTCATTTTATTTTTATAGTCACTTTGGGAAATCCGAAGGGCAGGTGTCATCCACCTCATTTACTGATGAGGGAATGAGATGCTAAAGTGATGGAGGAGACTCTTCAAGGGCACTGAGCAGACAGGGACGCTGGGGAACGGAATCTTTAAGTGCTCACCGGGGCATCCTCGGCAGCCGTGCTGAGCGCAGGCCACCAGTCCACTGCTTTTTAAAATGATCTTAATTTTTCTTATACTGAAATATATTCATGCAACCTACCTTCCTTGACCAGTATAAAATCTGCCTCATGAAAACCATGGTGCAATATTTACATGAGTGACAAGCCAAATCATGCTGCAAGCCATTTTGACAGAGAGGGAGAAAGCCCGTGACACAGGCATAATTACAAGAGGGAAGGTTTGAAACGTGTCTAAGCAATTAAATTATTGCAGTGAAAATAAAAATGTAATTGTTATTTGATCCCTCACCAAAATATTCACAGAAAGTCAACACATAGTTGTGTGTTATGGAAATGAATTTCATTCTTTCCCCACTCTCAATGACCACTTTCCTAAGGGCTGATGAGCTGAGAACTGTGCTGGTGTGGAATCACAGAGATTCCTGCTTTGGGGTTTTTTTTGGTGCCTGTACCGAGGGCCTTGAACTCTTACGTGACCTTTTCATTCAAGGCTGTTCTACCACTTGAGCCATAGCTACACTTCTGCTTCTCTACTGGCTAACTAGAGTCCCATGGACTTTTCCACCTGGGCTGACTTTGAATTGTGATCCTCAGATCTCTGCCTCTTGAGTAGTTAGAATTACAGGCCTGAGCCACCATAGCCCAGTCCTGGGTTTGTTCTTATGTGAAGTTGGGTTGCCATTGGCCCGTCAATATGTCTATGGGGCTGGAGTTTCATCAGCAAATGAACAGCAGTGTTGGAGACTGTAGTCTCTGTCTCAACAAACTTAAGCAGAGCTGTGGTGGTGGTGGTATACCAAGCACCTCCCAGAATGCTTTGCAGGAGAAGAAGTGAGGAAAAAAAGGCAAGTTGCTGAGCCCTTTGGAATCCAGGAAGGAGGCTGCCAGCAAGAGAGGACAAAGGTCAAAATTCACACCCAAAATGAGGCTGTTCTCTACAAAGCTCTTGACAACAAAGAGTGAGTGACATTTACCATGCAAAGATGACTCACGCTACAAGGTCAGAAGGGATCATTTCCAAAGTACAAACAATAAAGAACAAGGGGAGAGAAGAGGGACCGGGCATCAGAGGGGTCTGAGGAGTGTCCACAGAGGAAGGCTGACTCCTGCATGTCCTCTGAATATGGTGGAGAAAAGTAGGAAGGAAATTCAGGGCAGAGATGGGGAAGCAGAATCCTGGGTGTGTGCAGGAAACGTTGAGCAAGCCAGGCCTGCTGACAGCAGTCCTGGAAGGGAAGACATGCCACTGGAAAGAGCATTTTAAGTATGCCCCGTGAAGCCTAGAGCTGATGGCACAGACAACACTGAACCAGAACAACTACCACTGCCTGCAACTACAACTACAGGCCAACTTCAACTGCCCCTGGCTGCATGCTCATGTTCAAGCCATTTTCCCTCTCTGTGTCTTTTTATCTGGGCCTCAGTTCTATTATTTATATAAGAAAGAGGTTAAGGCCGGGTGCCTGTGGCTCATGCCTGTAATCCTAGCTACTCAGGAGGCTGAGAGCTGAGGTTTGCAGTTCAAAGCCAGACCAAGCAGCAAAGTCTATGAGACTCTTATTTCCAAAATAACCACCAGAAAACCAGAAGTGGAACTGTGGCTCAAAGTGGTAGAGAGCTAGCCTTGAGCTGAATTGCTGAGTGACAGCTCCCAGGCCCAGAGTTTAAGCCCCACAACTGACAAAAAAAAAAAAAAGAGGTTAAGGAAATCAATCCAATAATATGTCTTAAATTCTTACTGTAAACCAGGCCTTGCTTTAGCATGAACAAACTCACTCAAACCTTAAAACAACCATGTGAAGTAGGACCTCTGATGAGTCCCCACTTTACAGACAACATTGAGGCATGGAGAATGAAATACCTTCTCCAAAGATACACAGCTCATTGAGTGAGGGAGCTGGGACACACAATCCTATATTCTAACTATAAAGCTTGAGTTCTGGCTCACTATTCTATGCTGCCTCTTTAACCCTCCCAAACCAGCATGTCTATATAAAGTTTAAGTGAGCTGGCATCTCTCCAGAGCAAAACTGGGACACATGAACCTTTTCCCCAAAATGATAAAAATCATATCTTCTTTCCTGAACCCTGGGCTTATATAAGACTCTTACTGACAGGGGAGAAAATGTCACCTGGTTGAGTTCCCAGGTTGCTTAGACCTGCCTATCAACAGGATATTTAGTGACTGTCACTACAAACTATCAGCATTTCTGTTTCAACAACGATTGCTTGTAAAACGTCTGGCAGTTGCCTGCATCGTAAGTGTGTATTCATATGAGATGGAGCTGAGAAATAATAAGCTATTATTAACAAGAACAAAGGCAATAGTAATTAAAATAATGATTAAAGAGCCCTCCATGAAAGATAGGGGTCACAGAGCACGTAATTATAAAATACTATCACTGGAGGTAACTTTGAGATCATCCATCCAAGCCCCCCTCATATGACTGATGAAACTGGATTCAGTGAAGCCAAGATCCTTGCATGGTCAATCAGCTGACATCACTGTATTTCTGACCTGAACCCATATTTCTTGAGTGTATTCACTGGAAATCAAGTCAATTGATGAGTACAATGCACTTGATCAGTGTCACCCCTTCCTCCATTCTCCCACCCATCATTTTTTTATTAATAAGTTTTTTTACTGTGAAAATACCATACAGAGGGGTTACAATTACATGAGCAAGGTAATGAGTACATTTATCAAGCATGGTTGCCTCCTCCTTTGTTTCCCCTTACCATCCCTGCCCTCCCATCTCCCCTCCACCGCATCCCCCACCCCGCCAAAGTTGTAAAGTTCATTTTTCAACATAACGTCTTGTACAGCTCATCGTTGTGATGGGTCCACATGTATCCCTGGTTAAACAATTGTCTTTTTGCTTCCCTCCATATCATAAAGTGATGTGTTGAATTGAAACTCCTTTGTACAAATACTTAAAGAGAATAAAAAGTGTATCTGCACATGCCCAGAATTTTTGTGTCACCATGCCCTAAACATTATATTGTAACAAACATTTTTTTCAAGTTGTGTGAACCATTTTACATAAAGGATTTGAGTATCCTTACAAGTGAGTATTCGAGAGAGAGATCTAGAACAAAACTCCCATGGACCCTGAAAAAGTATTGGCATATTCAGTTGCCCTGGTCTTATTCCAAAGTGGATTGAAGACCTTGCTGTGACATTCCTTCATTCCATGCTCTGAAAAGCTTCCCCAGGTTAGACCTCATCTTCCTTCATTAGTTATAGAACCCTTTAACATCAGCAGCACAGCGACCGCCATCTTCCAAACCTTCCCATTTCCAGTCAGCCAGCTCTCCTGTACAGCATACTACTACAGTCCTAGTTTGACGGTTTCAGCCTCTAAGTCATATGGAAGCCAGTGTTGCCTCTCTAGATTCATTAAATCTTATATCTCAATGAATGCACAGAGTGCTCTGGCCCAACAAAGACTTGGCTCTCGGGAGCTGTCTGCCTCTCGGTCCAGCCAAACATCCAGGACACAGCCCTGTCCCTATCCCAGCTTTGCCCTGTAGTCCTTTTTTTTGCCCTTCTCACAACACAATCTAGACTCATTGGGGAAAAAAAATCCTACAAGTCATTTTCTTCACAAGGGAGAAGAAGGTATAGGGTACCAGCAAGCAGGGGTTTTTTAGCAAAACATTTTAAGAAAAATTCATACAAGCACTCATCTACAGGACTCCTATATCTGGCAGGAACTGGTAGAAAGGACTTCTGACATAGGTCAGGACCTCCCAATGATCACCAGCTGGCCTCCCCTTCCTGAAGATTCCATAAGGAAAGAGGATTCAGTATTTTTCCTTTGTCCTACGTCATGGGCTTTCACAAGGCAGGAAATGGTTTCTTAATTCCCCTTATACCAACAAGCTACATCTGATTCATATCTACTTTTCATAATGTCCCTTCATGTTCTCATTTTGGATGAATGTCTCCATCAGCTTCACCCTCAGACTCCCAACAGATAAGTCCCAACAGGGAACAAAGGCTGATAAAGGAATCCAAATCAGAGGAGACTGAATCACTTGTACTTGGAAGTCCATGTGTTTCACATGAGAAAACTCCATACAATTAAGGCGTAAATGTAGGGTGCTACTGAAAACATAAAAACAAAAACTAAGGAGCTCAGGAGAAGGAAATGATCAAACAGGGCCCAGTTAAAGGCAGTCTGGAAGGAAAGCTGAGGCTGTCAGTTTGCTTGGTCTGGTGTCTGCATCATCCTTAACTCCAAATAAGAGCCAAGCCATTGCTGCCCAGCCCTTCCTGGCTGAGGTCCTCTGGCTTGCCCTCTAGAGCATGGCCTTGTGTGATGCTAGATACATCCCAGGAGCTGATCATCGATAGGTAAGCAGCACACTCTCAAGCTCTCCTATTGAGATTATACCTTTCTCCTGTCTAGGGAAGTGGGCTTCTGATTCACTGCCTGTGGGCTGTGGGCCTCGGGAAAGACAAAATCAGAAAGGGGCAGGATTGCCCCAGACTGAATGGCAGGAATGTAAACACACACACACACACACCCTACATGCTACATCTACCCATACACCATGTTTCACACACATGAACTTTCCACTCACATGCTGGTCACCACCCACACAACATAGACCTTACACCACACATCCACACCCACTCCACAATTCTTTCCATGCCCTACAAACATAGATACCTCATACATACATACCATGTGTCACACATACCCAATACACTCATTACAAATCTAATATACACAGCATACTAACCATGTGCCCTCACCTGCACATGTGTACATGGATTCATACATCTAACATGCCACACATGTATCTCACCTGCCACATGTACAGCACATAGACATGCACATCATCCTATAGGCATACCAGATGTATTACACACATATCCACATATATATTCATACCATGCTGTGCACATACACACAAATGCATGGTCTCTTGGCTATATCCCCTTCCACCTGCCAGGCCCACCTCCAGGAATGGTTCCCCCACTGCAGGAATCATTTGTTCTCTCCTTCCTCAGCTGAGGTCCAACAAGAGGAATATCCAGGGCACCAGAGGGGACCATCCCAATTGTTCCTGGAGAGCAGCAGACATAGGCCACATGATGTTGACAGCTGTCATCTCTAACAGGCAATGAATCCTGCAGTTGGAAAACGGAGGCCCAGAGAGGCTGAAGAACCTCTCCAGTGTAGAAGTAGGAGTCATCTGACCTCATCACTTCGCCTTAGCTGTGGTGGGAGGAGTGACAGCCTTTGTCTGCATGTGGCCTCATCCTGTATGAACTCGCTTAGGGTCTGAGTATCACTCTATACATAAGTGAGTATCAATCCCACATCGAACCTCTAACTTCCTAGGTACTCTTTAAAGGGCAAGAACAAATTAAGCAGCATGAGTTGGTTTAAAGATTTTCAGGAAAATAATAGATAAATAAAAAGATTAGGTGAATAGTGAAGGATTGACCCCCCACCATATTGTCCCAGGTGCATACAGATGCCAAGCAATATTCCATCTTCAGATACATAAAATGATCAGGTGAAAAGGGGAGAGGCAAGCCCTTCAAATAGCAAGGTAGAAATAAGGCACACACACGTGCACACACACACACACACACACAAAGAGAAAGAGGGGAGGGGAAGAGTCTGCTAAAAGCCTACACTGACCTTCTGGGACTCCTGTGACAATAGAATACCTGCCTTCCTCCTATTGAGCAGAATCTACTTGCAGCCAGTTTCCACCCTCTGAAGTTGGTGTCTCTCCTTGAGTGACAGCACACAGATCTGATCTCCCCTCAACAGACTTCCTCAGACTCTAAAGCCATTTAAAACTCCATCCTGACTCTCCCTCCTCGTCCTTCTGGCTTCCTCAGGTAGTCTATAGTGTGCCCAAGATCCAAATTCTCACTCGCCTTCCTTTGCCATCTGTTTGTGGCTCACATATATGTCTGGCTAGAACGCTCTCATCTCACTTTCGGGTTATACAGCTCACATTGTGGCAGTTTCTGCCTTCTTAGCACTTTGGGCTACAGCAAAGCCCAAGTTGCCCACAGTCAAGATCAATCACACCTGTGATCCTGCCAACAGAAGCACATGGTCGTGGAAAAGAGCATGAAACAATTTTCAGGAGGAAGACTGTGTTCTAAATTACACAGGAGGCGTTGAGTCTGGACTGTTTTCATCAAGAGCTACGGCCTAGAGGTAGCAGGCCATAAACAGTCATTTAAATCGAAAGAGGAATGTGTTAGGGTGGGCCCAGAAGCAGGTCAGGCCAAAGCAGGAGCATGAGAGAATGGCCCCGGCCAGCAATGCAGAAGCAGAAGCTGGAGCCAGATGGGCAGCACACACGGAACAGCAAATCCCTGTGCCCAGAAGCACCAGGACTACCCCAACTCAATAACCTCCAGAGCTTCTACAGTTACAGAGGAGGAGGTGACACCTGGACCAGCTGATTCTAGATCACTCCCTGCACATCTATGGGTTTTACTTTGCTTTTTAACTCTCCTGGTGATTTCACATGCACCTGGACCTCCTTGAGTCTGTGCAGTTACAGTGTAAGATGGTAGGTATCTCATGAGAGCCGGGTAGAGCAAATAAAAGTGACCCTTGACCCCCCAGAGCCTGAAAGAGGAGACAAATGTTAAACACAAAACAAACACAATCACACACTGTGGTTTATACTTTGAAGGACATTACTGGGGTAGAGGTTGTATGTGTCACACAACATGGCTCAACTCTCCAATTCTGAGAGAAGGCCCATGGTTACAGGCACCATAGAAATCCATTTCATGAAATCAACTGCATGAAGCATGAGTAAGTCCATCTATGGGGCACCAATGCAAATAATGCAAAATATACTCAAGATTTTAAATTCTTTTCCAGAATAACATTCTGAGTGCTACCTTCCCCCATTCTGTGTTTGACACATTCAGCTCTTGAAAAGGTCAATGCCTTCCAAACAAGAAAGAATAGTTTGATTCTTAACACAGACAAGTGTGCAGGGCTGATACAGAAAGGATGCTACTAAACAAGAGAGCCAGGCAGCTGCCTGGGCTGGGGAAGGGAAGAGAGGAGGAAAGGTGAGGTAGGAGGGGAATCCCAAACATCCCCTGCGTCTTCTCATACTTAATGTTGGCTTCTTCAAGAACTATGCAGCAGTGGGGAAAATAGGTTATCATAATTGTTCAACTGGGCACTGATGGCTCTACGCCTGTAATCCTAGCTATTGAAGAGACTGAGATCTGAAGATGTTAGTTTGAAGCCAGCCTACGCCGGAAAGTCCCTAAGACTTTTATCTCCAATTAACCAACAAAAAGTGGGAAGTGGAGCTGTGGTTCAAGGCTTAAGTGATAGAACTAGCCTTGAGAGTGTAAATGCTGATGGACAGGGCCCAGGCCCTAAATTCAAGTCTCAGTACTGGCCTGCATGTGCACGCACACACGCACACACACACACACACACACACACACACACACACACACACACACATCAGAGGAACAGAATGGCCATGGATGCCTACAAGTCTCACTAAGGCACCTCAGCTGATGATGATGTAGTGGAATTTTAAAACAGAGTTTGAAAAATCATCTGTCCAAGGTATTTAATTTGACTGTTCTCCTTTATGAAACAGATGCTCCAAACGCTCACAGGGGAGTTGTGTGAAGCTGTGATGCACTTTTGGGTGCCTAGCACTGTGCTAAGCCACTTCTGACTCTTATTAAGAATCACCCTGCCCCTAGTCAAGCATCTATTGTGGGCTGGTGACCATGTGGCAAATTTTACCAATGTTACCAGTTTCATTCCTTCCCTTCCCATGAGCTTATAGCTTGAGCCTAGGTATTATTCTCTCATTTTTGGAGGGGATAAAACTGAAACTCAGGGAACTTTCCTAAGACCAGAAGCTGAGAATGAAGTAGAGCTAACATTTAAATGCAAGGTTCTACATTCCCAGTTTGAGAACAAAGTAGAGGGAAGGGGAAGGGTGAAGGTGAAAGAGAGAAAGAGAGGCAGAGAGAGAGAGCAAGAGAAGGAGGAGGAGGAGGAAAAGGAGGAGGAGACATAGGAGAGGGGGGAAAGAAGGAGGAAGAGAGGGAGGGGAGGAGGAAGGAAGATGTTGAGGGAGAAAAATGAGAGACAGTAAGATAGGTTGGTTGCAGGAGTAAAATGCTAGAGAAGAGGCAGAAGGTTCTGGAGAGAGTAGAGGCGGGAGAGGCTGACTAGGAAATGGGTAGAGTCCACTGTTCTTCCTGCCTCCTTGGACCTTCCATGGGATGAGCTCTTTCCTGGCCCCTCTGCTTTCGCAGTGCAGGGTGTGCCTCCGTTTCCTGAAGCTTCACCATACACCCTCCTTGCTCTTCTTTTCCCAGCCTCTCCCAGGTCCAAAGGTTTGAAAGAACCTTGCAAGCAGGATGCCTCTGGTCAGCTAAGACAATAGCTTACCTTCCATTTCAGAGAAACAGTGTGACTGACCCTTAACACTTGTTGGCCACACAGCAGCCTATCATAGAGACTTTCAATCATGAATGGGAAATTTTTCTCATGGCAGCTACTCCCTAAAGATGCAGAGGCAAGTGGACCCCACTCAGAACAAGCTCTCTGCGGGTTGTTTTCCAGCATTGCCTACCACCCCCCCCCAAGCAAACAGGCAATTCCTTAAGGCTCAGTGACCTTCAGGAAGTCTTCCTTTCCAGAATAAGCAGGGACAGGCACTCCTACCTGCTACTTTCTGGACCTGCTCTTGGAGGCAGATCTACCCTCCATGGGGTGAGTCATGAAAATGGCTGGCCCCATAAGGATTATTTTTAGCTCTGTCACCACTAGAATTCATTATTGTTTTAAAATCTTTTTTTTTCTTTTGTCAGTTGTGGGGCCTGAAGTTTGGGCCTGGGTGCTGGCCCTCAGCTCTTCAGCTCCAGGTGAGCACTCTACCACTTGAGCCACAGTACCACTTCCAGGTTTTTCTGTGTAGGTGGTGCTGAGGAATCGAACCCAGGGGCTCATGCATGCAAGCCAAGACTCTACCACTGAGCCACCTTCCCAGCCCTTTTTGAAAATCTTGTACTGGCACTTTCTCCCACTGCTCATATTCAAGGAAGCACCATCTCCAGGCCCCACCTTGGTCAGCCACTTATCAGAGTCAATCAGCCCAACAACAGGGACAGGCTACCATATTGTCCCATTTCTGAGATGATTCTCTGTAGGTAACATTGCAGGGCCTGTTTTCTGGTGAATTAGGCCTCAACTCAACTGTCACATCCCCCAGGGAATCCTTTCAAGTGACCTTCCTAAGGTAAAATCCATTCATTTCCTTCCCCAAGCTCTCTGTGATATGGCATTGCTTATTTTCTTGGCACTTGCCCTGATTGGAGGGATGCCTGTGTTTTGGGGTGCTACTTTGATTATTCTGGATATCTCCACTGACCTGCTGCAGTGGGTATGACTTAGAAGAAAGAGAGCCTCACTTTGCAATGATGAGAATTATTTCCTTGAGCTCCACTATCACAACACTGGAGCCTAGGGAAAGTCTACTCAGCTCCCAGGCTTCAGTTAACCCTTTGATAGGGAAAGGGAAATCAGAGGTCCTGAAGGCATCTTCTAACTCTGACATCTCATGCCTAAACCAAACCAAATTGTTTTCGGTAGCCATTTTTAAATAAGGAATGAAAACAGAGAACAGTGAACTATTAAAATGCATCATTGCTCATATTTTTATTTGCAATAATCTTAGGTTTCCTTTCATGTTGTGACTGCGCATTCTAAACATCTTGGAAAAGCCAATCAGATACTACAAAGACCTTGATGATAAATGTAGTCCTGATACTGGCAAAGGAACAAAAGTAAAGTTTAATCTCAATTCTCATTTCTGGGAGGAGTGGGCTCATATAAAATAGACTTGGATCAGAATTACATTAAGATTGCCTCCAATTCTGCCATGTTTTTCTTGAATGCTCCTTCTTCTTCTTGTTAGTCTTACTTTTTACATTCTCTGGTAAGCTCTAGAAAAGGAAAAGCTAAATAAGTATTTTCTTGGAAATGAGGTACCTATTTACAAGGGGAAAAACCAAAAGAGATGAAGTATCATTAACTCAATTTCATACACAGCAAGGTGGGAGGAGAGTGGGAGGAAGGCGGTCGCAATTCAAGGATGTTGTTCAATCCTGAGCAGAGTTATAGAACGGCCTTTGTCTCCATGTCTGCTGGAGTGTCTCCTTCCCACTGGAGAAAGGTTCTTCTCAATCTGACAAGGGCTCAAAGTGCCTCTGGATGAACTGGCCTCTTTTTTTTTTCTTTGCATCAGAAGCCATGGCAACTATCTCGGGGCCAAAAACCCACTTGCTAATTAATAGGTTTTACAAGATGAATGAAGCATTGGCAACACCACCAACTTGGGGACGCTCCCAAAGCATCAGACCTTGTCCAATGCCCAGAGGCTAGGTCCTGCCTGGAGGCAATTAGTGCCAGCTTCTCTATGTCAGCCTCTCACTCTTCTTATTGGAACCCAGAAATATGTCACCTGCCAGTGCCCCATACCACCTCCAGCTGTCACTTTCTCCTTCACCTGCTCACAGCTCCAAGGAAGCACAGTCACAGTCACGAGGCATCTGGTCTATTTTCCCTTCTCTCCTTTTCTGAGCAGAATGATAGATCAAAAACCATGAAGAAAGAGGTGGGTAATCCTGTGTTTCCATCAGGCCTGTCTAGGTAATATGGAGTCAAAGCACTGAGAGGCTGAAACTGTTTTTGGCTTTGAGACCATCTCTGTAGGGACATCATCTTTATTTGGGCCATTGACCCTGGCCTCAGAGGAAAAGATGAAGGCTTAGTGATGCTCAGTACCTGGTCCCCTTCCCCTCATCTGTCTCTGCCGGGAGGTATTTGGAGCCTCTTTAATGGATGGTCTGCCTAATGTATGTCATGCATGCCATTGCCAATGACTAACCAGCCTACCTCTCTGCCCTTAGGCAGGACCCTTCTCTACTTACGTCTGACAGCTTGACCTATGAGCACAGGCTTCCAGACTTCCCAGTAAAGAGCTAATGACCTGGAAAGCTGAGGAAGAGATAAGAAAGAAAGACCCTAATGATGGTGGTGGTGTCATTATTCCTTTTCCTGGGGTGGTGCTTGTTATTTTAGCCTCCTGGTGGCTGATGGTAAGGCTGACCTGGTTCTTGCTTGACTCAGCTTCCTAAATAAGAAGCAGATCACAGCATTCATCCTTCCCACTCTTCCATGGCACAGAGAAATCCCTTCCCCTCCCGCCCCACCTCTCTCTGTTCTAACCGCCTACAACTTTGGTTATTAGTGGTCTATTTATTCTCAGAAACCCAACCAAAACTTCACCTTGCTCCATGAACCAACTAGGCCCCTGCAGCTCCCTGCAGTCTCCTTTATTTCCGGTTTCCTCTTGCCATTCTTCAAAGGAATGAATATGTTACTGTAGTTACCATCTAACCCTTGAAATAGTGATCACTTTGTCCACTACCAAAAAAGTAATTCTAAGCTCTTTTTGTAAAATATGATGCTCAGCGTGGCTTCCCATCTCCTGCTAAGCCTAGAACAGGGCTGGCCACACTGAAAGGTTTCCTTAAAGCTTTCTCGGTTACAGCAAGGCACAAATACAGGTCTAATCATCCTTTCACTTCTTCAGGTAAAATAATAAATTGTCTTTCTGGTCCAAGTGAGGCAAATACATGACAGTCAAGTGAGTTGAATCATTGTTAGAAGAGTAGGACCTCAAGGTTGTAAGATGGTGCCAGGTGCCAAGTGGGAAGATCTTGGACAAGCCAATCAGATACTAGGAAGACCTTGATGATAATGCTATCCCTACAAGGTGATACTGGCACAGGAACAGAAGTAAAGTTCAATCTCAATTCTCATTTCTGGGAGAAGTCGGCTCCTATAAAGTAGACTTGGATCAGTATTATGTTAAGATTGCCTCCAATTCTGCCACGTTAGTCTTGAACGCTCCTTCTTTCTACTTGTTAGTCTTACTTTTACATTCTCTGGTAAAGTCTAGAAAATGAAAAGCTAGATAAGTATTTTCTTGGAAATAAGGTGCCTATTACAAGGGGGAAAACCAATCCAAGATAAAGTATCATTAAATTAATTTCATACACAGCAAGGTAGGAGGAGAGTGCGTGGAAGGTGGTAGAAATTCAAGGACAAGCCGGGCAGTGGTGGCTCATGCCTGTAATCCTAGCTACTCAGGAGGCTGAGATCTGAGGATCGTGGTTCAAAGCCAGCCACGGCAGGAAACTCCATGAGACTCTTGTCTCCACGAGAAAAGTGGAAGTGACGCTGTGGCTCAAATGGTAGAGTGCTTGCCTTGAATGAAGAAGTGAGGGATAGCACCCAAGCCCAGAGTTCAAGCCCCATGACTGACCAAAAAAAAAAAGGAAAAGAAAAACAGAAATTCAAGGACATTGTTCAGTCCTGAGAAGAATTATAGAAAGGCTACAAAGCCTAGAACCTACCCACACATCCAACACACCAACTACCGTGATTTTATTTTACCAACACTAGGCTAGAAGCAGGGAGGGCAGTGAAATGAGTTGAGGAAATAGCTGCATACTTGGTGTTAACAAGCATCTGTGGGTAAGCAGTGGCAGGCATGCACACACTCATGAGTCAACAACTAGACAAGGCTTCCTGGAACTGTGGGTGCCCCTAACCCTCCTTCTCCTGTGAATGTGTTTGTCATGATGCAGAAGCATGGAGTTTAACAGCTCTTCATACCTGAGTTGATCACTTCCCCTCTTTGAGCTGCAAGCCCAAGCTTCAAGCTCAATTCATATTTGAAAAGTGGAATTTGAACTTCAATATTCTCAACCCGTGCATTGGCTTTCCTAGGGATGATACTGTGTGTGCAGCCCAGAACTTCAGGGTAGAGGCAAACAGAGACAATGCTGACCATTCTGTATTACCTCCTCCCCACCTTCTGCACCTCTGCTTAGTCAGGAAAATCATCAAACTTATTTCCTGGCAGTCTTTTCCCCTTATGTTAGCACTTATCGTTCTAAGGATTGAATGAGTCCTTCCTGGGGTGGTGCCGTTGACAGAGTTCTCTGACTTGTGACGATCTTTTTCCCAGAAACAGTCACAAGAATTCAAGCAGGCAAAAGGCCCCAGTAGTTTAAGCAAAGCATTGCAGGGCCAGATGGTCTTCCTGGGGAATGCCAACAAGAGAGAAGGTATGCCACCTGAAGCACACGGCAGCTGCTATCAAGTAAGTTTTCTCCTTGTAGGTCTGCGTTTTTGAGAAGAGACTGCCCCTGCATGACTTAGTTTCTTGTCCAGAATGCCTAAGGCTAAAGAATTGGTAGAAAGGACTGAGATGATCCAGGTACAAATCAACCTCCCTACCTGGATGTATGCAGGTAAAACGCTAGCTTAGACACCTCGAGCACACTGTGGCTATAGCCTGGAGCAATTCTATACAGAACATAACAAATGATCTCTTCACCTAAGAAAATATCAGAAACAGAAGATAAGACCTGCCTTGGTAGCAAAGAAAAAAAAAGGTACCATCTCCTTCACAGCAATGTTATCTGACTTAGATCAAAGACTCAAATGACCAAAGAGGCATTTTTCCCAGGAAAAGGAATAACTCTTGCTTTTATAAGTTGAATGTGTTCTGTTTATATTGGGCTCCGATAGTGGAACAAGGTAGCTTTCAGTGCCATGATTACCTACAGGACAGAATTGCTAATGAGAAATGTTTTGTTGAGTCCTGTGACCCCCATCAAGGCTTCCTTCAGCAACAGAAGAATGGGAGAAAGGCCCATTCCAAGTTGAGATAATTGAGGGGTATTGTAAGCTACAATCTTAAGACAGTGATAATGACTGCTTCAATTCAACTAATATCAGCCCAAGAGAAAAGGAGGATGGAGATCACCTTACACCAGTAAGAAAAGGAACCTTGTTAAAGTACTGTCACCAAAGCCTGTGTGTGGGAAGAATGGACTCACCTTTCTAAACATCAGATTTTGTCATCAATGCTGTGGCTCCAACCTCTTTCAAGAGACCTCCCTCCTAGGATCTTTCTCTCACTGATTGACACAATGAGGGCACCTGGGTTTTTGTTTTAAAAAAAAAGAAAGATAAGTACATTTTCTTTTGAATGTGTCTAAAAGCAGGTCTTCCTTCATCATGGATTACAGTATGATCTGCATCTTATGAAGAAAGGAAGAAGGAAAGAATGGGGGTCTTATGAGTTACCCAGATAGAAAAGAGGAGCTCCTATGGATTTTTTTTATCAAGAGCTCTCCTAGAGAAAGATGATATTTCTGGCACCACTCCCAGCTTTTCTAACCCCTGTGCACTAAAAAGAGGCCATCACCATGACAATGTGATTCTGTCTCCACTGTGCGGAGGTAGGCTTGGTTCTAAGGGCAGCCTGCAAGTGTAAAAGCTATACATAAATTCAAAGATCTGTTGATCAATGCCCCTTGCCTTTTCATGTCAGGAATTTGGAGATGAGGAAATGTGACTTGATTTCCCCTGATCACAGAGGTGATGCATCACACATGTCAACCTTGTCTTTCGATTCCCACTCTAGATCACAACATTCAGATACCTATATCTTATTGAAAGCTTTCATTTTGATCCCTCTGCCCTCTCTTCTTGAGACGAGAGTCTATCTATCCCTATTATCTAAGTACTGTTGTACACCTTCTGATCATGCTCCCAACCAGAAATGGCAGACCAAAAGCAGCCCACCCATTATCCAAAGGGAGCCCGTGTCCTCAGTAAGACTAAAAAGAGAGACATAAAATCTTTGCATCAGAAAATTTTGCTCAGGTGCACCTTAAGCTCCAGATCTAAGACATGGGTAGAGTGCCTTATACAAGATGAGTTTTCTGACAAGTCTATCCGGAGACAAGAAGAAAGGAAGCCACTGAGGAAATAGCTAGAGGAAGGGTATGGCTTTCTTATCTGCTCATCTGAGACCTGCCTATATTTCTGATTGCAGAATTGTATTGTGAGGTTTGTTTCCCATTCCTATGACTTCTCCTATAGATCTGGAGTAGGCCTTTTATCTGATGAGTCCTGACTTGCTTTTCTAGCATGCTTAGCTTCTAGGTGTTGGCATTTTCAATTACTACAATGACAATCCATCTTTGTCTTTAAAAATGGCATTCTTGCTGGGTATCCTTGGCTAATACCTGTAATCCTAGCTATTCAGGAAGCTGAGGTCTGAGGATCACAATTCAAAGCCAGGCTGGGCAAGTCTGTGAGATTTTTCTGTCCAATTGGCCATCAGAAAAAGGCAGAAGTGGAACTGTGGTTCAAGAAGTAGAGTGACAGCTAATCAATTAAAGCTAAGGGAGAGTGTCCAGGCCCTGAACTCATGCCATAAGATTGGCTCACACACAAAGAAAGAAAGAAAGAGAGAGAGAGAGAGAAAGAAAGAGAGAGAAAGAAAGAGAGAGAGAGAGAAAGAGAGAGAGGGAGAGAGAAAGAGAGAGAGGGAGAGGGAGAGGGAGGGAGAGAGGGAGAGGAGGGAGGGAGGGAGAGGAGGGAGGGAGGGAGAGGGAGGGAGGGAGAGAGAAAGACATAGAGAAAGAAAGAGAGAGAGAGAAAGAAAGAAAGAAAAAGAAAGAAGGAAGGAAGGAAGGGAAAGAAAGAAAGAGAGAAAGAAAGAAAGAGAGCAGAAGAAAGAGAAAGAAAAAGAGAGAAAGAAAAGGAGAGAGAGAGAAAGAAAGAGAGAGAAAGAAAGAGATAAAGAGAGAGAAAGAAAGAAAGAAGGAAAGAAGAAAAAGGAAGGAAGGAAGGAAATAAGGGAAGAAGGAAAGAAAGAAAGATATTCTTAAACTTAGAAAGGAAGACAGAAGAAAATGAAAGAGAAAGGGAGAAAGGAAGGAAGGAAGGAAGTAAACAAGCAAGGAAGGAAGGAAAAGAAAGGCAAATGTCTGCTGCAGAGATGTCAAGCACATTGGGAACTTCTCAGGTACCATTCCTAAACCTTTTGCTTGGTCTCACCTCTTACAAGGCTCTGTCAATCAGCGATATAAAAGTTTTGGTTTGTACAATTGGACTTTGTCTCACCTCAGCTTTGTACTTTATGCCTCTCATGCCCTGCCCTGGCACTGCAGGGTAAGATATGGCAAAAGCTGCCACACCCTAGAACATTTGACCATTGGAAGTACAAGAAAACTAATGGACGTGGGGCATTTTTAATCCTAGAGAACAAACTACCATCAGTAAGCTCTTCTTTTTGTCTCATAAGCGAATACTCTTAAAGCACATGGCATAAGATTCTTCAGTGCCCTGCTAACATCAAGCACAAGTTGCTGGAAGTAGTAGTCAACTCTTCAACACATCCTTGTGTTGCTTTCAATGTTCCCACACTTCCCCCTGTTTTGACTCCTTAGGATTACACTCCCAAAATAACAACTCACATTGCGCCCACTGCCAAGGAACCTAGGCTAACACACTGAGAAACATTTTGGTTTCCATGGGCCATCACATTTTTTATTAAGTCATGTGTTTGCTTTTGAGATAGTCTCTCAGATTCAATGTGGATCTCATCTTGTCTGTAAAAGCTGCCACTCGCACACAGCTTTACATCCAAATGGACTTGTCTAGAACGAATTCGATTTGAGCTGAACCCTAAGAGTTCTAATGGACCAGGATCTATGACCTCCTCAGAATAGACAGTCCTTTCAGCCCCATGGTAGAAGTTCATTCTTTTCCTTAAGTGTAGTGCATGGCAGAAAGTGGGAGTCTGCGGATAAAAATCATGTAGAAAAAGAAGCTACCTGCCCTCTGCTCTTTCATTCCGTTATCTGCCCCTCTGTAGCTGGATTTTCTCAGGGATCTGTGACTGATTGTAGTATTAGATTCTTAGAGCTGCTATTACAAATTACCTCACGCTGGATGCATTTAAACAATTTTAAAAATCATTCTACTACAAAAGAGTTTTCTTGAAGGCAAAAAGTCTGAAATCAAGGTGTTGGCAAGGTTATGTTCTCTCTGAAGGGTCTAGCACAGGAGCCCTCCTCGTTTGTGGTGGTTTCCCATAATCCTTGATGATTCTTGACTTGTGGCAGCATCGCTCCAGTTTCTGTTTCCATTTTCACATGATGTTCTTCCTTCGGTGTGCCTCCAGATTCATATTATTTTCTTCTTATAAAGACAGAAAGTTATTGGATAAGGGTCCAACCTATTCCAAGATGACCTCATCATAACTTGATTATATCTGCAAACACTCTATTGCCAAGTAAGATTCTAGGGGGTTATGAATTTGGAAAAAACAAAAAACAAAACCACTATTTGTTGCAGTATAGTTGATGCATATACTAAGAAAACAACCGGCTGTTCTTTGATCCTAGGTGAGATAAGGTTAACACTGGGGTAAAGGAAGGACACGGGCTCAGGGAAATACAAATGGAACAGGGATCATTTAGCCATGATGGTCATCATAGTTGAGAATGAGCATAGTTCTCAGATTGTCCAAAGATAAGCTTCATGTTTGTCTGGAGTGAAAAAGTAACCAAAGCCACTCCTTAAAAGGAATGTCCCATGTTCCTTCAGAATGCAGGGCTTCCAAGATCCTGACTAGCATGTCCTGAGTTTTCCCTGGAGGATGCTCGGTGTATCTGTTACTTAGAAGGTAAGATAAGCAATAGCTTCCTATTTAGAACACTTAGAGGTAAATATTCCAAAATCAATGAGGAAGCAGGAAAGCAGGTAGCTCTTAAGAGTGAACTTGGTTAAAGCCTAATGATATCTTCAAGGAATGTTGGGAAAGCTTTCAGGGAAGGGAAAATCTTGGCTGAGCATCAACAATGACGTTATAAGAGAAGTACTGGGAGTACTAAGACAGAGTTGTACCTTCTCTTAATCTCTCTGTCTCTTTCTCTCTCTCTGTCTCTTTCTCTGTCTCTCTGTCTCTCTGTCTTTCTCTCTTCTCTCTCTCTCTCTCTCTCTCTCTCTCTCTCTCTCTCTCAACTCCTCCTCCTCCTCCTCCTCCTCCTCTTCCTTTCTCATGAAAAGGGTTTTAGGCAAGTCTTGCTGATTCAGTTTCTTAGTTTGATGGAGTTGAGCAGATAGTCATTACATGGCCCGTTGTCACACATTCTGTGGTTTGAAATTTAATCTCCTTGAAGGTAAGAACCACGTGTCTGTCTGTCTGTCTGTCTTTCTCTCTCACTTTGGGAGAGTCTGATAATCCTAATAAAGTATATGACAATTAGGAATATATCCAATAATTATTCATTCAATGAGTACAGAGGATGAACTGCTTAGATTGAAGAATATCCACTCAAACCAGAAGTTAAAACCCTAAAATCCATATTTTCCAGAGAGATGGAAAGGATTTAGGTGGTGGAACCTTGAGTGACTAACCATTTACTAAGCACTCACTGTGTGGGAAATTGTAGACGACATAGTGAGATAGAATAATATGGGTCTTGTGCCTTATGCTTTGATTTATTAGTGTATAATAAGAGAAACATTTCCATTTACCATAATTATTTATCTATAAGTGGATTAAGTATTTTTTAAAACCAAGTCTTATGCCATACTTTGGACCCAAAATGTTCCCCAAAGGCCCATGTATTAAGGTTTTGTCCAAAGCTTGGAGCTATTAGAAAATGGTGCAACTTTTACAAGGTGGTGCCTACTAGAAGGAACTTGAGTCACTGGGGGCATGCTCTTTAGTGAGATATTGATACTTTGGATTCTTTCTGCTTTCTATCTGCTTTCTGTCTGCCCTGGGGTAAACTAGTCTTTTCTACCAAACTTCAATCACGCAGTACTACGCCACCATAGGCCCTGAGCAACAAAGATCATTGACTTAGACTTTTGAAAATGTGAGTCCAAATAAATCTTTCTCCTTATGGGTTGTTTATTTCAGTTACTTTGTAATAGTAATGACAGATTTACTGCACATCCTATAACACTGTATTAAGAGAGAGAGAAAAGAAAAGTTACTCTTCATTAGGGAAACCAGAAAAAACCTAACCAATTAGAAAGCTAATTTATAATACTACACAGTAGAATATCTTGAAATCCATTATTTTGTAGGAATACCCACACTTAGAACTTTTGGAACATGAGAAGTCTTTAAGTTGGGAGACCACCTGTACCACTGTCACTGAAAGTTCAAGGAAATGTCCGCTAATGAAAGTATATTCCAGCAGTTTAATTTAAAACAATGCTGTAAACATCTGTAGCTTATCTAAAAATCTCAAACTCACCTATTCCTCACAGCCCAGAAATTGTTGGTCATGATATAAACTTAGCCTCTGAAAAATGTTTTTGTGTGGCTTGTTTCTATCCAATGTCTTAGTAGCATTCAGAGAAAATTGGTAGTCTTCCCTAATTCAATTGTCCACTTGGCTGTACATTTTGAAATCAATATTCAGTGGGAATTCACACATAGAGCTTCCTGGGACCACCCATCTTCCTTTAAACCCACTAGAGATCATTTAATATCTGGAACATTCCCTTAAGAGTTACAATTAGAAGGATCTGGATTCCACTTCCTAGTCTGCTGCCAGAATAAATTTAGTGGAACCAAGAAAATTATAGACCAATCATTAACCACCATATCTTCTATCTTTTGAAATCTGCCTTTTTATGCCTCATATTAGTGTGGATCAGTTACTACCTGCTCAGACCTACATGGGAGAACCAATCTGAGAACAGAACATCTCAGTGACCTGACTTTAATATGAACACATATCTTTTTTAGTTACAAGGTTAAGTTGTCAGTGTGATTTAAATAAATTAATTAATTGAAACAATTGAGAAAAAAAATCAAGATGGTTGGACCTAGAGTTATAAATGGTATTATCAAGAGTCTTTTTTTCTCCTTCAAGGCTAATTTTCAACGGATATATGTGGGTACTTAACCTGTTTCTAAGCCAACTAGTGGAGCCAGCAGCATGATTGGCCAAATCTGAGTCATGTGACCTCACCTGAAACATCCAAGTCCTACAAGCAGGAAAAAAATATTTTTTTCAAAAAGAAAAAAGTTTATCATTGCAGTAAAAGTCAGGGGATGCTTATAGGAAGCAAGAAGAGTTGATGCCCACATGGAATACAATGGAACCTTTTAGTCATAGAAAATCCTGGAGCTTCTGAAGAGGGCACTGTGAAGAACCAACCTTCAGCTTTGCTGAAGCTATTACTGCACACACACACACACACACATACCATTGGACTTTTTGTTTTGCATCACCCTGCTTATTGCCATTATGATAAGGAGTATGTCAGCTTTCCATTCTGCATTCATACCAAAAAGGACCAGTTTCATCATCAATGAAGCCAGTATTCTAGCATCCTGCCCTACCTCTAGGATAGCAAACCAAGTCAAGTTCCAAGAGTAGCAACTATCACCTTTAAGATCCAGAATCCAGCAACAGGACCCTGGTTGGTCCTGGCCTTTCAGATTCCATACTATCAGTCTTTCTTTGGCCCAGCCTCCCAATCCTTACTTGTCCAATAACCATACTGAACTATTCTCTGATATTCCTTGTGTGAGAAGCCAAAGTTGCTCCTCTATTCTCACTCTCTTTTTTTATTGTGAAAATACCATACAGAGGGGTTACAATTACATGGGCAAGATAATGAGTACATTTCTTATCAAGCATCGTTGCCTCCTCCTTTGTTTCCCCTTCCCATCTCCCCCCCCACCCCCACGCCAAAGTTGTAAAGTTCGTTTTTCAACATAATGATTTGTACATCTCATTGTTTCAATGGTCAACCTGTATCCCTATTTAAATCATTTGTTTTTTTTCCCTTCCCCTCCACAAATTATACTGACATCAAATACAGTGAAAGCAGTCTCACTCTAAGTTGTGGTGCCACCTGTACTATGAACAGGTTTGCTCCTTATCTCTGGACAATTGCACAATTCACTGACCCAAAGGAATGAAGTGGTTTCTTCTTGTTGCTCTTGATTTTCTCCATCCAGTTACTTCAACTGCAATTTGATGTCTTCAAACACTGGAGATGGGAAAGATATATATATATATATAATTACAAGAGTAAATAATGATACAAAGGCCTTATTACTGAGGTTTTCTGGGGGAGTGTTCAAATAAAAAAAAAACAGTAGTGTCTCAGAGGACAGAAATGAGTCCTCACATTGGAAAGTGGAGACAATATGAAAAATCATGGAGCAGGGCAAAGCCAACTCAAACAGGATTGTGTGTCTTGTTCCCATGAGACAGAAAGGCAAGAGAGAGCCAAGAGCCAGGGATGGCAATACTGGTGAGGCCTGGCTCTGTCCCTTCCATGTCTCTTTCCTCAACACAATCTGCTCAATAAACAACGCTGAGTAAGTCTCCTGTGCATTCAAAGGCAGGAAGGTCAGCCTGAGTCACCCCCTCCCCACCAAACACATTGTGAGATCAGCAGTAATGAACGTTCGTGAATCTCAGGGAAGGTTGAAAGGCTGTGTGACAGTATTCTGCAACAACCCCTTGGCCTTTGTGGGACAATTTCTCAGATTGACCCAGCATTTTTCAGTTATTTCACCTCACTATGGAAAAGTCCATTCATTTGCCAGAGGTAACTTTTCAAAGGTTTCATAATTTAATTTTTCAGATAACCACAAGCAGCCTGCACCCCAGAATCTTTCCTCCCTTGGAAGAATAGACTAAAAACATAATGGGAAGAATAGACTAAAAACATAATGTAAGCAATGGCCTGCTCACAGACTAGCTGACCAAAGCTGACTTCAGTGATGCACTTTTTAAAGGTCACTATGCTTTAAAAGGTTGTTTCCCCATGACCCCAACACAGCCTAATGAAAAATTCATCCAAATCTCTTGTTTTATCATGAAAATCCAGTTCTAAAGATAAGCTCAAAAGCATTAATTTGAGGAAAATTCCATTTGATTCAGCAAAGACTTCTTTAGCACACAGGTGATGGGTGGGTGCTATACTTTGCTAGTTTCCGTGAGCCATACAGATATTTGTATTTTGCTGCCCTTAAGCTGCTCCTAATTTACTTATTTTGATACAACACAAATAGTAGGAAGGGAGGAAATAATAAAAGCTTCAAATTCACAGGAAGCCCTATGCCCCATATATTAATTCAAATCAAACATATGGAAGGGACCCTGAAAAGCATTTCAATATTTTTCTCCCCAATTTCAGCCAAAAACTAAGTAAGCTGAGTCCAGCTTTAGGCACCAGAACTTTAGGGAGGAAAAACCATGACCCTGGGGGTGGCAGCGGAACACTCTCTCCCATGGTAGCAAGGAACTAGGTAGGAAAATATAGGCAGGTTGGGGAAAGGATGTGGTGTGCGGGAAGCAAGGGAGAGAGCTATGGGTGGTGAGGGGAGATGAAGAGCAAAAGAAAATATTTGGGAAGATTTCTGGAAAAACGAAAAATAGAGCTGAACGTTCGAATCTTGTGGAGAATGTGGCTTGGCAGAATTAGAGACATAGTATTCCCAGGCTGGGAAGGGAACTTATTAAAGACATACAAAAGGTCACGTAAATTACACATAACCCCTCCTCAGCATCCCCTTCCCATCTTCCAAGGCCTTGGAAGCTGAGGGCTGCCTTGCTCTTTCTTTTTTTTTTTTCTCTCACTCTGCCCTGCCTAAGGGGGAAGGGCAAATGCAGCTTGGAAACCAAGCCTCCAATTTCATGCTAATGTCCAGACAGAGGAGGAAATCATGAAACCTAATTGCCTCAAGAACAACATTTGTCTGGTTTTCCCATGAGATATCACAGGGTACTAAGTGCAATTGGTCACAGGGTCGTCAGAGTTTAATGTCCAGCCTGGCTCCGGGTTCCTGTATTACTCTACCCTTGGCATATGAGACTGCCTGATCTCAACTGGTAGTCTCAGCCTCATGCCAATCCCAGAGCAGTGAGTTCTTTGTTTGCTTTTGCTCTCTTGCTACTAAAGTTGGCTGAGGACTGCTTACTCTGCCATGATCAGATTCTTGCCTATGTCTTGACCAAGCCCAACAAGAGCCCCGGTTTCTTCACAGACTGTGTCTCAATCCTTATGGATTGAAATCTAGCCTTGTTTTCCAGTCTCCCCAGGGAGCCTTCCTGGGAGCACAAGAATGTCTCATCAACAGCTGTGGTACCTCAACCCTGGTCTCTAATACAGTCCCTAATAGATGACCACTGATAGCAGCTTTCTGCTGTTTGGGCTTACTGTTAGCCGGAATCTTTCCATTGAACCTATTGAACCTACCATTCCTGCCTGAAATTTGGATCTTGGTGTTGTTGTCATCCTTAGAGGATTCTTGACATCTAGCCTTTTGGAATAACCTCAAATGTGATCTTATAAATCTGATTGATAGGTGATTTATAAGATCATATCTCTGGATTCTGGTTTCTGGCCTTACTTCCTGTTCTGATCTATGGGATTTATTCCAAGAAGAACAGAAATGGACACAATTTGATGCTTCCTACCCAGGAACTTCATCTCTCTCATCTATCCTCAAAAATCTACCAGGATTTCTGCTCTAAAAATCCATTCACGCTCTAGTCATATCTGTTGTTGTTTTTCTTATTTGTTTTCCTTTTCTTTTGAATAGAAATGTGTGGAATGTAAAAAGAACCCTGGAATTTCTGGTATGTCTTAGAAAGAGATGTGATAGGACTTTAAGGGTCTCATAGCCCTTCTAGGTCAGAAAGGAAGTCTACAAAATAAATGGGAATGAAGTTTTATGATATTACCCCAATGGTTCTATTCCAACTGTCCAATGGATTATATACTTTTCTTCTTGTCCCTCCTTTTCTTTGCTCAGAGAGTTGGGGATTGAGTCCAGGAGCCTTATGCTAAGCAAGTGCTCTACTACTGAGCCATACTGCCCCATATAGTGAGATGGGCATACTGAATTTCCCATAATGAACGGTATGTGGAAACAAAGATGGGTGCTGCTTTTGAAGCTAGGTTATAAAGAGGCTGTGGCTCTCTTGTATGCTTTTGCTTTCTCCTTCACTTGTTTGCTGTCATGGAAACTAGATCTCATCACAAAAG
This sequence comes from Dipodomys ordii, assembly GCF_000151885.1. Lineage (NCBI taxonomy): Eukaryota > Metazoa > Chordata > Mammalia > Rodentia > Heteromyidae > Dipodomys > Dipodomys ordii. Next base: position 51,049,237 of record NW_012267217.1, on the reverse strand, counting down.
CTGCTCTATGGAGAGATCCACATGAGAAAAAAATTGAAGATCTCTGGTCACCAATCAGTGAGGAATGAAAGCCCTTAGTTCAACAGTCCCTAGAGAACTGAGCCCTGCCAACAACCATGTGAGAGAGTTTAAAATGGGTCCTTTGGCTAAGACTACAGGCCCAGTTAGTGCCTCTCTTAGGCTATGAGAGATCTTAAGAGGAGGTTGCTAGGTAAGAGATACCTAGATTCTGAGATAATAAATGCATGTTGTTTTAAGTAAAGGATAATGTGTTATAGAGTCGTAGACATATAATATGAGCCTCAGGAAGTCAGTGACAAAGAAGGTAGGAAAAAAGGGATATATGCTTTTAAATAAATTTTGCCTGCCATAAGTCCTTCAGTTTCCCAATTAGCTAGAATTTTAGAAGAAAGCCATACTTTTATCAACAGAGACTTAGTATGGGCCCTTCCTGTGTTCACACTGATACAGGTGCTCTTGGGGGATCTGGGACAAATAAAAAGTCCTGAGAGGACCTGAACAATAATCATATACAGAAGACAAAAGAAGAAATGTCAGCATCACCATTTGCCACTAGTTTCTTTGCCTCAAAGCTCATGAAAGCTCCCTCTTACATTAAGAAAGAAAGAAAGAAAGAAAGAAAGAAAGAAAGAAAGAAAGAAAGAAAGAAAGAAAGAAAGAAAGAAAGAAAGAAAGGAAAGAAGGAAGGAAGGAAGGAAGGAAGAAAGAAAGAAAGAAAGAAAGAAAGAAAGAAAGAAAGAAAGAAAGAAAGAAAGAAAGAAAGAAAGAAAGAAAGAAAAGGAAACAGAAAAGAAGTTCTGTCTGGTGTAGATCATTAGCACACAACCTAAATTTCATTAACATAAAGCTCAGGACAAAGATAAAGAAAGAAGGATCCTATCTGAGAGCAAATATTACTTTTGTTGGCTATATTGGGTGCTGATGGCTCATGCCTGTAATCATACCTACTCAGAATGCTGAGATCTGAGGATCACAGTTCAAAGCCAACCTAGGCAAGACAGTCTGTAAGACTCTTATCTCCAATTAATTACCAGAAAATCAGAAGTAGCACTGTGGCTCAAGTGGTAGAGTGTTTGCCTTGAACTAAAGAGCTGAGGAACAGTGCCCAGGCCCAGAGTTCAAGCCCCATGACCACCACCAACAACAACAAAAATATCAGAATATTTCACATCAACTTTCTGGCTTGTCTTAAAATATGGGAGGATCTTGCCACAAATGGGCCCATACTTATATTTTGCCTAGCACATGAGTAGGCTCTTTACTTGCTTTTAGTTCAGACATGTGCTGCTCATTCTGTCACTGCTCCCACCCAACCCACTTCACACATTTCAATTGGAAACTAAATGTTAATCCCCCTTCCAGATTGTTTTTAAACTTCATGTCTTCCCCTTAGTGGCCACTGTGGCCCCAAAGTGACAGCTTTGATTCTGTGCCACTAGGAAAAATCCCACTGGTAAAAGCCCATGAATTGGACCATCATAAGTGCTCAGCAAATATTTTCTTGTTTTCCTAGCATTCTGGACAGGAACAATATAATTGTTTTGCAGACTTTGTTAGTGTTTTGCAAGTAAGTACCTTTTTATACTTGTTCATTGTATTACTGGATCCTGGGGTGAGTTCAGACTTGCTCTGTCAAGCAGTAGGCACAGCTAAGAGATAGGATGATGAACCAAAGAAATTGAGCCTAGATCTTATAGCACTCAGTGTCACTGGAAAGAAAAAGAGTACTTATTAAATAAATGTAGCACACTGGTTGATATGACCTTTCTAGCCCCTTCTATGTATCGAAGTCTGTAATATATCCCCATCAAGAAATCTACCTTTTTCTTCTTTCTCCCCACCTTTTCTCCTAGCTCTTTGTTGCATGGATCCAACATAAGGGACCTTGGCTTGGCCCTTGTAGGAAGCACAAAGGCCTGGATTCTTAATGAACTATGGGGCCACCAGAACTTTGGAAAAGCAGGTAGAAGTGGGGGGTCTTAGGGATGACTTGCCTTCTCCTTGCTTCTCTGGAGGGGTTCTACCGAACGTGTTCCAGAGATATTCACCAGCCACGCCTTCAGAAGCCATGGAAAAAGGAAGAAGGAAAGGAGAATGTAAACTTCTCCAAGGACAAAGTCAGCATCTGGATGAAGAAGGGCCCCTGGTCTCCAAGGATAATTCAGGCTGTCCTCATGCACGCTTGACTTGCTCATGGTCTGGCTCTGGCCTCTGATGGATGGCTCTTGACCAATGGGCTCCAGAGGAAACAGAGGCTGCAGCCTGGGAGGGCCTTGGCCAGAGCCTCAGTCATGACCTCAGTCGCTTCAGCTGCACCTGAGTACACATTTCCAGGGGAAATGTGCTCTCCGTGGAGGAACGACAGCTCTGGCCCATGGGTCCCTGTGAGATCACCCCAGCTGGTCTAAATTAGACACACACACACACACACACACACACACACACACGCACCCGCGCGCGCACACACACACACACTTTCAAAAGCCCATAATACAGAACCTCTTTTTTTTCATTCTCAAGTCCATATTCTGACCTTGTGCTAAATCGACTTTTCATATGTAATTTTCTCTTCTGCTTACATAAAACCTCGCTATACTGAATTTGCTGAGCAGCCAACACATTTGCAAAAGCACAGAGGCAAGCTAAACTCACTTCCTCAGCCAGTTTCACACCTGAACATAAACAAACAGCCCAGGCCTCAAAATGAACTGCTTTCCTGACAAAGAATGCTCTCCATGATAGGCATGCCTGAAAATAGTAGAATGAAGTCCATTAAAAAGTACAAGAACAAAAAGGGGGCGGGAGTAAGAAAGAGTGATAGAGGTAGTGAATATGATCAGAGATACTCTATTGTACAGGTAATATGTGCTAAGAAAAGGAAAAAATAAAAGAATGTCATTGTCGCCAAGGGGAAGAAAATGTACTGGGTCTTGCACTCACCTCTCCTTTGTCTCATTCCTTACCCTTTGCTTCTTTCTCTCCCTGGAACTTCAGTTAAAGTTAGACCCCAAGGAGGGACCTGAGATTTCATGTCTCCTCAGCCAAGAAAATCTCAGATCATCTGAGCATGTACCATTAATTAATACAATATCATGTCTGGACATCAGATTCACTGTTTACTGGGTTGATTATCTCCCTCCTTCCCTCCCTTCTTCCTCTTTCTCACTCTTCCTCTCCCTCTCCCCTCTCCCCAAAGCCATGGGCTGGAGGTAAAGAAAAAAGAAAAAGACAGTTTGAATCATGCTTAAATCACAGAAAAAAATAAAATTTCAAAAGCAGAGAAAAAAACAAGAAAATAACTAGGAATGTTGACTTCTTTTTGTTTTCCTTTTTTGTTTTTTATTATGTATTTTTATTGTAAAGATACTGTTCAGAGTACTGTATAGTTACATGAGTAAGGTAATGAGTATATTTCCTATCGAATATTGTTAACCCCTTCTTTGTTTTTCCCCTACCATCTCTTCCCTTACCACCTCTCCAATTCCTCCCTCCCCACCTCAAAGTTGTAAAGTTCGTTTTCAACGTAGTGTCTTGTACATCTCATTGTTACAATGGGTCAACCTGTATTCTTGTTTCAGCATTTTGTTATTTCCCTTCCCCACCCCAAATTAGAAAAATGTATACACAAGATGCAGGATTATGGAATCGAATACAGTAAAAACAGGGTTATAGCATGGGGGAAGAACATACAAAAGAAACAAAAAAAATCACATAGTATATTATAAGTACATTAAAAACAACAGCAATGAAGATAAAACCTCTATCTTGGGGTTCATTTTCACTTAGCATCATCTTATATGGCCGAACTAAGATTATTTTCCTTTTAATTATTTTGTCAAAAACACTTTACTTTTAAAGGACCTTTTGCCATTTTGTTCCATCAAACTATGGTGTGAAAAAAGCATACATATCTACATAATAACTAGGTAGCCTTCTGCAGATGAGCTAATGTTTGTTTTGTTGTCTTGTCATGATTAAAGAAAAACAAAAACTAGCTCAGAGGGATAAAAGAGCCCTTTCAGCTTTATTTTCTAAGCAAAAATCTCTCTGTATCAATGTCCAACTGAAAAGAATAAAAAGTCACACTTGAATATTTAAGACAGAAGGATTTAATGTAAGGAATTAGTTCCCCCAGGCAATGGAAGAGCTGAGAAGCCAGACAGGAGCAATGATGCAAATCAGAGATTGGCAACAGCAGGACACAGCTGCAGGGACAGAGAAAGAAATGAAGTTATCAGAACCCAGGGGCTGGGTCATCAGACAGAAGCTGGAACAAAAGTACACCTGTCTATAAGGATTTGAAGTCCAGCAAGAGGCAGCTGCCACTCGGGGGCGGGGCTGGGGGCCTGGGGGGGGGGGGGGAAGACACCCAAGGCAGGGAAAGTAAAGAAGAAATAATGTGGCCACTGGGTGAACTTTGCTGGATGCCAGCTGATCAAGGAGCTTGGGAAATGCAGTCTGCCTTAATGCTCAACAACAGAACTGAGGAGAACAGAGCTGAGGAAAGCAGGCCCTGCCCTATGCACACTCCTCTCACTGTGCCCACTGCACATGCTCTAGGCATCAGGATGGGACCTAGGGTTGAGACTACAAGTAAGATGGCCATAGGTTCACAGATCAAGGTCACATCCAAAGTCATCCTCTTGAGCTTTTGATTTTGAAGACCTTTCCTCCCAATCACGGAGACTGTCCCAGACACTAGTTTGACAGTGCTAGAACAGTAAAGCTGCCATGAATGCCAGGCAGCTCACTGAATACTACAACCCACATCAGGAAGCATTTGAACCAAAGTTGGGCCTACAAGCACAGGTGTTCTTACACCAAGAACAATGACTCACCATGTAAGATGCTTTAGGAGAAGAGGAAATACTGGAAGATCTTCCTGGATCACCTCCTCAACCCCCACCCCACCCAAGACTCCTTTGAAAACGAGGCCCTATGAAACCCACTACCCCACCCCACCACAAGGTGGGTATGGAGCTACAGAGTGAGCAGCCTCCGAAAAGTTCTCTGTTCATTCAGGGTTGATTGTTTAAGAGCGAATTTGTAGCTCTTCCATGAGCTACAAATTCGCTCTTAAACAATCAACCCTGAATGAAAGTCAACAAATCAGAGCTAAATCCTCCTTTTGGCAACGTTTCCATGTTCATTGTTACTCTATTACAAGATGAACTTGTCTTCCTTTTGCCCTTAAGAAAAGCGGAGATACACAAAGGAGAAGTAAAAAAAAAATAATATAAACTGAAGAGGGGGAAATAACCCCACAAAGTTCTAATGGCCAAACAATGACTAAGGAGGCTGTGATATGCACCAGCATGATTCCACAAGTGTAAACAGTGTGGTGGGGAGAGAGATGATTGGAATAAACTAGATGCGATGAGAAGTGAGGCAGAGGCAGTTTCCTCTCCCAGGGAGGAGTCAGGACGAAAGAACCAGGAGGATGGCAAAAGGAGGCATGTCCTGAGACTTTGGTCTGGGAAGCCCTGTGTAGGCCGACCATGGATAAGACCAGTAGGCTGCACAGGCATCACTCAGCAGAGCCACAAAGAGAGTCAGGCAGGACCTAACTCTGCCTCTTGTCATGAACCCTGTTCTAATGCTTGCTTACTTTGTCATCTGAAGCAAATGGCTTGCTTCCTGGGAACCTTGGATTCTTATTCTGTGAAGGGAGATAATTCATATAGTAAATACTTGTTTGGTACCTACCATGGGCCAGATACTGTTCTAGGGGCTGAGAATACAGCAGGAGAGATGTTATCCTTGATAACAAATATCCAGATTAACAAATAAATACAGAATGTAGGGCTGGGAAGGTGGCTCAGTGGTACTTGCCTTGCATGCATGAGGCCCTGGGTTTGATTCCTCAGCATAAGCCAAAAAAAAAAAAAAAGCCAGAAGTGGCGCTGTGGCTCAAGTGGTAGACTGCTAGCCTTGAGCTGAAAAGCTGAGGGACAGCGCCCAAGCCCAGAGTTCAGGCCCCACGACTGGGCATCTCCCCCCCCAAAAAAATACAGAATGTAATGACCAGGAGTACCAGAAAGAAAAATAAAGCCAGATATGTGTGTATGTATGTATGTATGCATGTGTGTGAGAGAGAGAAAGAGAGAGAGAGAGAAGGAAGAAGAAAAAGAAGATACATAGATGGATAAGATAGACAGACAGACAGATAAACAGAGGGGTAAGAGGTGCCAGGAAAGAGATTACTGAGCAGAAATGAGGAAGATGAGCCATGAGGGTATGTCTGGGAAGGTGGTCCAGGAGGAGACACCACCTTCCTGAGGTTTCCAAGGTTGATGGGCCTAAATAAAACAGTTTCTCACACTCAGTAAGCACTCTACAAATGCATGCTGTTGTTTGACAGGAGAATTAAGGGAATATTCATGAAGCATTTTTGCTCAAGAATGAGGTGAGGATGGCTGACTCCCCTTAATGCTGAGTTCTGTGTTCTTCCTCCCTCCATGTCCCCTTCTCTTGCTCATGAGGACTGATGTACCTCTTAGCTTTCCATTTACCACAAAAGAAAAAGAGGCCTAGCACAAAATAACTCAAACCAACGGATCACCCGAAATTCCTGGCCACATTTTTAACAGAGGACTTTGTGCACAATATTTACTTGCCTACTTACGTTGTATTTATGCTCGTAGCCACAGAAGGATGCCTCTGTATAGAGGCTGGCATGGATGCCAAGCATTCGGTTCCTAGGTATGTAATATCAGGGGAAAGCCCCATGGCCACCTGAGCTTTTGGGTTGTTTGGAGGATCAAATGAAAGTGTGGCTGCAGGGACCCTTCACAATCAATCAAACTACATTTGGTTACTGTGTCCTGAAGGAAGTTGAGCCAGTCCTCAGAGCTTCGAGCACGGCTGTGGTGGGGGATGGCCCACCCACATTTTGGATGACTAAGCCACACGCTAGTCTAAAACCAACACTTGCCCCAAGGAAGTCACAAGGCCAATCAAAGTCACAATGGGACTCTTCTGTTCTTAATACTCCCCAAGATGAGAGTTGATGGCATTTGTTTAGATTGGCATTGAAAGAATTGTTCTGTTGTGAATCCAAGTTGCTTAGAAAAAAGTTGATGAGGCCACCAGCCATCTGATTATAACAAGCAAGTGCTGCAGAGGGGAGAATGGGAGATGTTTTTTTGCTCAGGGCTCTACAGACTGCACAATTAAAGCTGGAGGTACAATGTGGCTTCAGCAGACATTCAGTTTAATGCTATGACAACAAACTTTCAAGTAATACTAATAGATTGTTTTGTTGTGTGGAGATAAGGTCTCCAAAACTGTAGCCCAGAATGGCACTGAAGTTGTGATCTTCCTACATCAGCCTCCCAACTACTAGGATTACAGGTATGTATCACCACACCTGGTCCAGAGTTTTATGGTAGAGATTCATGGAGATCTATATGATATTGTTAGTCCACCACAATTTTAGGGTTACTAAATTTTGGAGCTGAAAGAGATGAAGAGGTCTTTGCAAGTGAATCTTTTGAAGTGCTGGGGCTATAAAAACCACAGAAAAGTTCTAGAACGCATCATTGTATCTTTACCCTATAAGGACACCAGCAGCCTAGAGATACTTCTGACTGTCACTGGGCATAAAACCAAATAGGAACTGCCCCTGGAATTCAATTTAATAATAATTACTGGCAGAAAGGAAGGGCAACGAAGGACAAAGAGGACTCATTTAAAATCCCCGAGACCTTCCACACATTTCTTTCCAAAGAGTAAGCATCTGACTCGGTTCCGTTGGGTCATGTTGGATCGGCTTGGCCACCCACATACTTGTTCATTGTCAGAAGTTCAAAGAGTGCATCCACTGGCATCTGACAGAGCTGCAAGGGAGCTCTCCACCCAAGCTTGATATCATGCCACTGGGGTTGGGCAAGGACACGGGGACTGAAGAAGATACTTTCAAGTCTTCCAATCACACTTTTAGAAATCCTGAAGTGTCACCACTGCTTCCAAAGACACACATTTGCATGTTAAATGTCAACACCCCCAAAATCTCAAGCAAGTACTTGGCTCTTTCCATGATCAAGTGAGAGACAGACAGATAGACAGAGACAGAGAGACAGAGACTTCTTACACTCAACTTTGAAAGCACCAGAAGGCCCTTAGATGAGAAGAAAATCTTGATGCCCATGAACACCTGCCACATCCCCCAAAGGTCAAGTCACAGTTGAGGTGGGGTGTGCTGGACAGATGATGCACCCATAATGTGCCTGTAGTGGTTAAATTCCTTTGAAGTAATCAAGGTCATCTGGATTTTTTTTCCTACTATCTAACCTTCCCACCATCTTGGGTGCACACTTAATCACAGATGGGCAAAATGGAAATTTTAGTAAGTTTAAGATCTTTGAATTATTTCCTGATGGAGGGGAGAGAATAAGGAAAAGAAACAAGAAGATAAAAGATTAATGAGAAATGAAAAAGAGGAGCATAGAAAGAGAGGGGGGAAAGTAGAATAGCGAGGGGGGAGATTGATGAAAAGCTTACAAGAGTTGCATCTACAGTGGGTTGCATCTATACTGTAGATGCCAGACATCTACACTGGGTTTAAATCTTATATTGGTTACAAAATATTTCTCCTTCCATCCCAGTCATAAGTGAAAAACGGGAAGGAAGAAACGGCAGGGCAGGGGGAAGGCAGGTGGCCAGTTCTCTCTGAAGCTTATGCAGGAACTAGCATCTATACTAAGATTCCCAACGACTCAGGCACTGCATGGATTTCAAGTCTAGGGATGCTCTGAGCCAGAAGAGTAGGAGTGTTTAGCTCTTCAGTAGAATGATTGGACCCCTTATAGCAGAAGGTGACATACTTAACCATACTGGAAAAGAGGGTTATAAGAAAACACGCTTACTAACTTGCAACTTAGTTCTGTGGGGAAACTGTCTACATCCAGAGGCCAGCTAAGGAGTTATAACGTGAAAATGAATGAACCCCACAAGCCCAAGGTAGACCTGAGCTCCACGCTCCCTGGAAGCCTCTCCATTGGCAATTGTTTTAAGATTTGCTTGACAAAAGCTGTATGAAAAAAAATACTATCTATGATACAACTCTTTGCTTTGAACTGGGCTATACTCATTGCTTTGAGGCAAAAAAGGTAAACCATTGGACAAAGATGGCTTCCTCATTCAAAGTATGCTGACCTGTGGGTCCTACGTTTGGCTCTCTGTGAAGACCCTGTCATCTGGTCCAGGCCAAGGGCATTATTCCAGGAACACACAGGATAGGGCCAGGACAGAGCTGTAGGACCTAAGGCTGACATACAGTAAGTAAAGACTATTTGGAAGGGGGAGGTTACAGAAAGACAATTGTTGATTGAATATTGGCTTGCCTCCTAGCTTAAACGTATGAAAGAGCCAGTGCCCATTGTTAATTAGAAAATCAAACTGAGTTTGTTTTATACTCAAAATTACTTTGTTTTGTTTCTAAATAGTTTATCGCCTTGGAAACTGAAGAATAATCATAGGCAAAAACCTCATTTAATTTGACATTAAATTCTATTCCATGGATTTTCAGGGGGAAAAAAAAGTTGGATTAGAAATCCTGTTTCACCACTTTCTTATCATATGCCTTTGGACAAAGAATCAAATTATTCATTTGAAAAATGGAGCTAAAATGACATTCATATAGAGTTGTCATGGAGATGAAAACCTTCTGGTTCATGAGCTGGTTATTAAGAGGCCTGCAGCAAATGGGACCCTCAAGTTGTATTGCTAGAATCTGAATGAGTGGATATAAGGTTGTCTTTCAAACAAGTGGACCTCAAGATTCACATAGGTGGGAGCAGAAATACATTCCATTTGTCAGATGGTTGTGACACTCAGGGTAGCATTGCATAACAACGTAACAGAAATGGAAAAGGGCATAGTGTCAGAGCAATTGCTGGGATTGCAAATAGAGACTTCTAGAAGCAAGAATTGAGTATTCTTTAACTGTTCCTTGGTTCCCTCATCTTTAAAAATGTACTTAGTTCAGAGAGTTATTGTGAGTATAACTAAGATAATTCATTAAAAATATATTAAAACCATTCGGGCACCAGTGTCTCATGTCTATAATACTAGCTACTCAGGAGGCCAAGAGCTGAGAATCCTGCTTAGAATCCTAGGCACTTGTATTTCCAATTAAACACCAAAAAGCTAGAAGTAGAAGTATGGTTCAAGTGGCAGAGCATCAATCTTATGCAAAAAAAAGCAAAGAGAACAAGGCCCTGAGTTTGAACCAGAGTACTAGTACACACACAAAAATAGTATAGTACAACCAAATGTCTGGTGCATGTTAGGTACTTAAAAAAAAGGTTATATATATATGTTATTAATAGTTCAATGTCTAGCTACAATATGACTGAAAATAGACCTGGTTTAACATAAGTACTATATGGTCTGTTTCATCTAAGATTTTTGGAAGGGAGTGAATTATGGTCTAAATGGATTGGATGGGAGACTAGCTTTGTTTCAGGATGAGTTGGAGAAATATTGGTAATACAGTAAGAAAAGCTTGGTATTACACAATGAGGCCAGGTCACCAAAATGTTGTGAACTAGTTACTTGACATGATATTTAGTTTTTTGACCTATAAAAAGAGGATGATAGGGTGGGAAGGTGGCATGAGGCCCTGGCTTTGATTCCTCAGCACCACATGCAGAAAAAAACTGGAAGTGGCGTTGTGGCTCAAGTGATAAAGTGCTAGCTTTGAACTGAAGAGCTGAGTGACAGTGCCCAGGCCCAGAGTTCAGGCCCATGATTGACAAAAAGAAAAGATGATAGTATCTACTTTGAGGAGCAACTAGAGAGTGATAAGAAACCCTTAAGAAGGTTTGGGGCATGGTTGGTACACATTTCTGGACTTGGTTTTATTAGGAAGACTTTGGTAACTAGGAGCAGTGGAATTCCAGGAAAGGAGATGGCCAGGATGAAATGCCAGTGAGTGGAAAGAACACTGACACACTTCATTCTGTGCACAGGAGGTGATCTGGCAGGAAGATAGGTGGATGTTTGCACTCACTGGCAAATGTTGCCTTGACTATCCAGGCCTTTATCCCTACTAACTGTGGTTGACAAAGATAAAACTATCAATTGAAATATCCAGAACCCTCTCTGCAGCCATTCCACAGGGAATCTCCTAGTGTGATGATGCTACTAGAAAGTCTCCTTTCTCTTCAAGTGTCATCTATGTATAAATGTGGTTGCTTCAAAGCAACACAGTGGTGAAGTAGATATGCTCCTTAGGCCTATCTGTAGACAAGGGAACCAAAACGCAGAGAGATTGAAACATGACCCCCCCAAACCTCAAAGCAAGTGAGCATGACAGCTGGGACTTGAACCCATATCTTCATATGTAATATCACTAGCTTCTTCCACCAATCATTGTAGCCTTGGGTCCTTTTTAGCCCTATTGAAAACCAGAATGTGGACTATGTCTGACAAGATATGTGAGTGGACTGGAATTTTCTCCCTCTGGGACATTGTTTGCTTATTCCCCAAATTGTTCCAAAGAGAATTAAAACAGCAAAACTGGTGGGGAGTGGAAGAGGGCAGCTGCCTGGCCAGGACTGAAGTCTCTACATTCGTGTTGTCTTCGTGTTGTATATCTTATTTCTCAAAAGGATACTTGAGAAAGCTGTTCTAAAAAGGGGACTTAGCCCCCTCCGTTGGTATTTTTCTCGGAAGTTTGTAATGAGCTCATAAATGCTAATGAGGAATGTGCTGTGTCTCCTCAGCAGTGCTGAGTCAAACCAGCCACGTTAGAGGACAGAATTACCCAGAGCTCGGAATATTCGCACCCACCTCACCACACTGGGCTGGTTGCTGGCATCAGGAAGAGCACTGTCTGCTTAGTCAGCGCGCACACTTGCCGGCTCTCACCCTTACCACAGCAGCCTCTGTGACCTAGATTATTTCCCCTGGGATGATGGTTTCAAAGGTCTCTTTTAAAAAGCCAGCCCTGAGAGTTTTCAGCTCTCCATTGGCTTGGTCAGTTGACATATGCTGAGCACCCATTACAAAGCCCAGAACTTCAGCAGGAGCTAGGAGCTAGGAGAGGTGTTCCTTGCCTCCAGTCCCATCACCTTGTCTCCTAGTATGCTCCAGGGAATGGTACTGAAGAATCTGCACCAACCACAACCCCAGTGGGAACCACAGGCCACTAAGTTGGACATGACAGAGTATTAAAGAAGGGCTATTCAAGGGCTGGGAAGATGGCTTCGTGGTAGAGTGCTTGCCTTGCATGCATGAGGCCCTGGGTTTGATTCCTCAGTACCACATAATCAGAAAAAGCTGGAAGTGGCGCTGTGGCTCAAGTGGTAGAGCGCTAGCCCTGAACTGAAGAGCTGAGGGACAGTGTCCAGGCCCAGAGTTCAGGCCCCATGATCAACCAAAAGAAGAAGAAGAAGAAGAAGGAAGAGGAGGAGGAGGAGGAGGAGGAGGAGGAGGAGGAGGAGGAGGGGAGGAGGAGGGGAGGAGGAGGGGAGGAGGAGGAGGAGGAGGAGGGCTATTCACAAGGCAGGACAGAGCCATTACCACATCGGAGCTCAAAGAGACAGGAAGAAGAAACAGCAGTTGGCCAAGTAGCCTTCAGCTGAGAAGAAGTCACTATACCTGCAGCCTGGAATGGAGGAAACTCAGGGAAGGTGACCCCAAACAACAACCACAGGCAAGGTCACCCAGCGCCATGACCCAGAGGCAGCTTCTAGGATACAGATGTGGATAAGAAGCAGAGTGTAAGACTGCCAGGGCCAAAGATGACTCTCTAGCAAAACAGCAACCCTTAACCTTATCTCCCAAAACCTGCTAGAGAAGCCTGAAGATTCAGACCAGCATGAGGCATGGAGCTACTCCACCCACAACTCTCTGCCTGCCACATTGTCAGACATACCTATTCACACGAATATCACAGGAGACTCACTTTCCAAGAAATTCCAATTGTTCCTTGAAATGTTTTCCAAGGTGCCCATTGATTGCAGGTAACGTTTGCCATTTCTCTAAGGATGTCATTTATCTTTGTAAGCTAGGCAAAGAGAAGGGCCATGATACCAGGTCAGGAATGTAGCTGAGTAGAAGAGTACCTGCCTGATATGTGCCAGGCCTTGGTTTTGATCCCTAGAACCACAAAAATAACAAGTAAAAACAGAAAAACAGGAAAAAATGGACTATGTCCCAACCTCCTTATGTCTTACATGGAGCTGATCTCTCTTGGATGTGATTGGAAGGGTCAGGGATGAATGGGTAGAGAAGTAGAGGTCATCTCCAGCCCTTGAGAACTTTATACTATGTCTGTGCAGCTAATGGACTGGGATATAGGTAACTGAAACCAGAAAAAGATTCTCCCATGACAAATGGATGGCTGAGTTAAATGAGAAATATTTTCTATTCTCTGCCTGGCTGGACAGATGGAGAGTATATAGAAGGTAATACAGAAATAAGTCTAAATCCTTAGAGATTGGAAAGATAAACTATCCATTGGCCAGCATAACTTTTTGTGGGGAATGTGAAAATAACAACGTATTCATTGTTGAATGGTGTTCAGGCAGCATCAGCACTCTTGATCAACTCCAGTCCCCTCTTACATCCATTGTCACAGCTGTTTCCAGGGAGAAAGAGCAAGAAAAGAGGAGAGGAGATATATGTACAGAAAAGCACCTTCAGTGAGTCAGGCCCCCATCCTGTGTTCAATGAAAAACATCTTGCTTAAAATTTAATGCTAACAATTCCATGTTGTGGAGTCCTCAACTGAGGAAAGAAAAAATTGAGATTCAAGAAAGGTTTCTGGGATGTATACACCATCACCAGCATCCTGCTGAAGTAGCCTGAGCTCAGACACTGAAATGCCTAGAAATCTTCTCATTTCCTTTAGAAGCAGAGCACTGGACTTGGGAGTTATACTTTCTGGGAAGGGCAAGAAAGTGCATCTGCACTTCTGAGAAACCCACACACATTTCCATCTCCTTCCAAAACAGTTTCCTTACTTCTGACAAAACCTGTCTTCTAGGATAGAGTTTAGCAAAGAAAGATGAGTGGGCAAAGGTGATTTTAAAATCAGAGAGGAGATATATACTGATAGGTAGATCTAGGCAAAGCAGTATGCAAAAGTTTTCCCCTGCTAGGTGCTAGTAGCTCATGCCTGTAATCCTAGCTTGCAGGAGGGTGAGATCCAGAGGACTGAGTTCAAAACCATCTTGAAATTGGTTTGAGACTCTGTCTTCAAAGTAATAAGCAAAAGACAGGACTGGAAGAGTTGCTCAAGTAGTTGAGCACCAGCTGAGCAAGCAAAGAGAGTACAGGGCCCCGAGTTAAAACCCCAGTACTGGGGGAAAAAAGTCCCTTGGAGGGATTTGTTCTCTCTGTCCAATATCTCTTCCTTTGGGAATTTGTACTCAGGCATGGCTTACCCACATAAAAACAGGTTTGGTGTGTGAACTTTATTCAGAATGATATCTATCTATCCACTGAGAGAGAGAGAGAGAGATGGAGATCTCAAAGCCAAAACCTTCACAGGAATGGAGTTAGCAAGATGCACACCCTCATGTCAGAATGAGTTAATGAGATTTTTTTTCAATAACTAAAAAGATAAAGGAGAAAATGGATGGAGCCATTTCTAGAAAGGGAAGTACATGTGAGCTGATGTCTGAAGGGTGTGCCTCTCACTGAGTTGAAGCGTGTGTGTGTTCACATGCATCCATGTGCACATGTGCACATGTGCGTTCAGAGGAGGGCTCGCTGAGAGAAGAGCATGCTGCAGTAGGAAGAACTGACGAATGGAAGGGCAAAACCGCTGATGTCAAGGAAAGGGGTGGCCTTTAAAGCCCCTCTGGCCGGCTTCCACGGAGCTTTCTCCTAAGTCGTCTTCATTTCAGTCTTAGGTTTCCATAAACACTGCAGTTATTTATTTTATTTTCATTTGAAATGTTAAACAAGCCCCAAAAGGAAAAGCTGTTGGGGCAATGCGTGGCATCTCCAGAGAGTTGCACCATAAGCATTTCTGCCAGGGCTTAGCAAGGTTGTCTCTCCCCCCTGTGCTTGGCCTGAGGTTCCTTATGGAAGTCCCTTGAACCCTTGCCTTGGTTTCAGGACTCTGAGGAACTCTGGCTCCATGGTATTATCCGATTCATAGAAGTAGCCCATCCACATAGTTCCTCATAGATGGACAGATTTCCATCTGGAGAGGCCATGATTCCAGGCAGGCCTGTGCTGACATCATGCTTCCTGTGTTTCAGCCACACCCTCCCTGGGTGAAGCCTCATCTCTCAACCAAATGTCCCCTGATCTCCTGTGTAGAATCAGTACAAGTACACAAGAGATGCTCTCTCGTTTCAAATGGAGAGGGTCTAATGCTTTGCCTTTGTAGGAGCTTCCTAGATCAGCATTCAGGATCCAACCTTCTTCCTCTTCTAGTTTCTCATCCAGATGAAGACAAAGCTGAGGGTGGCCCAGTATTTAGAATCTTCACTCTCCATCACTTTGCATTTTCTTCCCCACTAACTCTTTTGGGTAGCAATGATTACTTTTATCCTCTCAGCAAAGGACCATCAAACCACATGCTCTTGGTACTTGAGGGAGATGTGACACCTGCACACTACTCACATCATTAATGGTAACAAGTGATCAACTTAGAGGGACAACAAAGCAGACCTTGAATCACAGAATTCTGATCTCATGGAGAAATAAGAGAAAAGAATAAGGCAGATGGAGGACAAAATACTACCTGTGTCACTATCAAAACTGTTGATTATGGCTTCCCTATGGAAGATGTGGTATTTTTCACAACTGAATCTAAGAAGTATACAGAACCACCTACCCAGTCATTTGCCTGCTGGAGTTCAATAAGCTCTCCTGAAGGGCAGTTCCTATCTCTGAGAAACTCGGGGCCTTGAAGCACAGCACAGGGCAAAGTTTTCCATTTGTGGGCTCACTGTAGGAGAAGAAGAACCAAGAAGAAGCCAAACTATATTTTCCTCCCAGAGTCACTCAATAAAAGGGAGAGTAGGCAAGGGTATTGGTCCTATGGAGTCTCCTTCACTTGGAAGGAAATATTAAAAAAAAAGACACACTCAGCCCCCTCCACCCTGATACAGTTATTTTCCTCCCATAGACTCGCGACAACAGAAACAAAAAATACACTTATTATCTTAAAAAATAGAAACGGATAGAAATGAATTCTGTGAATCACAAACGCTACACCGAGCAAACAAAATGCCTTTAGTAAGTGCTATTGAGTATAGTAACTAGAATAGCTACCAACCACCACCCCAAGTGGCAAGAGCTGGGAGGACTTTACTCGGTCATATGTATTTGGAATATTGAGCCACATAGTTAAAAGATCACCAAAATCATATAAATGAGTTGAATTCAAAGGAGGAAGGCCAGACACCTAGAGAAATGAAGAATTTAGTGCAGAGAAGGTACTAGATCGAAGGTTCCAGTTAAAATCCCCATGGCCAAGGTAGTTTTGAGCTGGGCTTTGACAGATATATTTAGCCAAAGAAATTGAAGCAAGAAGAGTAGTCACATTGGAATAAGATGGAGTGAACCTCGTGCTTTTATCTGCATCTCAACAGCCTCTCTATTGGGCTGGTACTTCTCATTTATACAGGGAATTCAGCAGATAGTATGAGTTTGGTAAAGTCTTCAGATCAGAGGATGGGGTATAAAAACACTTTCCATCTACTTGCCTTTACATCAATGTCCTTTGCCTTAGATCGGATGCCATTTAGAACTGAGTTCCTCTCTGTCTAGTTCCAGAAACTTCTCTGCTCCCTGCCATTCCTATTTCCTCACTTGTTTATACACTGGGCAGTTTCCCTCCGGCTTATGTCTTCCCCTCTGATCTAGCCCCTGTGGGTCACAACAACAATCCACCTCCATCCTCCCAAGCCATACCTTGTCAGGAGTTGGCAACCTTTTATCAGACCACATCTCTGAGTGTTGGCAGAGCAAACTACTGCCAGTGCTTCCACCTCTTCTCCCAAGCCAGTCCCTCTGGCCTCTTAACCACAGGCTATGCCTTCCTTTGACTTTCTTCCTATCCGTCAGCACATTCCTAGGTTTAAGGCAAGCCCTGCCACATATGCCTGGAAACACATGATGACACTTTCCTAGCCTACATGCATACATTTTCTCCTGGTCCAACAGAACTTGTGGCAACAGAACTAGGGAAGGTTGGAAACTGTCAGACACAGAGACAGCCCTTTGCTACCTGCAGGAATAAGGAGGATACATTCCCTCTGGGAGCTGGAGCCCTTGGAAGGCATAAATTGGCCACCTAATGCCCAAATCAGGTAAAGGTTTCCAAAGTCCAATTTCTTTCTTGTTTAAGTTGTGGCCTGGTAGAAATCTTAGCAGCTGCCTTTGACTATTCTTGAAAGTGCCTTGCTAACACTCTTGTCTGAGTTTTCTTTCTCAAGTATAAAATGGAATCTTTTCATCAAGAACCAGCAGGCTCAGCTCATCCAATACTAGGAAGAGCTAGAGGCAATCTTGACTTCGCCTGTGTTCCAAGGATGAGTGGCTAGAGAAAGTCATTTGAACAAAAAGATGTTCACATGCTGAGGTAGACAAATGAAGGGAAGTAGAGAAGTGGTGGCGAGGCGGTGGGGGGAGGGGGATGCAGTGATAATATTCAATGCATATCCTGTGAAACTAGAAAAGTTGAGGAGACAAGTGGGCTGGAAAGTATGGGGGAAATGATGAAAGGAGTGATGTTGATCAAGATGCATTGTACTCAAAAACTAACATGTTGAATGGTAAGTCCTTTCTACAACTACTTAAAGATAATAACATATAATAAGGAAGAGAGAAAGGAATGGAGGAAGGAGGGAAGGAAGGAAGGAAGAAAGAAAGAAAGAAAGGAAGGAAGGAAAGGAGGGAGGGAGGGAGGGAGGGAGGGAGGGAGGAAGTCACATGTTGACCAATTATATGAATTTCACCCCCTGCCCAGCAACAATGAAGTTCTCTCTATCTAGGGAGAACTTGATCCTCCTTGAACAGCATTACTTAATGGTGTTCAAACATGCCAAATATCAAATTTATGGTGCCTTCTTCCTACCTCTTCCCCTCCTAATGTTATATTCAATAGATTTATAATTGCCCAAAAGGATAATCTTATATTCAACCCATAGCCAAATCTAATCTCATAGACTCCAAAGTGTCTCAAGTTGTTCTCTCCCCTCCACAACTCTTCTCCCTTCTCTCCCAAATGTTCATTTCCTTTCATTGGAATTCAAGTCCCTAAGCAGCCCATGTCTTCATTAATAACCTCCTCTAACCCATTCTTAAAAGAGGGACCTGTATAAAGCTAATTCAATGAGTAGACTGCTTAAGAACCTTCCATGAAGACGCTCTGAAGACCCTAGCCATCAGCACAACAGACAAAAACCTTTACACCCCAGCCTTGGTATGAGCCCCAGGCTCTCGCAGTAACCTATGTTTTTCCTCCAGGTATTATGCACCTGCCATGCCCTACCACATATGGTCTCCCTCCTCAGGACTCTGTTCATGTTGTTCCTCTTCCTTGGAATATCTCTATTCCTAGTGTGACTCTAGAAAGTTTCTGGTCCTCCATCAGATCTTGAACCATCTCAGTGAAGACTTCCCTAGAAACCTTAGACAGACTTAAGGGGTGCACTTTTGTGACATATGACTTTGGGCACTTTTTTATTGTATTATAATTTTTGCATGTCTTGCCTCTAAATTAGACTATAACCTCCTTAAAAGAAGAAAAGATATCTTTATTTTTCTCTCTCTGCATAACTATGGCCAGCCTAGAATTTTCTACCCACTTGACTTTCAGTTAATAAAAAAATATGTGTTAAGTGAAGAAAGAGACAAATACATAAGCCAATAGCAGAGAAAGAAAGACCACAAGCCCAAAGGTATTTGATGTTTTTTCACTTTGGGGTAAATGAATCCAAAGCCATCAAAATCACCATGTTACTACAACATCAAAACTCAGCATAGAAGCTCAGGGGTAAAATCGAGTAGAAAGAACAACAAATTGGAAAGCAAATTCAGTGTAGAACAACAATTACAATAAAACCACAGCAGCATCAACAGTGATTGTAAAGGGAAGGAAATTGATGACCAACCACTTAACTATCTTGACACAATTTAACTCATTAATTAACTCATTAATTGTGGGGGTTGTTATTGTTGTTGTTTTGCCATAGGGGGCTTGAACTCAGGGCCTGGGCACTGCCTTAGAGTTTCTTGGTGTTCAAGTCCCGCATTCTACCACTTAAGTCACAGTGATACTTCCAGCTTTTTCTGAGTAGTTTATTGGAGATAAGAGTCTCACAAGTATTTTTACAATAAAAAATGTATAAAATAAAAAAATTGTAACTGTAACCCCTCAGTACAGTATTTTTACAATAAGAAAAAACGTATTTAAAAAAGAGGCTCACAAGAGGTAAGCCAAGAGCGAAGAGACAAACGGTACATGGTCTCCCTGATAAGTGGATGAAAAATCCAAAATGTTAGGTGATACGACAAAACTAACAGGACTTAAGAAACAAGAACTCCTGCTCATCTGGTTGAACCACTACTAAATATCCCCATGCTGCTGATCACATGTATGGTGTATAACATGTGAACACTGTTATATATTACAGACTGTGATAGACAATTTGCTCCAGGAAAGTTAGAATGAACTTGTGACTTAGAAATTATGCAATCACTTAATCACAATCAAAAAAAAAAAAGAACTTCGGGGAAGGGAGGGAGGGAGGGGATGGTAGGGGGAAAACAATGGAGGGGCTAACAATGTTCAAGAGGAGTGTACTCATTACCTCACTCATGTAACTGTAACCCTCTGTATAGTATCTTTACAATAAAAAATTAAAAAAAAAAAGAGGCTCACAGACTTTTCTGCCTGGGCTGGCTTTGAACCATGATCCTTAGAACTCAGACTCCTAAGTAGCTAGGATTACAGGTGTGAGCAACTGGATCGTGGCTATTAACTTTTCACATAATGAAAAACCTTGTCTTTGTGACTTAGAAAAGTAGAGTTAATACTAAATGGAAAGGAAGAAGAATTACTTTTCAGTGGGGCATGAAGATTGTTCTATTACTAAGGCTTCTTATATATGGATTGTGTCAAAATGTCAGAATCCTTGTTCTTTCATTTACTAAGTCAGTGACCTTGAGAAATTTAGCCTCTTTTGGCCCTGATTTCTTTGTTGCAAAATAAAACAGATATTGTATATACCTGAACATAAATATTATAATAAAAATGTGCTTCGTGTGCAGTGGGCATATTATCATATTGACTTTTATTTGAAATGAACGTTCCCTATAATTGAACTTTACAAACAATAGTGGAATAATAACAGTACAAATATCAGTCTTTCTTTTTTATTTTCTCTAGATATTACAAATAATTGTATATCTTATCCCCTACTAGAGGGGATAAAGATCATTTTAGCATGAACTAAATTTTTTCATTTTGATAACTCCCAGTACCTTGCAACTAGAGAAGCATTTGATAAATCTGTGTTGGATTGGGAGATGTAGTACAGTTAAATAAACTGTGCAGAATGATCAGACAAGGTCACCTCTAAAGTTTATTTAGATGATAAACAGTCTCTGATTTATTCGTCCATTCACTGGCATTGGGTACAAACATGTGCTCTGCAATGGCTAGCTCTTAGAGATAGTCAGACGTGGTGTTGGACCACATGAGACATAATAGTGTGGTGACCTTACCATCCTGTTGAACTATGCAGTTAAATGTTACCTAAACTAAGCCTTAGGAAGCTTTAGTACTAGTGATACAGTTCTTTTTTAACTTTTCTATGCTGCTGGCTTTGTGCTTCCCAGTCACAAGACAGGAGAGATTATTTAAAAAAAAAAAGAGGGTGGATATTGTCCAAAGCACATAAAACTTCTCAGAAATACAAAGGTAGTTATTTTTTATAATAAATGGAAACCCTTATTAGTGGCAAAATGTCTAGCAACATTTTCTTTTTTTTTTAATTGTGAAAATACCGTACAGAAGGGTTACAATTACATGGGCAAGGTAATGAGTACATTTCTTATCAAGCATTGTTGCCTCCGCCTTTGTTTCCCCTTCCCATCCCTTCCCTCTCATCCCCCCTCCCCTCTCTGCCCTCCCCCCCATAATTGTAAAGTTCATTTTTCGACATAACGACTTGTACATCTCATTGTTGCAATGGGTCCACCTGTATCCCTATTTAAACGATTTGTTTTTGCCCTTCTCCTCCACAAATTATACCAACTTCAAATACTGTGAGAGCAGGGGTTATACCATGGGGGAGGGGCATACAAAGCAACAAAGAAATCATCTTATAAATATGTTAGAAACAATCACATGAAAGAAAAAAACATTTGAATACTTATCTTGGGGTTCATTTCGCCTAACATCAACTTATCTGACCTTTTCTGCTTGTCTCAGACATATACTAGTTATTGCAAATAAAGGAAACCATGGGACCTATGTTTCTTTGAGCCTGGTTTATTTCACTTAATATAATTTTTCCAAGTCTTTCCATTTCCCCAAATGATCACAAACAAGACCATACTAAAGCTACCAGCACAGCTATGTTTATTGCAGCATTATTTACCATAGCTAAGATATGGAACCAACCCAGATGCCCCTCAGTAGATGAAGGGATCAAGAAAATGTGGTATATATACACAATGGAATTGTATGCCTCCATCAGAAAGAATGACATTGCCCCTTGTTAGGAAATGGAAAGACTAGCAACATGTTTTCTTAGTGCTACTTTCCTATCCTTTCCAGTCTACCCTGATAATCCACCCCTAACATTCCAGCAAGACAGATTTTATAGTGGAATGCATAACTTTAGGAAAGTACCCTTCTTGAACATATAGACCAAAATTAAGATAGGAGAATCCAAACGGAAAGAGAGCTACATAGAACCATATGCTCAGACTTAGGGAGCTCTAAAGCTAACTAATAAAACTATGAGTTACCAAAGGATGCTAAACGTGCTCCAGAGGTGCCTAGAATTGCACTGGCTGAAAGTATCTTCTCAGCTTAAAAGGTAACTATTTAAATGTAATCCATCCTGAATGGCCTTTGGCATCTGAGAGGTCTTAAAATTACACAAAAGAACTGAGTGTGTTGGATTTTCTTCAGATGAGGTTTCATAGTTTTCATTAAACTCCCCCAAATATTTGACCCCTTACCCCCAAAACCTATCACATCAGTAGGACACATGTTGCTAACTGAGCAGTTTTTCTGAGTTGAAGCAAATGGAAGATCCAGGAATACATTCCTATTGAGGTCACAGCAGCCCTGTTCATCAATCACTGCCTCTAAGCACATTTCCCATTCTACATCTACCTGAAAGTTGTCCTCACGGACTCCTGAATATTCTATAACATTCCATGTGTACTCATATGGACTCTATGTACATAATTGTGTGGATGTATTGTGTGCATGGATATCAGTAAGACTTCAGCAAAAATAGATAGATATTGCACTAAAACTGGATTCTTCAGGGTGCAGAGGAAGTTTAATGAAAGTCCTATTTGTAGGAAGTGGCAAAATCATAAGGGATCATACAATAAGTACTACGGTCTCTCTTCTTTCCAGTGATCTGTCAAGAATCCCTATCTGTGGAATCACACACTAGAAGACAAGGGTGCCCATTGTTCTGGGTCAGAGGTCAACCTCAATAAAGTATAATGTTGGAGGATCCAACTAAAGAAATTCCAGCAGTCACAAAGAGGAAGAGTGATCCACATGGAGAAGAATAGTCTTAAACATAGATCCACTAGCCTCCATGTTAAGTCACACAAACTGGGATAAAAAAGTCTCAGACTTCTAGATCACCTCTCTCTACTGGAGTCACTTCTTGTGTTTCTCCACATCAGACTGGCAAAAAAAAAACTAAACAGTAATAAAAAGTACAATCAGAAAAGGAATTTGGATTTGTCTAACTCCAAACTATGCATTTCCCATCATATTTTGCAACCCCAGAAATGAAATAAAACAGATATATTAAGAGTTTATGTTCTTGTGTTCTTGTGTTCTTGGAGCTGGGTTATTCTGGTAGAGGTAGATCCATGAGTAAGGAGTAGGATAGGCTCCAAAGAGGTTTTGGGGGAATGTCTGAGCCAAGACTAATATGAAATGCAATTGATTGTATAGGTACTGGTTTTATATCCACTCGTATCAACACAGATCTGTGTTTTCCCACCCACAAAACACACACACACACACACACACACACACACACACACACACATCCTGCTACAAGAAACTCAGGACAGTTAAGAATGGGATCCAATAAAAAGCTTTTCTGCCCACCAGAACATGATAAAAAAAAAAAGGAGGAATGATTAAAGTTTAGAATGACTAGACACTATCTCAACAGATGGCAAGAGATAAGGCTAAAAAGTGACTCAGAACCCAGAGCACAAAGGCTGTCATTGACTTCCTAAGGACTTGGTATGAAGATGAATAGAATTCAGCATTTTAGTTGCATTATTTTATTTATTTTATTTAGCGCAGGCAGGCTTCACATTGTAGAATCTCCTTGCTGGATTCCTGAATACTGGGATTACAGGTGTGCACTATCATGTCTTGTTCAATAATATCTTGGTCTTGAGTTCAATATATGATTTTATATATGTTAAAAAAAACAACTGGGACCAAACCTAATGAGCTGGAGAGAGTCTTTTAAGAAGAAGTAAAAATGTCTAATAGGCACATGAATGCTCAACATCTTTGGTGATAAAAGGAAATGTAAATTAAAATAACATTGAGATTCTACCTCACCCCAGTTAGAATTATCATTACCAAGAAAACAAATAAATAACAGCTTTAGCCAAAATGAATATACTCTAGAAAGCAGTATGGTGGTTCCTCAAAAAATTAAACATAGAACTACCCTATGATTCATCAACTCTACTTCTGGGCATTTATCCAAAAAATTACAAGCCAGGAAACAGTAAAGCCACCAGCACAATCAAGTTCCTTGCAGCACGGTGTGGAATCAGCCCAGATGCCCCCCACTGGATGAATGTGTCAGGAAAATGTAGTATATATACACAATGGAATTTTACTTATCCATTAGAAAGAACGATACTGTACAATTTGTAAGGAAATGGAAAGACCTTAGAAAATTATGTTAAGTAAAGTAAGTAAGACCCAGAGGGACAAAGGATCCATGCTTTCCCTTATTTGTGGAGGCTAGATTTAGCTTACAAACTCATAAATAAATATTTTGGCATGTACACAAATGTATGAATGTATTAACTGATACATGGTAGAATCAAGGGAGAACTCAAATAATGTAACTCCTTAGAAAGGTGAAGCCAAAGTTCAACAAAATTAACACCAGGAAGTGGGTAATGGAAAAGGGTGGAGTAGACTCAAGGGGAAAGGGATAGAGGGATGAAGAAGAGAAGAGGGAGAAAATGCTGTCAAGAATCTAATGTATATCCTACAAAATTAAGAAGAGTAAGCAGAGGGTGGGCTAAATGAGGAGTGGATGGAAATGTTAAAAGATGTACATTGATAAGATGCATTGTATTCATAATAGTTTTGTTAAATGCTAACTCCTTTATACAATTACTTAAAGACAATAATATTTTTTAAAGAATTGGGCTTAAACACTATTTTACACTGTGGCTTTGAGGAAAAGATGGGAGAGTAGCACTAAGTAGACACTTTGAGAAACGTTTTGTCAGTAGAAGGAGAGTGTGATGGATGAATGGAAAAACTGTGGAGGAAACTCTACTTTTCTTTTTATATCCCTTCCAACACTTTGAATATCTAATCCTTAGTGAAGTGGCCTCAAATGATGGGAATTCTAAAAGCAATTTGGAACTATAAGGATTGATTTAGCTCATATCTGTCACATCTAATTCTAATAGGTTAGGTCTTATATTTCTCAGTCTAGTTTTATCCTACCAAAGTTTGCTTTGTTATAATTTTTAATTTGATCTTTGGCATGGAAGAGTTAAGATTGTCTAGTTCTTTTCAATGCTTCTAGCCTCCTAATTGCTGTATTTGACATTCCACTCCCACCTTCCAACTTCAGCCAAAGACTATGTAATTCCTTGCACAATGACTAATTATTTCCAAGTCATTAGTTTTCCTAGCTCTGTGAGACTCAATTTTATAAGTCAACTGGACCAAGGCTCAGGGATTCCCAGGGCATGTCTGAGGATGTTTCTGGAAGAGATGGGCACTGGCTGTAGTAGACTGAGCTAAGAACATTGCTTTCTCCAATGCAGGTAGGTATCATTTAATTCTTTGAAGGCCTGACTAGGACAAAAATGGTGGTGAAGAAAGAAGAATTTTCTATTCTGGGACATTGTCTTTCCATGTCCTAAGACATCTGTTGCACTACTTTTCCTTGAACCTGTGGACTCAAGTTGGAAATTGCACCATGAGAAGAAGATCATTTTCCACATCTGTTGGGGCTTCCATAAACTTGACATTTTTTAAGAGTATAAGACAATCTCTTGAAGGAATATCATTAGATTAGTTTTGTTTTATGTTTCTTGTTGACTAGATGTGTGTTGTCAGTTTTCAGCAGAAATCAAAGAGAGAAATGATGGTAGTTTCTTCAAGTAAAATATTGAGAAACACAATCTCCAGTGGTCCCATTGTTACTGATGATAGTTTGAGTCATTTGATTAAGCTGGAATCCAACAATAAATAATCTATGAAAAGATCTTGGGAGGCTATGTAACGTACTATTTCTCATCAAATTTTAGGTGCACGTTTATCATCCATCCACAATTCTTATCTTTTTACATAAGAATTATTATTGCAGTTACTGTTGCAGTGGTTACAATTTCCTGTACACTCACTAATTAACATTTAGTTGCAAAAAAAGGACTTTCCTTTCTCCTCATTTACTTATTCTCTCATTAAGTTACATCTGTGTGACTCATTTTTTATTTTATTAAATAGATTACAGTATGCATTTAACATTATTTCCTTTGATGTTTAAACTTCCAAAGCTTGGCCAGTAGGCATGGCTTACACAGGTCTTGAATCTTTATAATATGTGCCCATCATTTTTACAAGCTTCTTCTTTTTTGGTACAGTAAGTAGTCAGGTTCATCTGGTATCTTCTCTGTTCTCATATAAATGTGGGTATTTCTTTGAAGAACACTGGCGCCTTTTGTGGAGGAATAGTATTTAGAAACCAAAGTCTTAGCACTGTATGTGCCCATTATTACTGGAATGTAATGCCTTTATTCTTTTTTCATAAGCAAAACTATATACACATAAGAAGACAGATATAGATATAATGGATACAAATTTATATGTGCATATAAATATATGTATAAAGCTACCAGGACAACTATGTTCCCTGCAGCACTGTTTACCATAGCCAAGATACGGAATGAAACCAGATACCCCTCCGTGAACAAATGAACCATGAAAATATGGTACATATACACAATGGAATTCTGTGCTTCCATCAGAAAGAATGATATTGCGCGATTTATATGCAGATGAAAAGACTTGGAAAAAAATTATATTAAGCAAAGTAAGCCAGACCCAGAGAAACATAGGTTGCATGGTATCTCTTATTTGTAGTATTTGGAATGTGCCTGTAAATCTACAAGTAAACATAATTGGAGGTAAAAGACAAAAAAATTACACTTGGACATGATAAATTAAACAGGATTCTAAACATTCACACAGTGAGACCAAAGGAGGATATTCTTAAGAGAGGATCACAAAGGATCGATAACTATGTGCATAAGAACATATAAAATTATTTTTATTGAAAGAACTCCAAGAAGTGGAAACAAGATGTTTCTGTTATTTTGCTTTTTGTTTTGTTTTGTTTTTATCTCCTTTGTCACTGTTTTTTTTTTTATTTTTGTACCTTTTGTCTTGTAGTTTATCTGCTTTGAGGAGGGTTGGGGAGAGCACAGAAGTGGTGGGACAAAGGGTGAACATTGCAGCAGTGATATTTACTAGACATGACATTAAATACGATAATTATACAACTTGTAGAAGTGAGAGATAGGGAGGGAAAAACTGGGAGAAAATGAGGGAACAGGTGACACTGTCCAAAAAGAATTGTACTCATTACCTGACTTATTAACTGTAACCCCTCTATATATCACCTTTACAATAAAAAATTAATTTAAAAATATATAATATAAATGTGTGGATATGTATATACCATATATAAACATATGTATATATACATATATTTATGTGTATCAATAAATATTACAAATTAATATGTATCAATAAACATAGTTGAATGTGTTTATTAAATCCTATTAGTATTATTAAACCAATATACTTATTAAATGTTAATATACTTAAACTCATGAGTTTATGCAAATACCTGCAATTTTGATTCATTCCACTAGTACATTCTGGAATTTTCTCTTTCCATATTTTTGTCTATTTCTACAGTAAGAAACCTGGTATTCTTCATTTAATATATTTATTCATAGTCTTACTTGCTTATTTCTATATTTCACAGAAAGGAGCTTCCAGTGACCTGGTTCATCAGAACTAGAAGTAGCCATGGTTACTTCCTGAGATGGGTATCAGCTATATTAAGTTCCAGAGCTAATCAAAACTCCTAGTCTTTCAGTAACGCAACTCTTAGTCTCCTCTACAGAAAGTTAAATCCTCCTCTGTTTTCAAGGGAAAACTAGAAAGTCCCTGAGACCCTAAGTTTCATGAGTAAGACCCTCTAAAGTGTATCTTAAACATCAGCTTAAATGTCACCTTCACCGTGTCCCCTGACGCCCTATAAGTCCTGCTTTCTCTAATCCTGAATCTTCTTCCTTTCTTTGAGAGAATTTATTCCAAGTTAAATTCCATTGATTAATTGTTTTCCTCTAGGTTCCAAGAGGACAAAGACCCTGTCTGTCATGTTCCACTACTTCCAATTAGGCAGAATGAGTGTATTAAATACTTAGTGAATGAATGAATTTCTCTAGGAAAATAAAGAAAGCACTGAACTCTCTGACTACTCTAGGTAGGGAATATCTTGTCTCCAAATGAGAGGAGAATTAGCAAAGTTGTTTCTTCAATCTTGGATCTCTCAAGAAATTCCCATACAGGACTAGGTTCAAGGTCTACCAGGTACTTCACGGCAACCTTCACAGGAGGTTCCGTTTCTCATGACCTGTAAGCCTGCAACAAGGTCCTGAGTTCTCGCACTTGCAGCTCACAACAGATCCTTCCTGGGGGATTTTAAGTCCAGTGCATGTTAGTAGCTTGTTCTATTTTTCTCTTTTATTTTCCTTCAAAAACCAGTTGTCTGAATTCAGAAAGCAAGCAAGAAGATAGCTTAAATGGAAAGATGCCAGACCATGGACGGGGGAAAAAAAAAAAACACTTTGGACAATGACAGTGAGTTTTTTGCTTATGTGTAGGTGTATTGTGTATGTATATGTATATGTATGTGTGTGTTATATCCATATATACAAGCTCCTCCAGCCCTCAAACCTCCCTAACAAACATTTCCAATGAATTAATATGGATCCAATCAAACATGCTAAAGAAAACACTTTCTTTCTCGTTTACTATGTAACTTGGGCTTTAATAATTTGGGAGAATCCTTTTGAAGGAACATCTGGCACCCTGGATGTTGGCCTGTTAATCAGTCTTTCTTGCTCTTTTGCTGTTGCTCTTCCTCTCTTATCCTCATCTTCTTTTGAAGAGGCTGTTCTTATTTGAAAGTTTCTAATCCAGCGATTCTGGCCTTGGGATATTTCTGCTTAGCTCTTTGAGGTCATTTGCAAATAAACCTGCCAGGCAAAAAGCTCACTGCTGGGAACCCACAGAGGCTATAGTCATCTGTTTATAGAGATCTGGTATCCTAAGGAACATAATTGGCCTTAAGAAAGCTTTTGTGTGTGGGGGGGGGGGGGCGGGGTAAATGTGACTTGAGAGTACAGGCCATCAGAGACAAGAAGCCCTGAGTCTGATGTTGGATGTATTTTCCTCCCAGCTCCTCAGGAACTCCCAGGAACATTCAGGAATCCTTGAGAAGGGGGGGAGAAATATTATGGATATTTTTCCACTGTTATGAAAGCAATAACCTTGGAGGGAATGAATGTATCTGTGCTTGTGCAGAAAGGCAGAGGGAAGGCTAAAAGCAGAGGTCAAATGGGATGTTGCTCCCTTCATTTCCTTCACTATTGAAGCCTTTTCAGAAGTGATGTGTTTTGTCAGCACTAGGTCCCAAAACCCATTCACAGGATAAACGTGATAAATTCAGTGTCTTTACATGAAACCAATATCCTTCTGAGGAGAACAAGTTTGGTCTGGTCCACTGATCTTAGAAACATGATTTCTTGTCTTTTGTATGTTCTTCGCCCTATGGTATATCCCCTGTTGTCACTGTATTTGATTTTGGTACCCTGATATTGTACATACATTTATCTGAATTAGGGAAGGGAAGGGGAGCAACAGAATGGTGAGACAAAGGACAAGGGGGAACGCATGCAACAGCAAAATTCACAAGACAATATGTTGGAAGTGATCTGTACAACTTGGGGGGAGTTTGGGGGAAGAAAAAGTAGGAGAAAAATGAGGGAAGAGGTAACAAGCTTGACAAGAAATGTACTTATTACCTTACTTTTGTACCTATAATCCCTCTGTACATCACCTTGACAATTAAAAAAATTAAAACAAAAAGAAAGAGGCTGAGAAACCTTAAGCACCACATTGTCCAGCCACGTGAAGCATGCTCAACCAAACTCAGGCACCAAGCCTGTGGAGAGAAGCCCAGCCGACATCAGCTCATCAAGTGGGGACCGATGTGTGGCAAATACATGTGTACAGTGTGCCATTGAGCATGTGCGGTGTCTTACTCCACATCAAGAGTTAAATGATTGTAGAGCTTGAAAAAAATAAAGTTCTCAATAAGCTCCATCTTTGAGTAGCATTGCATTGTTCGTTAAACATTATGGGCCTTTCTAAATATCTTATGCTGTATATCCCTTTTGTAATTTCTTGATATACAGCATAGTTCTTTTTAAATAGTACTGGGGTTTGAACATAGGTACCTCTCACTTGCTAGGTAGGTGCTCTATCAATATGCTATATATCCACTTTTTCCCCTGTTGGGTCTTACTTTTATGGCCAAAGCTATACCTGGACTATATTCTACTATTTTATACTTGTATCAGTAGCTGGATAATAGACATGCACCAAAATGCCCAGATGACTCCAATGAGATGGAGTCCCATAATTTTTTTTTGCTCTATCTGGTCACAAAAACATAATTCTCCAGATCTCAACCTCTCAAGTAACTAGTACTACAGGCACGAGCCACCACACTTGGCTTACACAATGTATCTTGGTGTGTGTGTGTGTGTGTGTGTGTGTGTGTCCTGGAGCTTGAACCAGGGTTAAGGCACTGTCCCTGAGCTTTTTAGTTCAAGGCTAGAACTCTAACACTTGAGCTATAGCTCCACTTTTAGGGTTCCTGCTCCCTTCAGTCACTCATGTCAGAAAGGGATCTTACAGTAGCTTCTCCTTACTGCTTGGCAAAAGTAGATAAGTAAGGGCTTGGGTATTCCCCTCACAGGTGCCCAAAGGACACTGCTGGAATTCAGGTTTTTGACATTCCTGCCATCTGTTGGAGAAGAAGATGGAGAGACACAAAATGGAGAGCCCAAGGGAAAGGAAGAAGAACAGACAGGAACCTTCTTCCCTTCTCCACCTCCCCCACAGTCCACCTGTCTTCTGGTGCTCTGAAAAGATGACATACTTATGGAGATTCTAGACAGGTTTCCATGTCACCACAAAGTGAGAAATGGGTGATGCCCTGCGGGTAGATGCAGCAGCCTGAGATCGACTGAGCCTGGATGTAGCATTGACTGAAGTCCAGACCTGATCTTTGTTTTCTGCAGTATTTCTACACTCAGCGGCCTGGGCAGACTCACCTGAAAGCCAGAAGCCTTCCCTCCATCCTGTGTCTGGAGGTAACAGCTCATTTCCTCAAGAGGCATGGAGAGTATATTTTATCTTTCTGCCAGGGCAGTGCTTTGCTTCAACTCACACACATGAGCCAAAGTGGGCTTTGAAATGTTCATTAAGTAATAACAATAAGCACTGTTGATGTAATGGCTATTTCCTGAGCACTTCCTGTATGTGAGCCCATTAGTCAGCTCCTCCTTGTTCACTGTAGATCTTTCTTGGTTTCTTGGAATGGCCCTGCTCAGCTGGAGCACTAACATCACCTCTCACCATTCTCTACCCTCTAGTTGGCATGCTCTATGATGGCAAGGTGCTAGGTCTTTACCTGTGCTAGTTATTGTGCCTGGCGTGCCCTCCACTCACTGCCTTTTTCTTCAGATGTACCTCACATGCTCCCATAAACAAAGTCATAAACAAACTCATAGGCAGAGAAGGTTAATTCACACTTCCCCAGGACTCCAGGTACTGCTTCTTATAAGGGACCAATCACAGTGCATTTCACATTCCATTGTTGTTTTCTAGACTGTGAGCTCTGACCACCCAGTCATGTGCATTTAGAATGCCAAGCCAGGTGCTGGTGGCTCAAACTTGTAACCTAGCTACTCAAGAGGCTGAGACCTGAGGACTGTGGTTAGAAGCCAGTCTGGGAAGAGAAATCCATGTGAATCTCATCTCCAGTTAACCACTCAAAAGCCAGAGGTGGGGCTATGGTTCAAGTGGTAGAGCTCTAGCTTTGAACAAAAACTGCGAAGGGATAGCACCCAGAGTTCAAGCCCCAGTAACCAGCAGCAGAAAATAAAATAAAATAAAAAGTTCCAGGCAAGGGCCAGATACAATGGTGCCAAGTTGTAATCCCAGCTACTCAGAAGACAGAGATAGAAGGATTACAACCTGAGGATAGCTCCAGGTGAAAACCTGAGACCATATCTGAAAATATAAACCAAATCAAAAGGAACTGGGGTGAGGTGGGAGGGGATTATGGAGGAGGGTGGAGAAATGGCTCAAGGGGTAGAGCACTCACCTGACAAGTGTTACGACCCTGAATTCAAACCCTAGTTAGTACCACCAAGAAGAATTTTAAGAGTGCTAGATCAGTAGTAGGTGCCCATGAATATATGTGGAAGAACAGAATGTTGACAATCTGTAACCATAGCGACTCAAAAAGATAGCAGCCCGGAAGTGGACAGTCATTGAGGAAAATACACACAAGAGATGGGACTCCAGCAAGTGGAGAGGAGAGGTTCTAGATGAGCAAATACATAAAAATCATACACTGTATCACACTCATAAAATGGCTAAATGCTTTAAATCAGGGATTTCTTTCTTACTAAGAGTACCCCATTATTAAATCTCAACTCAGCTTTTAAGAGGCTTAACTTATACATAATTAAATATCCTCATTTAAGTATACAAGTTGATTCACATTGATGTGTGTGCCCGTGTGTGTGTGTGTGTGTGTGTGTGTGTGTGTGTGCGCGTGCACGCGCATGTGGGCGCATGCATAATCACCTCACAGTCTGGATATTGCTTTTACTTTTCTAAACTGTCAAGGAAAATACTGCAGCATGTACACTTTTGTATCTAGCTTCTTTTACTTACATGATTTCTGAAATTCATCCATATTGTTGCATGCTTACTCCTGTTTACTGAGTGCATTTCAGAGTACGTTACACAATAGTTTGTTGATCCTTTTTCCTAGACATTTGGATTCTTGCCAGTTTGGGGTTATGATGAATGAAGTTTCTATGAATATTCATGTAAAATTCTTCATGGTGATATGTCCCAGTTTTCTTGGGTAAATATCTGAGTAGAGCATCTGGACCTATGAGATGCTACAGTCTCTTTTTGTATATTCTTTCTTCTTGTATATTCAGTCTTAGAATTAGCCATTTCTTCAAGGAACTAATCTGGTTCTATTTAAAGAATGGTATTAGACCATCTCATTGCTACTTGGTGCCATTGCTGCATAGGCTCTTTCAGCAGACTGAGCCAGGACATATTATGACTATAATAACCCACATCTTCTTACATGTCTAGCCTGCTAAACACAGGCTTATGCAGATGGCACCCACGTTAATCCAGAACCTCATGGTTCATTTTAAGCTTCCCTCTCACTCTGTAACTTGCCACTCTAATGATGAGAATTTGGTGCTCAGCCTTTTCCATGAACTTACCGACTTGTTTCCTTCAGTTTACAAGTAGAGTGACTTAAAAATTGTTTATCTTCCTTCAGAAACAACTTGGCCAACCAGACCAACTAGACTTATAAACAATTCCTTTTGTCTTTAGTGTTCCAACCTACATTCCAAAATTGTTAACACCTCCCCTAGTCTCCTTCAGTGAGGTAATGTCATCCATTTATAATAGGGTTAGATTCTTGTTATCATGGTCTGCATTTCATCTTGGAATCGCCTGATCTCCTAATTGAATTTCTTTCATTTGCATGCATTAAGGTTTACTTCCAGGGCTCTAAAGCTCTATGTGGTTTGGTAAATACATAGTGCCCTCAATCCACAACTGACGTATCACAGAAAATAGCTTTACTGCCCTGAAACAATTCACTGTTCTTTATCTGCTCAACCTCCATCCCAAACCCACTGCAACCACTGATCTACTTTTGATCCCTCTGGCATTATCTTTTCCAGAATACCATGCAAATAGAATCATACAAGGCAGTCATTTCACAATGGCTTCCTTTACTTAGCAGTATGTATTTCCAAATTTACCCATGTGGTTGAATACTTGCAGAATTTGCTTCCTATACATGTTTTAAAATTTTCTTTAGGTAATTGTACAAAGGAGATCAATAGCGCTCCTTCTATCGTTCTTTCCCATCTCTCCCAACTACACCCATCCCTTTAAATTAACTGGTTTCATATTTGCATATGTAGATTGAATATTATGACTGTATCCGCCCACTTTTCCTCTTTCCATTCATCTGCCTTTCCTCCCTTGACCTCACCTCACCATGACTATGTTCCAGCTTCCTGATGTTAAACTGTTAGCTCTTTAAAGGAGTTACACTGTTAGAATCCTCCCAGGTGTATTCTAGCCTGTAGTCAATTGTTTGTGTATATAAGCATATGACCTTGTATGTGTTTTCATATATGTTTATGATTTAGAACTAACTTCCACAAATGAGAAAAACCATGCACCCTTTGTCTCTCTGAGCCTCTGCACTGAACATAACTATTTCCAGATCCATCCATTGCTCTATAAATGATATAGTATGAACTTCCTGATAGATGAATAAAATTCCATTGTGTGTATCACACATACATACACACAGATCTATACATTTATATATGTATGTATACATGTATTTGTATATGTATATACATACGTATATATGTATTGTGGTGTATATGTATAAACATATATGTATGTTTATGTGTGTATATACAATATACATACATGCATACATATTTTATATTTATACATACTTATATATCACATTTTCTTGATCCATTTATCTGTGTAGGGCATCTGGGGGCTGTTTGCATATCTCAGTTATGGTGAATAATGCAGTAATGAACATAGGTGTGCAAATGTCTTTACCATATCCTGACTTACAATTTTTTTGGATAAATGCCTACAACTTGCTTCTTGTCACTGAATTGTGTTTGCTCTCTAGATTATATTAGTTTGTTTATCTATTCACCTACTGAAGGATTTCTTTCGTTTAGTTTTGACTACTTACGAGTAAAGCTACTAAGACCATTCTCATGGAAATATTTATGTGAACATGTGATTTTTAGTTAGTTGGATAAGTATTCTGTGGTGTCACTATGTGTATCATTATGTTGTATATCTTTGTATGACTGTATTGTCAGTGTAATGTATGCCTGTGCGTAAGTTTACATGCTCTGATCCAAAGGAGTCACAGCTCTTGGTACTCCTTCTAGCACTAAGTAAAGGTTGATGTTGTTCAGAATCCTGGCTAGTCATTAGCATTAGTACATGTTTAAAATGGCCTAATGGCTCCATAGCTATATGTATATGCTCATATAAAATGATGCTTATCAAAATGAAATCCAAGAAATGGAAACAAAGAGTTTATTTTTTAAATGTTTTTCCCCACTTTGGTTGATGTTTTTGATTTCTGTATTTTTATCTTGTGTATAAGTTTATCTGATTTGGGGAGGGTAAGGAGGAGAACAGAAATGATGGGACAAAGAATGAACAAATGCAGCAGTAATACTCACTAGACATTATATCGAAAATGTTATAGTTATACAACTTGGCAGAGGGTGGGGGGAGAGGATCGGGAGGGAAAAAGAGAAAACAAGGGAAAAGGTGACACTGTTCTAAAAGAAATGTACTCATTACCTGTCTCATGTAACTGTAAACTCTCTGTACATCACCTTTACAATAAAAATAAAATGGCCCAGTGGTACTCTAATTTTAGTTAAATTTGCATTTTCCTAATGACAAGCAAAACTGCCTTTCTTATGGGTGCTTTCTGTGTGCAGTGGTGAGGTATTTGTTCAAATCTTTTGTTTGCTTTTGAATTTAACTATTTTCTTTTTTATTGACTTATAATAATTTATTCTGCAAACTAGAACAGGAGCTCATACCTGTAATCCCAGCTACTTGGAAGGCAGAGATTGGGAGGACTGAGGTATTAGGCTAGCCTAGGATAAAATCAAGATCACACACATACACACACACACACTATATATCTCAATGTCAAAGTTCATGGCTAGTAAGTAGAAAGAGATACAACCATTTTTATATTGATTTTATATTCTGAGATGCATTCAAATTCAAGATATTTTGTACATTTCTTGGCATTTTCAACACACATGACCATGTTGCTTACAAAAGAAGACATTTTTACTTTTCTCTCCTATGTCTTTAATTTCTTTGTGTTTACTATTCATAAATTACTTTGGACATGTGAGTAAATTTAATGAGCATATTTGTTGTAATCAATGAGTCAATAAAACAATTTAAGGAGCTGACTGACTTAGCCCCATATCTGCAATCCAGACGCCACTTACATTTCAAGGACAGTGTCCAGAAAGTGAAGTTTACAGAGCTACTCATTGCCAGCTTTATCATTGCCAGCTTGAGATGAAGTGACAAGAATCACCAGGAGAAGAGAACATGAGACCCCAAAGAAAACTTCTAGATTTCAGTTTGTAGTTTGTTCATTCTCACCTCCTTTCCTCTTTTACTCACTTTTTTCTTAAGGCCACTCACCTGCCTCCCTCCCTCCCTTTCACTCCCACATCTTCCTTTCCCCCCAGTCATTTCCTTGCTTCTTTTCCCTCTTCTGTTGTTTGCTCACTTCTCAACTCATGTTGCTTCCCCAGTCAACCACTTTTCCTAATTCCTTCCCTCCACAACTTGTAGAATGCCATCCTCATTTCTCTTTCCACAGCTGTTTTCATTCTGCTTTATTGCCACACTCAGGAGTTGTTCAATATCTACCGCCATAACCAACTCTTTTCCTCAACCCCTCTGGCAGTCTTTCAACAGATGGGCACTTCGGAGGAAAGGTTGCTATTCTGCTGCAAAGTCTTCAGTGTGTTTAAGTCCCACAGATGTGAATGCAGTCAATCTAAAACTCCCTCTTCCCATTTTCTTAAACCTAGCTGTTCTGACCATAAAAGGCAGTGATTCTCAAGTTTTAAAAGACCATTGGGAATCTATTATGTCTTTGGATAATGCTCAGAAATCTATTTAGTTAACAAGTTTCTCCCACCCCAGGTGATTTTGATATAGATTGGATGTGGACCAAGTGTTGAGAAATCATGATATTGGAAAAAGTTGGAGAAAAGGTATGAGATGAATATTCTTTTCAGTGTACTGTAAAAGGAGTTCCTGCCAACCTAATATCTACTCCCAAATCCATTCTATCTAGCAGATGAGATTGCTGGATTATGCCTAAGAGCCTCATGTGGGAGATGGGACTGATTGTGTGTGTGTGTGTGTGTGTGTGTGTGTGTGTGTGTGTGTGTGTGTAGATATGCATATATATATGTGGGGGGATGTCTTCTAATATTTTTCATGATGTTACAAGACTCATAAGGTAATCTGAAGATTTTTTTAAACATATAAGCTACTGAAGATCATAATACTAACATTTGTAAGTATACATTACCTCAAATTTTCCATTATTAATGAAAACACATTGCAAGCAACTATACATTTGGAAGAAAGTCAAAATGGTAGTGCATGCTTCTCAAGCATAGGCTACATCCATGGTTCTCTAGCTAATGTACATACTTATCCACCATGGTATTTTGTGCAAGGCAGAAATGGCTCAGAGGTATGAGCCGAGTGTGAGATTTTGCATTTCTAACCAGCTCCTAGTGATGCTGGGGCTGCAGGTCAATGGAGCACACAAGGAATAGTGAAGGAGTCTTAATGAGAGAAGTGAGAAGGTGGCATGGGATGACAGTAAGACAGTGGGGCCCAACCCGCTTCATAGGAGAGGGTGGAAAGTAAGAGAAGAAGAGCTCAGGTTCTCTTGAATCTTTTCTGGGATAGTCACAACA
Source organism: Dipodomys ordii (assembly GCF_000151885.1). Classification (NCBI taxonomy): domain Eukaryota; kingdom Metazoa; phylum Chordata; class Mammalia; order Rodentia; family Heteromyidae; genus Dipodomys; species Dipodomys ordii. The sequence continues at coordinate 51,011,791 of NW_012267217.1, read as the reverse complement.
CTGGCATTATTAGGCAGGAACTCTGCTTTTCTGCCTTTTGAGGGAGGAACTAACAACTAATATCAAGGTTTATGTTCAGATTTGAAAGAGCTATGAAGCCCCCAGAGAACACAGCAACACAGCACTGAACTGTCAAGAGCATTCAGTTCCCAGAAGGTACAGCTTTCTCAGTGGCCATGTTCAGGAGGAGGAGGAAGAAGCTCTCACGTAGCAGATTTTTCTTACTTAACACAACAGCATCCTTTACTGAACTCAAAGAAAGCCTTTGACACTGCAATGAGAGCTACAGAAAAGTCGGTCTGGCATCTTTATAAGAGAAAGAAATGCAAAATTCCATTCTAGTCCTCCAGATATACCCTCTGAGCTTCCTGGAAACACTGAGGCTGCTGTCTGACTTTGGTTGGGTTCTACCAATGGAGCCACCCACTGCAGATCACAGAAAGGGAAACTCAATAACTGAGGGCATTTATTCTGTGGGAGCCTTCCAGGTGAGCCATGAGCTGGCAGTGATAGTACCCAGCCTTCTCAATTTGAAGGTCATGGCTCCAGACAGAGGCTCTTCTCCTACATCTACTGACTGCTACTGACAGTCTTTGGAAATATGACCCCCTCCACACTTTTGTTAATATACACCAGTATTGCTACTCCTGGGTTTCATGATCATCTCTCTTGTTATTTCCCCTTAAACCTCCTGCAACTTTGTAATCAGTCTCTTTATTTTGTCTCCTCTTGGTTTGCTCAATTGGTGTGTTTCATTTCCAGTGCTATACTAATGCAATATCCATAATCAGAATTCTTGCAATGTACCTCCTACTGCCTGGCGAGTGTCTTGTCCTTAAATGGCTCCAATTGGAATCGAAGCATTGGAAGGATAGAAAGAGATGGAGACTATCATGGTTAGTGTGGAAAAACAAGAGAAATATCTGAGTTGATGATGATGGGGTCAAGATGGTGTAATCCCCTGAGGATGCAGCAGTTAGGATTCAAGCCCTTCCTCTCCTACTGGTTAAGATATACTCATCCCACTCTCTTAATTTTTTGGGGGGAGGGGTCTGGTCATGGGGCCTGAACTCTGAGCCTGGGTGCTGTCCCTCAGCTCTTCAGCTCAAGGCTAGCACTCTACCACTTGAGCCACAGTGTCACTTCTGGCTTTTTTCTTTTTGCTTATGTGGTGCTGAGGAATCGAACCCAGGGCCTCATGCATGCAAGGCAAGCACTCTTCCACTGAGCCACCTTCCCAGCCCCCACTCTCTTAATTTCTTTTGGCCCTCTTGAGAGGGCTGAGGATAAGCTCTCTTGAAGGCTAAGGGAGTCAACTTCCTGGTTCTATTGTATTATTTGGATCAATATGCCGTGCTTTGAGCAGGAACTGTGGCTTATTCACACTTGTTGGGATGAGGATCATTGTGTGGAATCCTTCAGTATGAATGTGAGTGAGATGTTTGCTGAAAGTGACAGGCATAAAAGATGGGCAAAGATGGGTCATGATCAGTCAGCTAGAGGTCCTAAGAAATAATAACTAAGAGTTTGAACTAAGATATGGAACCAACCCAGATGCCCCTCAGTAGATGAATGGATCAAGAAAATGTGATACACAACACACACACACACACACACACACACACGTGTGTGTGTGTGTGTGTGTGTGTGTGTGTGTGTGTGTGTGTATATATATATATATATATGAATTCTATGCCTCCTTCAGAAAGAATGACACAGCCTTATTTGTTAGGAAATGGAAAGACTTGGAAAAATTATATTAAGTGAAGTAAGACAGGCCCAAAGAAACATAGGTCCTATAATTTACCTTATTTGCAATAACTAGTATATGTCTAGGACAAACAGAAAAGTTCAAAAGCTATGCACATATGACCATATAAGATGATGCTAAGAGAAATGAACCCAAGATAGGGACAGAAGACGTTTTATTTTTCTTTCTGTTTTTAAAAATACGTATAATGTACCATGTGATTTTTTTTTGTTTATTTTTTATGTTCTTTCCCCATGGTATAAGCCCTGTTGTCACTGTATTTGATTCTGGTGCCCTGCATCTTGTATATATTTTTTTCTAATTTGGGGAGGGGAAGCAAAATAACAAATTGCTGAAATAAAGGATACAGGTTGACCCATTGTAACAAAGAGATATACAAGACATTATGCTGAAAACGAACTTTACAACTGGGGGAGGGGGTGAGAGGGAGAAGTTGGGGAGGTGGGGAGGGAAGGGATGGTAGAAGGAAAACAAAGGAGGGGGTAACAATGGTCAATAGGAAATGTACTCATTACCTTACTCATGTAACTATAATCCCTCTGTACAGCATCTTTACAATAAAAATATATATTAAAAAAACCTACGAGCTTGAACTCCGATGCTCAATTGTTTGAGTTAGAATTCTGGTTCAATATAAACTACTGTGCCACAAGTTTATATCATTTTGTTCTCAACATTGGCTCCCTTATTGGTGAAAAAATTGATAATTATGGACCTATCTCCAAGGGTCCATGTGAAAAGCATATGATTTCATTTATATACGATATGTACTGAGTATCTAGCACTTAGTATGCACTCAGTAAATTTCAGGTCATATTAATGTCTGTTCTGTCTCACCATCAACATCATCACTCTGGAAATGATCTTGGTAATCCTAAGAACAAAGACATACCAGATTCCTACAAATCTCACCAAGATTCCACAATTCCATGTATTTATTCTGTCAAAATTGAAAGGGTATTTTTCCCCACCTTATTCTGCTTCTGCATCACCAAGACGTGGCAGTCATGAGTAGGGTGTAGACAAAGGATGGACAGGACCCTTACCTTTCCTGGAAGACTGTCCTAATAGCACCATAACGGCAGTGTAGGAAGGAGAAACCAACAAGCGGGAAGAAAATGAATAGAAAAATATTCTTTTAATATAGGAGATAGGAGGCACTTACTTTTCTCAAAACCATATACTTTCTGTTGTTCCAATCACCCAATGTGAGTCTCTATTAGCTCTGTGACCTTGTGAGTTGGACCCAGGCCTTGGGTTCTTAGAGTTATTCTCCCCTCCTCAATGTCAAGACAGCAGAGTAAGTGAAAGGAAATGTGTCAGAGACATTTACTCTTTAGTGAGAGTGCTTCCCACAGGTTGAGCCAAATGACCCGCTCAGCTCTGAGCACATCTTTGGCTCCTACACCTCAGCTGTACATCTGAACATCTGTACATCTGGGAAACTTGGGAAAGAGAGAAAGTGAACCAGGATGCCAGGAGACTCCAAAAGAATCTAGGCTTCTGGGACCATTTTCTTGTCTCTTCCAGGCTGACGGAAATACTTGCCTCCCTCAATATCCCCCGTCTCCTCTGGACACAAGCCCTGACTCCCATAAGGATTCTCCTGGAGAACATGCTAAAATGAGGTTCCAGTGGATGGCCAAGAAAATTAACTTTGCACCACGCTTCGCATATGACAGAACTGCCAGGGGAATCGTGAGCACAATATATTTGAAAAGTGCTTCCAAGAGTCGCTATTAGACCTACCAATCATTATACACACCTGAAAACTGAGCTTTCGTGAGGTAAGATGGCTGAGGTCACATAACAGTGATTTGGCAGGACCACGATCCTGTGAACAGGCCTAAGAAAAGTACTAAAACTACTTACTTGAAACAATTGCCTCCCCAGCATCATTAGATGAAAATCTGGTTAATAGCTCCCTAAATCTGCAGCCCAAGACAGAAACTCACATCACAACATCACAACTCTACTCAGCTCAATTCTGGGGGTTCTCACTTTTTCCTGCTCACTCGCCTTTTAAGACATAAATAAATAACGTGCAGTATGTTTAGCTGACAGCAAATGCCTAGAGTTTGGGATTTTCTCATTTGGTACTTGAAGGATTTTCAATATTTACCCTAGAAGGTACTATTGATTAAGTAAGACAGAGGACTTCAGAGCTGTAACTTGAATTCTAAAAACCATTTTCAGTGATTTATATGAAACAACTAAGGGCTTTCTTAGCTCTAAACTACATCTCAGTCTCCAAAACAACTTGCTACTGGAAAAGGATTTGAGTTCTACACAGTATTAATAAAGTAAAATTGCACACTTGAGGGAAGCGATGACTTTTGCACTACTTAGATCTCATCTAGAGGTTGGTCATTGAGAGGTGGCTCATTCTGAGGGAATATTACCAAACCTGAACATAGCCACAGAAGGGTCAATCTGATAATAGCAGCAATAGAAAGACGTTAACACATGCGGATTTAAGAGGAAGCCTGATATGACTTCAAATATTTCAAGGGCAACAATAGTCAGATAATAACAATAACGATGATCATGATGATAATTAGATGTACTAAAACTAGGTCCTGCTGCTTTATCAGACATGACTTTCTGTCATACTCAAGTATTTGGTTGTTATAATAACTCGTGTTACACTGCAATGGCAGTAGCTAATGTTTACACTTACACGCCACAGGCCTCCTGTAAGTACAGTCTATTGAATCCTCACAATACCTTATAGTCCTGTTTTAAAGATGAAGGAAACAAGTCACAGAGAGAGCAACACAGTGGAAGCATTGTGTTTCAAATCTTTCCCTTAATTCCTTATATCCATTCTTCCTAACAATAGATAAAAATTCATCCATCCTATTCTAGAAGATAGGCTCTGTCCTCCTAATTTCCAGAGGAAAACCTTGAAAGTGACATAGTAGATTCTTGGACTGGAGGACTACTTTGTATTCCACTGGGCTTTTGTATGGGTGACAAGGTAAAGCATGAGGAAGATGAGGGTTGGATGGATATATATATATATATTGACAGAGGCTTAGTGAAAAAGAAGAATGAAGTCTGACCAATTACAACTATTAGAGACAATTGACTTCCAGAGACCAGCATCTTCCACAGACCAGCATCTTCCAGCACAACTGCCCTTCCATTCATTATATGTTCCAGAGACATACAGTATGTCTCAGCACATTGTCATCCTGCCATCTGTTGAAGTGCTGTCTGTCCAGCATGCCCTTACCTGAGAATAGCAGCCTTGTTTTCCTTGAGTGAGCCACCAGCCTGGTTTGGAAAGGCTGCTTTTAGCCCCTAGTCCTAGCATTGGGCACCTTGATGAGGCTGAGCTAATATCAAAGCCATACTTCAATGGCCACTGTGATGATTTCAGAAGATGCCATGGGAGCCCAAGTTGGCCCCTGATTTCCTTCCCCAGGGCTTTTGGTTGGAACCTCTGTGATTCATTTATTTTTTCCTACATAGAGTTTCCTAAGGAATAGCGTGAAGCTGCTGATAGGTGATCTCACTTTCACTTGCGTATAGTCTGCATGAGAATGGAGACTACACAGACAGAAAGAAGACCTTATGGCCAGTTATGCCCAGCACTAGCTATACTTCTGGAGCCCAGTGTGAGAAGCTGTTAAATATCCTGCTTTGCTGAAACTAATTTGAGTTGACTATCATTTGTAATCCTATGAGCCCTAGTAATTTCAATTTGCTACTATTAAACCCTGAGGGGTAGGGATGGGTCAGAGAATGAAGCCTTAGCTCCACTGGGTCCTTCCTAATCCTCTCCATCCACTGTTCTGAAGCTTCCATTATCTCCTTAGTATCAAGACTTCACAAAAGCTTCTCAATCATTCTTCTTCCTGTCCATACCTTCGTAACTAAACCACCTCCAACAGATAAGACTCTTCAGTGTTTTTTCTTTTCATTACAGAGCTTCCAAAAAGAGAGACATTTCTAAGAACGTCAGAGCTGAGCACTGTCAAATGATGAATGCAAATGATTCAGCAGCCTAGGCAGAGAAAGAAAAAATCAAAGAAGTTATGATATTATGCAAAATAGATGCAATTCCTTTAGATCTTCCCATACAATGTTGAGCCAGGCAGGGTGTGGGCCTAGGAAAGACACACTGGAACATTGCTTGTTTGGTGTTAACTTGGGAAGCATTTTGAAAGGGGAAGGGAGGAACACTGTGACAAATGGAGGGTGGAGGCAAGCCGGGGATGTATGCTGGGAGCAAACTAAACAAATGCAGTGCAGTGTCTGAACTAGAGATGCTGTGGTGTGAGAGGATACTTTCTCTCCCAACCCCAACTTTTGTACTTTTCAGATTTTTCAGCACAGAAAACACAATGCAAACTAGAATCAAGACTGATACAAACACATTCAAGGATGCTGCACATAAAACAAACAGCTTCTAGAAAGGGAGAAATAAGAACCATCAGGGTGGCCCATTGTTATAAACCACATCATCCCAGAGGCTGCTGCAGAGTATTAACAAAATCAGGGTTTTCCTGGAGCCCCTCAAAGCATATACTGGGTGAGTAGGGACTGTTACACGTTACTTTATTTCCTTAATTCAAGCAAATGGTAACCTTGAGAAAACATAGGGAATGCCCTTTGTGGCTCAGACATGATGAGCTTGGAGGACTTAGAAACTTTTCCCTAGCCCAGATATCCTTCTGAGCCCTGACTCCTTGAGATGTGGGATCTTAAGCCTGCAGCGTCCCCTCCCCATAGTTAGCATGTGGCCTTAAGAAGGGGCTTTGACTTTGGGCAGAGCAGCAGCCTGTCATCTTGCTGTGTAGACAGGGAGCTGACCCAGGGGCATTAACAGAAGAATTTTTCTCTCCTTGAAGAACTTTGTGTACCCACTGAAAGTACTTAGGTTCCACACTTCCCACCCAGAAGTAAAACCATCCCATGTACGCATCAGGAAAAAATAACACAAACTACAACCAGACTCTCCCGGGCCATGTTCCCATGCGGTAATAAACATCTGGCCAACCGTGAAAACCCCACTGGCTCCCAGTTTGTCTTACCAAATGGACAATTAAATGGATGAAATATTTTATTATTTAACTGAATTCTTCAGTGCATATCCTAATTTTTTATCTACCTATCATGTCTGTGTTATAATACATATTACTTTATCTTTTTCTAAAACCTTTTTATTATCTTTAAGTAGCTGGACATGGGAGTTGCAACTCATTTTAATTCTATCCCTCTTCCTCATACTTTTCTCACAACCTAAGAACTGCATGTAACGCAAGGTAGATTGATGGGGTACAATTGGGCTCTTCAGATTTTCTGAAGAAAAGCCTTCTCTGATGATATGAATAATGAGCTAGATTAAATAGATGAAGACATGAAGAAATGGAAGACAAAAGGAATAGAATGGTTCATTTAAATTCATCTTCTTCCTTCATATCATAGATCAGAATAAATCCTCAAACCCTTATTCACATCCAGATAACTACTATATGTGAAGGACTGGAGAAGATACTTTAAAAGTATCATAGTATAGATTCTTTTAACAATTAAAAAGATTGACTCAAACCTACTTGTAATCTCAACATTCAGATTTAAGTCAGAGGCCAGCCTAGACTACATTAAGTGATGTGGTGATGTAGATTCTGTCTGGGAAAAAAACAAACAGAAAAACACTGATAAACTTAAAAATGTTAGTCACTGGGCATTGGTGGCTCACCCCTGTAATCCTAGCTACTCAGGAAGCTGAGACCTGAAGATCGCAGTTGGACGCCAACTTGGGCAGAAAAGTCCATGAAACTTTTACCTCCAATTAACTATCAAAAAGCCACAAGTGGAGTTGTGGCATAAATGGCAAAGTACTGGTCTTGAGCAAAAAAGTTCAAGGACAGTATCCAGGCCCTGAATGCAAGCCTCAATACCAACACACACACACACACACATACACACACACACACACACACACACACCCCTAAAAAGCTACAGTCCATAAGTTAAAAGTCAGTGATGTACAAAAGCAAATGATAAGTCAAAAGTAGTAAGAAGGATTTATATAAAACAAGATTACATATATGATACAAGAAAGTCTTGCCTGTAATCCTAGCTACTCCAGAGGCTGAGATGTGAGAATCCCAGTTTGAAGCCAGAGGGTCAGGAAAGGCCAATTAACCACCTAAAAGCTGGAAGTAGAGATGTGGCTCAAAGTGTTAGAGCACTAATATTAAGCAAAAAAGCTCAACGACAGGAGACAAGCCCTAAGTGAAAGCCCCACCACTGACAAAAAAAAAATTGAAAAAAGAAAGAGGATTTTTATTAAACAGTTTGCAGTTCTTTCTTTTCTTTACTTCTTTCCTTTTTTATGGTTTATCCTCTTCTGTCGCTGTTTTAGAATTTCTGTACCTTTTGTCTTGTAGAGTGCTAGCCTTGAGCTGAAAAGCTGAGGGACAGCGCCCAGGCCCAGAGTTCAGGCCCCACGACCGGACCCCCCCCCAAAAAAGGAGGAGGCAACAATGCTTCATAAGAAATGTACTCATGACCTTGCTCAGGTATCTGTAACCCCTCTGTACAGTATTTTCACAATAAAAAGCTTATTTAAAAAAATAAAAAAAAATTCTTAACATATTTAAATATGAAGATCAGTCAAACACCACCATTGAAAAACAAAAGTTTACTTCATGTCAGTCTGTGGAAATGGTGTGAAATCCTTTTTGTATACCTAGGTATTGAACATTTATACAATGTACATGTATACATCTTCTTTTCATACAGTTAAATAGAATATCTACCTACCATAAAAATGGAAGAAAATGGGCCTGAATGTGTATTTAGTCATCTTGTAAGAGATGAAATAATAGCTGCTGATATGCCAATAAACACATGCACACAAAATTTAACACCATTTCTACTTACAAAGGAGTAAATTGGACCAACAGTGAGATTCTGTTTGCAGAAATGAGCTGTCATACCTGGTTGGAAAAGAAAAAAAATGCAGGAGATGCTTTCTGGATATCCAATTGACAAGCATTGCAAATGTCTTTACAATGTGAATGCCTTTAACCCAGCTGAGCTGAGTGATGAAACGCACTGCTACTAAGGTGGAGGTCACCGACCAGGGCAAAGGATCAACAGTCACGGAGGAGGCTGGTTGCCCAGGCACTGCACCTCATACCCCACCAGACAAGGCTTCTGGCTGTAATGTTAGCATTTGCAAACCCAGGGGGGGCTGTGCCTGGGTGTTTTTGCAGCTGGAGGTCAGAAAGAGGCTGGAATTAGACTGATTGAAATTTGGCTTGTAGGAGCAGGGAGGGGCCCTAGAGACCTTCTGGTCTGACCTTCTCATTTGATAGATGATCAACAGGGGGTGGAGTGTGAAGAATGATCTGTCCAATGACCTACCCAATGACCTATCCAATCAGAGCAGGAATGAGGTTTCAGGTCTAGCCTCCTAACTCCTAGCCCAGGCTGCTGCCATTATCCTACACTGCATTTCCATTCCAGCTCATCGACCTTCTGAATGACGTGTTTCATGGCCCATCATCTGGCTTTCATTAATAACTAGCTAGTTTGGTACTTTGTAATGTCCTGTCATAATGTTCATGGCTTTGCTTTTGGCCTCAGTCTCTTGGGTGCAATGTAACAGGATTCTTCCTGACCAGCCTGGAGGTGGCATTGCACATGAGTGCATACATAGATAAGGTTTCTACTCCAAGCATCTCTTTTCATTCAACTGCTGGAAATATGAATTTTGAATATTCTTTACAACTCTTTTTTCATGTATTTTCTGAAAGTCTTGCTGCTTTATTTTTTTTAAAGAAAACACACTTCAGGTACAATGATGTATATTTTGAGTCCCAGCTACTTTGGAGAATGAGACAGAAAGATCTCTTGAGTTCATAGGTTTGAGGTGAGCCCAGCCATCATAGCAAGACTGCCTAAAAAAAAACTGTATAAACTATGCATAGAGATTCATAGAACAGAAATGCATACAAGAAAATTTAAGTTACCAAAGCAATTGCTGTGGAACTGCACAGTTGCACAGATGCTGGGTTTGGTGTCATATGCCCATAACATCAGATTACCTCTCAAACACCAGCTTGTCCCATCTATTTGGGAGGTGGAGATGGGGTGATCACAGTTGAAGGACAATCTGGGCAGAACATTAACAAACAAGGGGTGCATGGTGGTATATATCTGCAATCCTCGCCACAAAGGAGACATCATTTGGAGAATAATGGTTGGAATCCAGCACTTGAAAAAAAATGTGCAAGAACCTATCTACAAAATAACTAATTCTTTTCAAAAAAGATCTGTACATTTGGCTCAAGTAATAGAGTACAGGAAGTTCTGAACTCTAACACTGATACCACTGAAAAACAAAAAGAAGGGAAGAAAGAACAAATGAAAGAGGAAGGAAGGAAGGAAGTTAGGAAAGAAGGAAAGAACTGGAGGTTAATGAATGGAAAGGGTTCATCTGAAAATCTTAAAACATTACATAGTTAACTGAACTATTTTGTTTTATCTGAGTAGTCCAAAGTGAGGCCAGCTTTGCTTAGTGGAAACATATAAATCACACCCACAATTTTCAGCACTCCAAGTAGCATATCAAAGGTAAGAGAAACGGATGGAATTAATTTTTAAAACATATTTTATTTCACCCAATAGATCCACAATGTTATCATTTCAGCATAGAACCAATATTTTTTAAAGTATTAGTAAAATATTTTTCATTCTTCTTCCTAACCTTCAAAATCTGGCATGTATTTTATACTTGGAATACATCTCAATTCAAATGTTAAAGTCTTTTTAGAAATACTTGATTTATATTTAGATCTCATAAAACTACAGTTGAAACAGGATCAAGTTGTTTCAAAGACATTTAAAAGTTTCTCTAAAAACTGAAATGTGTGTCAGTTGTTAAATTAGATGAAAGAATTCAGCTTTAAGTGGCATTTTCCACATTTCAAGTGTTCAGTGGCCACATGGCTACCATATTGGATGGCCCTATGATGGTAACCAGAGCCCTATGGTGAATTCTGGACCACCCACATCTGTTCTGGTTCAATAACCAAAACACCAATTATCCTGATGTAAAAAGACTAGCCCTTAGGAAAAGGTCACCAAAGAAAGAAAGAATGATCAAAATAAGTTAAGAAGAGTTTCCGTGGGGGGAGGGGTGTTTGAGGGTTTCTGAAAACATGGTGTGGAGGGTCACATGATAGGGAGGACCAGAAAGAAACTGAAGGTCAACTATCTCTCTATCCTAGACAGAAAGCTCTTAGAACTCCTTGGGAATAATTCAGATATGCAGATATGTTTGTTTATTTTTGTCTGAATCCACAGCACCCATGACTAACCCATTACTGCTACATCCTTTATCTGTAGTCATTATGTGTCCACATGAAATGTTCTCATTTCTAGGAAATGATAGCTTAAACAAATATGATCTTTGAAAAAAGAAAGGATTTTGAACACACCCAAAAGAGGCTGCAATGATAATACAATTGTTTCTTTAATATCCAGCCCAACTGTTACAGTTGTAATTGGATTCATGGGAGAAATACTGACACCTACCTTTTAAAGAACACACCTATTTCAGAAAGCAAAGGGCACCTGTTGTTGATCTTTCAGATCTTAATTTTGAAAGTTGTTTTCATAGCCACGACTTTGCTTACAAAATGATACTATCCAATGGTCTTGGTCTTATGACTTTGGAGACATGGACTGAGGATGTGATTTCTCAAAAGCTTCCTGCCTGAGCTCATGGGGTCTAGAAAGTTGCCTAAATTCTCTTCTCATTAGATTTATTTCAACATTCATGAGCATATAATCAGCCAGAAAAATAATCCCATTTACCAACAATTTCCATGTTGCTATTTCATCATCTTGACTTATGCCTTCAATGTAGACTAAAATTTCCCAATCTTGTAGACTTTTGTGTTTGAATTTGTCCCCACAGTTTCTTATGTGCATGTACATTCAAGGAACAGATCAGTTTTTTTTTCTTCTTTTTGTCTCTGGCTGTGTATCCCATGTCAGCAGCACCCCCCAGGAAAGGTTTCATTGTAGAGCAAGGGAGTGAGAGGGATGAAATCTTGACAGAAGTCAGAAGAGTCTCATTTGTTAAGTAAAAGGAGTTGAAGAAGAAGATAAATGAAGCCAGTGTTCAGAAAGAAAGGTAGGTAGATGCTTCTACATCTGCCTTATGTCCTTGGATGTCTTCGGGTCAAGGTCTCGATCTGGCTCAAACCAGATCAGCTAAAGCACAGTAGAAAATCTCAGGAGTGGTAGACTAAATGGAATTCCAGACAAGAAAGATGAGAGATTAAATTAACCTTTCTCTCTTTCTCTTTCTCTCTTTCTCTCTCTTTCTACCACTCCCTCTTACTCTCTCTTCCTCCCTCCTGCTCTCTGTCTTTGTCTCTCTTTTGCTCCCTTGATCTTTCTCTTTTACTCGCTCTTTCACTCTTCCTCCCTCCCACTCCTTCTCTGCCTGTCTCTTTGTCTCCCTCTTACACTCTGTCTCTGTCTCTCTCTTTCTCTCTCTCTCTCTTTCTCTCTCTTCTTCCTTTCCCATCCCTCCTGGGAGAATATTAAGTCCTTTAACCCAAAGCACTGGATACATTGCTTGAGGTAAGTTACAAAAAAACAGCGATTCAGGAAGTGAATCGTCCAATAGTTCCCAGACACAGATGCTCCACTTTCACAATCCCCATGGTATAACTTGGAAAACCCATCCATGTCTCTTACAGGGAAGTTGGGACTCTGTGAAACTCATACAAGGTAGTGAGTTATGATGTAGCAGGTAGAGATAAAATGTACCAGATGCCCAAAGCAGGAGACTCATAGCTCCAAATCCCACTGATGTGGCACATACTACCCTACCTGATAAGCTTCTGGCAGGCCTTCTTGCACAGATACCAGAGGAATAATCAAATGATCACAGCAAAGGTGGCATGCCCATAATGTGATGCTTGCTCATTGGAGAAGAGGTGGTAAAAGAATGAAAAGTGATTTCATGGTCATCTTTCAATCTAGGTAGGATTTCCACTTAAGTTGTCTATTTATGCAGACAGCTGTACAGCAATAAAGGCCTGTTGTTATAAGAAGAAGAAAGACAGTTTGGTGAAAACAAACACAACTTACCTAGGAGTGGAAGAGGCCCTTCTGTCCAGTCTGATGGCCTTTGCAAGTCATTTGTTCTCCACTTTCACCCTCCTCCAGACTAGCCTACAATGGTTCAACTGAATGATTTTTCAACTTCACAATGGTATGAAAACATACCCACACAACCATTCTATTGGTCAATACAGTATTCAATAACTTACATGAGCTATTCAATGCTGTCTTTCAAAATAAGCTTTGCAGGTTAGTTTTGTCCAGCTTTACGCTAATATAAGGATTCTGCGCCCGTTCAAAGTTAAGCTAGGCTTTTTGGTGGATTGGGCATATTAAATGCATTCTGATTGATGATGTTTTCAGTTTAGGATAAATTTATTAAAGGGGAATTTCCTCATAAGTCAAGAAGCAAGGCTCAAGTGGGAGAGTGTCAGCCGCAAGTAAAAGAGTAGGCCTTGAATGTAAAGCATGAGAACTGGAAAAAAAATCAAAAAGCATCTGAATTGTAGCATAATATCTATGGCAGAAATAGTACAGTAGGTAAATATATACTTTGTATTATGATACTTCTATAGTCATGGAAATTTAGAGATGGTTGTGGTTTGAACACCAAATGTCTCCTTAAGGATCATGTATTGAACACTTGGTCCCTAATGCAATGTTCTGTGTTAGGGTGCTCCCTCCCCAACTGAACCATCCACTGATGCCTTCATAATCTGATGGCATTATTGTCAGGTGGTGGAAACTAAGAAGTGGGATCCGGTTGGAGAATCCAGGTCACTGTGGGGGAGCTGTTTAGAAGGGTATCTCTTGTCCCTGTTTCCCTCCTGCCATCAGCATCCTGTGCTTCCCAATGCCATGAAGTGAATAGCTTTGCTCTAACAAGAAGCTCCTGCTATGATGTTCTTGCTTCATGAGCAATGGAGCCAGCCAGCCATGTACTGAGGCCTCTGAATATGAGCCAAAGTTAAGTCCTTCCTCCCTGCAGCTGCTTTTACCCAGTGTTGTCGCAGGGACCAAAAGGGAATAATACGGAAACATTTATGTTAACCCTAATACAACGCTTCAACTGGAAAGCCTTTATTTTAGATGTGCTAGAAACACTAACTTGGTGGCCTTTATAACCAGCCCATTGGGCAGATAATGTTACTAATTTCATCCTACAAATGAGGAGGTTGAAACACAGAGAGGTATACATTCTTACCCTCTTTCTCTGAGCTACTGACAGAGCCAGAATTCAACTCTAGTATGGCTCTAGATCCATGTTCCTGCCAGTATAGTGCGCCACAAGGCTCAGTTCTCAAGAAATAGGTTAGATGACTCGGGGCACACACTCTGCTGAGATTTCAGTGATGGCACAGCTTAGAGGCCATTGCTCTGGGCCAAAGGCTCAAAACACAAAAGAGCCATCTTTGAGTGTTTCTATAGGCATTTGTAGGTGTTTCCTACAGAGACAGGAACAGGATGTCAAGTTTCCTGATGTGATCTTCAGAGACCATCCCCACTAGAATCATTTGTAGAGTCTAAAAATGCAGATAGGAGTAACCGAGGCTCAGTGAGTCACTTTCTCTGAGGGGTGGGGGTTAGCCTTTCCCTGTTTTGTTTTCTTTTTTTTCTTTTTGCCAGTCATGGGGCTTGAACTCTGGGCCTGGGCACTATCCCTGAGCTTCTTTGTTCTTAAGGCTAGCAATCTACCACTTGAGCCACAGTGCCACTTACAGCTTTTTCTGAGTAATTAATTTGAGATAAGAGTCTCATGGACTTTCCTGCCTGTGGTTGGCTTCCTCAGATCTCAGCCTCCTGAGTAGCTAGGATTACAGTTGTGAGCCAGTAGGGCTTGGATACCCTTTCCCTTTTAACAGGTAACCAGGGGCTTCACTGTTTGGATCTGAGAACCACTGCTATGGTGTCTGATAGTAGAGCAGACTTCACCTGAACCAAAGAGCAAACTTAAGACATTTGTCTTTCCCAAAAAGCACCTGAGGAAATAATTAGCTTCCAGTGATAGGCTGGAGAAGCAAGTGAACAGAAAGTGTAGAGCATAATGAGCTCATTATCCCTGACACTGGAGTCTTCAGAAACTTGTTAGTCAATATTACCATCCCTGCTTGGATTAAGCCACTGCTGAGGAGCCACAGGTGATTCTCCACATTTGATGCCTGACAAAGGAAACCCAGCTGGCAAAGTCCTTGTGAACTTTACAGCCACGTCTGGGCATGCTGGATGCAAAAATCCCACCCAAGAAGTAAAAGCAGACAGCCCCAAATCAAAGGGGTCCCATCAGAGGCCCTTGAGACTGCAAACCACATTGTTTTCATTTCAGGAAAAGCAAGCCCTTTATATAAAGGAAATCTCAGTCAAAACCTGACAACACAAATATTTGCCAAATGGAGTTGTTTCTCCAGTGCTCTCTCAGCCTATCTCAAAAGGCAGAAAGCTGAAGCAATTGTTCCGTGACAGTGGCCCAAAATATGATGATCCAAATCACATGCACACACACACACACACACACACACACACACACACACACAAATGCACACACTTTAACTCCAGAATCAAAGGCTTTGGGTGATATTTGGGCAGGTGAGCAGCTGGTGAGGCCCAGAGCATTTATGGATATGTGGTTAAGGTTAACTCACTGATCCTGACATTGTGGATGCAGGAGTGTGTTTCTTTCTGGGCCACCATTTATCTGTGTGACAAGTGTTTCACTTTTCCTTGCTTGTATATCTTCTTTCCCCTTGTTTCACCTCTGCTGATGCTGGCTAGGAAACTCAGTATAAGTGAAACAGTTTTCTGAGATTCCTTAGAGGTTCTGTTGCTCGGGCCCTGATTCAACATGCCATGGGGTCGCCAAGGCACTCTTAGGTGCTTTGGAAACTCATGGGATTCTTGACCTCATCCCTGCTGGTACTATTGTATAGAGGTGAGACTTCCAAAGACTTTCTGTTCTAGAGTCCCAGTGCCACAATTCTACAGTGCCTGATTTCACTTCTGGATCATAAGAAAGAAAAGTCTTGGCCATTCACACCATCACCTCCTCCTGAAGTTCTAGAAATGATTATTGTGAACCATGGAAGAGATGGGAACAATTAGAAGTCCTATGCTGATTCCTTGGTCTAAACACCTCAGAGGGCATTGAGCTACTAGTTTGCCATCATAGGGACTTGGGGAATATCTTGTATCACATTTTTCCTGCGTTGGACAGCTTTGTTCCAATTGAACATTCATCCATCTTAGATCCACTTCTACCTGCTGTTTTGAGATACATAGTTTATAGTCAAACATATTATACTCTGCTCTAGAACCTTAAAGTTACTCCTTTTACTCAATTATACACAAGTAGCTATTAGTGGTCCTCTTTCCATCTGCTCCTCCTCTTAAAGCCTTCCTAGCCTTTTGGCAACTACTATTCTAGTCTCTGCTTCTATGAGACCAGCTTTTTTAGCTTCTACTGATGAATAAGAATGTCCAGTGTTTGTTTTTCTGTGCCTGATTTATTCCAGTTAACGTAACGCCCTCCAGTTCATCCATATTGCTACAAAGGGTAGGATTTCATTCTATCTTATGGTCAAACATTTGCCAATGAGCTGCTAAGTAAATTTTCTATCTTGCTTATCATGAATTTTGCTTTACTAACTATGAGAGTATGGGTATGTCTTCACCATAATGAATAAAGAAACATTTTTAAATGAAATAGGCAAATAAAGCAACAAGGAACAAACATCACAGATTCTTAAATAAAAATATGTGAAAACTCATGGAAGAAGATGGATGAAAGAGAAAGTCCTTTACTCAGACAAGTACAGCTGCTTCTGAAAATCTGGATTACATGGCCTCCCAAGGATCCTTCCTGTCCTGGAATTTTAGCTCTCTGATTAATTTTCCAGAAGAGAGGTAATAGGGAGGGAAATGTTCATGAAGAAGGGTGGCAGAGAAAGGGAAAAAGGAAAAAAAAGGCAATAAAACATTCTCTGATCTGACAAGAAGCATGTGTACCGGGGTGTGGTTGGGAAAGGGAGAACCTGTCATCTGAGCACTGAGCAAAGGTTCAAGGTCATTTCTGGATTCATCCAAACAACCTCTCCCGGCACTTGTTGGCACATGGCAGATGTGGGCCTTTGGGTTTTGGCAAAGAGAAGAAAATCAGGAATTCAGCAAAAAAAAATGTTTTCCAGTTTATAAGAGAGAGAAGATGAAGAGTCTGAATTTAGCAGGGTGGCTGCCAAGGGTGAGGCTGATGAAGGACAAGGAAACCAGGAGGAGGAGCTGCCTGAGAAACACAGAGGCCAACAGGGCTCAAGGGTTGGGGTGGAACCCTCAAGAGGCCTGTCCACAGACACCTTCAGCTGACCTGGGCTGAGATCCAGAATGGATGCTGGTCTGGACCACTGAGAACTAGACCACTTTCCTCCCCTCCTCTCTCTCTCTCTCTCTCTCTCTCTCTCTCTCTCTCTCTCTCACACACACACACACACACACACACAC